>NW_028227265.1:93787692-94387692 GCF_978045245.1 Mus caroli
TATCAGAGTGTTAACTCTTTCAAAATGCTAAAACACATCCATTAGGTCTTCAAAATGATTGGGCCACGGTGCCTCAGAACTCTATCGCCTGGAACACAGCAACTGTATTTTAACAAGAGCCACATCCTTGGGAGGAAAGTCAACACTGTATTTGTGCACCACTGATGTTTGCCCCAAGACCCAAAGTTGGAGCCACAAAGCTTCTTTTGTAAGCTTCTTTTCACTTTCATCAGTAAGCGAATTCTGTCCAGGGATCACTAAAGTTGGAATGTTTCTTATATGAATTTTGCACACATGTTACTCAACTCGTTTGCTCATAAGCTCCTTAATTCTTCTGAAGGGTCTTAAAGAACACATGAAATGCCTTAGGAGTAAATGTCACTGAAATAAATTACAAAATATGCTTTCATGTCTCCAGTCACCTTTTACCTCCGACCATAACTATGTTGTCTTATCAAGCAGTTTTATCAAGGCCTGAGCTGCTTGGGGGAGGCTCATAGTTCATGAAATTGTATATAAGCACTTATTTCAGAAGTCTTGGTATTTTCTACTGTTCAGCATTCTTAGAATTTCTGAGTCTGAGATCATTATCAGTTGAACTGAGGATCTATTTGGGGGCAGAAATGTCCACTTTGGCTTTATCGTTTTATTTTCCTTTGCTTGCATGATTTTATCTTCAAACAGGTATCTGAGTTTACCTTGGGTTTTTCTTTTACAGAAGTCTAGTACATTTAGGCTTAGGGTTAGAACATGTGGTTCATAAACTAGCTTAACTGAGTCGTGTAGCTAGAGAGACTATTATAGCTAGAGAGACTAAAGAGACAGAGAGAGCAAGACAGCCAGCCTACATGTGGTAGAGCCCACGTCTTCCTCTGAGTTCTTTAAGCCTAGAGGACCACAGGTGACTGGCAAGAGATAACTTGGGGGGATGGTGGGACAATCACTATTTTATGGGACAACACAACTGATTGCCAAGATAGTTCATCAATCACTAGGTATGTAAGCCGGATATGGTGCCCCAAAATCAGTGAGAATAGAGTTCAAAGCCAACCTGGGCTACAGTCAGAGTTTGTCTTAAATAAAGTAATTCAAATTAAAAAACTAAAAGAAAAAACAAAAAACAAGTGCTTCTGGATGGGTATTTCTGAAAAAGACCATCATTTAACTCGTTAAACCGTGTGGGGAAGTTTCACCTTCCCTAGTGGGTATTACCCAATAGGGCACCAACAGAAGAAAATGGAGGAGGAGAGAAATTTTTTTCCCCCTGGAGCTGAGGCAGCATCCTCTCTTGCCCTTCAACATCAGATCTTTCCAGCTCTTGGATTCCAAGACTTACACTGTCACTCCATCTCTTGGAGTTTTGGGTCTCGGACTTTGCTCCTAGCCACTGCTATCTTCTCTAATTCCCAGGCTGTCAGCCAGAACCTCAGCTGCTGTGCCAGCTTTCCTGACTCTCAGCTTGGACATGACAGACTGCCAGGGCTCTTCAGCCTATATAATTGCTGGACTCAGTTCCCATAATGCATTTCCTTGGATGTGTCTACATATCCTATTGGATCTGTTCCTCTGGAGTGTCTTCATTTGCAGAGGATTCCGTTGTCAACCCCGGGTTTTAAAGGTTTATAAAGCTTGCTTCGCATCTTGGTTTGAGATTAAAAATTAAGTGGCAATGGACATTCCCCAGTGAACGCTCTCATGCTCGCCCAGAAGACAGTGCATCTCACTTTGGACACAGACACCTGAACGCATAATTAACCTTAGAGAATGCTAAAACTGAGATTGCTCCCCAGCCCAATACTATTGTAATTGTTGATGCAGATAACTTACAATACTCCTTGACTTTTCCTCAGCATTCGGTCTCCTCAACGTACTCTCCCTGGAAGCTTCAATTTGATGCAATATTGGTTTTCAGCTACTCTTCTCTGCATCACTGGGTAGCTCTACTGTGCAAGATTGCAGAGCTGGCTCACTCTATCTGAAGTCTCTGACATGTCCATGATGGACGGGCCTAGTTTAGCATACAATAGCAATGCATCTCAGTTTGTTGAGTGCCATCACTGAAGTAGACACTGGATCCCCAGAGAAGATGTATAGCCGTAGAGACTGTAATTTTAGGTCATATCTAGGCTATATTTTCTTTTTCTTTGGTGCTAAGGATTGAACCTATGGCCTCATTCCTGCTATGTAAATGATATATATTACATATACTGAGCTTTAGCTTAGCCATTTCTCTCTCTGTCTCTGTCTGTCTCTGTCTTTCTGTCTTTCTGTCTTTCTGTCTTTCTGTCTGTCTGTCTGTCTGTCTGTCTGTCTCTGTCTCTGTCTCTGTCTCTGTCTCTGTCTCTGTCTCTCTCTCTCTCTCTCTCTCTCTCTTCATATTATGCACCGGTGCATGTGCACACAGAGGCCAGAGATGGATGCAAGGTGACTTTCTCAATTGCACTTCACTTTGTGTTCCGAGAATGTCTCCCACCAACCCTGGAGTTCACCTATTCGATAGACCAGCTAGCCAGTGAGCCCCGTGGATCCATCACTTCCTACGACTTCAGTGTTGGGATTATAGGAGTGTCCAGCCATGATCAACCTTTTCATATGCAGTAGAGACGTTAGTGTGCATTTTCAAACTGTGGTACTCTTTCATAGAACCACTGCACAGTCACTAAGTTGGGTAATCCGTGACGATACAACACTGCTAGCATTCTTCACCCGCCTCATTCAATTTCTCTGTCAGAAGGAAACTTAGCACTCCAACCATGGTGAAATGAAGCAGCCTGGAATAGTCCAATGTTCAAGCAGCTTGAGCACCGGTCTCTAGAACTGGGCTATCACCTCACTGAGTACCCTTGGGTTAAGATTAACTGAGAAAGATCCTTTAGGGAAATTGGCCACATATCCAATTCATTATTTTGAATTTCCTCTGGCAATATGCATTCTTTTTCCATATAAGGATGCAATGGGCCACAGACCATTATAGTGCCTTCCATGAGATCTGGAATTATAAAAGAAGATGCCCAGGTATATGCAGGGCCCTGATGATTTTCAGATGCCCCCTGAAGATTTTCAAATTGCTTCACCTGTGCTTGCTCATCCTATGGCTGCTGTCCATGAGCCTGGATTATTAGACACACAGTTAACTCCACATGGCACTAAAAGTTGTGGTGTTCAAACTCTTCAGACAAACCTGTAGGTCCCACAGTCCCATAAAAATATAAATATTGGGGACCCAATCCCCTACTTTTTAAAAGGGAAGGTTGGGTTTTTTTTCCACATTTGCTGCTTGTTTCAAGTTTAAGGTTTTTTAAATCTCATTTTTGAAAGTAATTTTGTTTGCTACCTTTTTTTTTTTTTTTGCAGTGTTTGGGATTAAACACAGGGCTGTGCATATACTGGCAAGTGCCCTGCAAGTGAGTTATTTCCCTGGCTCCTTTAAAACACTCAAGTTGAAGAACGAGGTGGTTTAATGACTTACTAACATATACTTGTGACAGAGTTAAGTTTTAACTAATAGACATGCTCAGATTATACAGGAGACATCATGGTGATTATTTTCCAATTAAAATCTTCACTCATGGGTAAAATAGCAGTGTGTCATTTATTCTAGAACTACTTCACATGAAACATCTTTATAATATAGTTTGTATAGAATATGTTCGTATGTATAGTTCGTTTAGAAGACCCACATACAACGCTACTTGGGAATTTGTTGTTTTGTGGCTGAGAAAAGTTTTGCTTTCTGGTTTTATTTGCCATGACTGGAGCGCACCAGAATCTTGGACTATTTTCTTTTTTCTGTGTACCATTCTTTCTGTCCTTCCCCAAACATCCCAAAGGCAAAGACATCCACCTCAGTCCTCACCATTCAGAAGGAAGCTGATTTGTTAGTAGCTCTCCTAGGTGTCCCGGTGAGTTTAGCCTTCCATAAATAATTACAGCCCAAAACCTTCAGTCCCTACACTGCTGATGGGGATGAGAGAGACCGGGTTCTCTCTGATGGGCTGATGTCTGTGCTACATTTAATGTGTTACCCCCGAGCTTTCTCCCTTTGGAGAATTCTGTATTTCATGACATTTCCCCAGTCTTAAACCCGCAGTTAGCTTTTCCTGTACACACCAATGTAAGGCAAGCCTAATTATTTTTCACTTATACTTTAAATATATTTTTAAGCATACAAAATATAGTGAACAGTGCCTTTAACGTAGAGTACAAACATTTCTTCAAACAATATGTTCATACTCTGACTCAGAAATTTAATTTATCACATTTCAACTGGAAATGTGAGGAAATCTGTTAAGGACTGTGTGTTAGAAGCCTCGTTTATTTTATTCCCTGTTGAGTCTTATTAACTGTGGTTGTAGAGGCCCTTTAAGAGAACATTCTACATATACTTAAATTATCTCATGTTACAGCTTGCATCTCATGAAACATGTTTGTTTTGATAGTAACCTCCAGGATCACGTGTTGTTTTTGACCCTTCTGACCCCCTGGAAGAGGGTGATATACAAACAGTGTGACCTGTGTGCACACTGAGAAGCAGTCTGCCCCCCTCTGCACGCCTATGGCCTGGGCATGCTTTTTTGCACGTACAGCTGGCCTGTACTTCTGCACTTCCTGGATGAACCAGTGAATGTTCGTGCTTATTTATAACAGCCTATCTCCAAAAAGGACTTCAGGCGGCTTGCAAAATTGATTAATAGCCATTGGAAAAATATAGCATCCAGAGCCAAAGTCAGGTTTTATCTGGAAGAAACCTTCACCGCACTAAGCAAAACAGTTGATGGATGCCAGAAATGAGCTAAAAACTGCCCGGGAAGACTCATTAATAGTCATTATATGCTTTGTAAGCCCTGCAAATAAAAACACACCGTAGAAGCTACATAGCGCAGCAGGTTACACCAACCTAGACCGTTTGTGATTGTGAAATGCTGGAAGCTTCGAAGATGAAGGGCATCCTTGTGGTGAAGTGTACAAAGCTCGCCTTTGAATAAGAAGGAGTCTCTCCCTGCCCAAATAGAAATTCAACACACCTACAAAGTTTTCCTACGATGGAAAATGTGAAAACAGTTAATGACTTCTTTCTGCCAGCCCAAGGAATTAACCATGCCAGAGATTTTTTTTTAATGTATAAACAAGCAAAGAAATCCTAGAATAAGACCATGAATTTTAAAGAGAATATTGTACTTCTCACCACAGAGTTTTTATCAAGGGGACTTTGAGCAATGTAGCACTCCTAAAGCAGTGTGTTTTAAAGTATATCTAATTATTATCTAATTACCTGAACAAGTCCACTTCCTACGTGAACTACTACATGAGTCTTCTAGAGTCTTCCCCTGCTCTGTTCTGTTCTGCAGCCACTCTCCTGGCAGCAAATGTCATGCTGTTGAATGAATCGCTGTTTTCCTGTAATCTGAGACATGACATTTATTGACTGAAATTCCAGCGTGGTCACACTGGTAAGCTTACAGAGTTCTGGTTGGAAGCCGCTCACATGAGAGTATCATTACCTTTCTCTTGGCATTTTAAAGAGTCTCTTTGGATGTTTTTTTCCTAGTGACCCAATGACATTTTAATATCTTAGATATCCAATTGACTCCCTTAGGTACTTCCTGTAGGCCTGTAAAAACAAACAAACAAACAAACAAACAAACAAACAAACGGCAGTTGTTCTCATCAGTTCCACAAGGACCAAGTTTCATTCCTGTCAAAAATTCAAGACTTACACTGAGTACAATTGGGAAAACAAATTTATCAACGAATTCTGCTAATCAGGCAGGGAAGCTTTCCTAAATATGGGAGAGAAATCAAAGTCCTGGGCAAATGGATGAAAACTGCAGAGTCAGTTGCACAGCTACCAATTCTACCACATTCCAAGGCTGGCTCCTGCCTTCCGAAGTGACCAAGGTAACTCCATCTTGTGCTGACTCTATTTGTGACTGCGCAGACACTTCTCAGCCCTCTCTCCAACCCCCAGCAACAGTCTGGTCTGCCTGGGCAACACATTTGAGATTTCCATGACCCTGACCATGATCCAGAGGTATTAATCAAAATAATTCATGTTTACCCAAACTTGAAGCTGAAATAACTGAAGGAGGCATGAGTCAAAATTAATTGTCATGTGGTGTCTGAGGTAACTATGTTCTGCCTAACCAGACATTGGCTCTCATCTAACATTGATGTTATGATAGGTTTTTGCTCTTTAAAATGTTGTACCTCTGAGCATCAAGAGATTTGGGGATATGAGCCCACTCTTGGTGGCTAAAATTAAAGGACTCTTACATTCTTAACTGGCTTAATCGTCATGGTTAGCTGTAGTTTCTCACATGAATTTATTGCACTTCCATATGGCTAGCAAGAGCCACTGCTCTTGGTGTTCTGACTGGTGTGTTGGCTGTTTCACTTTTAATTATATACCTCCCCTGCTGTGTGCTCATTATATTCATAAATAACATTCATGATTTATATTTTCTTCTGTCTGGGAAAGATGACAAGGTAGATTTAAAAAAAACAATCAAGGGCAAATAATAAAAGAACAGAAAATGAAATTACAAGAGGTGTCCAGGTATTAATTATATCAAGGGACAGATGTTAGGTCTCAGAGTCAATGATTTGAAAACACAGCCTAAGGAACTTGTAGAGGTGCCCCAGAGGCTGCTGGGAAGGAGCAGGACAGGGCATCCTGCTCTGGGGAGGCTGGCAAGCTTCAAGCCCTCACCATCACTGTCTCAGCTCAGCTGGAATGCTTCCCTTTCATACTTTTCCCCCAGCTTTCATTTTGCGTGTTTTCCTTACAGTACAATGTGATGATAGAATCCGTCCTGGGACATCCTTCTGGCGTTTGAACTGATTGAGTTAGGAGGAATTGCTTCCAAAGGTATAATTTCTAATATTGGCGCTGTTAATACACAGCTATGCAATCAGAAGATCTTCAATGTCAGAATCAACGACTGTTGTGACAATCTAAGCATCATGTCAGGGTTCCCAAGGATCTTCACTCTGAGTTCAGCAGACTCTTTGGAAGGCTTACCTACTCAAAGAATTCTGATGTGTAGCTGGGGGTGCGGGGCTCCCTGGGTGGGACAGAGGAATTGGTCCCCGTATAACTAAAAGTTAAGTCGCTACAAAGAAAACCTCCCAAACAGTTCAGAAACACATACAGCTGCTTCGTTTGTTTAGCTCTAGCTGCGGATCCCTCCTGTACAACTTCCTCTTCATAGCCTCTAAACCTCTATTGCAGGTGTTACATAAGCACGGGTAACTGAAAACCCACTTTTTGAGTTTGTGGGTCTTAAATTGTGGGTAATTCTTGTTAAGAGTCAAACAAAAGGTCACAGGGACTAAAGCGCCCTAAGAAGGTTCTGTTTTAGACACTTCTCTGCAAGGAACGAAGGAGGGAGCCTGCAGCAGTCTCTCCTTTTGTCTACTGTATCAGCTCCAACAAGGACGTGCCATGTTGGCTCGCTGCTCTCTATCTCCAGAGCACAGAACAATGCCTGGCATTTGGTGTGTGCCCTGCAAATATTTGTTAGAACACATGATCGATGGCGTCATTCCTTTGCTTGACTTGCCCTTTTCATAAATTAGAAGCCACTACCTTTATGGATACAGCATTTACCCTTGGCTTTTTTTTTTTCCCAAACATAAAATTAGTTTGTGCCAGATATGGTAAATTTCTCGAGAAAGTGCATAACAAAACCTATCACTTCAGTGGGCTGTCTTAAAATTTTTCTTTATAAAGAATGAAAAGGCTCAGAGCACAATTAAAAGGCTGTGATTATTAGTAATCCCATTGTAATTTCTTTCTAGTTTCCAGTGTGCTTTCTCTTGTTCTCTCCCCTCTCCCTCCCCTCCCACCCTACCTGTTTTTCCATCCCTCCCTTTCTTCCCCCTTTCCCCCGCCCTCCCCTTTTGTACTCTGTGTGTATGTTTTGTTGTTGATAATGTTTGTTTCTCTTTTTCTGTAGTTTTTGACATACGTTCTCACCATGTAGCCTTTGCTGGCCCAGAACTCCATATGCTGACCAGGCTAGCCTTGAACTTACAGAGATCTCCCAGTTTATAACCTTATTAAGCAGAGCTAAAATTTGAAAATAGCTACATACATATATAATCTATGTGTACAAATTGTACATGTACATACATATTTTATTACAATTTTTGCCAATGCAATCCTAATTTTTTAAAAAAAATTTTAGATTTATTTAGTGGTGTGTGTGAGTATATACATGTGTGTGTGTGTGTGAGTGTGTGTGTGTGTGAGTGTGTGTGTGTGTGTGTGTGTGTGCATGTGCTCTACATGTATATCTGCACCATGTGCATGGCTGGTTCCCTTAGAAGTCAGAGCAAGATACTGGAACCCATGGAACTGGAGTTACAGATGGTTGTAAGCCACCATGTGTAATGAGTGAAATATAATTTCCACGTGGACAAGATACCAGGTCAGAATAACTGGCTGATTATAGTTTGGGGAAAAAAGGGGAAAAGAAAAGTCTCTGACTCCACCTGCTGCTTCACTAGCCCCCAAACCAACATGAGTAACATCCCAGTAAACTTCTGCAGTTGCACCTAGAAACTCTCTATCATGCTAGAGTTGCTGACAGGACTGCAGCCAATGCTGTGCTTCAGTGCAGGCAACTAGGGTTAAAACTGACCAGGAAATCCACTCCAGGGATGCCAGTAGGGTATTCAGGTCCTCTTGGCTGTTGCCAGGGTCACCATCCAGCAAGGATAAGCATAAGCTCTAGACAATGCTGAGCCCATGAATGCCCAGGCCACCAGCTGCTCTGTAGGGATGCACCAGGCAGAGCCCACAGAATATAGTCAAGAAAACTCCACACACAGGGGAGGCTGGAAGCCCACAAGAGAAGGACCTGACCAGTCCTTCTACAGACCGGAACCAGGAAGGCAAGACAGAGGCTCTCCCAAGAAGATGAAAACCAGCATCGGGCCAGTGATCTATTTTCTAGGTCCTCACCCAGTGCTCCCTCCCACTGCAGGTGCTCCTCCTCTGGGTGATTCCATCATCCATCCTTGTGGTCAACATCTCCACCCAGCTCTCCTCCGTCCTTTGCAGCTATTTCTATAGAGTCTTGTGTGTCCTTGCAGCAAGTCAACGCTGTCCCCTATCGTTCACCCCCCTTTGAACATGGTCATCCACAGTTCACCCTCTTTTTTTTTTTAAAGATTCATTTATTGATTATATGTAAGTACACTGTAGCTGTCTTCAGACAATTCAGAAGAGGGAGTCATATCTTGTTATGAGATGGTTGTGAGCCACCATGTGGTTGCTGGGATTTGAACTCTGAACCTTCGGAAGAGCAGTCGGGTGCTCTTACCCACTGAGCCATCTCACCAGCTCCCCAGTTCACCCTCTTTACTCTTTTATGAGTGCTCTCTTCTCCTCCCCCTCCCTCCCTCCCCACCTTCCCTTTCTTTCCCTGTACCCATTCCTTTCACTGTTATATCTCCTAAAACCCAGTGGCTGACTTGATTACAACATCTGGATGTGCATCTTCACTTCCTCTTTTTAAGTCAACTATTAACCAAAACCTTCACATATCCACACTATTATTATTTTTCCTTTGCCCCAACTGTTCCCGTCCCCATTCCCATGTATGTCCCTCTCAGCAACTTCTCATCTAACTAATGCTTTTCCCTAGACTCACCATGACTGCTTACTTCTGCTCCTCATTTACGTGTATGCATAGCACTACATAAACCAGCCATTGGTTAGCTTTGTAGTCTCCTGCTGCTCTACTATCAGGGTTGGTGATTGCAGCTGAAGAGGGCACTCTACACTATAAGACACCCTATAAGACAGTGTAACTTTAACTTTTTCCAACCCCTTTTTAAAATGATGGTTCTTAAATGCTTTAACCTCCCTTTAGCCCACCACCCACCAGAGTTGAGTTGGTAGAAAAGAAAGGCTATGTGGAGGGAAGGAGGAAGGGGGGTGAAGTAGACCTGTTTACAAAGGTTCTTTGGAGCCACTCCCATGTGTTGTATGGAAATTGGCAGTTCAGTTCACAGGTTAACAGTGGCAGCTAAATCTACTCACAAACACTTCATGGAAATATCAGGTCAGCAGCAGAGGTAGCATGACCTAGCAGAGACAGGCAGGCTTCAGCCTCAGCTCGAGTCAACATCCTGAGGGATGGCAGGAGAAGTTCTCAGTTGTGTCTCTCTCAGGGAAGCAAAGATCAGTGAAGATGTGAGACCCACAACCTTTGCATAGCTAGCTGTACCAGCAAGCCAAGCTCTCTGTCTTTGCCACTTTGTGGAGTCCTATTTCTACCCTCCAAATATCACGTGTCCTCCACATGCCTTGCCTCATCAGGGTCTTGCCTCAGTAGTGAGCCTGTTTCATTTGACATCACTCTGTCAATTTATTGAAACATTCCTTCATGTGTTTGCATCAACAAAACACCATCCAACCAACTTTGCAAAGGACCCTTAAGTTTCCACTTCAAGGCAGTATTTCTCAAGGTTGACAGACCTTTTCATAGAGATCACCTAAGACCATTAGAAAACACAGATATTTTTACTATGATCCATAACAGTAGCAAAATTACAGTTATGAAGTAGCGCTGAGAATAATTTTATGGTTAGGGGGGTCACTGCAAGCATGAGAAAATTTTCCAAATATAGGAGCAAAGAAGCCCATCTAGATACACAAGAGGCACACAGAAAACAGGGGCAGAAAAGAAACTCACTGTGCTGTATTATATTCCAAACACTAAATGAAACAAAGAAAGTGCATTAGAAGCAGGGTGTGTGTGTGTGTGTGTGTCTGTGTGTGTGTGTGTGTGTGCAGAAACCAAGCCACTTGCCACATACACTTGCCACATGACAAGGACTGTGCCTATAGGATAACTGCTGATTTTCCTGAGAAAACCTTGAAAGTAAAATGAGCTTGGGAGGATGTCTTTCAATCTGAAAGATTACAATTGCCAACCTAGCATAATATACCCTGCAAAAGTATCCATCGTAACTGAGAGTGAAAGAAAAACTTTCCATGATGAAAGCAGACTAAAAAAATTTATGAAAACCAAATCAGCTCTACAGAAGATACTGGAAGGAACACTTCAGTGTGAAGAGGAAGGTAAACACACTCAAGAATCTAAGGGATGGATAAAGTAAACAATACAATGACCCAAACACTGTAGAGTCAAGGAAATGACAGTGAGCAACACATGCCTCCCAATAATAACTGAGTACCTGAGATCTTAACTCATACACCAAAAGACACAGTGTAGCAGGTTTGATGAGAAAACATCTTTTTCTGCCTCCATGAAACACAGCTTACATTCAAGAAGAAACACTATCTTTGAAAGGATAGAAAAACATATCCCAAGCAAATTAAAACCAGGATATAAGCAGTCATTGCTATTCTATTATCTGACAAAAAAAAAAAAAAAAAAAAAAAAACCTGAAACCAAATCATTAAAGAGGATTACTTCCTACTGATCAAGAGACAGTCCACCAGGAAGGAGTTACAATTCTAAATATATACACAATAAATATACGTTCATCCAATTATATAAAGCAAGTACTACCTAACTTAAAATCACAGATTAATCCCAGCACTGTAATATTGGAGAACTTCAATACCCGACACTCTCCATTTGACAGATTGTACAAAAAAGTGAATAAAGAAACACTGGAATTAGTACTTAGATCAAATGAATCTAATGTACATCTACAGAACATTACACACACACACACACACACACCAAAATATATTCATTTGTCTCAGCGCCCCAAGGGAACCTTCTCAAAAATAGGTCACATATTAGGAAACAAAACAAGACTCAACAAAAGTAGGAAACTTAAAATAACACCATCTACTCCATCTGATCAAAATGAGATAAATCAATGGCAAGAGAAACTACAGAAAATACCCAAATTCATGGAGATTCAAAAGCATAATTTGAATAATAAATGGCCCATTGGAAAAGTCAAGGAGAAAATGTTAATTCATATAATTAAATGAAAATTTCATATTTAAATCTATGAGATCCAAATGAAGGCAGTCTGAAGAGTGGCATTTATAGCTCTAAGTATCTATATTCAAAAACCAGAGCTACCTCACAAGAACAACTTAATAATGCACATAAAGCCCTGGGGAAGCAAGGACAAACCAACCCCAGTGGGCTAAACAGAAAGCAATACAAAGATCAAGGCAGAAAGTAATGAATAAAACTGAAAAATAATAGATAAAGAATCCATGAAACAATGTTGTTTCTTGAGAAGATATACAAAATTGACAAACAGCCAAATTAACCAAAAGGGGGGGAAAGGCCTAAATTAATAAAATTAGAGATGAAAGGGAGACATTCTGATAGACATGGAAGAAATCCAAAGATTCCCTATCCTTTGAATTGTTAGATGTGTATAACTTACCAAAGTTAAACCAAGATGAAGTAAATAATTTAAACAGGCATACAACAACTCATGGCATAGAAGCAGTAATTTAAGAATTTCTCAGATAAATCAAGCCCAAAGCTGGATGTATTCAGCACACACTTCTATCAGACCCTCAATGAAGGAATAACACCAATATGAGTTAAATTATTCCATAAAATAGACAAGGAAGGAACACTTCCCAATCTCACTTTATAAACCTGTATTACCCTGATATCAAACCAATCAATGAGGCAGCAGAGAATTGGATGGGCTGAGAATTATCAGCTAATCTCTCTAATAGGCATAGAGACAAATATTCTCAAGAAATTTGCAAATTGTATCCAAGAACAGACTAAAAGGATCATTCATCATGGTCAGGCAAGCCTCATTCCAAGGAAGCAGGGTTGACTCAATATTTATAAAGCATTAAAAGTAATTAGGCACAAAATAGACAAAACCAAATCACATGAGCAATTCAATTGATGCAGAAAAGACCTTTGGCAAAATGCAATATCTCTCCATGATAAGAAATAAAAAGCCCTGGAAATACTAGGCAATGAAAAGAACATATTTCAACATAAATATATGCATGGCAAATAGAGGCACCATCAAGTTAAATGGGAAGTGTTCCCATAAAGATGAGGAAAAGTGGCTGCCCACTATTGCCACTCCTGTTTGAAATAAATCTTGGAGTCCTAACTAGAACAATCAGACAAGGGAAAGGAGGAAGAGGGCTACAAGTAGGAAAGATATTAGTCAAAACACCTCATCTTGCAGAAGACCTGAGTGTATATATCAGAGACCTTAATGACACTACCAGGAAGCGTCTAGAGTTAATGATATACTTTCAGCAAAGTGTCAGGTTATGGAATTAACATACTCAAGTAACTAGCCTTCCTACATATCACCTACACATATACTCAGAACGAAATCATGTCAATAACCCCACTCATTGAAATAAATATTCTTGAATAAATATAACAAAGGAAGCAAAAGATGTGGATGATGAAATTCCCAGACACTGAAGACAGTACCAGGATGTGTGGAAGACCACACCATGTATGTGGATTGGCAGGAGGTTAATACTATAAAAATGGTGGTCTTACCATAAGACATCTATGGATTCAACAAAATGTTTACCAAAATCCCACTGTGTCTTTTCACAGAAAATAAAATGTTACTCTTTAAATTCACATGGAAGCACAGTTTTTTCTCACCTTGCTTAATTTTAAGCTATACTGCAAGATCCATACTAGTGAAATCTGTGAAGAACTGGCATATTAAAAAACGATCTATTCTCAATAGCTAGGATATAGAAACAGCCTAGATACCCATCAAATGGTGGCTGACAATGAAAACGTGGTGCCTCTACAAATAGAATCTTATCTATAAAGAAAAAATGAAATTTGTAGATGAAAGAATGGAACCAGAAAACACTGACTGAGCTAATCAGATCAAGAATGACAAATCTCACATGCCCTCACTCACTCCTAGATCGTAGCGTGGAATCTTTGTGTGTGTGTTTAACTTAGAGTTCCTACTGAATCCAGGAACCTGGAAGGGAGATATTAATACTGGGGATCAGGCTGGGAATGTTAAGGAATTGGGGAGAGTAGAACATAGAAGGTATGGAGGAGGAGAATAATGTGGAAGGAGAATTAAATGAGGAAAAGAATGAGAAGGTAGGGAAGGGGAGTGGGTAAGGGAGGAATAACTAGCAGGATGTTTGAAAGAGCCATATGGAAACCTACTGTGTTGTAAGCTTCACATATATGTATATGGTGTACATACAATATATATTTGTATATTCATATAAAGATGTAATTGAAGTTATCTGTATCAGTCAGGAAGGACAGGGACAAAATCGTCTTCTGGACAACACAGGACTGTTGTGTGTATAAACTCAGAGCAGCTGTGGTTGCTGATACAAGACTTGTACAAAGTCAAGCCAGTCAACATTCCAGCATAGAATGAGAAGGACTCGCAGACCCCACCCTAGCTGAGAACACAGGAACTGTTTATTATTTGGTAGGGAGAGGGAGAGCAAATTTTCTTGTAGGGTGTAATTCTTTGGTTTTGGACTCTGGGAAAGGGAGTAAGGTTCATATTTTACATATCAAGCAGACCTGCCTTCCAGGTTCTTCCAGCATCTCTCATTCCCTATCTGGCATACCCTGTCTCGAACCCTGAACTTTCCAGCCTAGGGACTGAGCTGCCCTTCCCCCAAAGGTTTCTCTCTCCTCTCCTCTCCTCTCCTCTCCTCTCCTCTCCTCTCCTCTCCTCTCCTCTCCTCTCCTCTCCTCTCCTCTCCTCTCCTCTCCTCTCCTCTCCTCTCCTCTCCTCTCCTCTCCTCTCCTTCTTCTTCCCTTCTCTCTCTACTCATGAGCCCTTTCTCTTTTTCTCTCCCTACTCCTATGGCGACTTCCCTGGCCTCAGTGCTTGGGATCAATGACCCCACCCCCACCCCTCACCCCAGAGTAGCTTCCTTTTAATATATTCTAATCTGGCTTGAATAGGCTCATTTCATCATTTCACCAGCATAGAAACAACCTGTCAGTAGTCTCAGTTAGGTGGACCCTCTCCCCAGGAAGTGGCCTCAAACCCGTGGGTATTAGAGGCAGCACTAACTGGATTAGGCTTATTACTTAAAAACAAAAAAAAAATCATGACGTACAGAGGGTAGTGAGGTGGTGGTGGATCTTGGCATGTTGTGGGGAGGAGTAGGGAGTGAAAATAATCAAGATAGCATTGTACACAATCATAAGATTCTCAGAGAATTAGAAAATATGTTTCCAATAAGCACAATTGCCAGTAATTTTCTCCTCCCCTCCAGATCTTGACACTTTGATACTGGAGAACTCCAGCATCCCAGGATGGGCTTAGGTGGCTAACTGATCACTAAAATTGTTTCTTCTTCCTAGACAGGGCATATCAAAGAGGACAGGGCAGAGGCATAGTCTCCTAGGAGTCAGAGGAATTCTGATCCTTTAAGTAGTTTTGTTAGGGGAAAACAAGGATTCTTGGTTTTGAGAAAGCCAGTATGAAGTGGAGTTGGAATGAATTAATGATATTTTAATATGGATTTTAAGTGCCAGTGTTAAAAGAAACAGGAAACTGGAGAGTATGAATGTAGGGTTTGGGAAGAGAAGGTCATTGATTCATTGAAGTGCATTTACATATAGATGTTTTTAGGATGGTGATGAAGAGAAAGATAGATGATACTCAGGATAAAAAAAAGACATTTGCAAGTGCGGGCATAGGAGTCTCAAAGGAGAACTGGCTTCATTGTCTTTATACAAAGGATTTTGAAGAGGTTGATAAGGAATATAAATAATATCACAGATCAGTTTGGGAGGGACACCTTCAGGAAGATAGAAGATCTTTACTGTAAACAAAGTTAATGATCGTGTTTAAGAGTTTTAGACAATGTCTGGGGAAAGGAGTAAGGGCCTTTCCAATGGCAAATACATTTAGATCTTGAGAGCCAAGCTCACTGCTACTCTAACATAAAATATCTGTATATGAATGAAATTAGTATCTTTGTGTCAACAATCTTCACAGTAAATATTCATTGCGCTAGATTCCTTGTTTCTCAGCTGGTGAGAGGCTTTAACGAGACTCCAGGATGAGGGGCTCCTTTCTCTTGCACCCTTAAATTTTCCTGTGTTTGTGTCCTCTCTCAATCAAGCTACAAGTCCTAGCTCCCCTACAGGTATGGCTATAGATGGAGACATGCATGTGGGAGGGGAGAGATATAATCTAGGGTGTGGTGAGACACCAAACGAGACAACACTATGGGTAGAAAGAAAGGTTTATTGGGATCAAACTGCCAAGGCCCTCTCAGGAGCAGAAGAGGGGGAGGGTAAAAGAAGACAAAAGGGCAGAAAAGCAAGCAGATTTTTATCTGTCAGCAGGGTGGAGGCTGTGAGCTAACACAGGCTGTTTGAATTGACTGGAGCTGGGTCCCTTGCCAGAGGTAGCTGACCTTTGGGAAAAGATCGAGGGTGGTTCCTGGTAAACAGAAACCCACCTTAAGATCCGTTTTTTTGTCAAAGGACTTCAGTTTGGAACATTGTTCCCAGCTGTGTGTGTGTGTGTGTGTGTGTGTGTGTGTGTGTGTGTGTGTATGTTAGGGACGGGAGTGGGGGGTGGGGTAGGGGTGGGGGTGGGGAAGTGGGTCTGTTTTGAGCCTAACAGGACAGATGTGCAGCACTTCAAGGTCTACCCAGGTAAAGCTTCCACGTGTGCTGTCCCTTTCTAACATCTGTTCACTGGATGCTGACACACGAGACAACTGGATACCACCTATTCAAAATGGCAGTGACTCTCTGGAACTCTTTCGTGCCATGCAACAGTTACAAAGCGTTCCCCTAATGTACTTTTGGTATACATTAGGTCTTTGCTTCGCCAAATGGAACTGGAGACTGGAGACTGGAATAAAGCCAAATAAAGCCAAATGAAATGAAATAAAATAAACCCTGAATGGCTCAAACAAAATGGAAGAAAAGAGAAGAAAAGACATAATCAATGTTTGATGTCAAGACAACAGTAACTTAGGATCATCTGTTCAGCCAATGAGACACAATTCAGAATTTGCCTATTATTCACTGCTCAAATCACAGCAGTAGCAATATTCTGCACATCAGTGAAGTTAGACAGCTTGTGAATAGCATTTTCATAAATTGTGCTAGTCAGAAAACCCTCTATGTATTAATTAAAACTGAAAAGCCAAGCGAATGAAAGTGATAAATGAAGACATTATTTTTTATAAAGAAACAGACAATAGATACATTTTTTTTAAAAAAAATTTACCTTAAATGGGTACCTTAAAAATAGTCTGATGTTCTGAAGTCAAACCAAATAGTTAAAGAAAAGGAAATGGCTCGAGCACTTTTAAATTTATTCTTCCATTCTGTATAGTGAAGTCACATGGTCCTTTGAAAGTAAATGCTGACATAGTCGTATCCTATATAAAAATTCAAAGTTGCTTGCGTCTTAATGAGAAGAAGATCAAGATTCGTTTATCTGAGGGGCTGGAGAGATGGCTTGGTGGTTTATCTGAGGGGCTGGAGAGATGGCTTGGTGGCTTATCTGAGGGGCTGGAGAGATGGCTTGGTGGCTTATCTGAGGGGCTGGAGAGATGGCTTGGTGGCTTATCTGAGGGGCTGGAGAGATGGCTTGGTGGCTTATCTGAGGGGCTGGAGAGATGGCTTGGTGGTTTATCTGAGGGGCTGGAGAGATGGCTTGGTGGTTTATCTGAGGGGCTGGAGAGATGGCTTGGTGGCTTATCTGAGGGGCTGGAGAGATGGCTTGGTGGCTTATCTGAGGGGCTGGAGAGATGGCTTGGTGGCTTATCTGAGGGGCTGGAGAGATGGCTTGGTGGCTTATCTGAGGGGCTGGAGAGATGGCTTGGTGGCTTATCTGAGGGGCTGGAGAGATGGCTTGGTGGTTTATCTGAGGGGCTGGAGAGATGGCTTGGTGGCTTATCTGAGGGGCTGGAGAGATGGCTTGGTGGCTTATCTGAGGGGCTGGAGAGATGGCTTGGTGGTTTATCTGAGGGGCTGGAGAGATGGCTTGGTGGTTTATCTGAGGGGCTGGAGAGATGGCTTGGTGGTTTATCTGAGGGGCTGGAGAGATGGCTTGGTGGCTTATCTGAGGGGCTGGAGAGATGGCTTGGTGGCTTATCTGAGGGGCTGGAGAGATGGCTTGGTGGCTTATCTGAGGGGCTGGAGAGATGGCTTGGTGCTTAAGAGTACTGGTTGTTCTTCCACCGGACCTTGGTTCAGTTCACAGCACCCACATGGCAGCTCACAACTGTGTGACTCTAGTTCTAGGGGACCTGATGCCTTCTGCGTGCTGCAGTCTCTACATGCACATGCACCATAGACATACATGCAGGCAACATACGCACACAATAATTATATGATAATATATTAATATATGCATGTTTATTTATACTAATATATCATATCTGTATATGTATATATATTCTTATATGTGAATATGTATCCTTATATATACATATACAATATAGTACAGTACAATAGGATACAATAGGTTTGTTTATCTGAGTGTCTCCATCCTAACCCTCTCCAGCTCCTTTTCACTTCATGCCAGTTCTCCTCTTCCTCTTCCTCCTCTTCCTCTTCCTCTTCTCCCCTCCTCCTCTTCTTCTTTTTCTTCTATTTCTTCTTCTTCACAATAATAGTTGTCTTCGTTAAGGTTTTACTGCTGTGAACAGACACCATGACTAAGGCAACTCTTATAAAGACAACATTTAATTGGGGCTGACTTGCAGGTTCAGAGGTTCAGTCCATTAACATCAAGGTGAGAATATGGCAGCATCCAGGCAAGCATGGTGCAGGCAGAGCAGAGAATTCTACTTCTTCATCTGAAGGCTGCTAGCAGAACACTGGCTTCCAGGCAGCTCGGATGAAGGTCTTAAAGCCCACACCCACAGGAATACACCTATTCCAACAGTGCCACACCTCGAAATGGTGCCACTCCCTGGGCCAAGCATATTCAAACCATGACATTAGACATTTCTTAATTGTGGTACAATGCTCAACATGTAACCAACCTTTATCACCCTGAGCATTTGAGTGAGTACATAGGAGTACCAAGGGTATGCGCACTGTGAACATTAGCTGCCTAATGACTGTGACAAAATACCTTTCAGAAGGAACTTAGTAGAAGAAGGGTCTTTGGCAGAGTTTCAACACCATTTTTAGACTTTCATCACCAGGAGGGCACCACTGCAAGGACAACTCAGGCTGTGGTCTCAGAAGCCTCCTGCAGCGTGTTCCTGCACAAGAACAGTGGCACACAGGAAATAGCACTTCAGCCAGAACTGTGTGTGGGCATCATTTTCAAAGCCTCACCTTCTAAAGCGGTAGGTTCTCTGTCTCTCTCTCTGTCTTTCTCTCTCTGTCTCTGTCTCTGTCTCTCTGTTTCTCTCTCTCTCTCTCTCTCTCTCTCTCTCTCTCTCTCTCTCTCTCGCTCTCTCTCGCTCTCTCTCTCTCTCTCTCTCTCTCTCTCTCTCTCTCTCTCTCTCTCTCTCTCTCTCTCTCTTCCTGAGACAGGGTTTCTCTGTGTAGCCCAGACTGTCCTGGAACTCACTCTGTAGACCAGGATGGCCTCAAACTCACAGAGCCGTCTGCCTCTGCCTCCCAAGTTGCTGGGATTAAAGGCATGTGCCACCACTGCCCAGCAAATGGTAGTTTTCAACATGTGAGTCGTGACCCCCACACAGGCCACATATCGGACTAGCCTGCATATCAGATATTAACATTTCAATTGATAACAATAACAACATTACAGTGAGGAAGCACCAAGAAAATAATTTTATGGCTGGGTGTCACCACAACATGAGGAACTGCATTAAAGGGTTGCAGCATTAGAATGGTTGAGAAACAGTGTCCTAAAGCCACCATGACTTTCACAATAGCATCACAAGGGAGAGACCAAGCCCTCAACTATTAGCCTGTGAACAACATTTTGGATTAAAACTGCAATGACAATCATCATTGCTATTTATCCTGAGAACTCTCCTCATCACTGATATGACTCAGTGTTTTGAACCACAAGGAACTGAGTTCAAATCCCTAGCACCCATGTAGAAAGCCAGGTATGTAACCTGAAGCACTTGGAGACAAGAACAAATGAATCTCTGAGAGCTCATTAGCCATCCATCCTGGGTCAAACAGCATCAAGTTCAGAGGGAGAGCCTGTCTCTAGGTGATAAGGTGGGGCGCAGCAGAGGAAGAAACTCTTCACCCATGTGCTGTGCACACCTTCATGCTCATGTGTATGTGCCAAGCACACACACACACGCCACGCACACATCACACCACACACATACACTGAACTTCTCCCAGATGAATTCTATTATAGAAAGACAGGAGGAGTGGTCCTGAAAGAATTGTTTGTGATGTAGAATAACAAATCCCCCAACATACTCCGGGGAAAAACAGACTTCCTTAAGTCTGGTTTTCTTAAATAAGAATCACCTGTCTATGGAAACACTTGCAGCCATGGGTAGTCGACATCACAGATAAATTGGGCTAACCTAGAATCAAAATGTACATTTCAACTCTCCTTAGTCTTTGAATAAGGTAGAATTTTCTCTCTCTCTCTTTTTTTTCCTTGTAAGATCTTTTACAAATGGATACTTATATGCTGCTTCTTTTTAATATGGCCTCACAGGATGCCTGGCCACTGGATTATTATAAACAAGCCATTGGAAATTCTTTACTGAAGCCTTTGCTGTTACTCAAGAAATGGCCTGTGCAGGGGAACAGTACTCGGTTTGATTCTTATGAAAGCTACACAGAGCCACACACTGTATTGTCAGTGGACTTAAAATGTATGATCAGACAAGATCCTGTAGCCTGTATATATATATGTATATATGTGTGTATATATATATATACATATATATATATGTGTATATATATATATATAATATGCTCAGAATGCACTGAGTGTTCTGTAGGAAGTTCTGAGTCCTCAGGTCACAAATATAATTATATGATTGCTTTTTATTACATTGAATTTTGAGGTGAGGGATGAAAACTATACACACACACACACACACATACGCACATATATGTATACACATATACGTATATGTGTGTATATTTATATATAAGGGTACATATACACATATAAGAATATATATACATATACAGATATGATATATTAGTATAAATAAACATGCATATATTATCATATAATTATTGATATATTATGTTTTAATATATCATGTCTTTATTTATATAATATATTAATATCATATATGTGTGTATATATTAATATCTTATATGTGTATATATATAATATACTTATATACTATAAATGTGTATAATTACACACACACACATATCATCATCATCACCCCTCACCTCAAAGTTTCAATATAATAAAAAGGAGTCCAGGTAAATTAGAGGCTATAGAGCAGGTGTGTACACATGATTATATACCTAGATAGTGTATTAAATGCTAGTTATAACAAGTCCTACCATGGTGAGAAAGACTAACAAAATCTGGTCTTGTAATGGGAGGACTCCATAAAAGACACTGTGATGTAATGTTACTGTCAATGTTTGCTCTGAACTGACGCATTAGCCTTCATGTGACTCAAATCTACACGACACACAAATGACTTTCAGACTTCAGTTAAGCTCCTTAACAGCCATTAGAAATCACTGTGTACTCCAAAGAGAGCCCTTTTGAAGAAAACCTAGTGAAGGTCAGCAGGTCCTTAGCAGGTGGGTTTTTCTTGTTGTTTTGATTTTAAATATGAAGGGTTTGGAAATATAATTCCTCAGAACAATGCATACATGAAATCAATGGGACTTAAGGTCCAGCTCTCATCAAGAGGTGCAGTCGGGGCAAAGAACCTATTACAGAGGTTCGTTCCCAAGGTGAGTGTTTCTTGTTACTAGATACCATCAGAAGGAAGCTGTTGGGAAGTGCTGAGCTCTGCAGTACTTCCCTGTTCCCGTCAGTTAGCATAACATCATTTGGCTGGCACTCTGGGTATTGACTGTTATGTAATACAAACAGGCTTATGTAAGGAGAATGGAGCCCGGTACTGATCAATGCCTTCAGAGCATACGTGTTTGTGTCTGTGCTTTCTCCAAAGAATGCTGTGTAGAATTGCAAGGTATTCATTCAGAAAGTGACATCACAACATGGCGTGAATATCTATCTTTTTCATGTCCTCTCCTGGCAACTGTCACTTCTTATTGCACGGGTCTATCTCTATTACAACTAGTCCCCAGCTGTGTGTATCTATGGGACAAACAGTTGGCTTTCTCTGCCCCACAACAAAAATGTCTAGACTTGTACTGCAGGCATAACCTGCCCTCTTAGTAGCTTTGTACTTGGAGTTGATGGTTCCAAGCAGCCCCACTCCCTCCTCATTCCCTAGTGCTTTCTCTCAACAACTGCCCAGCTGCATACAGTTGCTGTTAGGAACCTCTCTCTCATGCCAATCCAAGTTTCTGTTCTTACTAGTTTTGCATAAGTTACTTAAAGTAATTTCCTCATTTGTAAATGTGGATGCTGGCACCTGTCGCCAAAGCCTGAGTGCATAAATAATTCACTGCCAGTGGCTGATGACGATAGCCTACCATCTATATTTTTATGGCTGATCTATTATATAGACAAGCTATGAAGATATCTGAATGAATTGCTTCAATATCTTGATACTTAGAGTTTCCAAATTTCCAATTTATTTAATGTGTGTTTCAGTAAAGCTCTTACTTCTCTGGGAAAAGCTGTAATTTTGTCACCTCCTGTCATTGCATTTGTCCGGGTGCGATGCCGGCCCTAGGGTTAACAGGGAGGCCAATGACTTCACAGCCAACTCCAGACAGTGTAGACTCACAGTGCTTTATCTGTTATATCTTCCCCAGCAGGCTACACACAGGAACACTGGGAACAACCGTGGTCTGTGGGAAAGCACAATTTAGAGTATCCAGGATGAACTGTCTGCTGGTTTTACAGAAATTATTACTGGCTTGCTTGAATAATTCTGCAAGTTGGCAGGATGGCAACTGTCTCTGGTGCCCTTGATAACAGAACATTATTCATGGCGGAACCTTATACATGGGGGCAGAGCTGGGCAGAGAAATTCCAGTTAGAATATCTCACCTTTCTGATTTCACCAAGTCAAGGCAGCATATGGTCCTGACCTTTCATTTCAATATATGTCAGCATGAGAGACTTTGATCTCTTTATTTGCAAACGAGTACATATGACGACTCCAAAAATAACTATAATTGCTAAAAGGGTCTCTTTTAAAATAAGTTTGTGGTGCTCCTTGTAATGGTTAGTTTTGATTGTCACATTGACAGAATTTAGGATCACACTGGAGACTAAGCTCTAGCTATGTCTGTGATGGTATTTCCAGACAGACCCGCCCTCAGTCTGGATGGTACCCTCCTGTAGGCTGGGTCCCCAAGATGAGTAAGATGGAGAATGTGAACCTTAAGCCCTAATTACTCTCTCTGCTTCTAGACCCCAGTGGCAACGTGGTCACAATAGATTATATCCACACATTTATTTTGAGCCAAAATAAATCTTACCTCCCTTAATTAGTTTTGTGACAGATTTTGTCACAGTATGGAGAAAAGTAACTAAAATATTATGCTAAGATGAGACTAGACACAATTGAGAAAGAAGCTATTATTTGGTACTGTGGGTTAATACAAAATGGCCTTTAGCTGAATTATGCCTACCATTTGATTCCCATAGCCTAGTTTCCAGTATATTGCTGTGGATACAGTCACAGATTAAGTGGATAAGAAGGCTTATATGTGGACTCAGTGTAGATTCTCTGTCAGAATAACCAAGATTTGTAATTTTATCATGTGCTATCTCCTGCTTCACAGCTCTACCTGTCCCCACTGTTGAAAATCAACTTTCTTTTCTTCCCTATTTCAGTACATCATTATCTCTGTGTGTGGCCATACGTTAAGGATTCGGAAAGTCAGAAGACTTGCTAAGCTTCACAAAGTTTATCAGGACAAGAATAAAGAAAGTGGGGCTGCGGGAGGAGCTGAGTTGGTAGAGTTCTTGCCTAGCATTCTGGAAGCCTTGAGTTCGGTCCCCAGCCCCACAGGCACCAGGTGTGGTGACTCATTCATGCAATCTCAACCCTCAATGGATAGAGAGAAGAGGAGCCACAGTTCAAGGTCAACCTCACCTATTACAAGTTTCAGTCTAGCCTGGCCTACATTAAACCCTAAACTGAAGGATATAAAGGGCCTTGTCCCTCTTCTGCATCCCTTAGGAAGAATGGCCCCATGGTGCTCCCACATTCAGTGATGCACCTTATACAGCTAAAGGGAATGAGACAAGTCTACATGTGGCCTTACACAAATGACCATCACAAGAAAGATGTGCTAGTGCGGCACTGAGAACTGGCCACCGCACGGTAGCCCCCTACTCTGTCACTTGTTAATGAATGAATATTTATATAGCTATGAGTAAAACTAACCAGCACACAGTCCAAAGAGATGTGCACATTTACAGCAAACCCCTCAGGGCCAACTTGCCTACTTTCAACAATTTTCCAATTAAATCATGTGCCAGTGTTGTTTGCCTTGAGCTCAGGTCTTGGATCATCTCCATCAAAGCACCTGCTACATGGTCCCACTGTGGGACCTCTGATTCATTTAATCCAAGTCTACTAATATTTCAGAAAAAAAAAACGTACCAGAGATGGTTTAGATTATTACAGCTTGCCTTGTGTTAAATGATACCGTGTGTGCATCAGACACAAAAAGAAGGCAAGGTGTTCTTCTGCTCATTAACAGAGGGCTACTGTAGCATCTGTCCCCTCAAAGTGTGAATATGGGCGCTTAGTTCTTCTTTCATCTACCTGAGACAGCTCTTCTCATACAGACACACAGACAACCAGACACACAGGCATACACACACACACACACACACACACACACACACACACACACATACACAATTTTGTTTTCATGTATCTCCTTAAATCCAAGACCAGCCAAGAATCAAGTTGTTTTGGTCTCTATCCTCTGGCCATATTTTTGATAGACTTCAGAGATAGTATCCCTTTGGTACCGGTTATGATATCAGCGATTCCCAAACATTGTCATACTCCTCTCATGGCACAGTGGCCCGCTGGTGAAAGACCAGAGGCACATTCTGTTTTGGTGGAGATGCCTTCTTAGAACAGGACATGCTGGAAAGCACCTGTTCCCAGTGTCTAAAGACTCTCAGGAGACACATCGTCTGGGTAAGTTGGCTCTACTTCTTCCTAAAGTCACCATGGCTTTCCCTGCTGGTGCTATGTGTCCTGTCTTCAGACTTGGGTATGCCCATTCCCACACTGCCTGCAAGGTTGCCGGATGTTTGTACTGCACTTTTCATCACCATTGCTGTTCTTTTATTGGGCACTGCAGGTGCTGTAATTAGAAGATGGTGTCCTTCCATGTGCAGGGGGCATATTGAACCAACAACAAACATGGTATAAAGTATGATGGGTTATTTTCCTTTGGAATATAATTAGAGGAGGTAGCCCCACATCAGTAACCCTGAAGGGATTCCATTCATGGAGCTCAATGGCCTGTGGTCAATAGGCTCTGAGTCAAACAATGTTCATGGTGTTCTAGACTGAGATGGCCTCAGAATAGATATAGTTCCCCACCCCCATAATGAACATTAGAGTTTCCCACTGAGAAGATAGACTGAAAAGGACATAGTTAAAATTGAAAGGCAGGTAAGATAGAGCCATTGTACTAATTTCTATTGATGCATGGTCTCACAGATATTCAGAGAAGCCAGACAGCCTGGTCTTTGTGGATCTATGGCCTCTTTTGGATGTGTCACCATCACTTCCTGTACAGCGAAGAGCAGGACATCAGATGTTATAAGGTTGGGGTTGGGGGTAGGACTGGTAGATATGAGTAATGCCATGGTATATACATGGATCAGGTGGTACTATCTTTTTGCTGGTATAAAAGCTTGCCGAGATCACCGTGTTCTTGAATATGGTGTACTAGCTTTTGCTGGGTGCTCACTGCAGTTTTCCCATGAAATCATTTACTAACCATGCTCTTTGAATAATTTTTCCCACTGTGGAATATGATAAAAGACTCACTACTTGTGGCTTTTATCAAAATAGTTCTCCATAGTCCCTCTATAGAGGAATTTTAATTCAGCAACATGGCTACTCTGGCTAGAATCCAGGCATATCCTCAATACACACCTTTAATCCCAAACAATGAAGGTAAAGTTAGTTTGTGGAGAGAAGCAGCCAAGTTTGAAAGTGACATCTACTTAAGAGGCAGACAAAGTGATGACTCGGAGAAAGATTTGACAGAATGAGTCAGAGTCAGGATATGCCCAACTCTTAAAAGAACAGCTAGAGTTAGTTTGAGGCCACACAGAACAATTCAGTGAGAAGCTAAGAGAAGCCAGATTGAGTCAGTCAGCTTGGAGAGACATTTGAGCCAGAATAGCTAAATTGACCCATAGTTCAGAAAGAAGTTGAAAGGGTAAGCTTACTCAGCAGCAGTCCTCAGAGACAACAATCATATCACCTGAATACGTTACTTTTACATCTGGTGCCTAATGTGGGGTAAAAGTTACATTTATACTCATCCACTGGTCCCTGTTCACACCTCATGGCTACCCATGTTCTCTAGATTGTTCTAGCACAGGGGATCATCACCTCAAACCATCTCGGGAGCAGCTAAAAAGGGACAGGGATGGTTGCTTGCTCGTCACGTGGCCCTGAATGCCAGTTGGAGGAAGTCCTGACATCTTTATTCAGATTGAGGCTACCAAGGACACAGTGTTGTGGGAGCACAGTTGTATGGCCTGAGATCTGGCAGACCTCTGCCTCTGCCTTCCTTAATCCACAGCTGCTTTCCTGTGGAGCTTCCCCCTAAACTATCCATCTCCTATAGATGGTGGCCTAATGCCATCCTACTGTCATTTGCTAACCTCACCTCCCAGGTGTGGCTTCAGTGAAATGATAATAGTGTCCTGCCCAGTGACTGTCCACCTAGTAAGAAGGATGCATATTTCATACACAGGTACAGGGACTCCCTCACCCCTTTGGGGGCCCATGTGTGAGTGATCTCACCACTACTTTTCTTTAAAGAATCAAAACCGAAAGATTTTCTCCATGGACACATAGCTTTATTTTCCACTAGAAACTTATCTCTAGACCAGGCTACTCATTCAGGTCATAGTATCTATGAATGGAAAGGGTTTTAGAAATGACTCTGACAAGCCCCATGTCACACAGACTTTGATCAACTTCTTTCCTGGGTATACAGAATCTAAATGGCTTACCATCATAATTCATGAACAGTGTCCAACTCATACCAGCTTGGCTGTTGCCAACTTTTGCTATGCATGTAAAGGGCTCTCTATTCCTTTTCGTAGAAGCACCACCCACGTTGGATTTACAAAGAATCACCAAGCTTCCTTTTAAGCAGGGTGTTTAGGTAAACAGACACTGGAGGAGGATTAGTAAACTCATCTATGCCTGGTTTTATTTGAGCTATCTAGCTATATTTGGAGCCAGATAACTTGGCAAGATCAAATTTAGGAGAAACAAGCAGGCAGCTGTCTGGTTACTTCCAGTGTATCAAGCTGCCCTGTCTAAATCTGGAAAGCGCTTGCTATGGGAGATGCTTGTGTTGATGTGATAGTGAACAATGGATGATACAGGGACACGTGGGGTGAATGAATCTGCTGAGAGCCAAAGGCACTAGAGTCAAAGTTAGCCTGGGAATGACTGCTCACAGAATGCTCCACTTCCTCACAACTGGATTAGAAGTGTTGTTGGCTAAGAAATAAAGATCTGGCTCAGAGGCCTGGAATTTCCACAGATACTAGTGCCAGAATGATAGAATATTAGTGGCTGCAAGTCTGGGAGCTAACATGAGCTAGTTACATGAGAGAGGGGAGGGTCTTTATAAACTAGCACATTTGCTGCTGGGATGTGTCCCTGCCTTTCATACTGCAATTAGACTTCTCTGGTCAAAGTGGTTCTCACTGTAAAGATTCCCATTGTAAGTGATTTCCATTGTTCATTAGCTGTGTGCTTTGTTTGGTTTCATAGTGGAGTTGGTTCATAGTGGGATTAAGTTGAGGCAGAAGACTATAAGAACCACATTCTGTATTAGCCCTTGGACATCTTAGATCATCTCACCTGAGTGTTCTTTTTGAGAGGAATGTTGAAGGATGTGTATCAGAAATGTACAATTGACTTTCTCATCTTGCCTTGGCTACATTGGAGACCTGCTTCTCTTTGCAGCGTTTTATTGTATCCATCATCCACAAGATGGTTCAAAACCATACTCTATAACCTATTAATTTTCGTGATAAATACTTACTGTGTTTTATGTGCTCTGCTTACCTTCGGCTATCAGTTTGGCACAATCTAGAGTCGGCTGGGAAGGAGAAACCGTAACTGAGGAATTACCGAGTTCAGGTTAGTCTGTGGGTTTCTCCGCCATCTTGGATGATTGAAAGAGTGTCCAGCCCACAGTGAACAGCACCATCCTTAGGCAGGTGGGTCTGAGCTGTGTAAGAAAGCTACCTGTGTAAGAAAGCTAGCCCAGGAACCAACCAGTGAGCAGCTTCCCTTCATAGTCTCTGCTTCAGTTCCTGCCTCCTGAGCCTGTCTTGAGGTTCCGGTCCTGACTTCCCTCAGTGATAGGATATTATCTGGAAGTGTAAGCTAAAATAAACCTTTTCATCTCCAAGTTGCTTTCGGGGTTTTGGGGTTTTTTGCAGCATCAGCAAGCAACTGAGGATGCTATGGGATGAGTGTCAGTAACCCCTTTCCCCAATGCCTAGCATTGCAGCCCACTAGTGTGATGCAAAGAAAAGGGTGGGGCTTTTAGGGCACATATAGACTGTGGGGATGAAGCCATTGTGTGAATCTGGTCTTTACATTGGTTACTTTGCATATCACTGTGACAGAGCACTTCATTTATGGTGGCATCCTTCACAGAGGCTACGGCTCAGGAACAGATCATTCCTCAACAGAGGGAACCTGTCGTAAACTCTTACGTAACTCCCTCAAACATGGAGCCGCCGGTCACATGGTGGCAGGACCAGGAACCTGAGTGAGCAGGCTAAAAGGAGACAGGGGTTTGACCTTTCAGAGGTCCTCCCTTAGTAATCTACGTCTGGCAGTCAGGCCTAGCTTCACAAAGGCTCCACTGAAGCCAGCTGAAGAGAAAGTGACCAAGAGCAAGAGTCTGTGGCAGGCACTGCGAGTGTAAAGTGGTTGCATCGAGGAGGCATGGAGAGCCTCTGCTTCCCTTGGCCATGGGAGGACCCATAGATGAGATGCCATCTATGGATTGGACGACCCTTACCAGACACCAAGTTTTTTTCATCAGTATTATTACTATAGAAAAAAATGTTAATACGGTATATTCTGATCATAATTCTTCTCCCTCATCATCTCCCAGATCCTATCTAGGTTCTTTCTCATCCAGTTTCATTCTCTATTTAAAAAACAAACAGGGCATCAAAAACAAACAAACAAACAAACCAGAATAAAACAAATCAAACAGAGAAAACGAAACAAAGAAAAGGCACAAGAAACATACATATATGCAGACATTCCCACACGCACCCCCCACCCCCTTGAAAAAAGAAAAATCAGAAACTACAATAGATAATCAAAAGATAAATAATGTAAAAAAACACACAACACACTACAAGACAAAAATATCACTAAAAAAATACCATTTTGTGTTGGCATCTACTGCTGGGCGTGAGGCCTTCCTTAAGAGTGGTTTGTATAGCCAGTGAGGTGACATTGGAGAAAACTTACATTTCCTTTGTGAACAGCTGTCAACTGGAGATGTCTTCTGGGCTAGGGATGGGAGCTCAAGGATCAGATCCTCTCTCAGTGCTGGGACCGTGTCTGGTTTTGAACCCGTGTAGGCTGTGTGCATGCTGCCATGGTCTTTGTGGGTACATATGTACACCCGCCCTGCTGTGTCTCAAACACATTATTTCCTCCATGTCCTCCACCATCTTTGTCTGGTAGAGTCATTCTTCCTTCCCTCCACAGATTTCCCTGAGGGGACAGATATCAGGAAACATCCCATTTAGGACTGAGGGCTCGGAGTTCTTTTCCTCTCTGCACACGGTCTGTATTCATTCCCATCTCCTGCAGGAGAAGGAATCTTCTTGGATAACAGCTGGCTGAGACACTGATCTATGGGTATTGCAGAATCAGACACCAACCCTTTTGGTGCTTTGATTCTGGATTTCCCGGCCTCTAGAAAGTGAGCAAGATATTCCTGCTCTTTATAAATAAACCATGTATGCTATTTTTGTTATAGCAGCTGGAACAGACTAAAACATTTGGATCCTACACTAGATGAAAGGTCCCTTTGTGTGGCTTAGTGTTATTTACATTTCAAAGGGTTCTCACCTAACTACTTCTGAATGGGGAAAAAAAAGACATACACTTCTTTTGCCCAAGGCTCTGAAATAACGTGGCCTAAGGCGGGCACTAGACCACAAGTCAAATTATCTAGTATGTAGACCTTACCTTTCTTCTTGTCTCTCCTAACTTTCTCAGCTACTGTCCTTGCTGCTTGTTCTAGTCTTACATCCTTGTCTTGATTCTGATCTGACTATGAGCTGTTATAATTTAGTCCTGAATGTACTTGAAAAAACCATGAGGTAAAAACCTTGTTCCCCAGAAGGTCATACGTAGAGGAACATTTAAAGGTAGGGCCTAGTGGAATGTCTTCAGATTGTTGGCAGTAAGTTGCTGAAGGAAATGCCAAGTCCCTGCCCCCCACCTCATCTATCTTTCCTTCTTGACCATGAGGTGAGCCATTTTGCTCTGCCCCATCCCCCACCATGATAGGCTGCCTCACCAACAGCCTGACCTATCATGAGCTTGGATCTCCATATGCTATAAGAATGGACGATGACTAACACATAGACTCTTATCTTGTGAAGTCTGCACCCTTCCCTTTATAACAGTGAATTTGTGGACCATCTTGGGATGGGTTAAGTCACCTGAGCTAACCAAATCCTGGGTGTCTTCATATTTAGCATGCTTGATTTTCTCCTTCATCAAAGTCACCCCTAAGCCTATTCATCTACTTTAGTCTTTTAAACAAAACATTGAAACAGGCACTCTCTTTACATCACTCATTATTCTATAAAGTGTAATCCTAAACATATTGTGATTTATTCAATAGTTCAGGTTCTAAAAGCATCATCACAAAGGAACTGAGAGTGTGCCAGAGAAAAGTGTCCCATGCAACTTGTCATCTAAAGGACAGCCAAGCTGTGTAATCTTGGGAATGTACACATAAAACAGAGCCACCTGGGATGAAGGTACTGGCAAGGGCATCTCTCTCCAAAGGATCAGTTTACCCAATAAACTATCACCAAGGTTAATGACTCCTTTCCATGTAGGCTGATATGGAAACTTTATTTTTATGTATCACTCTTGAATAGAGTTGATATCTTGTTAGTCCCTGCCTTCGGAGACCAGTGAACAGCTTCCACTGCACACCCTTGACCCCATTAATGTCACTCTCCTCTCTCTTAGTGGCCATGTTCTCAGCTTCTCTGAGAAGAAACAGAGCATCCAAACAAACATGTTTCTATAGGCAGCACTGGGGCTCCCTTCTCAAGTTTTCGACTTAAAAAAAAATTCTAGACAGGTCTTAAGATGTAGTTCAGACTGGCCTCAGACTCATGACTTGGCCCCCTGAGCAATTGGACTGCAGGCATACCACCACATTCAATTTGTTATCAACACCCAATTATACTGAATATAGTGCCATGAGCAATGCACATAAATCCCAAGTAGAATGCATAGCCTTTGGGGGAGACATGTAAGATAAAGGTACACAGTATCTTGGGGAGGGTCATTAAAGATAAAGTAAGAAAAATAATGAGTCCAAGTAAGTCATCAGAGGAGGTGACATTTGTATAAAAGCCAGTAAAAAGCGAGTGGAGTAAACTTGCTGGAGTCTACAGAATATCCCAAGCAAAAGAGACAGAGAAAAACGCTCTAGAATGGGCCAGGACAGGAGTGAAGGATGGGGAGGCCAGTAGCAGATGAGGTCAGAGACATTAGAAGGGGGAGAGGGGAGCTAGGTGGGGGGGGGGGAAGGGAGTGGGTCAAGCGCTGATCTTTGGGGCATGTGTTTCTTCTGAGCAGTGAGAGTAGATTATGAGGGGTGTTCAGTTTGATTTAAGACAACGCTTCAGGTTGTGTTGTTTGTAGAGAAGGAAATGGTGGAAAGCCAGAGGGAGGGGCTGGGCGGAAGGCTTTTGGCTTAGTCTGGTTGAGTGATGTGCATGGCTGGGGACAGAGAAGAGCTGTGAGGAAGGTGAAAAGATGTAACATTCTGGATGTGGCTTTGAAGGTAGTAAAAGCAAAGGGGTTTCAGATGACCCTGAGATATTTTGACCCCTATGGACATCCCAACAAATTTTAAATCTTTAGGTCTGTGCTAATATTCTTAGGACTGTAGGAAGAATTTAGAGATAATGATGCTACTAAATAATGTGAAAATCTTTGCCAAATTATTAGGGCTTTGTTTACTTATTTATGATTTTTTCTGAATATAACTTTCTTTATATCCATCTCTTCTGGAGAAAAAAATGGTATTGTACTTAAATAATAACAAAATTCCTTGCCTTAGTTTTGAGACAAGAGATGCTATTGTCTTGGGTCATGATCCTGAGTGGGGTTGTAGGTGGATTAAGTGGGTAGACTTGATGCAGGATATATTCTACAGGTACAGTCAAAGGGTTATTGGTCTGGCCAGTCAGAGAGAAAGAGGTGGAGGGAGACAGTGTTTTGGTTTGATTCAGCTGCAATAAAAAAATAATATTAGAGACAAACTAGTTTGTGAACCATGGTTCTGGCTGCATGGAGTCTGTGGTGTGTGTTTGGGCTATGTCTGCACGTTTGGGTTCTGCTAGGGACTCCCTTCCGGGTCCACAGACTGCCAGTTTCTTCCAACATCTCCACATGACAGTGTCCATGCAAAACACACATCTCTTGTCTCAAAGGAGTAGGAAAGCTTATTCTGCTACCAAATATGAGCGGCCAGGATCTGAGAACACATACTCAGGTCTCCCCCAATCCCATGTTCTAACACGTAAAGGGATTCATGAAGTTGTCAGAGTAACCGAGCAAAGGAAGCCATAAATCAGGGCGGTTTTCAAATACAGGGCTGGAAACACCTTGGAGACAGGTTACAGGGAACAAAGAAATCTTGGCTATAGGTCTCAGACTCCGCCTCATGATATTTTATGGTGGTAAAAGCTAGAGGTCTATACATTCTAAAAAAGACTTACCTAATAGTTACAAGGATTTACATGACATACAGAGATGGGCAATAAATGGCTCCTTAGGGGTCTAAGACAGCCAACGAGAATTTGGATCTGGCTCTCCAACATTCAAAACTCTCCCTAATCATTGAAATGTTAATCAGTCACTAAGACCTGTGGGATATTTAATGGAGGCTTTCTTCTGTCCTTGCCACAGGAACTATGACAACAATAGTAATAATAACAATTGTTAACGATAGAAAGAGACCAAGCAAGCCCTCTCTGACTTCCTAGAAAAGTTCAGTCACTCAGGAAGGCTCCAGTGTCACATCCTCCCAGTGACTTCCCAGACTCCTGATTTTAACACACAGAAGGCTATGCTTTACCCGCTGAATTTTAAGAAGATGCCTTCAATCCACAACTGAAAGGAAGCAGGGAGAAAAAAAAGCGTGTTTTGGTAGTCAGCGTGAAGAATAGGTTCTTGGTGAGCAGATTATGAGATGGTATCTCCGATCTGTGGGTGGGCTCCTTCCGTGAGTACCTGCTGACTTCCTACTCATGCCAGAGACTTATCAGTGAACCATATGGACAGAAATCCCATATCCCAAGAGGCTTACACTCTAGAGGGTTGTGTGTGTGTGTGTGTGTGTGTGTGTGTGTGTGTGTTCAGATGATAACAGCACTAAGGAGGCAGGAAACACCCAGGACTTCATGGGTAGTTAGTTCTTAGAATTGAACTAGTATATGAAGGGCATCACCGTGCTTATTTGTTCTTAAGAGCCCAACACTTGGGAAACACATCCATTTGAATTAATAAAGTTAATAAAATTGATTACACACTTAGTACTCCTAGAGTCTTTTAAAGAGTTAGGGCAGGCACCCTTCCTAAAACCCTTGAGTGCTCCTCACAGGGACAGCAAGCAGCTCTAGAGAGTGGTGAGCTGTACTGTAACAGTTGCCCCTGCAAGTAACTGGGTTTCGACTCTATCTGTTTAGAATCACCTCTATTTAACCTACTCAGGTTGTCCCCATTAGGGCTTTTCACTTAGAACACCATCACAGCGATCATATACTGTATTTTTAGCATCTTATATAAACTTCCTTACAAATGCCTGTTACATAACCAGGCCCCCCAACCCCCACCCCAGGCTTTCTTCCAGCCTCTCCTAGATTTATGGTAGAGGTAAGCAGATATGTACGGGTTAATGGACCCCTGTCTGGTGACTGAATGTCCCAGAGACTCACTCCACCTGCTCTGAGCAGGACTGAGTGTGCAGCAACAAAGTACATTTCTCAAGATATGGTCCCCTCCCTTTCAGCCTCTACCTTCTGTTCCATTTGCATCAGGTGTCACACTGCTGCGTCCCTGGGCTTAGGAAACACTGTTCTACCTGCCATTGTGTTCGCATAAAGCTCTCCAGCTGGGCTCCGGGGGGAACTCTGAGCAGCGTCTAGTTTGTCCTCTGTACAGATGGCAAATGGGAGGCAGGAAGGCAGGTGACCTCTTCCCACCGCCCACGGAATACAGTCAGCATTAAGGTGCCTTCCTTAGAGGGCTCTATCAAGCCAGCAGTTTCTCAGCCCTGCTTGCTCATATATAATGAACGAGACTACTATTAGGTGGAGTTTGAAACCCTGTCTATAGGCGGTTCACCTATAGAAACACTACTGGGTATAGGCAGATTGTATAAAACTTTATGATTTAGTGTTCAGAGCATTAGCTAGATTCTAGCATCAGGAATGCCATTAACCTGAACCAGGAAATGGACTGTATGTATGTATGTATGTATGTATGTATGCGGGTATGCATGTATGATGTATACGTGTATGTACGATTGAACACAGAGCTACCTAAACATATATTCTCTCCCTTTGTGTTATATTTCCGGGGTCCACGGTCATTCAATTTTCTTTCTTTCTATATGATAATGTGGAAAACAAATGCTAAGTTCACTGACTGTACAAATAGGAGGTTCAAATGTCCTCCTGCGTAGTGTGCAAGCAAACCATTGTGTCAATGTTATTCTTAACAGTCTAGCTATATCAGGACAAGGCATGGGGTGCGGCAGTGGGCAGGAGGGATAAGCAGGGAATGATGGTGATAAGCATTTTCCAAATTAGGAAACAGATACGCTTTTCTTCTGACTCTCTTACATAACTGATCTATTTTAGAAGACAACACTAAAAAAAAAGAAAAAAAGAAAAAAAAGGCTGAAATGAAATACAAACCTCCTGATTTTACTACTTCATTAGCAAAGAATGACAAAAGGCAGTGATGCTTACAGGAAGAAAGGAGAGAGCCCTTGAAGCCTGTCAGACACCTCCTGCCCAGAGGCTGGCTTGCAGGACGCCCTCTTTTTTCCTCCCAGCCAGCTGGATGAGTCAGAGACCAAAGGCTAAGTTTTAGAAAATGAATGAAGGTACTAATTTCTCTCTCCCTTGAATTTAAGAGGCAGTTACATCAAAGGGCATACCCTTTCTAGTGGCACAGAGAGACGGAAGAGTGACCTATTACAATGCTAGCGATTACAGTGCTAAGACTTCCTGATTCATCGGGGGAAGTTGTGCTGCATACAAAGGCCACAGTGGAAATACAGCCTCTTACATAAATAAGTTACATAAATGAGAGAGAACAGGTTATGTAAATGTATAAACCAGCAAACATGAATTATAACCATTTACAAATGCCATGGAGAGCAGAACACAGTTCCTCCTACCATCCCCTCCCTCCTTATTTTGTCATTACTGTGTCACTTCATTCCATGCCAGATTCGGGTGTATTTGTCATAGTCAGTAGGGAAAAAGACTGCAAAGGACAAGGTGAACCCTCATCTCATTTTCTGAGACACACATTTTTCTTTAGAGAGAAATCTCATAACAAACCTGATTTGAAACTGTAACTGAAAAGACCTATTTGTTTACCAATTTACTATTATACTTTGTCTAATCATGAATGCAGTTCATGAAATGTTTGCTAGGGCACAGTTTGAAAACTCTCTGGGCAAGAATGAAGTGTGCAAGTGAATAGTGTGTGTGTGTGTGTGTGTGTGTGTGTGTGTGTGTGTGTGCCTGTGTGTGCCTGTGTGCGTGTGCATATGTGTGTGCATGTATTTGTGTGCGCACACATGGCAAGAATGAAGCATGCAAGTGAATAGTGTGTGTGTGTGTGTGTGCACTCGCGCACACCCACATGTGTGTGCACTCGTGAATGCATTACACTGGTTAGATTTTTTAAGTCTCCAGTGAGTGTCTCGGCATCTAACTCACATCATCGTTCTGCCTTGGCTATGGTTCCATGCTTGGGGGCTTGCCTAGAAGACAGGAGGACCCAGGCTTGATTCCAAAGCTACACAAACAAGGTAAACACCATTGCCCATGTAACTTAGATTTAAGGTTCTCCTCATAAACAATTCTCCGTGCTCACCACCCCAGATGAGGAGGAGGCGCTCCCTGCCTGGCTGCACCTCCCTTCTGAGACTGTTTGGAACAGGAGCCTGGGATTTTGTTTTTGTTTTTAAGTCAACTCTTCTTTCTCTACCCCTTTGTTCCTGTTCCCTCTTTCTTTTCTGAAGTTTGCTTATTGTGTAGCAGAAAGACACTTTCAAACCTTTTTTTTTACCTGTTCTGTGGAAGCAGGATCTCGTGTGTTTGCAGACCTCGTGTAAAAAAATGAAGAAAGATAACTGTTTATTAAACATTATATACGATATTATCACTGTGAGAAGATCTTAAAATCTCTTTGTAATACTGACTGTATGATTTCAGACAAATATATTTCCTTTCCTGTTACCAAGTCTTTGAAAAAGAACCAAAAAGCCTTAAATCTCTTCCTACATTTTCCACCCAGTACTCTATAATCAAACCTATAAATATTTCCATTGAGAATATTAAACTCGATGCTGTCACATTTAAAGGAACTAGAATCCATTACATACGAGCCAAACTGTCTTCAGTCGACAAAGCTGCGGAATGCTTGCATTGTAGTGATCTGGTTTCTGCCACAGGGAAAATGTTTTTCTCCTATATTCTCATTTAAAAACCTTTAAGCAACTGTGGGTTCGTGTGTATGAAGGATGTGGAGCCCATCTGAGGAACCTGGAGACTTTTACTCTCTAAGGTGTGGTTTGTTTACTTAATACTTTAATGGGGGGTTTTGCTGTATTGCACTTTTTAAATTAAAATTTAAAGGTCACTCACAAAGTATCGGACTTTTTTGGACAGTTCATTTCTTCGTTTGAACTCTTAATCAACTTCATCACAAGTCAGCACTAACCAAAGGAAGTGGTCTCTGGACGTGGAATGTGTGTGTGTATATAGTTGGCAGATTTCAGTTTTAAGTCTCAAAGTAATCACACCGTGCATTCACAATCCCTTTGCCTGTTCTGGCCGGCCGTAACCCAGGGCATCCAGACCCACCCAAAGTTTCCTTCCTACGGCCAGGAGGAGTACCTACTCAGGTGCTGCAGGTTTGGGGTCACAGCACTGCTGGTGCACATGCGAACTGCACAGCGCCCAAGTTATAGGCCTGGGGATGGACCTCGGATACAAGAGGTGTCAGCTCGAAGGCCGCACGGGAGACTTCGGGCTTTGTTCAGTCACGAGCCAAGCCCTCCTCGTCAGAGAAGCCAATTAGATCCCCGCTGGGGATCATCTGATCTCGCGTCCCTCTCCAGGAGGGGCTCAGAAAGGGCGGGACCGGCCGGCCAGCTCGGGTGAACTAGGAGGCCGGCCGCAGAAGCCAAGGCCCGCCCCGCTCCGCCTCGCTAAGCCCCGCCCCTCCTCTGTAGGCCCCGCCCCCAGGGGGCTCCCCGGGCGCGCGCCGCCCCGCCATGTCCGCGCGCCACGCCCCCCTGCTCGCCGGCCGCGTGCGGAGCCGCGCGCCCCGGAGGTTCCCGGACCGTGGCGGCGGGCGGCGGCGGGCGGCGGCGGCGGCGGCGGCAGAGCAGCCCTGCGCGGGCCATGTCTTCTCCGGCCGTGGCGAGGGCGTCCCCGGGCGGGAATCGGGAGGCGTCCGGCGGACCGCGGAGCCGGAACGGGCCGTGGGAAGTGGGCGGCGGCGGCGAGCGGTTGGAGCGCGCGGGCGCGGAATCGGGGCGCTGGGAGCTTCTGCTCCGCCGCGGCGAGCTGCTGGCGCTGGGCGGCCACCTGAAGGGAGCGCTGGAGGCGTTCGCCGCTGCGCTGCGCCGCGGGGCCCCGGCCAGGCCCGAGCGCCTCGGGTCGCTAGTGGACTGCCTGGTGTTCAGCTACCGGCTCCGCCACGGGCTGCGCTGGAGCGCGGCACCCGCGGCGGGCGCGGCCGGGCTGCTCAGCTGCCTGAGCTGCCGGGGCTTCCTAAGCGAGCCGGTGACCGTGCCGTGCGGCCACAGCTACTGCCGCCGTTGCCTACGGAGGGAGCTGCGCGCCCGCTGCCGCCTGTGCCGGGACCGCCTGCCACCCGCCGCCGCCGCCGCCTCGGAGGGGACCCCGCGGCCGCCGCCCCTGGCCGCCGCCATCGCCGACTTCCGAACCAGCGTCGTGCTCAACCACCTGGCGGAGAAGTGGTTCCCGGGCCAGCGCGAGCGCGCGCGGGCGGCCGGCCGCCTCGGGGAACTGCTACACGAAGGGCGCTACCGGGAGGCCCTGGCCGCCGCCTGCGACGCCCTGCGAGCAGGTGATGCGGGGCTGCGGTGCGGGGCCGGGAGAGCGGGGATCGCGAGTGTGGGAGGGGGCGGCGCCCCGGGGTGCTTCGGTCACGGTGGGGATCGCCGGGGAGCCGCAAGTGACGCGGCGCGGGGAGGAGCGCGGATGCGAGGTTCCCTCGTGCGCGCGCCCAGCGGGGACCTGGGGCCGCGGAGCTTGGGCGCGGAGTGGGTGGGGGCCGCAGGCTTCCCTCTATACTCTGGCCGGGAACCCCAGCCGGAGTGGGGGCGAGCATCCCCGGGCTTGGCGGAGGCTCGGGGGATACCTTGTCTACCTTGGTCTTGCACTAAAGTCACCGGGGCAATTAGAAGCCGCGGGAGGGCAGAATTGCATAAGCTGGGTGGGGGGGCGTTGTGTAACGGGTGACGTTCAGTGGGCGTGGCGGGAGCCCGGCGCGGGCACCGGCACCGGGAGGCCCAACGACGGCCCAGCTCCGAGTTGGTGGCCGGCTGTCCCCGAGGTGGTCACCTCTTCTTACCTGCAGGATCTCTTGCTCCTGGAACCTCTTCCACCTGCCTGTCTCATATCCTGCTTCCTCGGCCCTCTGTGCGTGCTCCCACGTACCCCTGGTGTTGGTAGAGAAGTAGCCTCCGTGAGGAGTTTGCCTTGCTCACAGTAGACCTGTGAAGGGAAGCTTTGTAGGTCTTTTGTTTATATTTTCGTATCCAAGAAACAGCAGCTTGGTCCAGTCTCCTGCTTAGAGCTTAAGATGGCTTTTAAGCTGCGGGGAAAAAAGAGGGCCATGTAAACTTAGTAAAACCGAGAGTTCCTCTTTAGATCCTGGAACGTGGTTCTCTACTGACTGGGGAAGGGACCTTATCTAGAAAAGCATGTAGAGACATCTTCAAATGGCCACCTCTTGTAGGAGTCCTGTCGGTACAGACATCTGGTGGCCCGTCCAAGGATGTCACTAAACATTAATAGGCTCACAGCCGCCTATGTGAAAGATCAGGTCCAAATGTCAACTTTATCCTAGTTGGTCACCTGATGTTGGCCATGCTTTGTGTCTGTTGCCTACCACGAGAAATTACTTATAGGATTAATCCCCAGGAAATCATTGACATTGGGAATTTTGAACTGATTTAAGTATTAGATAAGTTATAAACTTGTAACTGAAATTATTATCTTGACTCTTTTAGTCATCCTGAGCAAGTGACAGTAGCTTCAGGAATATCTTTCTGGCATGTTTTCATTTTCTCCCAGAAGCTTCATGAGCAAGCAGTAGTAAACTAAGATGACAAACCCAGAACACTTCGGAGTCCACAATTCTGCTGGGGGTGACTCTGGATATCTGGGTGAATAAAGTTGAGTGGGGGGGCTGGAGCCAACTGACCAGTCATCCAGTATCAGGCTGCGGTCAGACCTTAATGAGGAAGCAGAGACTGGACCGGTGACTTATCAACAGTCACTTGGGTGGTGGCTTGTCTGGGCAGCTTAGACCCTCCACTTTCCAACATTCTGTGCCCAGTATTGAGATTCTAGGGTCTACCAGGATATCATCTTGAACAGGAAAAGCTGGGAATGATGAATTCTTTTGTTTCCCAACTTCACAGACCAAATGTGAGATTGGCCTACAAGCTGTGTAACCACCCCCTTTTTCAGGACCTGAATGCAAGTCTCTTCTTGCCTTTCACTTTATTATGTTATTGGGTTTTTATTTTTCTTATTTGTGGGCTTGTCAAAAACCAGTCATTCTACACCTGAATATGTATCTCAGCGATACTAAAGTGATAATATTTTTCCCTTGAGTTCTTTGTGTGAGATAAAAGGAGAATAGTTATAGAGCCAAACATATTTGAGTTGGTAGAGGGCAATTGTATGTGATTCATAATTTATGGGCATTAAGAAGAGTAGGCGGAGAGCTCAGGGGTAGCGTGCTTGCCTGGCACGCGCAATGATCTGCTCTGTATCTCTAACCTTCCAAACAAGCAACCCAGTCACTCTCAGAAGTCTGTCTGTCTGGTTGTTAAGGTTAAGTTTTGGTTGGTTGGTTGGTTGTTTTGTTTTGTTTTGTTTTTTTGGAGTTGGTGAGTTATTATCTATGGAAGCATTTGAAAGGCATTTGTATCACTGCTCAACTATAGTTATTAATGGTACTGTCCTTTTGGGTAATGAAAAAAAAAGCCCTTGCTGTATTTTTTCATGTTTCTTAGAATGAAACAAATATTATTAGAAAAAAAAAATCTAGTCTGCAGTTGGCCCACACACAACCAAACTTAAACTTGTCGACAGAAAAAGAAAGCCTGGAAACCCTTGCCAACATCAGAATTCCCATTGCGATTACATAAGGGTCTGTTGCATTGAAATATATTTAGATAACATTTAATCCATTGATCTTTTGGTATTAACTCCGAGATGTTTCATAACTTTCTTCTCAGTATTCAAGCAGCTTATGTAAAAGTCTTTCCTGCGTGGAGTTTTTATACTGGAGCCTTTTGAACTGATCCCACTGTGGAGTGGAGTCTTTTTATTCTGGATTTTTTACACTGACCCCTCTCTCCTGTGTTTCCCACTCTCCACATGAAGACAGAACAGTGTGGTTGACCATTTGAACTGGCTTTTTAAAAATGTCAAAGTGTATGTGTGTGTGCGCGTGCTTGCGTGTTGTGTATGTGTGTTTGTGTACATTTTTTTTATTTAAATTGTTTAAGGAAGGTATTTTTTTAGTTTTTTATGTTTTTCATTTATTTACCTTTTTGCTCATGCATACATACATGCTGTGGTGTGCATATGGAAGTCAGAGGACACTGTGGGAATGAGAGCCTTCTATGTCAGACCTGGGAAGAATGGCTTGGCAGCAAATACCTTTGTCCATCTCACCAGCCCAGACTTTGTCTTTATATTATTAGGTTTATAGGTATTAATGGGTCCTACAGAGGCCCTTCAGAAGAATGTTGAGGCCTCTAAAGCCAAAGATGTTTTATAGTTCATGACAGAGCTCTGCACACTGGAGGCAGACTGCCTACCAGAGTCCCAGTACAGCCGTCACCCGGTGTGTGACCTGGGTATGTGGCCTGACCTCTCTGTGCTCTGGGTTCCTTGTCTAAACCATGAGTGTGGTCTCCCCATCAGAGGGCTGCTGTGAGAACTGATTGGGCGAAAACAAAACTGCTTCGGAAGAAGGCCTCACACAGTAAAATTCCCAGAAGACGGTAGAAAGGTTTTACAACGTAAAAGCTTTGTGCTGGTCAGGCGAATTAGCTGAAACTGAAATCTAAGCTTTGTGGTTTTAAGTTCAGTTCCATTTTTTATATACATTTTGACTAAATAAAGGTTAAACCCTGATTGTAGTTTACACTTGCCAGTTAGTAGCATCCTGCAGTATCAGTTTCTCTGTGGAAGGGGGGGGGGTGGTAGTGGGGAGTGAGGTTTTAGTTATAAAAAGATTGGTCAAATCAAATACATTCTGGATATGTTTAAAGAGAATGGAAAGGGTTTTGATAGCTACCGCAATTTAACCAGTTTTGAATGATTGCATTTTAATGTATTTATATACCCTTCTGTATTTAACGTATCTATACCTTACTGCACAAAGGACTTAATTCTGGCAATTATGTGCTTCTTAGAGTGCACAGACTCTTTTCATTCCAGTCATCTTCGCTGACCTGCATAAAACCCTTGAGTTGAAAGGCAAGCATCCGTTTTTCTAGTCCACGGACTAAGGGAAAAAATCCAAGAGCTTCTGACAGCTTTTAAGACATAGTCAAGTTAGACCTAAGCAGAAAACAGGGTGACTTGCCTCTGAAAATAGAGTAGATGAAAGCCTTAGCATTTAAGGAATACTAACTCTCCTTATTCAACAACTATTTACTGAATGCCTTTGATATGTCAGGAACATATGCTGTATGCTGTAGGTCCTGAAAATACAATAAAGGACAAAATCAAGTCCTTGTCATTACATGGTTTGTATTACTGGTTTCTTTAATTATAGCAAAATAATATTCATTCAAAATATTTTAGAAATAGAATTTATTAATTATTGACTTCTAATGAATTGATACTATAGCAGTCTTTTAGTTAATGAGGGGCTTGAAAGGTCTTTACAATGCCATGTAACTAAAATGTATCTAAAATAGCAGTGTTTTTGTTGTAGAAGATGGAAAATCCTGGTTCTATAAATACCTTCTAAGGGTCCAGTTGTAAATAAGTACTTTCCATATTCTACCTGTCTTTTATTCATCAAAGAATGCAAAGTATACCAAAATATTGTTACCTTAGATTTATAGTTATTTGTACAGTAACTTTTAAAAAGATTTGTTACATTTTAAATGTGTGTGTGCATGCATGCATGTGTGTACATGCATGTATGTGTAAATACATGGTATGTATGTATGTATGTATGTATGTATATCTGTCACATGCATACAAGTGCCTGCAGAAGCCAGAAAGAGAGTATCAGATACCCTGGAACTGGAGTTACAGGCAATTGTGAGTTGCCTAGTGTGGGAGCTAGGAATGGACCCAGGTCCTTTGCCAGAGCAGTAAGTGCTCTTAAGGTCCAGCCATCTCTCCAGCCTCAAGTACATTTTAGATAACATTGTATCTTTTCCATTTCTTTTACTGCAAGCTGTTCTTCAGAATTGGAATTGAGTTGCTAGAGAAGATGAGTTACCTAAGAGCACTCTAATGGAGGAGGCAGAGAGGCCTCTCTTCAACTTTTCCATTCTCTGACTCATATCTGACAGCTGTAGTGTCCAGTCTATATTACTGATCCCTAAAGACCTGTCTCACCAGGTCTAAGATTCATGTGGGTAAATGACAAGGTGGGAAAGCCTTTTCTAAACCTTGTACTAAGAGTTAACCTGCTGATTTTATTACATTCTGAAAGTGTTGCAGAGTTATCAACAATGTTATTGCTACTACTTCAACACTTTTGTGCCATCCAGTCGCCCCCCCCTCCCCTGCTCTCTCCATGTGTTATATTATTCAGTTCTTGCAACAGTTTTAAGATATGAGTATTTTATAGGAAAGCATTTTGTAGGTGGGGAACCTGAAAGTCAAAGAGTTAAACTACCCAAAGAGAATCTGAACTCTTATCTTGGAATCCGTTGTTTGTGCTCTTAATGTGTCCTCGGATATTTGTAAAATCACTTGAAAATCCATTGGCATTGATTTTCTCCTTACCTGTGGTTATTCAAAAAGTAATAGTAAAGTTTATTTTTTTGTTAATCATTGCTTTTTTGATAGTTTAATATATAAATAAGAGAGACGAGTAAGTCCATTAATAAGGGCATTGTGTGCATGCATGCACACAAGCTAGAGTCTTCGTGGGGAGAGTCTCACATTGCTGAAAGGTGTGCCTTTAGCCTGTTTCTTTGTATGTTACCCACATGTCTAAGTGGAATAGCCCATAGAGCTAGGTGATATTTGAATCATACAGGATCACTGCCAGAGACACACATCTCTTCTGACCAAAATGTCAAACCTAATGTGGCATAAGATGCCTAGGGAGGGCTCGCTCTCCTCATTATTCAGCTTCATGATGCTTTACCTCAAAAGGAATACTTTGAGTAAAACACTCAGAGTTTTATCTGACTGTACATTGACATTTTGTTCTCCTTGAAAAAAAAATAATTTCATCAACATGAATTTTTATGCTTAGGTGAACGTGTAGCATCTGGTGGGACCAGTCATAATCAAACCTGATTTAATGAAAAACTTCTGAAATTTTAGAACAAAGTAGCGTGTATAGATTTAGACCCGTGTGTTCAATTAGAGCTTAAAAGTCCTTACAGCCTTTTACAGAATGTATACTGTATAATTTACCTATAAATGTAACGAATATGTTTTCTCAAACTACTAAACTTGAACCACTGAATTTTCTGGTTCTGATTGCCAGAACCCGCATCACCATCTCAAACTATCAAGTTGAATGTTTTCTCCCAAATTCTCCAAAATGATACGCTGGCAAGAGATTTCATCCAGTACAATGGAAAATATAATTAAAATAATTACTCCATAGTATATCTAATCTGTACAATTCACCCATCCTAAGCTATCTTATTAAAAACTGTGGCACCTTCTGTTATGTAAATAAGCCTTTTCCCCTTTATAAAACTCGCAGGTGGGACTGGGGAAACAAATGAGCACGCAGTGTTTGCTCCATAAGCCTAGTGACCTGAGTTCAGTCCCCAGCACCCATGGAGAAAGCTGAGCATGTTAGTGTATTCCTGTAAGCCCAAGGCCGGGGAGGAAGAAGGGGACTCCTTGGTGCTTGCCGGCTACATAGTCTGGCTGAATTGGTGATCTTCAGTTCACTGTGAGATCATTTATAACACACATACACAGACAGACAGACATGTTGTTTAAAGCACACATACACAGACTGACAGATTGATGGGTAGAAAGATAGGTAGAGCCCAGCATTGAGAAGCTATCAGTGTGATTAAACTGTAAGCACAGTGCTCATTTCACTATGAAGCTCTAGATGTTGATTTTTAAAATTTCTATAAAGAAACGGGGCAACTTGAAAAGCTGTTCTTTACAGATTTTCAAAGATATTTCAGACCATTTAGTTACAGGGCCTGAAGTGATCATTTAAATGATGTCCCTGTCATTGTAATACTCCCATTGAAATGACAGGCACTTTTCATCTTTTTTTAGAATTAATTAATTTTTTTTTACATGACTCCCTGGGGCCTCCAGTCTCTTGAGAGTTAGGTGCATCATCTCTGAATTAACCCAGACCCAGTGGTCCTCTGCTGTATGTGTGTTGGGGGCCTCATATCAGCTGGTGTATGCTGCCTGTTTGGTGGTCCAGTGTTTGAGAGATCTTGGGGTCCAGGTTAATTGAGACTGCTGGTCCTCCTACAGGGTCACCCTCCTCCTCAGCTTCTTTCAGCCTTCCCCGAATTCAACCACAGGGGTCAGCTGCTTCTGTCCATTGGTTGGGTGCAAATATCCACATCTGACTTTCAACTGCTTGGTGGGTCTTTTGGGTTGAGTACAGTCATGCTAGGTCCCTTTTTGTGAGCACTCCATAGCCTCAGTAATAGTGTCAGGTCTTGGGACCTCCCCTTGAGCTGGATCCCACTTTGGGCCTGTCGTTGGACCTTCTTTTCCTCAGGCTCCTCTCCATATCCATCCCTGCAGTTCTTTCAGACAGGAACAATTATGGGTCAGAGTTGTGACTATGGAATGGCGACCCCCTCCCTCACTTGATGCCTTGTCTTTCTGATGGAGGTGGGCTCTATAAGTTCCCTCTCCCTACTGTCTGGCATTTCATCTAAGGTCCCTCCCTTTGAGTCCTGACAGTCTTTCACCTCCCAGGTCTCTGGTGCAGTCTAGGGGGGGGGTTCCCCCAACCTCCTACCTCCTAAGGTTGCCTGTTTACATTTTTTTTTATGCTGGCCCTCAGGGCTTCAGTCCTTTTCCCTCACCCAATACCAGATCAGGTCCCCCCCCCAGCAGTCTCCCCCCCCTTGTCTACTTTCCCTCCCAGGCCCCTCTCTCCTTCCCTCCCCACTTGTGATTGCTTTCTTCTCTCTCCCACGTGGGACTGAGGCATCCTCACTTGGGCCCTTCAGCTTGTTGACCTTTTTGAGTTTTGTGGACTGTATCTTAGGTAGGCACTTTTCATCTTTACTACTTTTTCTTTCTTTCCATAGTCATGCCCATGATCATGACTCCCATCTTTATTGAAGAAACCTTCTTTGCCTCCTATAGACTCATGCTCACTGGGATACCTAGTATAGCTGGTTTGCCGGTCTCCTGGGTAGGATGAGAATTCTACCTGGCAGTACTGTTATAATGGTTATTTGGCACCATGGGGTATTTGAAGACCCGTCAAACTGAAGATCATAGTGTGAACCCTGATGACTGTCCACACGTAGAGTCCCAAATTCCCATCCCGTGACAGCGGAGAGCACTTCATCCCGACCTATCTCTGATGGTTTTCTGGAGAAGGGAATGGTCTGAGTTATTGGTGACAGTAGAGACATGTGACCCATTGTTCATCACTGCTGGAACAGCTGGAGAGAAGCTAATCTGTCACTAGCTTCCTGGATGCCCAGAGTGTACCACTTGCCTCACTGCCGCCGATTTTGTTTTTTGATGGTATAGATGCTCACTTAAAGATGATAGGGAGTGAGGTTCTTAGTGTATCATGCAGGCTAACCTTGAATTCATTTTGTGCAGACGGGCCTCAAGTTCTCCATCCTCCCTCCACCCACCCAGATGCTAAAGTCACAGAACGCGCCATTTAAATATCCAGTTTAATTCCTAATTTTCTTTATTTTTCAATTTCTCAGTACGCATTTTAGAACCTTTGCAGTACGGCAGAAAAAAATAATCTTTAAGATGGGTTAAAGAAGCAGCTTTAAGATTCCCGCCAATGCTGTGGATCTCTGCGGATTGGCACACTGATGGGGAGCCGTGGCTGGAGAAGGCCTTCAGCCCACGATGTGCACAGGCAGCTTGCCTTAGATGACAGCAGTACCCAGAGCAAGAGGAAATGAGAACTTGACCGGGGAGTTCAGATGGGTCAGATTTTAGTGTTTGTCTAAGATCACAAAACACTGTCAGAGTTGGGTCCGAGGAGAAAATGATGGAAAGAGCACTCGTCCCAAAATGTAGCTGCATTCAGATGCTGTGCACCTGTAGTAAAGGGCACGGTCAGCATAGCACAGCACACCTTCTGCACCCAGTGCTTGAGAACTGCTGATGTAGGGTCATGGGTCGCAAGCAGTCTAACACCAACTTTATCCCGAGCCTTTTTCACTTTTTTATTTTTACTTTCGAGACAGTGTTTCTCTGTGTAGCCCTGGAACTCATTCTGTAGACCAGGCTGGCCTCTAACTCAGAAATCCGCCTGCCTCTGCCTCCCAAGTACTGGGATTAAAGGCGCAAGCCACCACTGCCTGGCTACTTTTTCACTTTTTTATTTTGACAGGAGTCTCACTAAGTTGTCTAGGCAAGCCTTGAACTTGAGATCTTCCTGCTTCTCCCCCTCGTAGCTGAGGTTACAGACCTGAGCCACCAATCCCAGCATTATAAAAAGGCATGGGGCGGTGCCTTACCAGGTAAAGTGTAAGCAAAGGACCTGAGTTTGAATCTCTAGTAGAACACTCAAACAAAGCTAGGTGTGGTAGCATGTGTCTGTGTTCATAGCATCTCTATAGTGAGATGGGAAGGGAAAATGAAAATCTTAAGAAGCTGAGTGGCCAGCCAGCGTGGCATATGCAGCAAACCATGAGGGAGACCCTGTCCTTAGGTAGAGGCTGAGGACTTGATGGCCAAGGTGACCTCTGACCTCCACACAGGTGCTGTGGCATGCACACACCTCTACTACTGCATGGGATCCTTTTTTCAAAGTTTTAATAACTCTGTAGTCATGGTGGAGTGAAGGATATTTGTCACCTGCCTCAGGTGACAGTGAGTCCAGCTTTACACACACACTGTTGATGCGCCAAATGGCAGCCTGGATCAAGACAGGCTCCAGTGAGAGGCATCCTGTGAGGATGATGGCGAGATGAGTCACGTGGGATGGAGAAGTCACCAGAGTAGAAGAGGGCTATGTAAGGGCTAGAGCGAGAAGGAAGGAAGATGGGGCAGGGGGGAGGAGTCATGATGCAGAATGGCATCTACAGAGCAGGCATTGGGAAGAAGTAAGGCTGCCAGAGGCAGGGCTGTCAGTGTCATCTCTGTCTTGTAGATGGTGAAGACAGGCTAGTGTCGGGAGAGAGCCAGCCTCTGTAATAGGACTGAAGAGAGTCTGGAAGCCTAACTTTAGGGCCACGGGCAGGGGAGTTGGGAAAGAAGAGGATTGGCCACGCTCAGGATGACTGTGATTTGGGATATCAGCGGTGTAAATGTGAAAGGACTTCAAGAGGGAGAACAAGCTGACATGAGGGTAGCCACAGCAGGCTGATAGAAATATGATTGTGATGTTAGGGTGAAAATTCAAATTGAGGGTGCAGACCCTAGAGGTAAGTAATGGCAGAGAATTAGATCTGTGCCTGGTCCAGGGGCGGGGGACGGGGGCAGGAAACAGCTATCAGATCACAAAGTTAAGGTCCTCTGTACTTTTTAGATTGGGGGTGAGGTGGGTGGGTCAGATCCCACCATGTAGTCCTCGAATTTCCCAGGCAGACCTGACTGGCCTCTAATTCAGGATCTTCCAGACTCCTGAATGTTGGGGTGATGGGTGCACACCCCGTGCCAGGCTATAAGAACTGCAGCAACTACCCTCGGTATGGTTAGCCCGAAGCATGGCACCTCAGCATCTCACTTTTCACCAAAGTACATGGTGTGCCAGGCAATTGCTGGGTGCCGTGGACACCTGCAGTTGTGGACTGAGGCGCCTCCTCGATGACACAGGTGGTAAAGCCCTTTGCTTACTCCAGGGTCCCTAAGTCAGGTGCTGTACAGCCGGTCCATCGCTGTTGACTTTCGGGTGGCAACACAGACAGGACAGGTGGCTGTTTTCAGTCAGCTTTCTTGAAAGTTTATGTGGAGAGGGAACGTTCTGTATGTCTGGTTATTCAAAGGGCCTGAGGTGTTTGGCTCCTTTGTATGATTAAGAAGGGGGATGGGTGAGTGAGTGAGTGGGGTGAGCCTCATCTCTTCAGAAGTGACAGCAGTGTAGTGTGGACTCACTGGTGACATCACTGGTTTCCAGTGGCATCAGCCCGAGTAATTGCTCCATTAACACTTGACCCTCAAGGAGTTAGGCAGGAGTTTTAAAACTAGCTGTCTTCCTGTCTTCTCAGGGCACACCTGGTCTCTTACCCCAAGTGTACCTACGTTTTAGGGCTTGCTTTAGGGGTGAGCAGCTGAGTGTTTGTAGAGAAGATATGGCCCCTTTCCGACCTTTGTCAGAGTGAGGAAAGTTTCTTCCTGACTTATAATGGTGTATATTTATGCATGGTGACCAGGAGTCATTGCATTGGAGGCTTCATGGTGGTGGCCAGCCAGGGCTACCTGCTCTATCCACGACACTGACCAGGAAGCACATCTGCCGGGAAGTAGGTTGGGTTCTAAGTCTCTAGCCACACCCTGGGGTTTCAGCAGTATCCACCATCTGGACCCCGTGTGTAGAACTTTCCCCAGCCTCCCCAAACCGTGCCAGAAGCTGGAGCCCAAGTGTTGACAGGGCCAGGAGGGAGCCGTTTCACATTCCAGTGCTGGCAGGTGGGTAGGCAGATGTGCGTCATGTGCCAGGCATGGCGAGGACATGCTGTAAACATGTGAAATGAGAAGAAGCCTTCTAAGGGGTCCAAGAACAGAGTGGGCTGAGCTTCTGCAGGGAGCTCCCTCCTGGTAGGTCCCTGCCTCACCGAGGCAGCTGGAAGCCCCTGTGCTGTGATGTGAAACAGTACTCTGTGGGCCAAGAGCCTGGATTACGATTGTGGAGGCTTCACCGCTCGCTTTGCTTGCTTTTGGACAGTGTTGGCATGCACACTCCGTCCCCGTCAGCGCTACTGATGCCGCTTCCCGCTCCTGTAAAGTCAGGTTAGGCACTCAAAGGCAGGTGTGCAGTAAGGGAGCCTGAGCTATGGATCCAGACCCTGTTCTAGGAACTCTTAAATTATTAAATTTTCCATTCAAGTATTGACATATGTAGTGTGTTGCATGAATACTGTACTTAAGTTTTTGATTTTGGGATCACAAGGCTTTTCTTAAGCTAGTATGACAGTATTTTGCAAATTGCAAATTACTGTAGTCATCTTTCTAAAATAACAGTATCCCTGTGAAATGCTTATTTCAGAGCCCAGCGACCTGACTCTCAAAATCTACAGAGCGGAGTCGTACGCCGGCCTACAGGAGTTTAAGGCAGCCCTAGAGGATCTGAACGCAGTTCTCTTTCAGCTTCCCAACTGGCCCGAGGTAAGACAGATGTTCATGTCCCTGTGAGTGTTAACCTTGCAGCTGTGAGGAGCTTCAGTTACAGCTACAGGTCTTAACAGAGGAGATGATTGGCTTCTGATGAAATCTGTAGTTCAGAGCTAAGTCAGTGACATTATGTTTACCCCACAACCTTCAAGGCACGAGTTCAAGGCTCAGAACACCTGTGAAAGCCAGGTGTCCTGGTACAGTTATGCAGTCCCAGGGCCAGGAAGACAGAGCCAGGTAGAGCCCTGCAGCTCATGAGGTGGGGTCTGAAGAATGGGGCCAGAGGGTTTCCCCCATGGGCTCCATACACACCTGCCTACACACGAGCACACATACACACAAAAGAGAAGCATTTTTGGAAAGAAATATGTAGCTTCCTGGAAGTGTAGGTAAGATGAGTGTTTTTTTTTTCTTTTTTTTCTGCAACATCATATTTTCGGTGATTACTTGAGAATTTCACCTAATGCATCCCCATCACACTCACTTCCCAATTCTCCCAGATCCACCCCCACCCCTACTTGAGACCTCCCCCAAGGGGGGGGGGGGAAGTAAACAAATTTTATTGTCAGAAAAAAATTTGATTGTAGGGGAAAAAAACCCAAACCTTTGTTTCTTAAGTAAAAAACAAACAATTCATGACACAGAAAAATAACATAAATTTTTAAATAAAAATTTCAACTTGACCTATTATAAAGATAGAGTCAAACTGGATTTACTAAATGCTTTTGGTAATAGAAAGAGTATAGTCCTTGAAGCTGGGAGATTCTGAGAAGTGGTAGAGTTCCAGTGAGGTGACTGCACAGTAGGTTGTACAGAAGTTGGCCTTGCCTAGGTGGCTTACACACACACACACACACACACACACACACAAACAGAGAGGCTGGCCTCGAAGTCAAAGAGATCCACCTGCCTCTGCTTACTGAGTGCTAGGATTAAAGGTGTGCCCTATCACTACCCAGCTTGAATTCTTGATGAAACAAGGAATTTTATTCACAGATGTTTTTTCAATGTGATATATATATATATATATATATATATATATATATATCACATACAAATACACACATACATATATATGTATGTATGTTTATATGTGGAAAGAGTGATCAAGAGACAGTAAATTGAAACTGAGGACAGTAATTATAACCACAGATAATTTGTAGCACAGAATCTAGTTAATTGATTGCTTTGATCCCCTCACATTCTAGATAATATAAGCACTGTATTTTAGCCTGAATATATATATATATATAAAACCTACCATAGTTGGAGTTGTTGGATTATTTACATATACAGGTTAGACACATTTGACAATTGCTACTCAATTTTCATTTGCTAAGAACTAGAAAATAAAGTCTTAAATTTTACCTAGGTTATTTGTCACCAATAGTTACAAGGTAATTATTTAAATTTTACTATAATTATTTATCACTGGCAATGATCTGTTCAATGTATTGAAAGAAGTCACTCCTAGTTTAAATACTAATATCACTCATCCTGATTATTTATATTACTTTAATATATACTTTTGAAACATCTTAAAGTCAGTGAGTATAGGTGTTATTTTGTGTTTTTCTCACTGTCATTATATGAGTCAGCTTTAAATCGGCAATTTGGGGAGTTTAGCAGTTAGTTAAGGTTACTTGCCTGTTAGTTAAGGTTACTTGCTGGTTAGTTAGGGTTACTTGCTGGTTAGTTAGGGTTACTTGCTGCTTTTCCAGATGGCATGAGTTTAATTTTCAGCACCCGTAGAGGGCGGCTCATAGTCACCTGTTAACTCCAGGTCCTGGGGATCCAGACACACTCTTCTGCCCTCTCGGGCACCCTCACGCGCGCGCGCGCACGCGCGCGTGTGCACACACACACACACACACACACACACACACACACACTAAGTGTTTAAATCAGTAACTTCTCAAGTGAAGATCGTTTGTGGGCCTCAGTTTCCCCATTTGGAATTCTTGTTTGGACTTTGAGAACCCTTTCTTTCCCTGGTGGTTGGAAACAGTCCTGTGCATGAAGTTGTGTGTGTGCTTTGTTGAAGGTCTACTTCAGGAAGGGGAAGGTCCTCCAGGACGCCGGCTTCCTAGGCGATGCCTTACAGCTCTTTCTTCAGTGCTTAGCCCTCGATGAAGACTTTGCTCCCGCAAAGCTACAAGTAGAAAAGGTACTACGTTACCCGCACCATTGTCCAAGGCAGAGGCACACGGGGTCTTAAAAAGTCAGACGAGGAACATAAGAAGGGATTTTATCTGAGGAGCTATTTGACAACTAAGTTCTTATCTTTAATATATTGAATTCTGTTTTTTTTTTTTTCCTTTTGATTTTTTGAGACAAGTTTTCTCTGTGTAGTCCTGGCTGTTCTTGAACTCAGTCTGTAGACCAGGCTGGCCTTGAACTCACAGAGATCTGCCTGCCTCTGCCTCCTGAGTGTTGGGATTAAAGGCGTGCGCCACCACCACTTGGCTTGAATTCTTGATGTAACCAAAACATTTCATTTATATATATTTCAATGTAGTATTTGTGGTTGATTTATACAGATGGTTCCAAATATAGGCTAAACATTCCCAATTTGAAAATCAAAACTCTGGAATGTTGCAGATGGGATGCCATGCCATGTATGAAAAGATTCATTCCCGACCTTATATGACTGACTGGTCGTAGTCAAAACACAAAGCACAGAGAACTAAAAACATGATACCAAACTACCTTCAGTTTATGGGTACAGACAGGATATACCTGAGACAGATTCTGTATTTATTCTTGCGTCCCTTTCTCAAGATAACTATCTATAAACACTCCAAAATTAAAATCAAAAAGTTGAAACCCCTCTAGTCTCAAGCCCTTTGGAAAGGGGTGTGCTTTGTTCAGTCAAAACCAAGCTGATATTCCCTATTGAAGGTGCTTTCTTATACCACACTCAGGAATCTCTTTGAGTGAGAAAAGAAATAAAAAGGAAAGGACGCGGCTGCTCCTAGGTCGGGCGGAGGAGAAAGGTTATTGTAGGTATGTGGAGAGTCAGACTAGACACCACCAGACTGAGCTGGGCTATGTGGGAGAGTGGGAGGGGAAGGGAGAGGGGAGAGAAGGGAGCCACATATAGCAGCCAGGAAGCCAAAGATACAGAAGGGGCTGGTAACCAAATGGCTAGAAATATATAGGAAAGGAGCAGGAAGTTGGAGAGAGGTGTGTAGCCCAGCCCCTGGGCTAGAGAGTTCAGGGTAGAGGCAGGGTATGCCAGCCATCCCCTGTAACAGGTAGGGACTGAGAGATGCTGGGAGAGCCTGGAGGCCAGGTCTGATTTGATGGTAAATAGACTCTTTTGTCCACTTGGAGACTTAGCACTCTGGTCCTGCCCGTGCCTTTCATTCAGGCCTTTTACCTTTATATGTGGCTATTGTGAAGTGAGTTGTTTGCCTAATTTCTTTCCCTGCCCGTTTGTCATTTGTATAATGGAGGGTTACTGATTTGAGTTAATTTTGTACCCAGCTACTTTGCTGAAGTTGTTTATCAGCTGTAGGAATTCTTTTGGGGCTCCCTTACTGAGACAGCATCCGAAAAGACAGGGTCTTTGCAAAGTTCTTTGGGAAAACTCACTGATGTTGAGTCCTAGCTGTGTGACTTCAGTTTTCATAGACCGTGCCACATCTGTTGTGATGTTAAGCATATGGCATTTTGAAGGATCACCTGGGTCAATAAGTAATACAACAGTGCCCTGGATCCCACCTCACTGAGTTGGCATCCCTGGACCTTCCTCTCTTCTTCCTCCTCCTCCAGTTTATGGGTTTGTTTGTTTGTTTGTTTGTTTTCTGTTTTGTTAGCGGTAATCCTCGTTTGTTTTGTTTTCACAGTGGTTTTTGGAGGGTTTGGTGCTGCTGCTGTTTTACTGTCTTTTCAAAACAGTTCATTGCAGATACCTAGGAGAGGAGTGTGTTTAGTGCATTTTCTTTGTACGAGCTCTTTACTAATGAGCTACATCCCTGGACCCTGGATAGCTTCCTATTGAGTGAGTTATTGCTCAAGGACCTACGGAAGACATATTCTATTCACAATGTGTCTATTTCCTTGCACTGATTTGTGGATAACCAAATTCTATGACATAAGAAGCTTAACCCCCAGACCTAGAGTTTAGGAAGCATCTGCTGCACAGAGAAACATGATGCTTTATAAAATACCCTGTTTTCCCTTCAGCCATGCATTCCCTGTGTCTTAATAAGCCCTGTTTATGCAGGTGATTGGGAATTTTCCCTTGCTTGAGCACCCAGGACGTTTTATCACACAGCCAGCTGTGTTTGCGTGCCCAGAGGTTGCAGGGAAGCTGGTGTTTACTCCCTAGCAAGGACTCAGCAGTGGAGGCCACCATATGAGTAGCTGGTCAGTGACAGGCAAAGTCCAGTGTAAACACAGGGACTTATAGAGTTTTGAGTTTAGTCCACATTCTTAGGTTCACACAATTACAATAGTACTCCATCTGCAACCCAAAAATTGGCTGTTGTGGACACCCTGACCTTCTGCCTTCTGACAGAGTAGGGCTTGCTAAGAGTTGGACTAGTTCCATCTCTCTTAAAACCTCCTCCCTTTATAATTTGAATATTTAAAAAGCTCGCCGTTCCCTTGGGTACCTTCTTAAGCCACTTTATCCCTTCCTTGCCAAGGTTAGACCTTCCTCCCCTCTTTTCTTTTTTTCCTTGAAGTGATACGATCCCTATTGAGTCATTCCTGGGTTCGTAAAACTTAAAAATGTATTGATTCTTTCCTGATCACTAAAAATAGTGTCTTCTACAAACACTTCTCAGAATTTGAATAGACAGTAAAGCGTATATTGTTGTTCTTCACCAGATAGTATATATCTTCTATTCTATTTTATAATATTTCTTACAGATTCTGTGTGACTTATTGTCACCTGAAAATGTAAGGGAAGGCCTGAAGGAGTCTTCCTGGAGTTCGTTACCGTGCATTAAGAACAAACCTCTTGGTTTTCCATCAGTAATGGAACAGCCGCACTCCCCTGCTGAGCTTGGCCTGAAGCAGGTAAGGGGTGGAAAAATGACATTTGCTCCCTACACCCGCCTCCTTAGAGCTAAGACCCCCACGTTCTCAGGGTCAAGCATTAGAGCCTGCTTAAGTGTGTAGTGCCTATCAGATGATAGTAACAGGATCTTGTCTGCAGCATCTGATTTATACTAAAGCTCTCTATGTAATGTCAGTGCTCACTGCGCCATTTTAGGTCACTTAACTGGCATCACACTTACAGTTTAGGACATGCATATAGCTATAAATATTTTATTCTCGTCTAGAAGCATCTGCGTCAGAACTGCTGCTCTACACAGTGCTCTGACATCAGTCAGCATGACACCTAAGGCTCTATAAATACTGACAACAAACCCTTTACTTGCCTGATTTTAAAGTTTAAAAGGTCTGTTAAGCTAGTTTTCAAACATGTATTATAAGGAGTTGAAATCTTGGTTCCATTTTTTCTTCTTGGCAAGGAGAAGAAAGGATGGTGAACAGAGGGGATTGCCTTTGTTTATTGTGTTCCACAGACTGAAGAAGGAGTGGAGGATGCCCCAGAGCCTGTCAAAGGAAGCTTAAGCCGCGCCCAGTCAGCACAAACCATCAGTGCAGCAGCAGTGCCTGCCAGGGAGGACGGTTTAAAGCGCGTGTGCTCAGAACCTTTACTGTCCGCCCAGGGAAAGGGGGTTCTGCTCAAACGAAAGCTGTCTCTCTTAGAACAGGATGTGATTATTAACGAAGACGGGAGGAATAAGCTCAAAAAGCAAAGCGGTAAGGCTTCCCCTCTGCAGTTGTCCCCGTCAAGTCCTCATTCCAAGTGGCCTTTGGACTTCTTCCCCCAAGAGTAAAGCCCTGCCTGTCTGTTTATTTTATTAGAATCTCCCAGTGAAGACTGTGTGTTCTCAATAGCTTATGGCGACATCCCAGAAGAACTAATAGATGTCTCAGACTTTGAGTGCTCTCTCTGTATGAGGTGAGTGTGTCAAATTCTATAAAGATGACTATGTTGGTATAAATATGTAGCATAGATGAAGGCAGTGCTAGGTAAGATGAGCTAACACTCTCGGGCTAAGAATCAGAAGGTGGAGTTTTAGTCCTAGGTTTAGCTTTAAACAGTCCTCTGAATCTCAGACTTATGCATCCAGAAAGTGGGGCCAGTGTTTGCAAACACAGGATCTGGGTGCCTGACTGTCCTGGAACTGACTCTATAGATCAGGCTGGCCTCGAACTCAAGACATCCACCTGCCTCTGTCTTCCACTGATAGCTAGGATTAAAAGCACATCCCAGCTGACTGGCTTACTGTGTGTTTCTTCAGTGAAGCAGGGTGTAGCTTTTAGCTTATGCTGGTTTTGAATTTATGATTATTGTGCCTCATCTTCCTGAGTTGCTAGGATTAAGATACTGGGATTAGATATGTGTCCCACCATGCAGGTTAGATCACAATTCCCCTAAGTAAGCTTTTAAGTTAATATGCAAAGAAGTGGGTTGCATCATGCACCACTATACTGTGTGACATCAGAGTTCAATAAGGTTATCTATCCTTCTTTCGTGTATTTTATATAGAAGGGCTTTTACCAAACTGTTAAGGATTCTTTTTTAACTTGATGAGGCTATATCAAAATCTAATGGTCACCAATGGCCTACTTGGCTTGCTCTGTCTTTGAGTCTGCATTTACTTTGCTCAGTTTGGCTCAGCCAGGGGCTTAAGGGTTGGGGATCCACGTGTCCAACAGTGATGACTGCCGTAGTCAGTGCAGTCCTGGGCCCCTGGCAGGGTACCTTTGTTGTTCAAGGTCTTTCAGAAGGTGCAGGAGGCCACCGTACTGTTAGCATTGCCCTCTTCCCCCTCTCCTCTCTCACCTTGGCCTTCTGATGCCTCTCAGCCATGGTTCTTCTCAACCTTCCTAATGCTGTGACCCTTTAAGATTTCCTCATGCTGTGGTGACCCCAACCATAAAATTTTTGTTGGTATTTAATAATTGTAATTTTGATACTGTTATGAATTACGATGTAAATATCTGATATGCAGGATATCTGAGATGTGCCTCCCAAAGGGCTGAGGGAGAGAACCGCTGCTCTGAGTAGTGCTTTATGTTACAGTCCGTTATTAACACAAGCTTTTCCGCCGTGGAGGCTCCTGGTGTGAAAGCTAATGTGCACTTTGTTTGATTCCAGGTTGTTTTTTGAGCCAGTAACAACCCCTTGTGGACACTCATTCTGTAAGAATTGTCTTGAGCGCTGTTTAGATCATGCGCCATATTGTCCCCTCTGCAAAGAAAGCTTAAAAGAGGTATGTGCACGTTTGTATCTGTTTGTTGGTCCTAAGTTTGGGGACATGGCTTGTTTTGTGTGCAGCCACAGAAAGCGTGGTTTCATTTTCAGAGTAAGGTGAATTATGGATCCTTGCTGACCAAGAGCACACTGCTGATTACCCGTGCTGTGTAGGAGAGAGAAACGGAGAGCCGGGCAGATAGGGCCTAAGAGCCAAGTCCTCCATACTTGGATGGCTAGTTGGTTGGTTGGTTTGGGTTTTTTGTTTTGTTTGTTTTAAAGGGAATAGGAACATATAATTGGAATAATATGATAGTGTAAAACAAAGACTAACGCATCAGGATTGGATAAAACAAACAAGCAGAAGACAAAGCCCAGGAGAAGGCACGAGGAACAGGTCCACTTGCCTGCATATTCTCCCAGAATCCCACAAAAAACGCTAAGCTGGAAGCCATAATATGTATACAAAGGACTTGTAGGGTAAAAAAAGAGAATAAAATAAAATAATATAAAATAAATAAAAAGTCGTAAGATTTTTTTTTAAAAAGGAAAATCTCTGACCCAACATTTGAGACAAGGAACCTCTAAAGATGGCACCAAGTTTGTTTTTGTAAAATAGAAATACAGCCAGGCACCTGCTGAGGGAAAGGTTCCGTTTTAATGATGATACCACAGGAGTGGAGTGGGGAGGACTCTGCTGCCCTGCATCTCACCCAGACTTGAGGCCCACCCATTCCAGATCCCTTAGTGCTTGGAGTAACTGTCCTGTAGAACCTCCTTTGTGGTAGAGACGGCCCAGCTTTCCTATCCAGTTTGGTGGCTGCTGGCCACGTATGACTACTCAAGCGCTTGAATTGTGGCTGGAGTATCTGAGGGACAGGTCTCCATATTCTTTAATCAACTAAGACTTACAGAGGCCCCATGACCAATGCCTGCTCCACTGGGCAGCATAGCTCTAGGAAGTGGTGGCAGAAGACAGAAGAGAGCAGGCAGTGTCCTCGTAGAGCCAAAGAGCAGCACAGCCTCCGCGAGGGGACACACAGTGGCGGTGCTGGCTCCTCTCTATCAGGATCCAGCTTCAAGGGGCTGTTGTAACCTCAGTGGAAGCATCCCAGGAGGACGGCTCCCTGTGATGACTCACAGTATTGTTTGCAGAGAAAAGCACCTGTCATCATTTATTTATTAAAAAAATAAATACAACCCCAATTAAAAAAAATACACAGAAAAAACAGTGGCAAATGTTGCTACATTTGATAGGTATGTTACATAACAAGCTGGTATGTTGAAAACATACACAAGCACACGCATGTACACACATGCACATAAGTGCACATACATGCACACAAATGTTTACAGAGTCAAGAAATCTAAGATAAAGTTACTGTTGAAGGGTTTACCAGTTATGACGACGACTTGGCATTTTTGGATAAAGTATATTAGACAGGCTATCTTTCCCACAGTTTAGATATTCTGAGATATAGTTGCTATTGTTTTTAAGTTAACTATTCAATATAGTACTTACATTTAGAAGTACTTCATCTTTAAGAATACTAATAGTTTGAAGGAGAACCTTGAACATATCTGAACATATGGCTAGCTGTTTAAAAATATCCTGTTTCCAGTGTTGCTGATGGCTTATGTTACATCATTTGTAAAGTACAGACTATGTCTATACCTAAGAGTATGTAATTGAAAATAATGCTGATGTGCCTATGTATTTCCTGCCTGCATGTTACTGCCCCTCTTTGCCCATTAAGTATAGTTTCAAGACGTGAGCTTTGCAGCAGCTCAGTAGAGAATGCTAGCATCTCCCCATCACAGAGCTTACAAGCTAGGCTGCCCCTTTGTACAGAAACTGCCCTTTGTAAGTTAATGAGTGTAGCTGTTTATCAGTATCCTTAGCTAAATTTCTGGAAGCTGAATTACTGGATCAATGGCAGTATTTTTATAATATTCCTAAAAACCACTTGTTGAATTTCCGTAGTCGCCTGCAATTGTTGCATGGATCTAGACTCCCTGCCAGTGACATAGGCAATATATCTTCAGCTGTAACTACGTGAGCATCCATTTTTTTTTCAGAAATCTTTATTAATTTAACAGAACGCAGTTAGAGGACTGCTCTGAAAAAGTCTGTAGTGCAGTTGTCCTCATGATAAACTCCTGCCGTCTATACACGTACGGTCTGACGGAGTCCACTCACCGCCTCCTCTTCATCCAGACCACGGTTCAGCAGCCCTGTATCGTCTAAGAACTTGTCAGAACTACTGAGTCTCAGACTCCACTTCACCCCTGGGTTTTAGCAGTCTGTATTCTCACAGGTCTTCCTAGTCAAGGTTGCATACTGCTTCTGTGGCCACCTTCCCAAAATCCCAAATTTCCCAGTGTGTCCTTTATTACAGCTTGATACAACCACTATATCTGTTGTCTCTACAGATGGAGGGCTGGCTTTTCTTTGTGACTCTTCTCCCAAGTTCTTTCTGACTAATTTCTTTATTTATTTACTCTAATACATGTGTATTTTCTGCCTGTCGGTGTACTCTGAGCTTAATCAAATTTTACTTTAATTATGAAGACATATGTATCCATATGGCACAGTGCAGGGATTTACTGTGGTAAAAACAGCACAACACACAATGTAAAGTAAAAGAGGAATTAAGGAAGACATCGGGAAATGTGCAGTCAGATCCTGACCTGAGAGAGCTTGCATAGACAGGAGAGAGGTGGATTTTTTTTTTTCTCAGCTAGAACGATGATATATTCTACATGTGGAGAGCCACTTTTCAGAGTATGTGGAGGGAGCACAAATGTACCAGGTACTTAGAGGCAGGGGGAGATCACACAGGAAAAGCAGCATGCTTTGAAGTCTGACTGGTAGCAATATTGGAGGGAAAACCTAAAAGAAAAATGAAATAGGTTGAGTGCAGGCAAATGCCTATCATTCCAGTACCGGGGGAGCTGAGGTAGAGAACCTCAAGTTGCAGGCCAGCCTGAGCTACATGGTAAGACCTTACTTAGCTCACAGAAACAGCAACAGTGCTCCCAGGAGAAAACCCTATGTACAGACTTTATCTTTGAAAATAGACAAAACAACCGTTGTTTTGACTTTCTGAAATAAGGCAAGTGCATTCTTTTCTTCATCCGTATCTTCTTTCTGCTCCCTAGAAATTGGCTTGTGTTGTGGGAGACGGCAGGGGCCAGGCTGGCTGCTGCCAATAAAAGATTTGTGCTTGTGGCAGGGAGCTTTCTACAAGGGGTGGGGGCGGGGCTTGCTTCCAGCAGTCTTCAGTCTTACCCAGGCCTGGGCAGGTTTATTGTGTAGCTACATAAACTGCAGGGTTCCCGTCATGAATTAAATGCAGTTAGAGTGTTTCAGTCTATAGCAAAGGCTTTGATCTCTCTGTTAAACTTTGCCCACTTTGTACTGTAGGAAAGCATCTACTGGAATGTGACTAATTGTGTCTTTCAGTATCTAGCAGACAGGAGGTACTGTGTCACCCAGCTGCTGGAGGAGTTAATAGTGAAATACCTGCCAGATGAGCTGTCCGAGAGGAAGAAAATCTATGATGAAGAAACTGCTGAGCTCTCACAGTAAGTCCCTTCTCCTTACCGAGATCATGAAAACTGCCAGAGAGCCATCCCAGAGCCAGCAGGATCCTGTCGCTCAGTCCAGCACGGGCATGTCGGAGCCAAGTATTGATGGGGTTTCCTGTCCTAAGCAGGCAGACTTGTGAACCTGTCTGTAGAGTCCAGGCATGCTAAAGGGAGTCATTGGTATAGCTCTTTGGACTAGAGCAGTATTAGAGGATACGAAGGGACTTCCTGCTCAGACAGCAGGTGGTGGACTGGGGGAAAGGTGAAGTAGGTAACATGGATGGAAACCCAGGTCTCCCACATCCTGGAACAGGAAGAACAGCAGCCTACATTAGCAGGAATCTTAACAGGAGAGAGCAGTGGTTCTCAGCCTTCCTAATGCTGCCACCCTTTAATACACTTCTTCATGTTGTAGTGACCCCCCCCCAAGCATAACATTATTTTGTTCCTACTTCATAGCTGCAGTTTTGCTACTGTTGTGAATCATGATGTAAATGTCTGTGTTTTCAGATGATCTTAGGCGATGCCTGTGAAATGGCCATCTGACACCCAAAGGGGTCACACTCCACAGGTTGAGAACCACTGGGGGAGAGACTCAGAATGGGGTGGGATTGAAATCTGAAGGTGGGAAGGAATGCTGTGGGCATCAGATACTCAGTAAAGATACCAGTGAGAGACCATCCACATTAGTAGGACAAAAAAACACCCCAAGGCAGCTTTGGGGTGTTAGCAGCTGTCCCCACTGTTGAGGTAGGCTTGCCCAGCTCTTGCCTGCAGGTCTTCCTTCCTTGTTCTTTCTTCCCCCTCCCCTTAAACATTTTTGACTTTTTGATCGGTCACTCCAACCTCTCTGCATTTCTTTGCCGGGTTTTGAATTTCTTGGCTATTCCTTCACCTCTCTCAGCTATCACGTTGAAGAGCTCTGCTAACTTTATGCGCTGTTATTATTTAGCAACGGTTTGCTTCTCCTGTTTTTTTTTTTGAATTAATTTTTTTATTAGGTATTTTCCTCATTTACATTTCCAATGCTATCCAAAAGGTCCCCAATACCCCCCCCCACTCCCACATTTTGGCCCTGGCATTCCCCTGTACTGGGGCATATAAAGTTTGTAAGTCCTATGGGCCTCTCTTTCCAGTGATGACCTACTAGGCCATCTTTTGATACATATGCAGCTAGAGTCTTACAGAGATAAAGTTTGGAGCTATGACGAAAGGATGGACCATCTAAAAGACTGCCATATCCAGGGATCCATCCCATAATCAGCTTCCAAACGCTGACACCATTGCATACACTAGCAAGATTTTGCTGAAAGGACCCAGATATAGCTGTCTCTTGCGAGACAATGCCGGGGCCTAGCAAACACAGAAGTGCTTCTCCTGTTTTTAAAATGCAAGTAGAATGTTGGATCTTTCCCTTCTAAAACAGGTTGAGCTGTGCATGTGATCTTGGATTTTCCCATGGGTGCCCACAGGAAGTCTTCATAGGCCCGTGGCCTTCAGGGCAGGTTTCTAAGCTTTCCGTTACAGGGCCTGTAGGGCCTCTTGTTCCTCCCAAGAGATGGATGTTTTACTGTGTACTTTTGTGATAGAAAATACTGAGGTGAGGCCCCTGTCTCTTCTGGATACTGAAGGAGAAGTCTAAAAAGGAGATTCGGGGACACTGCTGATCTGAAGCCTGGCTGTGAAGCCAGCCTACCCTTAGGAGAGTGTACCTGAGGAGGGAGAGTTGAGTGCTGGGGAGAAGCCAGGGCAGGCGGGCTTGCTAGCTGGGCTGTGTTGTAACTGCACATACATGTTAAGCACCGCATGACCTTAGGTCATTAGCGGTCATGTAGCAGGAACATAAAAGGGAGCAGAAACAAATCTAGACCCCGTAGCCCTGGTCTGTGCTCTCCACGGCCTTATGTGGACCATGCTGGCTGCATTATTCTCTGTTGGCTTCTTCTCTGTAAGTCAGTGCAGGCCTGGGCCTTGCTTTGGGCAGCGTGGCACCCGACTGCAGCCGCTGCACACGTTCCTCTATCCCTCTCCTCTGTGCACTGCTGACCTCCAGCTATTCCCCACAGTGCTGTGTGAGCATTCAGTTCTGCATCTGTAGGCTTGTTTCTAAGAGGGAAACTGTTGGTCCCAAGGATGCTTTCTTCCAAGAACCTGTGGTGTTTCTGCTGTGGACTCAAGTGCCTGTGTATGCATTTTTCTTCTCAGCTGCCCCGACAAGGCAGGCTTTCTCATCCTTGCTATCTGGGCATGGTCTTGGTCCCTCTTCCTGTTCACAGGCTGGCAGAAGAAAGGTATCTGTCACTTTAGACACCCGATGAGAACGTTATTTTGTTGATTTCTCTTTGTTGACCTTTTGAATATATCAGGGTTCAGAGTTTTTGCCCATTTTGGGAGCTTATTTTTTTTTTTATCTTAATGTCTTATGGATAAAAGCTAGACCTCTGTCCTGCATTGTAAGTATTTTAAACAAGTCCTGAATGTAAAATATGATAAATTTCCTTTTGATTTTTTTTAAAAATAGCTCTGTATGGTACCTGCTATTTTAGATTTCCGGCTTATAAATATGAGAATCATAGTCAGATTCGGTTTCAGGGACTCAGCGGTGGGTGTGGACTTGATGAAGGGGGGCTGCTTCCTGTTCTAGTCAGGAACCAAGAGCACAGATTTAAAACAGATTTCTTTGTTGTTACTATTATTGCTGTTTATACATCAAATTTTTTTTTTTTTTGCTGTGATAAGACTATGTGTTTTGCTATGGTAAATGTGGTATGCTTTTGCTGTCTGATTTGGTTTATAACAACGAACTGTCCTCTCCCTCAGCTTGACCAAGAATGTCCCAATATTCGTTTGCACTATGGCCTACCCCACTGTGCCTTGCCCACTCCATGTGTTCGAGCCCAGATACAGGCTCATGATCCGACGGAGTATCCAGACTGGAACCAAGCAGTTCGGGATGTGCGTCAGTGATACACAAAACAGGTAGGCTCCCCGGGAACTTCGGCATCTGCGTTTGCACCGGAGCTTCCTTTGTGTCCGAATGAGGCTCTGCACACTCGTGCTGAAGCAGGGTTTTTCTCTTAGTTTTGCAGACTACGGTTGTATGTTACAAATCCGAAACGTGCATTTCCTACCTGACGGAAGGTCTGTTGTTGACACAGTTGGAGGGAAGCGGTTCAGAGTTTTAAAAAGAGGAATGAAGGATGGATACTGCACTGCAGACATTGAGTATCTAGAAGATGTTAAGGTATGGGAAATGTTCTTTCCCCGTGCATCCTGGGCCACTGTGTCCAGGGCTTGGTACCAACATGTAGGCGACGTTTCTAGGCACAGGAGCCGGCTTTTCTGTCAGTCCTCGTTGCTGCTTAGGAGAGTTAGCTCCGGCCACCTTCCCTTTATCTTGCCCTTGAATCGTTTGCCCATTCAGGAGCACATGGGGACAAGAAGCTGCAGCCTCTTTGTATTCCAGCCTTCCCCAGCAGCGTGGTGCCTAGACTTTACTTACACTTGTGCATGCAGTAGTCGTGGTAGCCACTTAACTAACAGTAGCAGGAGACTAAGTTAAACTTGGAGCTCACCAAAGTTTTAAGTTGCTGAATCTCTACCTTATTTTACTTGATTCGTTAATAATTAAAACTGCTATAATTCATAGATTAAAATTTCATATAAAAGTAAACCCAAGATTCTTTTAAGGATTGCTCTGTGTATTAAGGTTTTTTTCCTGTGCCAGAGACAATCTTAATTATAAAGTAAACACAACTGGATGCTGTTTTAAAATGGTAGGATGTCCCAGATTAGATACTGCCCCAATTAATATATATATTCATATATATATCTATCACATTATGCAAATTACACAACTAATTTAATGCATAGTTTCATGGTCATTTTACTTTTTTTCAGAAGTAAGAATGTGTGGCCTTTCGTGGTTTGTGTCTTTTGTATTTCAAAAATCTTCCCTTAGCCAGTAGGCCAGGAACATGGTCCACCCATTAGGATGGATGGGTCCCTTGGCCATCCACCTGTGTTCTGCTGGTCTTCTTTGGCTGGACGATGGCTTTCATTTTACATTTGCCATCCGGTGGTCTAGAGGGCACAGGGAGGAGGTTGTGGAGGGAGCCACGGTGTTGGACCCTTATGGCAGAAGTTGAAATTGTATATTTTATGCTCTACCTTTTGACATGCCGATTTTTTTTTTTTAGCAAGTATTTTTGTTGCATTTGTGTTTTGTATTTTGCCCCAGTTCTCCCATAAAATGATGTATTCATGGCCATCCTCCTGTTGCTGCTCTCTGCCATGTGTAACCCGAGTGCCCCATTTCTCTTTTCACTCTAGCAACTATTCTATTCCAAATTGGTGTAGACCTTTGAACCAGAGCCCACTGTCCACCATACTTGCTCCTTCCCAGGCTGTCAGTCAAGTTGCTGCTTGCTCCTGGTGGAGACCAGGCACTGCTCTTCCCAGTGAGTCCTGTCAGCACTCTGTAAGGCAGAAACGTAACCTGCTATTGCCCGAGGATAACACTCTGATAGCCCAGCACCGTTGTGGACCTTCCTGTTTTCCCAGTGTCCCATGGGGCTGAGGCTAAGCGCTCGGACACCACTGAGGTCTTACTGCCTGCTCTTCCTAGATTGAGAATGGAGATGAAATAAGGAGCCTGCGAGAGCTCCATGACTCGGTGTACTTGCAAGCCTGCAGCTGGTTTCAGAATTTAAGGGACAGATTTCGAAGCCAAATCCTTCAGCACTTTGGATCAATGCCGGAGAGAGAAGAAAACCTCCAGGTAGGCTATAGCTCTGCTGCTGCTGCTGCTGCTGCTGCTGCTGCTGCTGCTGCTGCTGCTGCTGCTGCTGCTGCTGTCTCCCTTTCTCAGGAACCTGATGAACAGCTTTCCACCTCCCCTTCTTTTATTGCCATCAACCCCATCTTGAGCCTTATGGCTATATTCTCTAGAGCACTGGTATCTGCTACATGTAGCCCAGGCAAGGATGCCTGCAGGAAAGAGGGTGCCACAGAGGGAGGGGGTCTTGTCTCAGGCTGTCTCGAGGGTTGTAAGATGTAAAATGGATGCTAGCCTGCATTAAACTGTGACTCTGAAGCCACCGTACCTCCCAGCCCATCAGCCGTGCCTTTGACAGTTGAGAGATGTGTGGTTCTTTCCATCCTTTAGGAAGTCTGCTCTTCTCCTTTTATCTCCTAACTACTGTTCACCGTCTCAATCCACTTTTGTCTAGCTGCGTGTAACACTTCCATTACCATAAAACCATCATTCTTGGGGTTCTGCTCAAGACTGGGGTTTACATCAAAACTGAACCTAATTAGTAATGTGATTTAGATTCTTTCTGTGCACCAAGCTCCGCAGTAGCAATGGCAAAACCCATTAGGGGGCCCCTTACCCTGGGGAATCCAACCACAGGCTCCTGAGACAACCAATATTAAGCAGTACATTTTGAATTGAATAAAGTCTTTATGGTTGACTTCATAGTGGGATGGCTGTACATCTATGAAGGTGGAGGGATAATAGATCCAAGTGTGATCTATCTCTCACTCCATCCTTCAGAGGTTGGTTTGAGTCTCTTATGTCAGCATCAGGACCATTTTCAAACTGAGGACACGCAGATGCTCCGTCTGTGTTGCCCACTGTGGCATGTTCATCCTGGACACCTGAACCTGGTAAACATTATAGATGTATGCTCTCATAAGACGAAGCAGGATAGCACATTTAAAGCCTCCAGAATGTAGCTTCCATCGAGGTCTGGACAGAACTCCCCCATGGTCCTCTCTTGTCTCGTCTCTCAGCAGCTGCCACTAGTTTCTGTCAGTGCCACATTAGGAGTCAGGTTAAGAAAGCAGCCTCTGGAGAGATGCAGGAGTGAGGGGGTTGTAAAGAGGGATGGGTAGGGATGTTGGAGGCTGGAGGAGCAAAGGTCAGCGCCCACGGCACCAGAGGCCACAGGATCCCTCCGCAGTGCATCAGGAGCAGCAGAGCACCATGGCTCGCTGGAACTTGTGGAGAAAGTGCTGCAGTTCTTGGGGCCCCAGAGAACACTGTCCATCAGTCTGTCTGTCCATCAGTCAGAGGCAGTGGAATGGCAGAGGTTCTCTAGAATCCTCTGGAAAGCCACACCCCACACTTTGCAAAAGTTTCTAGAAAATAATGACCTCATTATCCGTTTCTGCATCTGGTAAGAATGCCATTGGCCTGATTGGGTCTAACCTGGAGACGCGTGGAGGATGGGAAATGTTTTCTCTGGACTGCAGAAGGAAGTGGGAGTGGTGCAGAGATCAGAGCGGTGGAGAGTGGGGCTGTGGCACAAGTTGCTTAGGTTCTGCCGTGGTTCCTTCGTCACTCTCACTGTTCCTGTTTTGTGGCTCGTGAGCACCAGTGCAGTGGCAGTAAGGGAGGCTATGGAGTCCCGTTGTGCACACTCACCGTGACTGGCTGTGTTCCAGCCCTTGCAATGCACAGGACCTTCCTTCACTGGTCCTCACGCTTGCAATGCTAAGTTTTCAAACTAAATGCGAAGCCATTGTTTTGAATAAAAAAAAAAAAACCAATTTTTGAGTAAAAATGTCAAGTATCAAGAATTAACTTCTTTCTGTAGTGCTTTCAGTAAGCAGGTCTGGCCCCACGAGGCAGTTGGCACTATCTGGAGACATTTTGACCTTTACACCTGGAGAGGTGCTGTTAGTGGCCAGCCAGCCGAAGGAAGGTAAAGGTGCTGGCGGACTACAGAGCCCGGGACGGTGGCACACAGCACAGGGGCCCTAAGCCCCAGACGTCAGCAGCCTGAGGGCAAGAACCTGACTGTGGAGTCAGGGTCAGATTAAAATCCTGACTCTAACATGTGAGCTGAGAGACCTTGGGTGACCACATCACAGTCCCCAGCTTCAGCTCCCCCCTGTCTGGGCATCATGATCACCTGCCTTCTATTATTACGAGACTTAGGATAGTACCATAAGTCAGTCAAGTGGGCTAGGTTTGTTTTATAGTTTTGCTGTTACATTAACAGTCGGAACTGTTGGTTGGTTTTAGGCAACACCCAATGGACCTGCATGGTGTTGGTGGCTGCTGGCAGTCCTTCCTGTCGACCCGCGATATCAGCTCTCCGTACTGTCCATGAAGTCTTTGGAGGAACGGTTGACAAAGATACAGCATATTCTGACGTACTTTTCTAGAGACCAATCTAAGTAACAAACTGCTTGGATCTCACTTAGCTCGCTCTCAGCCCAGAGGCTGAGATGCGCGGCTGGATCTTACTTTTAACGTCGCCCTGATCTGGCTCTAGTTGACCGCCGGATTGCCCGCTGCCTTTTGCACACCCAGTGCTGGTTTAAGAAATCAAGGAAACTTTTCTTTTCTTCAAACCTCCTGAATCTCGTGGATCTGCAAATGAATACCTTCATCTAGGTCCTAGACCACTAAGAACCTGCGCAGAAAACACGCACTGAATGTGTGTTCAACCTCCACATTGTGATGAAGTTGCACTATGTACCATATTCTGAATGAACTAAGAACTCCGTGAATGTGTGATGTGCGTGCCTGCGTGTGTGTGTGTGTGTGCGTGTGTGCGTGTGCGTGCAAGTATGTGGTGTGTGTGTGTGTGTGTGTGTGTGTGCTTTTTTTCTCTGGCTTTAAATTTTAAAAGACAAAAAAAAAAGCCATAGGGCGTGGACTTGCTGAAGGCCCTCTATTGCCCAAGTTTACAGCGGTGGTCACAGGAGTTTTCGCAGGCTGACTTTGCCTCAGATTTCTTTCCCCCATGCTTCTCTTTGCACAAGTATGTAAACTACGGTATAGAGTATCATTTTTTTCTGTTGGAAATCCTGCTCTTGCTGAACTGTCTTGGCCATTGACTTTGACACAGTTAATTATTTATGTAAATACATGCATCCCGGTAGCCGGCAGGCAGGGATGCAGAATCTAGAGCCAGTCTCCAGGAACAACTGCAAACCTGACACATGGTACTGTGCATCCATTCATAAAACACTTAAAACTGTGAAAATATGGTTTACATTAAAAAATGTACATAAAGGTAGATGGAAAACTCGATTCAGCCAGTTAGCTTGTACATTTTAGGGGGCTTTTCTTATTAACTGCCCGTCTATGTCATTTAGAGTTTGACACGATAACTTGTATTTAAGGAATTAGGTAGTGTGTAAATGGGCTGAGGCTCTGGGAGAGGAGGAGAAGCTTACTGTAGGACTCAGCTTGTAAGGTCTGGTTTGTTTTGACTCTGGTCTTGGTGCAAACGTTAGTTATGCCTTATTCATACCAGTTAGAGCACCGTGCTGTGACATGGGTATAGCCGTGCTGCCCGGCCCTTTTATAATTATTTGTTGCAGATTTGTGACTGTCTCTATTAACTTTCTTTTATGTAAGTAATTTGTACAAGTTTCTTAAGATTTTTGCTTTTGCTTATTTAATTTTGAATAAAAGCTAAATTCATAATACCTTTTCCCCCCTTTTAAATCATAAAGCAATGTCAGAAAAATGTCAATACAGGGACCGAACTATAAATAGTGTAGAACATGTGTTTGGTTGCCTGTTTGTGACATGAGGCTTAAATTGTAGATTTTTGGGAGGGGGGGCGGGGAGAGGGGCGGTGAGGTCTGAGACAGGCTCTCTCTACATAGCTCTGACTGTCCTGGAGCTCACTATGTAGATCACACTGGCCTTGAACTCACAGATATCCTACTGCCTCTGCCTCCTGAGTGCTGGGATTAAAGGTGTCCTATACCATCACACTCAGCAAGTTGTGGTTTTAAAACATTTTATAAACAACGAATGTGGTATCTTGAGGCTTCAGGTCCAACAATTATTTTCTAAACTTTAGAGTTTAAAGCATTGTTTTTTAACCTTAAAAAAACAAACCCAGATCCCTCTAGAATAACGATATTTTTCTTTTTAAATACCCTAAAAATGTTTGTCAACATGAAATGAATTTAAATTAATGAATTTAAAAGATGACAGGTGTGTCTTACATTCTCCTCCGTCAGGATGACTCTTGGTTGTACACACACCAGACCATTTCTGCCCCCAGTTCCTCGGCTGAGATTTTCCCAGATACTGTTGTGTTTTTCGTTTGCAGATGAGATTTTACTGTGTGGCCCAGGCCACACATGTCTCATGTCTCCCACTCTCCTGCCTGGGTCTCCAACTGCTCTACTGATAGGCACACACCTCCTTGCCAGTAAATGGAACCTTCAGGATTGGCTGAAACTTTAGAATAAGATTCAGAAGACCCCACCCACTCAGTGCCACATTGACTAGTGAAAGTAGTCCCAGGTGTTGAGTACACATATTTAGTGGGTCCATGTGTGCTATACACCCAGATGGACTGTGAATGGTTTCTATATAGCACACATATATCCCCCCCCCCCCAACAAAGGAAGTGTGCGAGCCTTCTTTATGATTTATTCTGATTATATATGGCAGATACTCCTATGGTAGTTTTTCTCTCTGAAGATATAGTAAGTCTGAGGGTTTTTTTTTTTCTTATTGTACATCTATCTTTTCAAAACAAAAGCAAAAAGCAAAGAATCAAATTGTTTACCTTGTCACTTTAGGTGCTGGAGTTCCATCATTAGTGCAGTAGTTTTGCAAAAGTGTCAAGCTCACTAGTTACAGACACGTCTGCGTGTCTAATTCTTCTCGCTCTGACTCGGACACTTCAGGTAGGAGGATGCTAAACTCTACAGTGCTTCCCTTGTCCCTTTGCCCCTGATGCTTGAGGGAATAACTAAGATACATTCACACACCTCGCTGAGGGCTCTCCAACTGTTCCAGCACTTCAGCAGGGGTCACAGACTGACTGCTGCACATAGCTGAAATAAATGCTTCAACACTGAGCGTGGTGACAGTCATCTGTAACCTCATTCCTCCAGATCACAAGTTCAAAGACAACCTGGGCTACTACTGAGACTCCGAGATGGGAAGGGGGAAAGTTCCAATTGAGGAAAGGAGATTAAAAGGCTGGAATGGACAAGTCACTGCTTTCTTCACAAATTCAGATAACAATAAAAAGGAAAGAAGTGAAAATGACATTATGAAATCAGAACCTCAAGGATTAGCGAATGCATTTGATGATATTGGAGATACATATGATACCTACCACATTAGGCCGCAGGCCAGAGGAAATCATGGCTTTGCAGAAGTGGAGTGCTGTAGGCCAAGTACAAATAGCTCCAGGGAATCCCTATACTCAAGAGAGCATCTTGGCAAAACTCAAATAGAAAGGCTGGGTGTGCATTTGAACTTGCTCCCCACCCCAGATGCGCTGTAGACAGAAACAGCAGTTCTCAGGCCTTGAATGTGAGGGTCGGGCCAGAGAAAAATCAATCTTCATACGTTACATAGCACCTTATCCCCTGTAGGATCAAGAATCTGTACTCACAGACAAGCTACATGAGGCACTCTGTTCCCTAATATCCCATGGTCACACAGCTAGGCTACCTTTCCTGGGCCTCCAACCCCAATGGTTTATCTCAAACAACAAAAGATGAATACACAAGTAGATCCTAGAGGTTTGAAGATAAGGAAGAAGACAGCAATGCACCAAGATCTGAGGACGCTGCACTCCCCCCAAAGATGGGAGAACTGAGAACGTTTCTCAATCTCTCCTACCATTAGGATCTTCAGTAACATCCAACCAATGAATTAATCATCAAAGCGAAGTCTGTAGCTGAGCCAAACAGGAGACTGAGTGCAGATAATGAAACAGAGGATCAAGCTAAAACCCTTCCCGTAACATGGCAGAGTTCAAGAGAATAGGAAGAATAGAATGGGAAGGAAAACAGACATGAGTAATCGCTAGAAGATTGCTAACCACTGGCTAGCCAAGAGAAATTTCTTACTAGTAGAAGGAAAGAAAGAAGGACTTTTCCATGAGTCCTGTTGAGACTTCTGCATTCTCAGGAACCAGAAACATCCACATAAAGAGAAACGGGAGAAACTGAAGACCAAACATTGGAAAACTGAAGGAAAACAAATAGTAATTCCAGCAATAGTAAATCCTGCATTGACCAATGAGGAATGACGGCCCAGTGAGAATGAGGCTGAGGGACACACATTTAAGGACATGAGTTTTGGGCCTAAGCCAATGTTTCAATGTCAGTACTTAATAATTGTTAGGGTTGGCAAGGCAGCTCAGCCAATAAAGATACCAGCCACCAAGCTTGCTGACCTGAGTACAGTCCCCAAGACCCATGTGGTAAGAGAGAACTGGCTTCCCACAAGTTGTCCCCTGACTGTCATACACATGCTGTGACACACACACAATTAGAAATAAATAAATATATGTTGTTTTTAAAGATAGGATGCCAGTAATATGCTGCCACGAAGCCCTGCCTCTTGATGGCATTTGGCTGTTTATTAAAATTAAGTTTGTCTTTACAATTTTTTTTGGCAGGAGTTGGGGAGAAAAGGTGGGTCCACTATTCAAGATTTCAAAAGAATATGCTTAATTTCAAAATGTGTCAGGTACACTGCCTAGTTTTATGTCAGCTTGACACAGGGTCCAAAAGGAGAGAACTGGAACTAAGGAAATGTCCCCCTAAGTTGAGCTTGTAGGCAGGTCTGTAAGGCATTTTCTTTAGTCATTGATGGGGGTGGCACAGCCCATTGTTGGTGGTGACATCCTGGGCTGGTGGTCCTGGGTTCTATAAGAAATCAGGCTGAGCAAGCTATGGGGAGCAAGCCAGTAACTCTGTTTATTGCCCCTCCACTGCCTCTACATCAGCTCCTGCCTCCAGGGTCCTGCCCAGTTTGGGTTCCTGTCCTGACTTCCTTCAGTGATGAACTTCAGTGAAGTTCATGTAAGTGAAAGTCAAATAAACCCTTTCCTTCCCAACATGCTCTTTGGTCATGGTGTTATACCATACCTATAGTAACCCTAACAAAGACAGTAGGCATTACAGTTAGCCCTCAGAAAAGTCCTGCAAGGAATGTGACCTGTTGTCAGGTCAGCTTTGATGCCTGGCAGCCCCAATGTACCTTGCGGCCATATCAAGTTATCAAAGACAAAAGAATCACCAAAAGTGATTGAAGGGTGCGTTATGGAATTAGGATGTGTGTGAACACTACTGTGAGGTGCTTAAATCAGATTCAGCCCTGCATTTTGGGAAGCAGGGTAAATTGATAATCTTTTTATACAGAGAGAGTTCATAAATGTATCAGATCATTATAATGTTTGGGAGGTGTGATGGTTTGTATATGCTTGGGCTAGGGAGTGGCACTGTTAGGAGGTGTGGCCTTGTTGGAGTAGGTGAGTCACTGTAGATGTGGGTTTAATATCCTAGTCCTAGCTGCCTGGAAGTAAATCTTCTCTTAGGGGCCTGCAGATGATGATGTGGACCTCTCAGCTTCTCCTGCACCATGCCTGCCCGGATGCTGCCTTGATAATGAACTGAACCTCTGAACCTGTAAGCCAGCCCCATTAAATGTTGCCTTTACAAGAGTTGCCTTGATCATGGTGTCTGTTCACAGCAGTAAAACCCTAACTAAGACAGGAGGGATTGAAGTAATTTAAAAATAAAGCCATATGTATGACAGGTAGAATATTTTCTCAATGGCTGTGGAACAGCAAAGACAGAAATAACCAATACTTAATTTAAACAGCGAAGAGAAACTTTAGAATTCAGTCACTAAAAATAACTAAAGAGACTAATGTATAAAAATATGTGATTCAATTCTGTCATTATACCATGGTTACCCTGCAGCGTGTAACACAGAAGATGGGATGCCAGGATGAATTCAGGGAGATTGATGAGTAATGGTTTTGTTGGGTGGCGGTGGGGGTGGGGCTTGAGACAGGGTTTCTTTGTGTAGCCCTGGCTGTCCTGGAACTCACTCTGTAGACCAGGCTGGCCTCGAACTTAGAAATCCACCTGCCCCTGCCTCCCAAGTGCTGGGATTAAAGGCGTGCGCCACCACTGCCTGGTACGAGCAATGTATTTTTGTGTGATCTGTCTTTTCTACAGGAAACCTGGGCATATGAAGGCAATAGGGTTTTAGGATCTAAGATTGTTGCCATTGTGTCTAAGTCTACACATTGTGGTCACTGATAAGTTTACTGTAGTTGAGGTATATGATAACCAGATGGCTAACAATTGAATGTTTATGTGACTTTATCAATACCAGTAGTAAATTTAGTGTCATCTTGGTATGGCTTATTAATAGGAAATATGAAAATCAGTCAATATGAAGACTTGGTAACAATGAGGATGATTGTGGAGACCAAAACTTTCTTGTAGTTAAAGTGTAGATAATGAAGAAGATGTGGGTTTTGGTTTTGTGATGGATAAGAAGTGTTTGCTTTGGCTCACAGTTTGACACAGTCTGTCATGGTGGGAAAGGCATAGGAGAAATTCTGGTCTATAACACCAACCAGGAAAGAGGTAAGTACCAAAGACTTGATGGGTGTATTTTAAGGCAGTAGAAACCAAGAGCTTTCCCACTGAGAGAGAAGAGACCAAAAGAATCAAGGATTCTGACAATTAGCCTGAGATCTCAAACCCAAGTGACACTGATCAGAAGACTCGATGGGTGTGTTTTAAGTGCTCAGGACTAACCCTAGGGCTTTAAAGGCTAAAATATACGCTCTACCACTGAGTTCTGTCATTTTCCCCAAAGACTTGATTTTTAAGAATCTATGATTTTATAAAACTTTGTGATGGGGGAAGACAGACTTTTGTAAAATGATAGGAGTTGGCTTTCCCCACCCCCAACGATCCACCAGAGTGTTAATTCAGAATTTGATTTTGATTAAGGTGGTAACCAAAAAAGGCAGTGTTTTGTTCACACCTGAATTTGGAACCCTAGGCTCATATCCTCTGTAGTTAGATTAAGGAGCCAAGAAAAGCAGAAAACTTGGGGCAGGGTGGGGGTGGGGAGGCAACTCAAGAAGTACAAGGCAGTAGAAACCAAGAGCCTTCCCACTGAGAGAGAAGAGACCAAAAGAACCAAGGATTCTGACAATTAGCCTGAGATCTCAAACCCAAGTGACACTGATCAGAAGAGGAGGAGAAACAGTGCTGGCTTGCAAAAGATAAAGAATATGCGCTTCTAGCAGTTTGCTAGGCTAAAAGGTTCTCAAAGCTAAGAATATTTCAGAGCAGATAGGATACATCCTGGAACTTGTCATTGTCTTTGTGCAGCGGAGATGGGAAGTAAGGGGGGAAGACAGCTTGGGAGACTCTCGGAGTGTTTATCCTTCGGGGATCCAGAGATAACGAAGAGCTGTAAGACATGAATCTCTAATGCAGGTCTTGGGGATGCTTCACCCGTACGCTTTCCCCTTAGGATTGGACAAGGGAGTCTGCTTGGTTTACAGCCAAAAAATAAACGCAAATAACTGGGAAGAAAAAGAAATCAAGGTCTCCTGTGCCTCTCCTTCGTGTTCTCAGCTGTGCGGACTGGAACTCAGAAGAGAAAGCAAAGAAAGACAGGAAATCAGGAATACAAAATGGCCACATCCCAGAGACTGGGAAGGAGATGTTTGCGAAGATTCCTCCCACATCTTCGATCCCCCACAGAATTGAATGGGGTGTCCAAACCTCCTATCCAACTGTCTCATGGAGATAAAGGTATAAATTTATCTTCTGAAAGGCCCAGTTGAGTGCTCCAAAAATCCTATATACTAAAACCATGTGGGGTCAAGTCACCAAACTTAATCTACTTTCCTAGATTACAGATGTCCCCACTCGCCTAGAAAGTTTACAGTTTTTCCATTTCCCGTTGGTTTAGTTACTTTTCTTGCTGCAGTGATAAAATACCTGAAGGGCAAACCTTGTGGCCTTTAATAATACGTTATCTGAGTTATTGGAAACGTGGACTGACTGATGGGGAAACGCAGTTTATCTCATTAATAGACACCTCCTCAATAAATTATCTCAGTCTACAATGCATATATAGAATTTTGATCAGATTTAAATTACCACTCATTATACTTTCATGTGTATACTCAAGCCAGAAGAAACTCAACCCAGAAGAAAATGTTCATACTTTTAAAGCTTTATTGCCTAGGAAATAAATATTTACAATATGTAAATAAAAACACACACACACCTCCTGTTGCAATGAAATATATCTTGAAAAATAGTGGACTTTCAAATATAAGACATATGCACACAATATTCTTGAAAGGAGAGTAAAGAAGAAATGTTAAAAGTCAGGAAAGTATATTAAATATTTTTATCTTAAGTTTTTTATATTCTTAAATGATGCTGCTAACAGTCAAACCACAATCATTTGTTCTACTAGGTACAAGTTAGTAATTTTATGCCACTTTATTCTAAAATGTGGCTTAAAATAAGCTGAAAAGTACGCATTCTCATTTCAATGTATAATAAGCTATACTCAACCTAAAAAATGCACAAGGAAGAACATGGTTTTAGTTTTGTTTTAGAGAGATCACAATCAAGTGTTTGAAGAAGAGACATTGACTATCTCAACGGCTCCCTCTTCCCTGAATCATTCTGAAAGCACCTCCTCCCCCATCTCTGTCCTCTCATTACCAAGGACCATCCCCTACTTGTTTGTCCCTGTCTAAGGCAGAAGGCAGTCCTCCTCCCCCTCCCCCTCCCCCTCCCCATTCCCCTCCCCTCCTCCTCCTCCCCCCCCTCCTCCTCCTCCTCCTCTCTGACCCCAGCCTACAGTGCTTAACAGTTCTCCTAAGGCAGGCTGAGGGATCTTTACTTTGCCTAACTTTTTTTTTTTTTTTGACTTTTAAGCCGTGTCCGTTTTCCTTAAATGGTAACGTTCCAGTTGTCCTCTAAGGCTGAAATAAAAACACCATTTCTTCCATCAAATGTCCCAGCTCTCATGCAACATGAACTACTCTCTCCAGTACAATAGCGTTCATCGATCGGGCTTCAGAGCAGGAACGTCACCCAAAGCCTCTGGGTCGAAAGCTCTGCCTCCTGCCTGTTGCACCATTGGCAGAGGGTGGAGCCTTCCGGAGGTGGGGCTTCCTGGGAAGAAGGACCTTGAGCCGCGCTCTTGAAGGTGGGATCCAGCCCATTCCTGTCTCTCATTTTGTTTCCCAACTGGCCAGGAGTAACCAGTTCCCCTCACCCATGGCCTTCTGCGGTGTCACATTGCCTGGCCACACACAACAGGACCAGTGGTTATGGACTGAAAACTTTTAGCGAAAGCAAATCTTTCTTCCTTGTAAGAGGATTTATCTCAAGTGTTTTATTCCAGTGATGAGAAAATGGCCCCAACGGGTACTAGGTTTGTATTGTTCAGTCAAATTTCAAGGAGGGTATTCTCATCTCTATGGAATGTCACTTGGCAGAGATCAAAATTCAAAAACAAAACCACTAGCAGAACCATCATATATAATAATTACACGTGGGGGGGGGCGCGGAATCTACGATCTCTGTATACTTGCAATGTCTTCTTCACTCTTGCGAAGTTGTCATTGTGAAGAGCTCGGTGAATGCTTCCTCAGCCTTACTTCACTCAGCCTAAGTGTAAGGCAGGGCTACACGAGTCAGTTACTGAAAGAAGCAAAGCCAGACTCTTCCAAGGAAGGTGTGGGAAGCGGGAGAGAGAGAAAGGGAGGGAGGGAGGGAAGTGTGTATCAAATGTATGTTTTGGGGTCACCAAGATAGCTCAGCTGGTAAAGATACTTGCTGCAGAAACCTGACAACCTGAGTTTAGTACTTGGAACTCACAGGGGAGGGTGGTTAAAAAGCTATCCCTTAGGTGAGTGGTTGGTGCATGCCTTTAATCCCAGCACTCAAGAAGCAGAGGCAGGCAGATCTTTGAGTTCAAGGTCAGCCTGGTCTATGGAGTGAGTTCCAGGACAGCCAGGGCTACAAAGAGAAACCCTGTCCCAGAAATAAAAAAAACAAAAGAAAAACCAAAAAAACAAACCAAACCAAACCAAAACACAAGTCTGCTGGCCTCCACAAACATGCCATGACACATGCATGCCCCTCCTTCCTTCCTCTCTCTCTCTCTCTCTCTCTCTCTCTCTCTCTCTCTCTCTCTCTCTCTCTCTCTCTTTCTCTCTCTCTCTCCTCTCTCTCCCTTTCTCTTACCCTTTCTCTCTCCCTTTCTCTCCCACACACACATAAGCAACAGCAACAACAACAACAACAACAATAATATATAGATGCATATTTAACCTTGTAAAAACCTGTCAAATAGTTGTCTCAAGTGGCAATACTATTTACAAGCTGTCTTAGTTAAGGTTTGTAATGCTTCAGTGGAACACCATGACCAAAAATCAAGTCGGGGAGGAAAGGGTTTATTTTGCTTATACTCCCATATCACTGTCATCATCAAAAGAAGTCAGGACAGGAACTCAAACAGGAACCTGGAGGCAGGAGCTGATGCAGAGGCCATGGAATCCTGCTTACTGACTTGTTCTCCATGGCTTGTTCAGCCTGCTTTCTTATAGAACCCAGGACCACCAGCCCAGGGGGATGGTCCCACCCACAGTGAGCTGGGCCCTTCCCCATCAATCACTGATTAAGAACATGCCTTACAGCTGAATCTCATGGAGGCATTTTCTCTGTTGAGGCTCCCTCCCTTCAGATGGCTCTAGCTGTGTCAAGTTGACATAAGACTGGCCAGCCCACACTCCCTTTGGCAATGCAGTGCTTGTCTGTTTCCAGTGACTGTGCCGAGTGCTTGCCAGCACTTGTTCTGTCCATTTTATTTTAGCTGTTTTAAAGTGTTCTCACCATTGTTATTGGACTGCAGTCTCTAGTTCCTCGGTGACTATTTACCGTGAGCATCTTTTTATGCTTATCTGTTTTTAAAAATACTTGCTCAAATCTTGCTCGTGGACGTCACTTGTTTTCTGAGAATTCTTTAAATATCCCAGAGAACTCCTTCGTCAAGAGGACATATTTAAAGTTATGGTGAAGTCTCATTTCCCTCTCTGTCTGTCTCTGACTCCCTCTCCTTATATAGACTGCTTTTCATACCACGTCTAAGAAATTTTTACTTTCTCCCGGGTTTCGAAGAGTTTTCTGTTTTCTTCTAAAACTTGGGTAGTTTCAGCTTTTACCTTGAAGTTGGTGATTTATTTTAAGCTAGTGTTTATGTGTGAGAGGGAAGTGTGTGCATGTGTGTTTCTTGTATGTGGATGTCTTCTCCAGTTTTTACTGCTAATAATACACTACCACAGTATAGATAAAGCCTATTCTTTAGTTATTATTGTTTTTCTTTGTGCGCGCGTGTGTGTGTGTGTGTGTGTGTGTGTGTGTGTGTGTGTGTGTGTGTGTTGCATGCGTGCATGCATGTGCTCCATGGGTCTACATGACTAGCCTGACTCATGTCCCCAGGATTGCCAAGCAAGGACTCTTACCCAACTTAACCATTTCTCTATCCCCTGGGTAAACTTATTTTGGCTCCTACTCTGCCCTGTGGTTGAGGGGCTGCACTCAAGGTGTTGGAAGGCATCGTCACATGGCAGGAGATGGGGAGCGTAGGAGAGAGGCAGCCAAACAAGCTTCCACAACAGACCCACCCTAGATAATCCATTGGACCACCACTTTATCAGTCACATAAACAGACTCACCCACGGGTGAAAGCAGAGCCTCAAACACCTCTTAAATGGGCCTGCGGATTGCACTTCTGCATTGTCTGATGAGGACGCAATGTTAACACAGTTTTATTTGGGGTGGAGTAACAAGCTATGTTCAGCCCATAGCCATTAATATCCACGTTCTCTAACACCATTGTGGAGGGGTGGGTCAAGCTTACTGGTGTGTGAGTTGCATATATTCAATTCTTTTGCAGTGTGGTTCTGTAGATGTATACAAACATGTACAGTCATAGAGCCAGCTTTAATGTCAACATGCTGATGATAATCTTCCATCAGCCACCCCCCCCAAGTCTCCTTTGAATTTTCTCCCTATCCTTTCCATACCTGGGAATACTGATGTTTCCTGTGCTTCCATGTCTATGCCTCATGCAGAAGGCTACTACAAATAGGAGAACTCTGAGCCATTGGTGAGAGTGGAGGCATTGCTAAGTGTGGAGCCATTGCTGAGTATAGAATCTTTGGTGAGTGTAGAACCGTTGCTGGGTGTGGAAGTATTGGTGCGTATAGAACCCTTGCTGGGTGTAGCCCTCTCCTCCCATTTCTTCCACACTAAGCACTTGAGATCCATCCAAGGTGGTGTGTGTAACAGTAACTCATCTGCTTGTTTCTGAGTAATATCCTGTTATGTAAAGATACCATATTTGTTCATCCATTCTCTGCCTGAAGGGCATTTGGGCTATTTTTAGTGTCTGGCTTTGCTGACTAAAGCAGCTTGCTATAGATTGAGCTGTCTATAATGCAAAATTTCTATGTTGCACTCTTAATCCTGAGCATCTGAGAATGGAAACCTATACAGAAGTGGGATCTTTCCAGGTATAACTAATTAAGTTAAAATGAGTGAAAAAAGGAGTCCTTAATATTATGTTATTGCATACATGGAGAGAAGAGAGGCCACCAAAAAGCAAGAGCAGGCAAAGACACAACAAGCCCTGTGACCATAGAGGCAGAGGATGAACTCTGCAAGTCCAAGAATGATAGGGCTACTGAAAGCTGAAAGACTCCAAAGGATCATTCCCTAGAGGGAGAGATGGGAGAGAGATGGAGTGGGGTAGGGAAGAGGGAGGGAGCCAAGGGAGGGAGAGAGAGAGAGAGAGAGAGAGAGAGAGAGAGAGAGAGAGAGAGAGAGAGAGAGAGAGAACAAGTGAGCACATCTTTGGATTTGTAGCCTTAATCTATGGGGGAATAATTCTGTTTGCAACTGGAGGGATGCAGTGAGACTGGAGGGATGCACTATGGCTGTGTGTTGCAGTTGAGAGTGTGTACCTGAAGTTGGGGGATTTTTCTGGTACAGATATTGCCCAGACAAGAAGTGTGTTGACCCCAGGATGAAGCTTCACCATAGACAGAGAACCATTGTGCATTTGACTCCAGAGATGTTCCCACAAGTCTATTCAGAGGAGCTGCGAGCTGAGACATATGCACGGGTAACCTACCTTCTTACTCCAGGTCAGAGTATCTGAAAAGTGCTGGTAACCTACACGCACAGGAGTGAGTTAAGCAATGCCCGCACAGTCACCGTCCACCTGACCCTTACACCATTGGCAACCTCTGAAATTTTTCAAGATAAAAAGATGAACAGATTTTACAGGGCAATCAAAGTTCTGTAAAGGCAAAAGTTGCCCATGCATTTATTAGGCTAATGCAATCTGGTTGTTAATTTATTGGGATTCTTATGCAAGCTCTGAAGCTTATTTTTGGCAATAGCTGAAGATTAGAATTGGAGACTTGTTAAAAACCTCAGATCCTTCCAATGAGCTAGCCCCATTTTAAAGTTTAGATCTTTGGTTCCCCAAACTACTTGCTAGGATCAACTCTGTGTTCCACACTGACACAGCTATTCGGCTGCTAACACCAGCTCTTAGACACTTAGTTCTATAGGGAAATAGATGTATTACAGAAACGGTATCAAAATTCCATGAGCTGACATACTAGCTAGAAAGCAGTGGGAACTTTGAAAGTTAGTATGTAGGACTGACAAGAAGAAGGAAGACCAAAGTGTGGATGCTTCAGTCCTTCTTAGAAGGGGGAGCAAAACACCCATGGGAAGAGATATAGAGACAAAGTGTGGAGCAGGGACTGAAGGAAAGGCCATCCAGAGACTGCCCCACCTGGGGATCCATCCACTATGCAGTCACCAAACCCATACACTAGTGTGGATGCTAAAAGGTGCTTGCTGACAGGAGCCTGATATAGTTGTCTCCTGAGAGGCTCTGCCAGTGCCTGACAAATACAGAGGTAGATGCTCACAGCTATCCATTGGACTGAGTATAGGATCCCCAATGGAGGAGCTAGAGAAAGTACCCAAGGAGCTGAAGGGGTTTGCAGCCCCATAAGAGGAACAACAATATGAGCAACAGTACCCCCCAGAGCTCCCAGGGACTAAATGACCAACCAAAGAGTACACATGGAGAGACCCATAGCTCCAGCTGCATATGTACCAGAGGATGGCCTTGTTGGTCATTAATGGGAGGAGATGTCCTTGATCCTGTGAAGGCTTGATTCTCCAGTGTAGGGGAATGCCAGGACCAGGAAGAGGGAGTGGGTGGAAGGGTGGGTTTTCGGAGGGAAATGAGGAAAAGGGATAACATTTGAAATGTAAATAAAGAAAATATCTAAGAAAGAAAGAAAGAAAGAAAGAAAAGTGGGGCTGAACCAAGACTTCATAAGTGATGTCATGGAATCATAAGTTCAGGAGGTCTCTGTGTCTAAAATGACAGCACTCAGAAGAATTATTTCCAGTTCATTTGCTTGGAATTCCATCTTTTTTTCTTAACAGCTGAATGATATTCCATTATGTAAATAGACCACATTTTATTATGGACATCTTGGCTGCTTCCATTTACTGGCCATTATACATAGAGCAACCATGAATATGAATGAGCAGGTAGGAGAACTCGCTGTAATAGAGCATACAGTCCTTTGGGTATACGCCCAAGAGTGGTATAGCTGGATAATATAGTAGATCTATTTCGAGATCTTTGAGGAACATACACACTGTTGTTCCATGAGCTGTAGGGATATCTTGCTGTGCTGGTCACTGTTTTGGTTCGTGGGTGTCAGTAACAGCTGTGTAGGATTATTGGCTGCCTGCTTGCCTTAGCAGTTTGCACTATACCTTCCAGGACTCTGAAAGCCAGCCTTCAGATCAGATCCAGCTCAAAGCATCCAAGTTCTGTGTCTGAGCTGGGCATCATCCACAGTGTCCTTACTGAAACCACATGTCCATGATCTTAAATATAAATTTAGAGTTCAAATATGTGATGTATAGACAGAAATCAGGCATTATGTTTTCCTGTGAAGAGGAATTTATGGAGATATTTTTCTGGTGTCATAAAATTGTTTCAAGAAATAATTATTCTTAATTTCTTTATTGAGTTCAGTTGGAGATTCATTAAATTCCCAGATTTCTAAAAATTTCTCGTGTTTAATGCTGCTCAGAATTTTCCTTGTAGGGACACAAGCGCCATCTACTGGCAGTGATGATCAACTGCAGATTAAAATACTGAACTGAAAATTTTCATTCAAACCTGCATTCCTGTATAGCTATAGGAAAAAAAAGTGAAAGAAACAGGGAGATGCAGGGTATGGTGGCTTATACATTTAATGTCATCACTTGGGAGAAAGAGGTAGGAGGCTTTCTGGGAGTTCAAGGGCTGCTTTGGCTCCATAGTGAATGTTAAGCTAGGTAGGACTTCATGGAGATACTGTCTAAACAGATGAACAAATCTACAATATTTGCTTCTCGATATCTACACTTGAGTTTCCTTTCTTGCTTTAAATGAAAAAAAAGAAGGAAAAAAGGAATTTAAATGTAATGACAAACACTAAAAAAAAAAAAAAAAAAACCAACCAACCAAACAAACAAACTAGGATCTGGAGCCTCAAGTGGCCATTTCTTGTAGCCAGGTAAGACTCCCACTGGAAGAATAAGGACAGCAACCTGCCCACAAATCCTTGAACTCAAAATGTGTCCTGTTTACATGACGGGCCGGGACAAAGATGGAGCAGAGACTGAGGGAATGGCAACAAATAACTGGCCCAACTTGAGACTCATCCCATGGACAAAAACCAGTCCCTGACATGATAAATGATACCTCTGTTATGCTTGCAGATGGGAGGCTAGAATAACTGTCCTCTGAGAGGCTCCACCCAGCAGCTAATGCAAACAGACACAGAGACCCAGAGCCAAACATTAGGGAGCAGGGAGTCTTGTGGAAGAGTTGAGGAAAGGATTGAAGGACTTTACAGGAAGACCAACAGAGGCAACTATGCTGGACCCTTGGGGGCTCCCAGAAACTGAACCACCAACCAAAAAGCAAGCATGGGCTGGACCTGGGCCCCTCACACATCTGTAGCAGATGTGCAGCTCAGTCTTCATGCAGGTCACCCAACAACTGGAGCCGGGGCTTATCCTGACTTCTGCATGCCTGAGGATCCCATTTCCCTAACTGAGCCACCTTGCCTGGCCTCAGTGGAAGAGGATGTACCTAATCCTGCAGTGATTTGATACGACAGAGTGGGTTAGTTACAGAGGAGGAGGGCCTCTTCTCCTTCACTGAGAAGGAGCTGTGGGGGGCAGGAGAGGGGGCTGCGATCTGGATGTAAAGTGAATAATTAATGAAAAGAATAATCTCACTTCTCTGTTAAATTTTTTAAAAAACAAAACAAACAAACAAAAACAAACAAACAAAAACTAGCCCTGTGGATGCGAGGGAGGACCAGGTGACTCTCCTACCGAGCTGGTTTCCAGGACCAGATGCAATGATGGTTTTTCTTTGTTACATTGTTTCTTTTAACATAGCTTCAAACATCAGTAGCTACTTTGACTAACAACAGATTCATAAAAAGCTCCAGGCACTTAGTCCTCTCATTCCTCCTCACCCTCCCTGTGAGCCAATCCCATTAGCGGTAAACCTTTGTTCATTTGGACATGTTTTTAGATAGATGCGGCTCACTGGAAGTTTAGTCATGCTAAATTGATAGAAAATTGGAAGGAAAAAAAAACAATTGCAGCAGGAAGTGCCAGCCATATGCCACAATTTTTCATTTGTATGAAATGTCTCAATTGATAAATCCAAAACTGCCCTGACAGTGTTCCAAGATCCAAAATGCATAACAATTGATGTTAGTGTCTGAATAAAAACCCAGAGCTCAATCTCGTGCTGGATATGGCTTGTGTCCATCTTCACAGGCTCTCTGGGAAATGAGTCACTTGTCACAATGAACCTTTCATAGCGCTCTGTCAGTAGTCAAATTTCAACCATTATCTATCTCCTTTTTCAAAATAATTTATTATCAGTTTTTATCTTCTAAGCATCGGTGTTTGCCTGCATATGTGTCTATGTGAGGGTACCAGATCTCCCCTGCACAAGAATTGCAGAGAGTTCTGAACTGCCTGTGGTGATGGGAATTGAACCCAGGTCCTTTGGAAGAGCAGTCAGTGCTCTTAACTGCTGAGCCATCTCTCCAGCCACAATGATCTCTTTTTATTAAAAAAAAATACTATTGGCTAGGTACTGATTCAGACTGATAAGGGTTATATGGTTATATCTCCAGTAATTTATTCTCAGAGTGTGTCCACTTGTATCCCCGAGCAAGCCGGAGTTCGCAATATTCTCCTTCCTTAGTTCCTCTTGATAGCTGCTCACTTAAACGTAAGTCGTCCTTCCGCAACCTTCTCCGAGCCTTTGGCTTTGCAAAGCACAGTGGGACTGTTGTAGCCATGGTGCAATCTGTGAGCTATCCTTTCCAGGGCTATTCTAAAGCCCCGGTTGCCTCCCTAAACTCATTTATGCAACAAACATCTAGTATGGTTGACCCTCCCTTTTCACAGTTCAGCCAAATATGGATTACAGAGCCTGCTCACTACATTTAATATTCCTTTTTTTATTGGATACTTTCTTTATTTACATTTCAAATATTATCCCCTTTCCTGGTTTCTCTCCCTTCTAGAAACACCCTATCCCATCCTCCCTCCCCCTGCTTCTATGAGGGTGCTCCTCCACCCACCCACCCACTACCACCTCCCCTCCCTTGATTCCCCTAAGCTGGGGCATCTATCGAGCCTTCATGGGACCACGGACCTCTCCTTTCAGTGATGTATGACAAGGCCATCCTCTGCTACACATGCAGCTGGAGCCATGTGTACTCCTTTGTTGATGGGAGTTCTGGGGTATGTGGTTGGTTGATGTTGTTATTTCTTTGGGGTTGCAAACCCCTTCAACTCTTTCAGTCCCTTCTCTAACTTCTCTATTAAGGACCCCATGCTCAGTCCAATGGTTAGCTGCTAACATCTGTCTCTATATTTGTAAGGCTCTGGCAGGGCCTTTCGGGAGACAGCCATATCAGGCTCCTTTCAGCATGCACTTCTTGGCATCCACAATAGAGTCTGGGTTTGGCAACTGTATGTGGGATGAATCCCCAGGTGGGACAGTCTCTGAGTGGCCTTTCCTTCAGTCTCTGCTCCACACTTTATGTACATATTTGCTCCTGTATTTTGTTTTCCTTCTAAGGAGGACCGAAGCACACACACTCTAGTCTTCCTTCCTCTTGAGCTTCATGTGCTCTGTGAATTGTATTTTGAGTATTTGGAGCTAATATTCCCTTATCAGTGAGAACATATCATGTGTGTTCTTTTGTGATTGGGTTACCTCACTCAGGATGATATTTTCTAGTTCCATCCATTTGCCTAAGAATTTCATAAAACCATCATTTTTAATAGCTGAGTAGTACTCCATTGTGTAAATGTACCACATTTTCTGTATCCCTTCCTCTGTTGAGTGACATCTGGGTTCTTTCCAGCTTCTGGCTATTATAAATATGGCTGTTATGAACATAGTGGAGCATGTGTCCTTCTGACATGTGGGAGCATCTTCTGGGCACGTGCCCAGGAGTGGTATAGCTGGGTTACTTAATATTTCTATCAACTTAAAGACATAGATCATATGGGAAGGTATGTGTAGCTTATATACAAATAAAGCCCATTTCATAGGAGATGCTTGAGCCATATTATTTGTGTGTGTGAGCAACAGCCTATTGCTTAGAGAGACATGAAGAACAAAGAGACAAAAAATGCAGAGCAACCTCTACTCAGCTTTAAGAACGGCAAATGTACCTCTGGGAAACCTTCCCTATGCTCTGCTTGTTGGAAAAAGGAGCTTTTTTTTTTATTATTTGCTGATACAGAGATCTTGCTCCACCGTAAATTTCTTAGAAATATTCAGGCACCAACAAGGAGTTAACTTGGTGTTGACTGCAGCATTGTGACCTCACACAAATAGACAGAAACATCAGGAGAGCCTCAGATCTGCTGCTGCTAGAGGGGTGGGTAGTAAGGACACTACTGAGCTGAGACAGAGCACTTCAAGTGAACGGACCCTAGGGGAGTCTGCTAAATAGAAGGGGCCTCAAGGAGCCCCTGAGAAGGGAAGGACCCAGGGCTTCACTCAAAAGCCAAAAGCAGAGCAGTCATCTTAACACACAGGAAATGCCCCCAAGGGAAGTCAGGAAGGGAGGTAAGATGTCTCCCTCTCCTTTTCTTTAGCTGAGAAATGCCATCGGAGTATCCATTTTTTTACTCTGGTTTGTTCCAAACTTCAATTGTCTTTCATCTCCCATTTCCTATAATTTTTTCTGTTGAGGTTTTCTAGGATTTCAACGTCAGCTTTCAAATCATAATAAGTGGTTATTTCAGTTAATTACCATTTTTTAAAATAAATTTCAGTTACCATTTCTTATATATAAATTTCAAAGCACTCTCTCTCTCTTTTTTTTTTTTCCTAACTTGTTTGGGTTTGTATAACATTTTATTCTGTTAACACACAATAAATGTCATTTCTCCCCACTCTGTCACAGTACTTTGTTATTGGAGTCTCAACCATGAAAAGGTTATCCTTCCTAATACAGTCATGTCTCTTTAAGCTCTTGCTTAAAGGTAAAGACTCATTCTGAAAAGGCCGGCTTAGGAGAATGTGTTACATCACAGTGTATGCCCACATGAACATGAACTGTGCTGCCTCACCACACCTAGTCTCCACAGGAGACCCCGCTCCCCACCCCAGGTTTCCCATGTCACAGGGTTGACATCACACAGAACTTGATACCTATCCTCTATACCCAACAGGCTCTTCTCTGCCTCTTTTGTCAAGTTTTTAGGAAAGCTGTTTCTACAAAACTGTAGGCAACACGGTACTGAACTACAATGGGCAATACTGTAAACTTCCCTTGTTTCTAGAGTCCACGTGTGTAAAAGGACATCACTGTCTCCTAGACACAGTCCTTGAATTGCTAAACATAAGAATAATAATGAGACAGGGCAAACTCCCATAAGGCTTGGTGCGACATTGCCAGGTGGGCTCCTCAGACTGTGACAGCAGCTCATTGACTGGAGGATGTCATTTATCCACCCCTCCCCCATAGCAATCCCACAGCTTTTGGTTAACAGGAAAGTGACACTCTTTTTAAGTTCTCAAGTTAATCTCAACCTTCCTTGGGGGGTGGGGGTGGGGGTTCTTCTTCAAGGCTTTCACTACGGTTTGAATGTGAAATGTCTCAACACAGGTTCAAGTGTTTCAACAGTCCTTCCCTCCCCGCTGACACTGTTTGGAGAGCTTGTGGGCAGGAAGAAATGGGTTGGTTGCTGCCCTGCTGGCAGTGGCAGTGTTGAGCATTATAGCTTGGCCCCACTTCTGCCCCAGTTTCTTTCCCCAGGCTACTCTGGGGAGGGAAGTGTTACCCCTCTGGTGCCCTTTCTACCATGATGGCAATGTATCCCTGAACTACTTGTAAACTAATCCCTCCTGTACTAGGTTGTTCTGTTAGATATATCTGTCACCAGCAAGGATTCAAGTAGCTAACGCAATCTTAGGGTTTCTATCTGACCTATGGTGGTGGAGAGGGCTTTTACATTATAATTGGAATCTGAGGGTCTTCTCCAGAAGAGACAGTCTTGGGCAAATGATTTCTTTTTCTGAAGCTATTATTCTGCATGCTTGCAATGAAGGCCTTGAGAAGATGAAACTTTTGTTTGTTTGTTTGTTTGTTTCTGTTTTGCACGCCAGTTGTAAATTCCATGGTCTGATAGGCAGGCAGTATGATGTAAAAAATACTTGAAGACTGGGTTGGGCAGGGCATATTCCAGGGTTTTTGTTTGTTTGTTTGTTTGTTTGTTTTTTGTTTTAAATCGTTTACTGATCACTTGAGGAGCAGTACCTGGCCTTTGTATCCTGTCTTCACATTTCTAAGAAACAATAATACATACTTTAACTACACTCGATTGAGACACAGGAGAGGATAGACTCCAGAAAAAATTTGTAAGTTGTACAAATACCACTGTGTATTTTATTGCAAATAATTGTGAGCTGCCAGAGCTGTTGGCAATTAAACCTGAGTCTTCTGGAAGAGCAGTCGCCATCTCTAAGCTTACCCTTTTGTGTGACGTTATCCCAGATGACTTACGTATTCACATCTCTGCAGCAGAATACATTGTTTAAAAACGTCCCTGGGTGTATTATGCTAAAAGAAACCAGGAGGGGTGTCAAATGGAGATCCTATTTAAAAAGAAATTCCCATAAGCTATACTAAGTCAAATTCATAATTCCAAAAATTGGAGGAACCCCTAGAAATACTAAAAAAAAATTTAAAAAGATTAAAAACCAAAAATGTAAAAAAAAAAAAAAAAATACCCACATTGAAATTTCTGCATGCACGTCCTTAATGCACTCCCTCCTTGATCCACCCCAGGCAAGTACTTACCATAAAACGCCCTTGGTACAGTTCAGCCACAGCCTCCAACTGAAAGACTCTGCTAAGGACAGCAAGGATTCCCTGGCAGAATTTCAAAAAAGCAGCAGGCAACGATTTAATTAGGTCTGAGTCAATATTTCTCCGTGAACCCCAGCAGGTCAGTAAACCGTAAGCCTTCTCAGCAATTATCTGCAAGAGACCATTCCTAAAGAGCCATGGTGCTGAGCTCTTGGCAGTACCCAATTTAGGGCTTTCGTTCGTTTGTTCGTTTTTCTTATTTTTGGATTGTTTCTTAGCCTGGTGAGTGATGGAGTGACATCATAACTCTGCTGGAATCCTTGATTTGGGAAGCAATGTGTAACATGCAGGCAAATCCCAAGTAGTCAACAGGAGAGAAGGGAGAAGGTTTCTAAAAAATAATAAGAATTTCACAGGCACTTTGTAAAATTTGGGGCTTCTGCTGTCTGAAAACTGTCAGCATGCAGAGTTCAGACAGTAATAGCATGGATCCTAGTTGGAGCGGCTCACTCCCGTTTCTTTGTATGCTTCAAGTAGACTCCCCATACCTTTCCTGTCCTTGACTCATACCTATGTTAAGCAGCCCTTGGAATATGGCCTGCCCTGATCAAACTCATCAATAGACTCTAAAAGCTGCTTTGGGTCATTTTTCAGCTTTGATTATAGTGTTCAGCCTTGAGAAGTGTGAACATTTTGATCAAAGAATGTAATAATATAATAATGTCACTACATTCTGTAACAATATAATAACATCAGAATCTAAGAAGATGAACATGGGAACTTGGCTCCCAGGTCCACCTCCTTCAGGGCACATCACACTAGGTGCCATGTGGTCTCAGATCTCGAGAATTTACTCACTGTTTTAGGTTTCTCTGATTGCACATAGCAAGTCAGACACAGAATTTCATCCTACAAGGTAAATATGAATTAATAATAGCCTATACTTTCAAGAGGCTGGTGAGGTGTTTTTCTTACACCCTCGGGATTACTCTTGTGGCCTAATGAGCAGGGTTCTCACTGCTTGTCCAGCTGATCTTGGTAATCAGCACACATTAGCATTTGCCATATGTAGAGCACTCCAGATAATATCTTCCTTAACATGCAGGTAGCTGCTGAAGAGTCGATGAGATGCCCCACCATGAATGGAGGTACACTTCTGTTTGGCATCTCTGTGATACCTGGCCTCCCTTTTGGTCCAGCATCATTGATAGTTACATATTTAGGCTATAGGATAGAGGAAAAGATGAGAGTTCAAAGGCACATATATGCCATGTCTTTATCTTCACACACACACACACACACACACACACACACACACACACACACCATACATAGGCCTTTGTGGTGTCTCTACAAACATGGCTGTGAATCTCTGGACCATCCCATTAAGAAGTGTCTCATACATGCCCTCCTTTTGAACCTGTGCATTTCTTTGCAAATGATGATGTGAGACTTGCAGGGTAGGGAGAACATGAAAACATTGTCTGGTTCTTTTATGACAGTTATGCTGGGACTCTTGAGTCGTGAAGAAGTAAACTGTGATGTACCCACAAACCAGACCTTGTAAGAAGTGATGTCTCCCAGAGATAAGATCGGATGGAGGATATCTATCAGGAAGAGTGAAACTTGAAAGAGCTAAGTCATTTCCTGTGTTCACCTTCACCTCATCTTGGCCCTCGCCTATTGGATAGTGCCATGTCACACACTGTCTCTCTCTCATGTATCAGGCCTCTCTAGAGATGCCCTCACAGACACAGTAGGTTTCTGATTCTCTAGGCATCTCTAACTTCGTTCAATTGACAAGATTAACTGTCACATGAATCCTTTTAGCAATTGTGTTTGTCTACAAGACTACATATGTGCATGTTTTTAAAAATAGACAACTACTAAGTCAGGCAATAGTGGCACATGCCTTTCGTCCCAGCACTAGGAAGACAGGGGCAGGCAGATCTGTGTGCATCAGAGGCCAGTCTGGTCTACAGAGTGAGTTCCAGGATAACCAGAGCTCTTAGTAAGACCCTGTCTTGAAAAGACAAAGCCAACTCAACAACCAAACTAAGACAATGGAGCAAATGATGCCAATAAAGTCCCTTGGTACTACATGTACAGGAGCAAGAAGATGGAGCTAACTCCTTGCCAATCTGTTCTCCAGCTGGAACATTGCTATATAGCCATTACTGCCATCTGTTGGTAGCAAACTTAATATGTTTCTGTTCTGGAAATTAGCTGTGCTCCAGCCACGGCTTGAAAACAATGGGTTTTGTAAGCACTGGTGCGTCTATATATAACGACAAAGCTTTGGAGAGCAGTCAGCTTTTAGGAGACACTGTGGGGGGTATGAGTCACTGTTTCATAAGCACCAATTGTCTGCATTTAGTCATGCGTCTAGCTGATTTTGAAGTAATTGTGTTTTTGTAGAAATAACATTTTAGGAGTCGAATGAGCCTTAGAAACTTTACTTAACATAGCTAGACAATCTCAGACAGATGACAATGCCTTGTTCTTTTTTTGATGGAAGGAATATTCTATTTATAGCATGTAATTCCTAAATGATCTTTCATCCTGATGATATCTTTCCTAATCATTATCCATTGTCTCTGCTACTGTTGAACATGAGTGAGTCTGAAATTACTCTAGAAAGTTCTTTCCTTAACAGCATCCTTTTCTGATTTAGTAATTCCTCAAAATGATCTCATTTCTCTCGGGAGGCTATGTCCTTCCTTCCCACTGCCCCCACAGGGGCCCCAAGATCATCATGTCATAATTGTGTTATGTTTATGTATTTACATCTCCTCTTTCTAAATTGTAAGACAGAAGTAGGATGATGTATCACTTCTGCATCCCCAGATCCTGCCCCAGGGCCTTATCCACATTTAAGAAATAACCCTGGAGATAATTGAAGAACCAGCCTGTGTTCATTTTAGGCTTAAAGGCATCTTATAAAATACAAACTAGGTTCTTCTTGTTTATGATTAAATCTCTGTTTCTCAAGGATTGGGCTATGCTCTGCCTGTAACCTTAGCTATGAACAAATTCTGTGCTGCCTGTTCCGGTAATGGCAATCATGTCTTTGTTTCAAAATGTTAACAAGCATCCTGAAACTGCAACCCTACCTTGTTATTGAAAAGGATTGTTATGGCTACCTTGTTATGACTCCCTGTTGTTCTGACCACCTTGCAATCGCGCCTTTGTTTCAGGAGGTCATTGTGAGGAACCTGTCATGCTTACGTTCTGCCCCATAACCTCACCTATTTTCCCGTTTGGAAAGCTCCTACCTCTGAACGATAAAAGCCTTATCTTCCTCGCATCCAATGCTGACCTCTCAAGCCTCACCTTAAGGGAGGCAGCCTGTGTACTTGAACTTTAACAAGCTTGCTTTCATTAACTGCTTGCTTTAATTCACGTACCTAAGTTGGTCTTTCTCCTCCCATTATTGGGATTTTCACAGTGTCTGTAGCTGGTTCTCAGAGCTTTCATTCCCCATCACAGACTCTGGAGTTCCCTAGCTCTCTCTGTCTCCATCTAAGTAACTTTACAGCTCTTTAGAAGAGCAATGAATTTGCTTATTTTGACGGTGGCAGTTATTTCTAAATTCTATTTATTCTTATGTGTACGGATGCAGGAATAGGTCTGGGTCTCACATGTGTTCAATGTCTACAGAGGCCAGAAGAGGGCGTCAGAGTTATGGGTGGAGTTACAGGCGGCTGAGAGCTACCGGTGGGTACTGGGAAGTGAACTCTGGTCTTCAGCCTGTTCTCTTCACCACTGAGCCATCTCTCCAGCCCTGGCAGCTATTTCTAATTTGCTTAGTATTGAAGATAGGCAGTGGGTATCCTTTTTAAACACATTTTTACAAAATACATGTGTAAAGGTTTTAGTCATTAATGATATCTTATTTGTTTTCCTTAATAATCCCACAAAGTAGCCAAGTTTGGGGGAAAGCGTGTTGGATTCTCCCTTCTCCCCCTCTTCCCCTCCTTCCCTTCCCCTTGCCCCCTCTCCTTCCTCCCCAGCCCCCTCCCTTTCTCCTCTTGGTCCTGCGTGGTCTGTGGTGGGAGTGTTAAGGTTCCTTATATCTATTGGCTCAGAGCCTTTGTCTTTAGATGAGAGGTTTGGCTTGGTTATTCCCTAATCTTTCTAAGGGACCTGATTTTATTGAGATCAGAGTTGGTGAAGAAGGGGGAGTTGGATTTTTGTGGGTTTTCAGACAGTACCCTCAGGGATGTTTTCACCTTACCAGCCAGCCCTTCCTTCTTGCTCCCTTGATAGCATTTCTACAGCCAAAAATGAGCTAGTTTCCAGCATGAGTTACAGTGACTGACACAGGGACATTTCTCACTATGAGTGCATTTGTGTTTCCTTGGTTGATAGCTGTGTGTGCTGATAGCCGATGTCTAAGCTTAAACACACCCTCCTCCCTTCCTGCCACACTCTGGTTTCCCTCTCATGTAATGAAATTGTTATTTCTATTGTTTTGTGAATGCTCACTTTCCCTCTAGTTAAAAGCTTATGAATATTCATTGCCAATTACACACACACACACACACACACACACACACAAGCACTCAGGTGTTGTACACACACATAGACATTAACTAGGGGGAGGAGAAGGGAGGTCCCTAAGTGTGAAGAGTCCAGAAAACTAAAAGGGTAAAGAGCAAAAGTGGGGAGAATTAAGTAGAGAAAGAAACAGCAACAACCAGCGGCCAAATTACAGTTATGAAGTAGCAACAAAAAAAATAATTTCTATGGTTGGGGGTCCCCACAACCAGGTCAGTCCATAAAGCCTTCCATTCTTCCTGGTCATTCTTAGTTTGTTTTGAGACAGGGTTTCCCTGTGGGGCCGTTGCTGTCCTAGAACTCACTAAGTAGAGCAGCCTGACCACTAACTTCTAGAGACTCACCTGTCTCTTCCTGGGTGCTGGGATTAAATGTGTGCCACCATGTCACTCTCTTAACAAAAGAATTTGGTCAGGCTTATTTGTGTGTGTGTGTGTGTGTGTGTGTGTGTGATGATAAAAGTTTTTCTGTCTTTCCTACATGTAGAATTTCCATCATTATGTTAAAATAAGTGAAATTTCTCTTGTGTTTTCTTCGACTTCCTTTCTATATGCTGACATTGCAGCATAATCTCTCTAGGCATGTGGAAGCCAGCCTTTTCTACACCTGACCTTAGAATCCCACCCTCCTGCCTCCCGAGGGCTCCACCTTGACTACCCACTCCTCTTAGGTATTCTCTTTGTCTCAGTCAGTACACACACAACATGTGAAAAACCAAAGTTATGGCTGATGGACAGGTGTGTTAGGAATGAAATTAAGACTGGAAGACTTTGGCAGTTTGGAGCAAGGCATGTTAACCAACTGCTTAACTTCCGTAATACATAGAAGACCTGTAGGCACTAGAGAGCATGCAGTGCCAGGAGCAGGCCCATCCTGCGTGTAGGAGGAGCTCCTTACTAGGCAAAAGACATTTAGGATGACTCATGAAGGATGAGTAAGTCTTTATGCAACATGGAGAGATGAGTCCAGGGTTCCTATAGTACAAGGCCTACAAAAGAGGCATCCTGACCTGGTTTTCGGTCATGCATCTCAACAAGGGATGCTGTCCTGGGTGGGGAGCCATCAGGATGACCAGAACCCTCTGCATTCACATCCATAGCCTATCATCTTAAGACCAAGAGATAGGTAAGTCATGTTGCCCACGAGTGATATCTTGTATGGGATAATAAAATCGGTTTGCAGCACCTGAGAGATGGCTCAGAGACTCCTTTGCTGCTCTTTTGTAGAGGACCCAGGTTTGGATCCTAGCACCCACATGAGAGCTCCCAACTGTCAGTGACTCTGATTCCGGGATCCATTGTTCTCTTCTAACTCCCATGGGCTTCTACATTTGTGTAGTATACATACATACATACCCATAAAATGAACATTAAGAAAGAAAGGTGGGAGGAAGGACAGACAGACAGAACAGAACAGAATAAGGAAAAACAGGCTTAGCCAGGTAGTGGTGGTGTACACCTTTAATCCCAGCACTTGGGAGGCAGATACAGGCGGATTTCTGAATTTGAGGCCAGCCTGGCCTACAGAGTGAATTCCTTGACAGCCAGGGCTACACGGAGAAACCCTGTCTCGAAAAACCAAAAAAAAAAGAAAGAAAGAAAGAAAGAAAGAAAGAAAGAAAGAAGGAAGGAAGGAAGGAAGGAAGGAAGGAAGGAAGGAAGGAAGAAAAGAAAAGAAAAAAGAAAAGAAAAGAAAAAAGAAAAGAAGAAAAGAGTAAAAGAAAGAAAGAAAGAAAGAAAGAAAGAAAGAAAGAAAGAAAGAAAGAAAGAAAGAAAGAAAGAAAGAAAGAAAATCAGGCTTAAGACCTTCAAATTCCAGCCTACTCTCATGTTGCTTGACTTTTCCTAGGAGACATAAACAAATGTCTATCCACCCAAAATAGGGCACCAGGAACAGACCCAAGAAACAGCTCGTCCGCGTCTAGCTCAGTGAACTAATCACTTACTGAGCTCTCTGACCGAAGCGTGGTTGAGGGGTTACTCATAGGAATGATGAGGCTGCAAGACAGCCACAGAGCTGTAAAGTCCCATGTCAGCATGGCTGTCGGCCTCGGCAACGGAAAAGAGTGTCTCTTCTTCAGTTAACCGCGTACCTTCTACATACTCTACCATCTCGAAAGATGGCGAGCAGCCAGGGCCGAGTTTTGCAGAGCTGGGTGAAGGGTGGGTGAGGCACCGGAAGGAGGGAGTGGGTGGAGGGTTAAGTGAAGGCCTAATGACCCTTCTGTGAGGAAACGTCCACAGGCCTGATCTTGCGAAGGCTTTCGTGGAGATATGATTAAGATGGTGATGGGCACACATTGCTGAGAACGGAGCGCCACACAGTTTGAAGAAGTTGGTGGAGGCTGGGATACGTGGTTCAGCTTCTCTAAGCCTCCAGTTTTTCATCTCTAGAACGGGGAGCAACACTGACTGTAGTAATCAGAAACCCGTGTTGAAACTGGCTTAGATAATAAAAAGCAGTATTAACTCCGAGAACCAGGACTCTGCTCAAGGACAGCGTTTTCTAAATGCTGGTTCCTGTTCCAGTTCCCCTTCCCCACCCCACCCCCATCTCCCCCATACACACACACTCTCCACCCTATCCCTCTCTCAGGTTTACTTTCTGTTTTAACTCTGTGTGTGTGTGTGTGTGTGCTAGTACAGAGGGCAGAAGGGTCAGATTCCTGTGGCTCTGGAGTAACAAGTGGTTGTAAACCACCCGCGGATCCTGGGAATTGAACTTGTGCCTTTAGCTCTTACCCACTGAGCCAGCTCTGTCTTAGCCCTGGTTGCTTCTCTCAGTTTTCTGGGCCGCTGCGTTTCCTTGAGTAGGTTTCAATTTGCAATGATGTCACAAGGCAGCCGCACCAAAGCAACCTCCTACTCCTCATATGTCTCTTGGGGATGATGGAACACCCCAGAGCTCTGGCCCGTGTCCCCTCACTGGGTCAGGTGCTTATTCCTGGGGGGAAAAATGACAACAAGGAATGAGAAGGGCATCAGAGAAATCAAGCCCACCCTCACCGGCTGAGTTCTCGGGTGGGTATTTAACCGGGGTGCGGGATGGGAGGGGCGTGGCAGGGGGAGGTGGCAGCGGCAGGGGTGGGGGCTAGGGGTGGGAACCACACGGTGCTGACAGAGAGTAGGGCACACTCAAAAACTGCATGCCCAGGGCTAATGTCTGCAGTTTACTTAGCTAGCCAAGTCATCGTTCGACATTAGTACAGTCAGTATGAGGGTAATTCAGGAAACTTCTGTAGTTCAGTGGAGAATCCAAAGACCTAATGTATTCCCTCAATGCCAGCTAGAACACTACACTGTACTACTGTGTGCTTTCCCCAAGGACAGTCCATTCTATAATAGACTTACAGTTGGCTGGCACTTAGACATAACTGCAGTCGATTGTCAAGAAAAAACAAAAAACAAACAAACCAAAAAACAACAAAAAAACGTGAGTTAAAGGCTGTCAGTTCCTCAAGGAGGACATCTCAGGGGAAGACGCCAGCATTTCCTTAAGATGCTTGAAGACCTGAACTTTAAGAAATCAGAAGACCACCGGAGTCCTTTATGCAGACTCTGTAACCTTTCTCCTTCCATCTTTATTCTCCTCAAACTATCTGCACCAGCAACCTGTGGGTCGCAATCCCCTCAGGGGTGGCATATTACATATCCTACGTATCAGATATTCATATCAGATATTTATGTACATTACGATGCATAGCAGTAGCAAAATTACAGTTATGAAGTAGCAATGAAAATAGTTTTATGGTCGGGGGTCATCACAACATGAGGAACTGTATCAAAGGGTCACGGTATTAGGGAAGCTGAGAGCCACTGACCTAGAACATCCTTCTCAGATCACGATTTCTTCAGTGACTGCCTGACCCGGGCAGGACCCAGCCATAGCTGCAGTCACTTTTGTCCACAGTGACAATGGAACATTCTACCTTAGAAATGCAAGCTCCGGTCCTCCTGGGAGCCTTCTATCAGGTGGATCTAGGGAGACCCTGTGGGTGATAGGTGGGGCTGGCATTACTCTGGATCTATATTAGTTCTAAATGCAGTCAGCTGACCTCAGAGAGCTGCCTCTGGCTCCTTGTGGAGAGCATCGCTCAGCCATTCCCTTTGTTGTTTTGCTAACCCATTTGGACTCTTTACCTTAGTGCTCTGTTTGGGCCCCTGAGTTGCTGACCCAGTTTTGCAATGTTTATTCTGGCTGCGGCTCTGCATTCCTTGGGGACTTGACTTTCAGTATTTGCCTGTCTGTACATTGCCCAACTCTCGGCAATTGATGCCTCATTTCTCTGCCCCACCCAAACCACAGGCTGAGTATGCACCTGGGCTACGTCCCAGAGACGATTCTAGAATCCACAGTCACATCTCCCATCCCTCTACCGTGGGAAAACTGCTGAGCTCCAAGTAGGAGGACCCGCCATCTGATGAAAGCGATTCCAGGCCATGGGAAAATTACTAGAACCCACATTAGGTGCAAGGTGTATCTTAAATATATTTCTGATTTTTAAAAAAAGACATCAGTAACTATAACAAACCAAAGTGCAATGTTTAATATTTGGGGTGTAAGAATCCCAGACTAGTGTGAGCCACTCCTTTCTGAAAGAAGGGATCTCCCCCACCCCAGTCTCAGCGGGGCCTGGTTTATGTCTCTGGCCTTATTAATGTCTGAATTCATGGATTCCAAAATGTTTAGAAATGTCGAATGTTTTCTGTGTCGTTGTCATACTGTGTGTGTGTGTGTGTGTGTGTGTGTGTATGTGTGTATGTGGTGGGGTGCTATCACACATATGAGAAAGCCTGAGTATTTAGATTCCTGTCTGAAGTGCACGCTTTTGGTAGTGAGCTACGTCTTTATTCTAATACTGAATCGCTGCTGTGTTGCTAAGACGTGGCAAGGGGAGTGAGTGCACAAGCCCTCGCTTTCGACTCTGTCTTGAACATTCACTTGGATAATTACCTTTATGTTGGCTCCTTCACGCAATGGAACTCCCTAGGATGAAAGACACGAATGGGGGGGATTAGAATTATCAGAGAGAGAACTCTCTTTTGTTTCCAATGCAGGGTGCCAAGCACAGGGCTTTAGCGACCACGGGACAAACATTCTAAATCCAACTTTTATCTTCAGCCTTAAGTTGAAATTTAAAGTGCAGTCTAACTATAAAGCGCTCTTTATTTGGAAAGGCGTCTATTGAGGCTCCGTTCCTCCTTATATCATATTGTAATGAAAAAGTCAAACATTAAGCAAACCCTGCCTGTAGGCACAGTAGCCTGTCCTGCAGACATTTTGCTATACAATGAAAGGCTTAGTGTGGATAAACTAGTGGCTTCAGGGTTTCTTCCCAGGTAATGTCTGGTTAAATCCACCGACCACAGGCAGATCCCTGAGTCACAGATTCATATAAAGGCATGTGTGATTTTATAGACTCTATGGATGTAGAAATAGCTATACCTAACCATTTATTATGTATCTCATCAAACCTGTGCTAAGAAAAACCTTTCCTCCTGTAATTCCAAGCAGAAACATTTGAATTTGACTGTACAGACGGTTCTCATAAGTGCCAAGTTATTTTATAAGGCTGAAAAGGAGTTTTAAATAAGCATATACGACTCCTTCTAACTGAGCCATCCACCAAAGAGCATACAGGGGCTGGACCAAAGCCCCAGGCACATACGTAGCAGAGGGCTGCCTTGTCTGGCCTCAGTGGGAGAGGATGTGCCTAATCCAGCAGAGACTTGATGCATCAGAGTAGGGAGATAAGGGGGGGGGGCTCACCGTCTCAGAGGCGAAGGGGAGGGGGGATAGAGGGAGGGACTCTGGGGGGCTAGGAGGAGGGCAGTGTGTGGGATGTAAATAAACAAACCAATAAATTAATTTTAAAAAGAAAACTCTTTTTAACACCTGTCTTTGAAACCTTAGCAACATACTTTACTAAGATTATGGAAAGTCAGCAAAAATCGCAAAGCACCCTGGGATCTCACTTGATGTGCCCTACGCAAGAGCACTGGACATTTCTCCACTCAAGGAAGTTTCTATGAGCAAATGCACCGATGCCCGGCATCTGCAGGGGACTGTGTTCTGCTGAGTTGGCTCAAGCATAAAACGAGACGTTTCTATCAAAGTCAACTTAAGATTGATGTTAATTTACAAGTTTTCAGTTGGATCGCCCTGGGGCTAAGAGAGGGTGAGCATTCGTGGACTAGATGCTCCCACTCTAGAGTGATAGTCATTTTCTGGTTATTTGGAAAAAAAAAAAACAACTGGGCTGGCGTCTGGAACATTTATCTAGGTACATGGTAGGACCAGGAAATATGTCTATTGACATTGAAAATTAAAAAAAAATGTTTGCAGCTAGAAGAAAAAACAGGAAAAAATGCAGTGTTTCTTAAACGGAGTGTCCCTCAGATGCTGATAGACACATTTCATCTGAACTGTGGACAGCGTTTCTGTTTTCTGTTTCAGTAGCATAGATGGATACGAGCCAAAAAAAAAAACCCCAGAAATTTAAAATTACTATAAAACTGCTCTCGATTTTTCTAATTAAAGAGCAGGCTAGTCTGCTTCATAAAAGGGCTAAATTAGAGAACACCTCATAAGAAATACAACTTATGGCAACCCCTGACAGGAGAAGGTGAGTCAAACTAAAAGACTGAGGTTTTCTTTTTCAATACTAATAAAGAAGGCCCTTTTAAGTCGTTCATTACGGCACATAAAGGCTTCTACTGGACTGCTTCCCTGTATTCTTTTAGAGAAAGTACATTCACTTTAATATTTATGTAGACTAAGCGTGCCCCTTCTTTGATGATCACTGACTGGCTATGTGGCCTCTCTGGAGTGACACCAAAACCTGAATCAAGAGTCCAAACTAATGTTACATCGGCTGTTTCAATACCGTGGTAGTTAAAGAGTTCAAATCAACAAACCCTGTTGGCTTTGCCTATAACAAGGCTGGTAGAGTTGCTGGCTTTGGGGAGACATAGCTTTTAATATTTTCAGAAGAAAACAAAAAACAAAAAAAACAAAAAACTGAGTGTAACAATGCACATTTCTAATGTGGCCACCAGAGGTCTACTGACACTGCAGAGCGAGCAGGCTGCAGGAGGGCGGGCGCAGACTGGCGCATGCGCACTCTGCCTGGTGGGGACCGAGACTCTCCAGCCCTGCCCTGGTCTGCTGAGTCAGAGCTGCTCTGTAACCCGCACAGGTGACTCAAGTATGCGAGGGAGTGTGAGAAAGACTGCTGCCAGGGTTGAAAAGGAAATGTGGTGTATCCCGTGTGTGATGGAGATTAAGATATTTAAAAGTTCAGGCAAAGGCCGGGCATGGAGGCATCCACATTTAATTCCAGCACGTGGGAGGGAGGCAGAAGCAGGTGGATCTCCTAGTTCAAAGCCAGTCTGGTCTACTAGTGAGTTCCAGGACAGTCAAGGCTAAACAGTGAACACCCTTCACTGCCTCTCTCTGCCTATCTCTGCCTTTCTCTGTCTCTCTCTCTGTCTCTCTCTCTGTCTCTGTCTCTGTCTCTCTCTCTGTCTCTGTCTCTGTCTCTGTCTCTCTCTCTCTCTCTCTCTCTCTCTCTCTCTCTCCCCTCTTCTCTCCCTCCCTCTCCCCTTCTTCCCTATTTCCCCCTCCCTCTCCCCCTCTTCCCCTTTCCTCCCCCATCTCTCTCTCTCTCTCTCTCTCTCTCTCTCTCTCTCTCTCTCTCTCTCACACACACACACACACACACTTTAAACATTTTTCCTAACAATGTTACAACTCAAAAGGTATTTTCTTTTCAAAACATTCTACCTGGACCTGGTGCCACAGAACTGTCATCCCACATCTTGAGATTTAGAGGCAGGAAGGATCACAAGGTCAAGGCCTGCCTGGGCTACAGAGTGAACTCCTATATCAAATGAGACTGCCTCAAAATAAAAGAAGAACATGGCTTTGGAGGTAGAGATCGGTGGTAGAATATTTACTTGGCATGTGTAATGCCTTAGCTTCAAACTCTGGTACAAAATCATTTAAAACAAGAAAAAAAACCAAACCAAACCAAACCAAAAAAAACCCACTAGTCCTGATGTATTCCTTGCACGGTACAACCTAAGTCCATAAGTAACCAAGGCTGTATTTTTTTTTCAGATTTTTATGTATTATTATATCTAAGTACACTGTAGGTGTCCTCAGATGTACCAGAAGAGGGTGTCAGATCTCATTACGAATGGTTGTGAGCCACCATGTGGTTGCTGGGATTTGAACGCAGGACCTTCGGAAGAGCAGTCGGTGCTCTTAACCACTGAGCTATCTCTCCATCCCCAAGGCTGTATTTTTAATTTACTACTTAGCTTCCAGATATTTGAAGATGAAGAAGCCCTAAATATCACCTAATATGTACTGGTCTACATGTTCTTGTTGAACAGAAGAAATTATCTGACCAGGACTGAAGTGGCATTCCACGCTCAATATAAGATAGTTAGCTGTCTTTAATTAGAACCAAGCTCTCCAGAGGTGTCCCTGAGGCTGCGGGACCTCACTCTTGTATGAAGGAGGTGGGGCTAAGCTAGGGAAGCATCGTGGGAAGGACAGGCTTTGTCCATCAATCAAGATGTGCAGAGCGCTGGGTTCAGAGGTTCCTCTCCTACTCCAGTGTGCCAGGATTCCCTCGAGTATATCGAGACTGTTAGACTGATTTTTCTCTGTTCCCCATATTTATAAGGGACAGGGATGTCTCCATGGTTCTCTGTGTTACCATCAGTACACTCCCAACAACTCTGTCTTTACAGAGTACATTATCCAGTCACTGGGTCTCTGTCTCTCTGTCTCTGTCTCTCTGTCTGTGTGTGTGTGTGTGTGTGTGTGTGTGTGTGTGTGTGTGTCTGTCTGTCTGTCTGTCTGTCTTTCTCTGTAGACCTGGCTGACCTCGAACTCCCCGTGTAGATCAAGCCCACAGAGGTCGCCTGCCTCTCACTGTAAAGGCATGCAACACCACACTGGGCTCTCACTTGGCTCCTCCTCAAATCAATCCAGCCAGCGCCCATAGCCTCCCCTTCACTGCCATCCTCCCGAACCACTGTACTTTCCCTTTAAATGGATTAGGCACAACTCCGATATCTACCGCCTCTCTGTACAACAAGCTACCGCCATGGTTCTGCTGGATCTTCCGCTCGGTGGCCCATGTCTTCCTTCTTACCTGGGAGGGAAGTTGGATTTAGAGGCTGATCAATCTCCAGGTAACCTGGGAACGCGACCACCCCAAGGACCCTATCGGCTAAGAGTTAGCGTCAAGTTTCAACCTGTGGTCTTCAAGTCATACATACAGCAAACACTCTATTCTTGATACCCTTGTGGTTAGAACATTTCACAGAATCTCTTCTACTTTCCCCTAGTCCCACCACAACCACGAGTAGCCCAGACAGAGAGAGCCACACCTTGCCTTTTCTTCCAGGCAAGATCTTTCTTAGTTCGAACTAAGCTCTTCACCGAGGAGGAGCAGCACTGTGACAGGTTCTCAGGTGGGGTTCTCACCATGCTCAGGTTCTAGGCATATGAAAACGTTTGGGTCTCGCCTATGTTAGATCTGGTTGGCTATCTGTATGCACAGAGAACATGTTGGTTTGCCCAAGAAAGTCTTTATACACCTCTGGGGTGTTGTGAATGAAAATGGCACCTCTGGGCTCACAGGAAGCACCTCTGTTAGGAAGTCTGGCCTTGTGGGAGGAAGTGTATCACTGCGGGTTGGCTTTGAGGTTTCAGATGCTCAAGTCAGACCCAGCATCTTAGTTAGGGTTTTACTGCTGTGAACAGACAGCATGACCAAGGCAACTCTTATAAAGAACAACATTCAACTGGGGCTGGCTTACAGGTTCAGAAGTTCAGTCCATTATCATCGAGGCGGGAACATGGCAGCATCCAGTCAGGCATGGTGCAGGAGATCTTCATCCGAAGGCTGCTAGCAGAATACTGACTTCCAGGCAGCTAGGATGAGGGTCTTAAAGCCCACACCCACAGTAACACACCTACTCCAACAAGGCCATACCTACTCCAACAGGGCCACACCCTCTAAGTGCCTCTCCTCGGGTCAAGCATATACAAACCATCCCAGAGCCCCCAGTGAAATGTTTTCCTTTATAAAAGCTGCCACTGTCATGGTGTCTCTTCATAGCCATAGAAAGCCTAACTAAGACAGCCTTTTGTGGCTTTTCTATAGGCAAGTTGCCTCAGTTTTCTGCCCATCTCCTACTTGTTCTACAAGAGTCTTCTAAGATCCATTTTGCTTCCGTCAGATTTTTGTTGCATCCAGAAGCTGTTTCCTAGTAAAAATAGGCTAACTGTGTCCAAGCTACAGAACTTAGTTTAGTTGTTGCACTGATAAGTGTCTTCAAAAACACAAAAATAAACACATAGAAAGAAAAAGAATGAGAAGGAAGACCAAAGCAGTCAAGTAATCCTAACAAGATTCTCTAGGTCTCATAGAACGTGGGTATGGTGTCCACTGATGACTATTTCTGGTAGTCACTGAAGTTTCTCTCAAGGTAAGGATATTTAATACACACCTTGTATTGGAAAGAATCTTCCATCCAGGTATACTTCATTGACACATGTTTAAGCACTTTGAAAGCACCGTTAAAAATCCATTAAAATTACCATTGGTGTTGGTGTTCTTAATATAAGTTTGGATGATGTCGCTGGGTAGTGGTGGAGCACGCCTTTAATCCCAGCACTTGGGAGGTAGAGGCAGGGGGATTTCTGAGTTCGAGGCCAACCTGGTCTACAGAGTGAGTTCCCGGACAGCCAGGGTTACACAGAGAAACCCTGTCTTAAAGACACCCCCCCCAAAAGTATGGCTGATGCCCAATTTCCTGTAAATAAGCAAGACTATGGGGGGTAGGCTAGTTTGACTCCCTATCAGCTGTTGAACTCTCCTTTGCTGCCCTTAATGTTTTGATAAAAAAGACTGTCAATCAAAACTGCTGCCAGCATCAGCCTCTGTGAGTGGCTTGAGAAAGCCATGCAGTAATAGCTGCTTGCTCTGACTTCTGAAGGTGCAGCTGCATACTGAGCTACTCAGAACAGTTTGTACCAGATGGCTTTTGCTATCACAAGCCTCAGTGAACTTCATTTCTACCTAAGCAGGTGATGGGGTTAGGGGGCATGTCCCCTGATGAACCAGCAGAAGGCCTGTGACTGATGCTAAAGAGACAATGCTATGATTGGTGCAGACACAAGCCTTCATTTACAAAATGGGGGGTATGCTGTGATTGGTGCAGACACAAGTCTTCATTTACATATGAGGCTATGCTGTGATTGGTGCAGACACAAGCCTTCATTTACATGTGGGGTATGCTGTGATTGGTGCAGTCACAAGCCTTCACTTACATGTAAAGTGTGTTGTGATGGGAACAGACACTCATTCTCTGGCAGCCTGCTTTAGATCATTTAGTGAATCTGCTAGGAGACAGCATGGAGGACATCCTGATGTAACGTCAAGCCTGATAAAAATGAAAAGCTTCTCTCAGGCAGCCTTTTCTTTCCTATGTTCAGAATGCAGATAAAACCTGTAACACGAAGAAAAGGGCAGCGTGCTGACTGTGAGAGAGGAGGCAGTATTGCTAGCACAGCACTCATAGCTGGCTCAGCTGCAAATGTGGCAAGAGGACTGGATGCTTGATAGCTGAATAAGAAAGAAGCAGCTAGACAGTCAAGGGAATGGTAAGGATGGGAGCCAGTGGGATGCAGGAGGTTGAGGGGACAGAGTCAGACTGACCAAGGCTTGAAGACTATAAAGAGCCACAGATGTGAAACAGCAAGCCTTGGCCACTGGAAGAGTTCTAGAGACTCTGAGCAAGAGTCTGGGACACTCCAGACCTGGAAGATGCAGCACTGACCACTGGTAAGAGTTGAGGCACCCTGATGCCTAGATCTATCAAAGATGCTCTAATGCTCACCAAGGCCAAAGCCTGGCAACGCCTACTCCCTAGGCCGGTGAAGGAAATGTAAGGATCCAAGGCTGAGATTTACTCACTATCATGTTTGCATATCCACCTGGCTCCCTGGCTCCCTGCCCTCCCATTACACACCTTCTATCATTAATAATCAACTGTCAGAAATGAAGAGCAAATGAATCTGTGTGAGTAGCCTGTGGTTTCCTAGCTGGTGTGCCGTGTGTATCAGGACACTCCCCGAAAGCCTTGGCATGTGTATTCAGTTCTCCACTGGTCTTCATAGCTGCTGTGGGGAGGGGCAGGGGCTGATTGCTTACCTCAGGAATTTTTGGTGGGATGGAAATATGGGAAACCATTGTTTAACCTCTCTTCTCGTCATTTTCCAGAGCTGGAGTTCAGTGATGGCGATTCTCTCAGGACAGGTGGTGGTTGCTTTTGTCCTCTCTGTGCCTGTCTGTCTCTACTTCTGTCTGTCTCCCTTTCGGTTGGGAGATCATGCAGCCCATAGGTACTGGGAACCACATCCAGTCTTCAGCAGTGTTTCTAGAGAGGCTATTGAAACAGGCCATGAAGGATGGCGGGCAACGTGTGTGTGGAGACTCCTTGGACTGAGAGAAGGACTACATGGGACAGCAGGGACAGATCAAAGAACACACGTGGGTCCTTTTATTCTCCATATCAAGCAGAGCCCTGGGCTTGTTGGGTCTTGGAGAAAGGATGCGACCAGTGCAGTGATTTTACCGAATTCCCTGCCAGTCTCATCAGGATGGAAATCGCAAGACACTGAGGCTTTACATTAAAAAGAAATAGTTCCGGGGCTGGAGAGATGGCTTAGCGGTTAACAACACCAGCTGCTCTTCCAGAGATCCTGAGTTCAATTCCCAGCACCCACATGGCAGCTCAAAACTTTCTGTAACTCCAGGGGATCTGACACCCTCACATAGGCATAGTACAGGCAAAACACCAATGCACATGAAATAAAAATGAGGGGGGGGATAGTTCCATTTCCTCCACATACATACAGAGTTAGGTTTACACGTGCGCGCTCTCCACAGGTATCTGTGAACAGACAGCACCATCCGTTCTCAGGCTGACTGCACACACACAGACCTCACTTCCACAGGAAGCTGTGGGTGTTTGGAGGCAGAGATGCTCACAAAGCAAAGCCATCCTACCCACATTTGAGAGACCCTATGTGAAGGTCTTTGCACAATATACGGTCTGAAGGGACATGTTTTTAAATAAAATACGCATCAGATATTGCTTAAAGGATTTAGTGTAAGTCACCTATCCAAGTGCTGAGTGTCCTAGAGAGAGTCACTTCCTTTAGAGATTTACATAACCGAAGTTCACACTAGAATGAGTTTTAAAAAACAATTTCAGAATCACCTGGAATAATTTTGAATCTCAAATTTGGCCATTTCCCTGGTTTCAATCGTTCTGTTTTCTTTCTTTATTTTAATTTAATTTTTAAATTTTAGGATAGCGTCTTACCTTATAGCCCTGGCTGGATTAAAGGCATGCGTCCCCAGGCCTAGCTGACCTCTATTATTCTTTCATTTGCTTGAGCGAATGCAGTTGCCATCCTGTGGGGCAAATATTGGTACAGTATCAATGATGTCCTATACTTCAGCTGGTCAGACATGTGAAGAGCTTGACCAGTGTAACTCTTGCCTTCATGACAAGGAAAACAACCGGACAGAGAAGAAATCAGTCACTGTTGTAATAACTGGTGGAGGGCTAAGGCTCCCAAACTGCCAGCTGGCTATGGGTCCTGGGAGGATGTTCTAAAAAGAGCTTGTATGTCTCCCTCTGGCTATCACACTATGGAGACAACGATACAATGGCTCAGAAGGAATTCCAAGATTCCCAGGAATCTCATAGGGTGTTAGAATGAGGGGTAGTGGTGTCAGGATGGGCCAGGCGTGCTTAGTGATGTTTTTCTCTTGACCCCCATTTAAACCTAAGCCTTCACTCAGGGCTCTGAGGATAGAGGGGCCTCTTCATTTGTTCCTCTTGCCAGTGTGGTCACACGGAACGAATCTGCTTTTCACTGTTGCTTGTCTGTTTAATTGGTCCATTGAAGATGAGTATCCAAGCCCAGCTTGTTAAGGCTGGGGGGGGGCAGGCTTTGACCCTTAAAGCTCAGATAACAGGGTCCCTTCGACAAGAAAAGACAGGCAGATGCGAAGATCAGGCAGCTTACTGAGAGCCAAGCTGGAGATCGGCCTACACCACAGCCCAAATCAGCAACATCTCTTATCTCTTTCATGGGGGGGGGGGGGGTCATTGTTAAAGCTCTGGGGATTAGCCTGAGAAGAAGGGAAACCATCTTAAGTAGGGACCTCCACATTTCCCAGAAGACCCAGCGGGTTCTCATTTTGAAGATGAGAGAAAGATTACAGTGTAACTCCAGCCGAGAAACAGGTGTGTATCTATTTTTAAATACCTGCACCAGATTTTGTTCAGAGAAGACCTATCCTCAGGGGAAACCATGTATCCAGAGTGTGACCTACTGGGGTTTTACTAACACCTAATCAATAAGCTGAACTGAAAGATAGTACATAGGTTCCCCCAAAGGCCTATGGCCTAAGGCTGGCTCTCTAAATGCCTCCTCCACTCCACCCCTACCCGGCCTACATCAATCCAGCTGAAGAAATTGCCAGCCCCACTCCCTACTTAAGGAATCTCTAGGAAAGGGCATAGACAACAGAGAAGACAAAAGGAAGACCCCAAAGTTTGCATCAGCCACCATAGTATAGGGAAACTGTAAGCACAGACTAACCCCTGCCTGGAGAACCATAAAACCTCACAGCAAAGGTTGGCTCTCTTCAACCCATGTTGCCCTGTGAAAAAGGGCGCCGGGTGCCTACCATCAGAAAGCTCTGGGAGGCAGGATGCAGGCACACTCCACGAATCACTGCTTGCACATCCACTAAGGCACAGCAGTTACAAGGAACAGCACTGCAAGACCCTCAAAAAAGGAAGGTCCTTTCTTAACAGACAGACCATGCTGGCAGAAATCACCTACTGTGCTCAGACTTTACTAGGCAAAGGAGAACACTGTCCTGTATACTGCAAATAATGGCAAACAGTGTCACCTCTGAACCCAGCCTTCCTATCTGCTTAAAAAAATAATACACGTAGAATTAGTTTATATATTTAACACTCAGAGACTTGCATGGTATCCTGAAGATAAGCTTATTTCTCATCTCCCTCTGTCGATGGCAGTGGTTCTCAATCTTCCTAATGCTGTGACCCTTTAATACAGTTCCTCATGTTGTGGTGAGCCCCAACCATAAAATTATTTCATCACTACTTCACAACTGTAATTTTGCTACTGTTATGAATTGTAATGTAAATATCTGATCTGCAGGGTATCATATGTAAATATATGACATGTAGATATATATTAATATCTGCTAGGCAGGTCTTGACCGAGGGTCTATGGATATTCACTCAGAGAGTTCTTTTCTGATGGCTGAATGAAGAGCCAATCATCTTGCAAATTTCCTAACTTAGTCAAGGACTGTGCCCAAGCCTATGGGGTGAGCACCATTTCCAGTCTGGCCTATAATAAGTCTTACAGCATCCTTTCTTCTACTGTAACTCCTCACAGAGCGTGATTGCTAAGGGCTGGTTAGTCCCTGAAATACGAAAGAGGAGGATCTCCCTTCTGTTGCCATAGCAGCTTGTGACACTGGTAGGTTGATAAAATAATGCTTTCCTTAAGGTTTCAGATGCTCTGAAGATGCAAATCCATTGGTGTCCAGCTCCTTCATGACATCAGTGCTTCTGTGGGTTGTCTAAGGAGCTATGCCAAGGACCAGTGGATGTTTCTGTGGGCCGAGTAGTCTTCTGGGACAATCTCCCAGCTCGGCCTCAGAGCCACGTGTTAGTGAACAGCAGTGGCTGGTTTCCAATAACCTGCATTTATCGAAGCAGGCTGGCAGAAGCACTGGCCCTAGCTTGCCAGTATCTGACCCACCTAGTCATAGGCAGCCCCACCCCCAGGTGAGTGGCTTTGATACTGTGTTTGCCTATGCGCTGCCATCTCTGCCTGCACTTTGGGCAAGAGCAGAAAGAGCATATGCTCTTTGTTTTGGTTTTCTCCACTGTCTCTGAGCCTTCTAAGAGACTCCTTAGGTGTGGGGGGATGGGGGTGGGGGACTGCTGGCAGTCCCTTCACATGGTTGATGGGACAGGTCTAAGATGTGTCCTTATCTGTCCCTTCTTCATTGGCTCATCACCTCATGTCTGTACAAGTTACTCATGAATTGTTTGCTCATCTAACGTCTGTAGGCATTCAGGCTGACCCCAAGCCTGACAAATCTATTTTACCAGGCCATAAAAACTTGTTAGTCATCCAGAGAGGGATCTCAGATTCCTGGGACGGAGTCAAAACTGAGCCTGTTGAGTCTTATCTTCACCTTGAGTCTGAATTTACCGAATGGTTCTCCGAAGGCCCCCTGTCTTTGGTGTGCGAGGCAGACAAAGACATGGCAACAGCTCAACACCCCAACACCCATAGCCAAATAATCTCTACTAATCCCCTTCAAGTTGCAACAGTCAAACTACCTTTTGCCCTTGGCACGGGTGGATGTCTAAGGTGCTTTAAAGTCATCATGGGATAAGAAAATGGCTTTTGTCCTCAAGCCTCAAACAAACCAAGATAGAAATGGCCTCCTTTTCCGACAGTTTGTGGGTGGAGCTTCGTGGCGGGACTGCACAGTCCCTCCCTCCGTCTGATCCTCGTCCCCTGAGGTTTCTCACACTGGAGTCATCAAGCTATGCAACAAGGCTCTCCATTTTTATTTTAGTGAGACCAACAATAGAGGAAAATACAAAGATACAATAATGCATGCATATTCGCAATCCCTCTATGTCCCCCGTGTACCTTTTAAATATCAGATAGCAACTGGAGAACAGGATGTGGACTGCTGTGAGGCAGAGATGGAGACAAAGCAAAGAAGATCTGTGAAGGGACTCTGGGGAGGGAGGCAGGAGGAAGGGGAAGCAAGACAGAAGAACGGGGCCTGGGACAGGAACTGGGGATACCTGGCTATTTGATGATGCACCGCCGAAACATCAATCCTCCTTTCAAGAAAACCCTTTAATGTCTGCACCACTTTTCTCCAGATTTCTAGAATAGTCCGTATCTCACTCCTCTTTATCCGCATGCTGGCAGGGGAGGTTAGCATCGCAGTGCCGAGGCTGGCTTCAAGACAGTCCAGCTACATTTGGGCTGCAGTCAAGGTTGTCGGGAGATTAAAGTATTACCACTTACATTCAAGCTGCATGTGACACCTATAAGAAACCACTTTTGGCTGGTTGTGTAGCTCTGTATTCGAGCAGTTGTCTGGAATAGGGCGGTTGGTTTGATCCGCAGCCCTAGTCAAGAGTAAGAAGAAAACTTTGGGGCTGGAGAGATGGCTCAGTTGCTAAGAGCACATGCCACGCTGCAGAGGTGGTGGCTTGCAACCATAATCCATAATTCAGTTCTTAGAATCTAATGCCTTCCTGGGCACTAGGTACACATATGGCGCACAAACGTTCAGGTAAAATACCTAGACCCATAAAGTAAATAAATCTAAAATCATTTTTTTAAAAAGATGACCTTTTCCTATTTACTCAGAGTAACCGTTATTATTGTCCATTTTTCTAGCACAATAAATTAATGATGCTCCCCCTTCACTCTGGAAAACATCTACATTTGGATAATAGATTTTAGGCATCACTCTTTCTGTAAGTGACATGTGACTGTGGTGCCGCATCTTTCACTGCTTGGATGGCTTTAGAGTACACTGTGCTTTAATCTATCAAAAGCTGAAGGGGCGAGTTGTTTCTACCAACCAAAGCAATGTATAACCGGGGGGGGGGGAAAGTAGAGAGAGTCAGGAACACATCTGATGCTTATAATCTTCAGAGATGAGGGCTCATTTAGCTAGCCCGAGTCTTGCAAGGGAGCAGCTGAGGTGTAATATAAATGTAGCTCAAATCTTGCTAGCCACCCTGGCATCTTTAACACCAACAACCCAAAGCTCCCATTCTATCCTCACTGCTATACACGAGCATTTCTAAACACAAGTCATTTTGTCCCCTCCTCCCCAACCACAATATTTTTGAGAATATCCAAATATGAGAATTTCCGAATTCACATGTGTTTCCATCACAGGCTAACCACACCAGTATCCCCAAGACATCTGCTGCACTTCTCATTTCCAGCTGTCTCTTTCTTTGTCCAATGCTGAGAAAGACACTTGGAAGAGTTTAATTCTCAGATCAGCCTCAAATAAGGATGCGTCTCATCTGTGTAAAGCCCTTGCCAAGTAGTCCCCAGTCCACCCACAATGAATAGCATTACCACAGTGTAGTACTTCAGAGACCTTCAAGGAATACCTTCCTCTCTGACTGCCATGGTTGGTCATTGGGTCCCTAAAAGAAGCATGCCTGTGCTCAGTATTCCAATTTCTGCCTTTAGTACCTATTTCTACAAGAGTCCAAACCAGAACAAAGAAGAAGAAACCGTGTAAGGTTTATTTTCTATCCCCCTTTTCTGTTCTGTAAGGAGCCCCCACCCCTGGTGTGGTATTGGGATTTCTTGGTTTTGTTTTTTTGTGTGCGGAGCTACTCATCGAGGGAGATGTCAAAGCTAAACCCGGACTCATATTATCCCACAAGGACTCCGTAATAATGAGACATGTTTGCTGTTACAATGACATGTCTAGTTGGGTCATGATTTGCTCAAAATGGTAGTGTCATCATGGGAATAGCTGCTCTGTGTGACTTTCCACAGAGGGAGTCTCTGCCATAAATGAGAACTGAGCTGGGAGGCCACTAGGCTACCTGCAGTTCCATGACTGTCACTCTAAATGTAAGTTACTGCCTGCTGACATACTTAGAGAGATGAAAAATAGATTTATGGGGAGCTGAGGGTGTAGTTTGGCAGCAGAACGTATGCTTAGTGTGTGCAAGGGGCTGGATTTAATCCCCAATCACCAAAAAGGACAGGATGATTAAGCTTACAACGTGTTGATCAAATCACGTTATTGATGAACTTGGGAAAAGGAAACGGACAAAGACACATTGCCTAAACAAAGCTATGCTCCTGCTTCCTGCTTCTCTGCCTCTCACTGATGCCTCCCGGGCATCAGTGTGAAACCTGACATTCTTTGGCAGTTGTGTAGACTGGCTTTATTTAGACCTGAATATCAGAAGCTGTTTTCACAGGCCCTGGGGTGACTGGACCCCTCTCCTTCCCCTCCAGCATGTATGTGCAATCACCCAGTTGCCCCACCTTCTCCCACCAGGAGATGTGGTCATTCCAGATGGTTTATCACTTCCTTGTTTCCGGTCACATACGATTCATCGCGGCAGAATAACTGACAGGATGCGTGTGGAGCTATGAGTCACGGTCCTTCCCCGAGAGCACCTGATCTCTCATTTGCTTGCTGTTGCTCTTGTTCCCCATCTCTTACCTGGGCAAGAGGCTGGCTTAGCAGAAGAGCTAATACACCTGGGGGAAATAAGTTCAAAACAGTGCCTATTACTGCGATTCCATTTGTAGAACATGTAGAACTTTGGGGAACCAAAGAGAGCTAAGGGCCTAAAAAGCCGGAATGTTTACTCCCTTATATCTAAAAATATAACTTTACACAAGATATACGTATATACACTGTACATGATATGGATATCTTTCCTTCCTCTATAATGAAGCGTTGGTAACCCCAGTATGTTCCCTCCATTGTTATTTAATAGGCTCACAAAGGTTATGGGAAATAATTACTTATAAAAATGTAATTATCATATCACTTGATAAAGACTTAAATGTCTTTAACTATACAAACATTTGCACATATGCACCCTTAAAGTATATATAAAGGACACATTTATTCTCACATATAATAAACTTGGAAGTGTCCCATGCCTGTAATCACAGCAATAAGGAGATAGAGGCTGGAGGATCAGAAGTTCAAGGCTAGGCTTGGCTACATAGGCCAGCCTTCAATACAGGAGACTTTCAAAAAAAAGAGAGAAGGAAGGAAAAAAGGGAGGAAGGGAGGGAATGAGGGAGGGAAGGAAGGTAAGAAAAAGCTTCGGAGAGTGTCTGCTCTATTGATGCAGTGACATCACACATCCTAGAGAGGCAGCTCAGGCCTAGCTGCACACTGTTTCTTGCCTCCCCTCTGCCTCCACTAAGCTTTCTAGCGCAGTTTTCAATTCCATGCCCTAGATCTAAGCTTGCTTCTCCAGGTTTTAATCTTCTTGTTACATTTTGGAGCCCTTTGGAGGGGAGAGGAAGAACTCCTGTCAGTGATGTGAAATGTCTCTTAACGTCTTTTCACGTTCCAGACTTCCTACTCTATTTAATGCATGAAAAAAAAATATGGCGGCTTGGGGCACACTATGCAAAAATATCTGCAGGACTGGGAATTTTACCTTTCATTTTCCTCTTCTCGTCCATGCATGACTCTATTATAATTTGATTAGAGAATGGAGCCAACACACCGTAACTTCTGCTGGATGCATTAAGGTGGGTGTTGGAAGATCAAAGTCTGAGTGCTTTTCAAGGCTTAAAATAAAGCCTGTGACTAAGTTTGATGACTCCATTTCACCTGCCAAGAGGTCTTCTCATGCTCACCCATTCCATCATGCTATTTGAATTTAAGAGAGAGACCACAAACACACAGAAGCACCTCTGTGCAGACAGCTACATGCATTTAATGAGAAGTCGCTATGAGTTTCTTTTGCTTTGATTTTATTCAACGGATAGTGGTGATTCTGAGGCAACAGTTTCCACAACTGACATAGATCCGATGGATGGCGTGGTGATTTTTTTTCCAGTTTGCTTTTGATAAACAATCAACATTAGGAAACAGGTTAGTTCTATGTATAAACACGTATCCCCCGTGCCCAGGATGTCAGATGTACTCTAGCTCCCCTTTGTGTAAAGAGATCATGTTTAAATCCCTTGAGTGGCTGTTCAGCTAAAGTTTAGAGTCTCTTAATCTAGTATTTGATGCTAAACCAAATAGGCCCTTAGGGAAGAATTAAGAACAAGCCAGACAGTATAAAATTCTTGTTTTGTGCAAGTTAGACAGTATCTGTTATTGTATTGTGTGTGAGGAGAACAGTCACTGTGGGGGACAGTTAAGAACACTGTCTATGCACAACCCCCAAAGGATGCTGATGTGGGGTACATACACATAGACTAAAATGATGAACATCTTTATCATTTCATCTGCTATTCAGAGTCTCACTCTTTACGGTGACTCAAATGTCACTCCAATGATAGATAAGGTCATGCCAAAAACAAAACCCAAAACCCAAAAACAAACCAAATCAAGCAAACACCAAGCCTAGCATTGAAAATCTAGACCTAAATGCCACGGAGCGTCCTCCATATTCTTCAGCCTTAAATTCTATCCACAGAAACACTCCGGGAGTACACGAACAATATAGAAAGATTCACTGGCAATTAGCAAAAAGAAAAAGCCAGGGGAAATGAAAACGATCATGACCTCCATGGAACACTTGGGTCTGTAATAACCAATTCTCCTTCCAGGCTGATAGCTCTTTCTTCCAAGAATAAATGCACATGAACACATTTTTCTGCTGAGTCAGAGACCTTTCCTAAATACCAGTCAAAGTGAAAGTCCCTCCAATCCTTCCACCACCACCCGGCCACTGGCTCGTCCTGCTCTTTGGAGGTAATCATTTGGGTTTTGTCCTTTGTTCCCATAGATTCTTTGGAGTTTGTCCTTATATCTGTTTGTGACTACGATGTTTTTCTCTTTCTCCCTGCCCTCCCGCTCAAATATCACTCTGCTAAATATTCCTGAGTCCCAGGTCCCACCATTGCTCTGCAACACCGTGGCAGCTTCTGTACGGATCCATAGATCCCGTGGCTCTTGTAGGGTACCCTGCCTTTCCGGGATGCCAGGTATGGGGCTGGGCAGTGTGAGGTTGCTGGGCATCTGCCCCATGCCTCTGCCACCCCGTGGGTTAACACTGTCTCCTACAGCCTGGCAGCAAATGCTGAGACACTGAACTTTGTAGGTTGGTGAAGGTTTCCTGACCTGGACGGCAGCCTTTCTTTGAGTGGGTTCCACTAACTTCTTTAGAGCGTGTATGCAAATGTTTTGAGAAACCACCATTTTTGTCTTTGTTTGCTCTACTTGGACAACATTCCAGTACGACTGAGGCTTCAGTCCATGGTCTGGACCATGGGATAAATCTGAGAGGAGCAGACATACCCACCCTTTTCTCAGCTCCTGGAATCTTTAGGCTTGTAAGACTGCAGTCTGGCCCTTCCTATTCTTAGAACCACTTTGGTCTATGTTGTGTGCACTCCTTTCATAGAGGCCCTTGAGTCTTCATGGGGACGGACTTCTAAGCTATGTGTCTGTGTCAAGGATATAGTTGAGGTCTGAGCTGGCATGGCATTGGATAACACACATGTACTCTTGCTTGGTGAGGGACAAGAAACAGGTTGCCTGAGAAGAGGGGAAGAGGACTGATCCCAAACTTTATTCCTTGTACATTTACATAATATGATACTTAGCTCTCTCTCTCTCTCTCTCTCTCTCTCTCTCTCTCTCTCTCTCTCTCTCTCTCTCTCTCTCTGTCCTGGAGATTGAACCCTGGGGTCTCACCGATGCTGGGCAAGTACTGGGCTTGAGTTACTTCTCCAAGTCCCTGAGAACATTCATTCTTACCCACTGATTATTTCTCCTCCTCTGCCTCACGGCTCTCAGCCAGAGTTAAATAAATTAATCAATGTCTTGGGCTTTTAAAAGGGCTCATACAGGCACTGCTATTTGCCTGCAGCTATTATTATAGTAGTTTTCCCAGCCTCTTCTATGGCTTTTGTAATCTCCTGTGTCTCATGAGCTCACTCAGTGGTTTCCACGGGTGACCTAAATTGTTTTTTTCTTTCTCATTTTTATTTTTGCCTTCTTACTTCCTGTGTGAAGATTTCCCTTTGAAACATCCTTCCTGCCTTTGTGTAGCACGTTTTTCCCCCCAGCCAGACTCACTCTGTTACCACAGGCTGGCCTTAAACTCTTAAACCCCCTTCCTCTGCCTCCTCAGCGACGGAATTAGACATTGTTAGTTACACGGGCTTGTATGTTACCCTTGGTAGGACTCCTGTCACAGTTGAATTCTCTGTTCCTTTACTTGTTAGATGTATGCAGTTTTTTTTTTTCCTTTTCTGCACCAGGCCAAAATATAAGATGAATACAGTGTTGATGGGGAGGGTCTCAGATCCTGGTGGCAGGCATGTGGCAGTGAATGTTCCAGAAGGAGGGGCATTTTCTGATCTCCCCTCAGCCGCATAATTCAGAGACTGCAGGAGTTTTTCATGATGACAATTGGGGATCAGAAGTCCAGTCATGCATCTGCCTCCTTTTTCCTGCACATGCATGGTCATGATTGTTTGTCCAAAATGCCTGAGACATGAGGGACTAGGAGTTAGACAGTAAATAGGCAGACAGTAAGTAGAAGGGCCTTGACTAGGGAAGAAAGGTGGCAAACTTCCATGATGACTGGCTTTTTCCTCCCATCTTAAGACAAACAGCCGGTGGCCAAAAACAAAGGCCTGGCCTGTCTGTGTCCCCCACCCCCTCCCAGTAGGGCCCCCAGATGATGGACATGCTCTGACTAGTTCAAGATCAGATCAGAAGCTGTTTACACTAAAGCTGTGGGTCTATCAGCCACCCTGTCCTTGTTGAAACTGATCAACCCTAAATTAGGGAAGAAGGCCCCTCAGTTCCCTTAAACCTTCAATCTTTCATGAAGCTGGATTTTCAGATTCCTGAATCCCCAGTCAGCTTTGTAGAACATCCTTTTGGTTTTATGGGCGTGGAGTCTCTCTCTCTCTCTCTCCCTCTCTCCCTCTCTCCCTCTCTCCCTCTCTCCCTCTCTCCCTCTCTCCCTCTCTCCCTCCCTCTCTCCCTCTCTCCCTCTCTCCCTCTCTCTCTCTCTCTCTCTCTCTCTCTCTCTCTCTCTCTCTCTCTCTCTCTCAGTGTGTGTGTGTGTGTGTGTGTGTGTGTGTGTGTGTGTGTGTCTGTGCTTCTTTACAACTAATGAAAGCTTTTCTTCATCAGCTGATTCTGGTCTCTGGGTTTGAGATTTTCCCTGCCACTGTCATGCTTAATATTTTCCCTGCCTTTTAATTCTTTAACTGTCAGAGAAAACAAAACCAATCCAAGACCTCTAGATGGTAAAAGAACTGTTTCAGATGTGGAATCTTTTTAAATTTAGGAATATTTGCATACTGTATCAGTCGGAGTTATCTAGAGGAACAGAACTTATGGAATGGACACACACATATGTATATATGTATCAAGTACACACACACACACACACACACTTTATTAACAGGCTGTGGCCCAACAATGCTGTCTACCAGAGGAAAGTCCAAGAATGGAGCAGTTGTTCTGTCCACAATGCTGGGTGCCTTAGCTGGTTTTCAGTCTAGGCTGGAATCCAGAGAAGTGAACGCTAACTCCAGTGAAGGAAAAGACTTGCCAGTAAGAGCTAGGGCAAGCAGGCAAAGAACAAACAAAAGTGTTCTTCTTCCATATCCTTTATAAAAACTGCCACCAGAAGGTGTTGACCCAGATTAAAGGTTTATCTTCCCATTTTAAAAGATCAAAATGAACAACGAGTCTTCCCATTTCAAATGATTTGACTAAGAAAAACTCCCTCCCAGGTGTACCCAGCTACTTGGGTTTTGGTTAGTTCCAGAAGTGGTCAAATTGAGAAACAAGAATAGCCATCACACATGCACATCATGAGCTATCTTAGGTATGGAGCTTGAGTCCTACAGAATTCATTTGTGCTGCATATGCATCTTACGCACACAGCCAGAAGGTAATACTATGTGGTACGTTGCACATCAACTCTGACTCTCGCCTGGGATCAGCCATGGAATTTTCCAGTTGCACTATCATTGCTGGCATTCTAGACGGATCAGGCTCTGGAGTGTTTCAGACCACAGGGCTTTACATGAAGGGCTCTCAACCTGTGCAACTTGCAGTGAGTTCTGACACGGTCAGCTGCTACTGCTGCTGCTCACTAAGATGCAACACAATTCACGAATCCTGGACTTGTTTGAGCAGCCCTTTATCTGTCAAGACCTAGTTTGAAGTGATGCCTGGCTACCCTATGAGAATCCTCTCCCATCCCATATCCTGACAAGAGATTTGTGCTAGGGACCTCATTCTGTTTGCCTCTTGCAACCAGCAGTGACTATATTAATGTCTTCTTATTAATGGCTCTCTAGAGGGACCTTGCACATGCATGAAGGATTTAGCACAAGGTAACTACTCAGTGGTCCTGTACATGATGGAGGGAAAGAAGAGAAAGAACGAGTGAGTAGCCTTGACAGGAGAGGAGATGGCTGGGATGGGAAGGATGTGGTAATGGACTCCCTTTAAAGCATACATAGTTAGCAACTGTGAGGTAGAACCCAGGGTCTCCTCTCCCAGAGATGAGGGACTTAACTGAGTTTTACCCTGCCTGCCCAGCTGGTCCAGCACAAGTTCTGTACCCAACCTCCACTGCTTTTCATCTACCCCTTCTTAATTATGCAAATAGATTCTCCCTAGTGAAGGAGAGATGTTGGGAACAGACACGACCCCAAAACATACCAAGTGTGTACAGAGCATGAAAGACCAGCCAAACCAGCTGACTCCCCGACCTGCCACATGATATCTTGAGGTACTGCCCTTTATGCTCAGACCTATCACAGTGGTGGCTTCTAGAGCCCCTCTGAATCCAGAACACTAAACCCATGCTCCAAGGGACATAACTATCCAACTCCAGTTTGGGGATGTACCAGCCTCATCCTGGCTGGATCCACGTAGGTAGTCCTTTCAGTAGGGACCATGGTACCTTTACAAATTAGTTGTTGTTTGGAATTCTTGGGAAATGGGATCAACAATATCCCTTCCCCTACTGGATATCAGATCCACAGATGCTCAAGTCGCCTGTGAAAAACAATGTCTTATTGACATATAACCTCTGTGATTCCACTACACACTTAAATCACCTCTGGATGCTTAAAACTCATAATTCATCATAAATCCCATGCTAATGTTATTATACTGTGCCGTTGAAGGGGCGATGGCAGGGGAAAGGCTGTATGTGTTCCATACAGATATAATCCTCCACCCCCTATATTTTTAATCTACAGTTGGATGAATCCAGAGATGCAAAGCCTATGAAATGGCACCGGATATGGCTCTGTATTTTTGGGAGTGACCATAGGCTGTATCTCCCTTCTCCCATTCGATCAGCCACCAGAGTCTCTTCTGTTTCAAAGTGCTCTACCCACCAGTGCTGACTCTGGGGCAGCAAAATTTCCCCTTTGGTCTTTTTGTTGAGAAAAAAGTTTGTTGACTCAACGGGGTCTTAAGGGAGGGAGTTCTGGGAATCGGTGTAAATGCAGATCTTCCTTTTTTTTTCCAACTCAGTGGATCAACAGGTGTAGGCTCCTTACCATATGTCAGGAGGCACATTAGCTTGCCATTTGTACACCCGAAGACTCCTCCTCTTGAAGACATCTGGTGGAGACAAGAGGCTTCCTCCCATTGGTTTCCAGGACACCTAGAGATGAGTGAAGTCATTCATGAAGTAGGAGATGGTTGCAGTTTGTTAAAAGAGAATGTGTCTAGTTGGACGGAACTTGAGTTGAGTTCCACCTTGGGCTCTAGCACACACGGCCCAGTGACTCATCTCTGCTTCTCTGTTGGGACCAGCATATCCTTCCTTCTTTGTTGCCCATGGAGTGCAGTTTTGCATGTATCTGTCTTGATTCTGACTCACAGACCTCGTCTTCAACCTTGACTGGAGGGAGTGATACCCAAAACATTCCATTGAGCTAAGTTCAGCATTCCCCAGAGCCTCACTCCACAGGGTACTAGTGCATGACCACTGTTGGCTTGTCGCCTCACCTTTCACAAGCTTATTCTAAAAAAAAGGCAGTTTTCCTGGGAACTGTGGAAGTGACACCTTCTCAGAGGCCTGAGCGTTTCCCCTTATTGGGGGACCAGATGGCTACAGAACAGTGAGCAAACTTAAGCAGGTGGAATCTCGATGCCAGAAAGGGAGCTCACTCAATCAGGGCTCTGGGGCTTCTGGGTCACTGTGGGGGAACCTCCATAGAACATAGGGTTCTATCTCTGGGGTGGGAGGAATTCTCTGGGAGTCTTTCAATTAGTGGAATCGCCTTCCCACCAGCACAAGGTGAGTGAGAACCCAGGGAAACCACAGAGAACAAGAGAACTGTAATGTGGGCATTTCTTTTATTACAGTCATGTATGTAGTGGAAAGGGGCTAATAAAACCTTGTGAGGAGTCCCAGGAAAGTTTGTTAGCTATGGGGAAAGGGGTAGGTACATATTTATCAGTTGTTTCCATAAATCTCCATACATAGTATCCCTCTAAGGAACAAGAAAAGGCTGGGTTGAGTCAAAGGCCACACTGAGTTCTGCTGATTCAGATGACAATCCAAATAAGATGACGAAAGTCTGGGTCATCATCTCGCCTCTGAGTCATCATAGAACCCAAGGATGCAGTGCTTGGCTTTCATCCCATCCTCCTCCGTCCAGATTTTGAACAGAGTTAATGGTATCTGTCTCCAACTATTTCCAAAGGACCTGGCCACAACAAGCACTTAAAGCAGCAGTGGCGGTGGTATGGTCAAAAAATCAAGGGTTTCTGCTCCACTCTAACAAGACTGGGAAAGACTAAGTGTGGGAAGAAATTTCCCCTCCAGCTGCTAGCCCCTGGGTTAGGATCTTGGTTCTGCCGCTCTGCATTGAGAGGTGGGCAGCCCCTGAAAGGAAATGAACCACTTCCGGAAGAGCTGGCCACCTGGACAGAGCCAAGGACTCGGGACTCAGCTGGGAAATCCCCCGGGGTGGGGGAATTCTCTGGGAGTCTTTCAATGGGTGGAAGCACCTTCCCACGGGCACAAGGTGAGAGAGAACCCAGGGAAACCAGAGAGAACAGGAGAATGGTAATGTGGGTAGAGAAAGGGAAAAGGAAGTTGCTGTCAGAGTTGGAAGCTTAGGGGCCACTCTTGCTAAAATGTTAGCTGACCATTCCCAAATAGCCTTGACTTCATGCAGGAAAAAAAAAAGCTAGACATAGTCATCCTCAAGAGATATTTCAGGTGAAGTGATAGTAAGAAAAAAAAGGGGGGGCAGGGAAACATTCTTCTTTACTGATCTCCGATATAAATGGTGACAATAGAGGCTCAGAGTGGCCCATCTAGTTCAATAACTCTCACTGTAAGTTAAGACTGAGAGAATCCATTTGCAGAGAGCTCATCCCTGTGCCCTTGGGACTCCACTGGGGCTAGCTGATGTATACCAAGTGTCATTACGTCCAGTTCCTTTCCAGGGTGGAGCACAACAGATGACAGAGGAGGAAACCTATAACTTCAACTTAAGCCTTCCATAAAAAGAGCTGTAGTCATTTAATTTAAGAGAAAAATAAATTTCTGAATAAATACGTTAATCTGAATTAACTTAGCATCAATGCGAAATCATGAAATTTTATACATTTTCTTAAAAACCTCATTTTTAAATATCTGGTTTTTTGTGATGAATGTTTTGCCTGTGTATTAGTCAGGATTCTCTAGAGTAATAGAACTGGTAGAATATATATATATATATATATATATATATATATATATACCCACACACACACACACATATGTGAGAGAGAGGGGGTAGATTTATAAGAATGACGTGCAGGCTGTGGTCCAGCTAGTCTTATAATAGCTGCCTATGAAAGGAAGATCCGAGAATTCAGTAACTGTTCCATCTGTGAGGTTGGATGTCTCAGCTGCTCTTCAGTGTGTGCTAGAATCCCCACCCCCAAAAAAGTCAGTGCTAATGCCAGTGAAGGAATGGGCTTGTTACAAGGTGAGGGCAAGCAGGCTGAGAGCAAAAGCTTCCTTCTTCCATGTTCTATAGGCTTCCAGCCAAAGGCATGGCAGAGATTAGAGGTGGGTTCTCACATCTCCAAAGATCTGTATTCAAGGTGTGTTTTCCCACCTCAATGATTCAGACTAGAAGTAGATCTCCCCATTTCAAATTAAGCAAAAGTCCCTCACATGTGTGTCCCATGGTTGGGTTTTGGTTAATTCCAGATTTAGTCACCTTGACAACCAAGAATAGCCATCACAGCGTGCACATGTATATGTATGTGCACCACACGTGCGTCTGATACCTGAAGAGGTCAAAAGAAGATTTTATAGCCCCAGGAAATGGAGTTACAGACGGCTGAGAGCCACTATGTGCATGCTAAGAACCGAACTCAGATCCCATTTGCGGACAGTGGGTGTTCCTCTCCCGGGCCCCTGGGGTTGCATTCATGATAAAGTCCTTCAGCTTTTATGACAGGAGAGTGTCACTGCTAGGAAGACAGAAGCTGTACTTCTAAAAGAGTCTTAAGAGGGCTGTGAAACTGGAAAATATATAAGCAATTACTTTCCAATGTAACTTCCGGACTGATTTTTTTTTAAACAGAATGATTATGAAAGCCAGGCATATTCCCATGATTACAGTAATGGATCTGTGAGATAGAAAACTATCTTTTGATCCGGTTATAAGTAGTTGTAAGTAAGCCATGCTTAGGCAGAAACACTGATCAAAGTCTGGAAATTGGCCCTGGGTGCTTTTGACAACCCCTTCCTATCGTCATCCCAGTCTGAGGTTTTTGGCTCACTACCTCCCTGGCTTCCTCTTACCCTATTTGCCAAAGAGATTCATGGAAGAGCTGGGGGTCACAACAGAGGCCAATGATAATAAGAACAAAGAATTTGGAGGTGTGAAGACCAGTAAGACAAAACTTTGGTTAGGAAGGTAAATTAGTTTACCTGTTATTTGTGAAAAAAACAAAAACAAAAACAAAACAAAACAAAATGATTTGTGATATGGAACAGGAAAGTGAAAACACTTGTATCATTTCTATGATTGTCTCTTATATAGATCACCAGAAATTGGCCCCTTCTACCCACACACCCAATACAGATAAAGGTTTATAAAGTTAAAATAAAAAAACAAAACAAAATAAAACAACTTCAACATGCTACATGCAAGTATGCAGTATTTTATAAAGCCCTGTCTTAGCTAGGGTTTTATTGCTGTGAACAGACACCATGACCAAGGCAACTCTTATAAGGACAGCATTTAATTGGTGCTGGCTTACAGGTTCAGAGGCCCAGTCTGTTATTATTAAGGTGGGAACATGGCAGCATCCAGGCAGGTACAAGAGGAGCTGAGAGTTCTACATCTTCATCTGAAGGCTGCTAGCAGAATACTGGCTTCTAGGCAGCTAGAATGAGAGTTTTAAAGCCCGCACCCACAGTGACACACCTACTCCAACAGGTCCACACCTTCTAATTGTGCCACTCCCTGGGCCAAGCATATACAAACCGTCACAAGCCCTAAAAAGCTCAGTTAACACCCACTCTGGAAGCCTATTCTATCTACTCTTATGTGTTTACCAGGAGAAAAGAAGGCATACATCTAACTAAACTTTGGGTGTGTGTGAGTGCTCCCTGTGAGTGCTCCCGGCCATCTTACCTATTGAAACATTAAACTGGAAGCCACAGAGTTCATCAAAAGATGATGAGGACTGTAACTGTTGCTATCGATGATAGGTTACATACAATGTACTATTCCAAAAGAAAAAAAAAAGCTGCAAGAAAATATTTCAAATGCTTTCTCCATGCGGAAATAATGGCTGTTTAATGAGATACATTTCCTTAATGTCATTTGATCCCAGCACAATGTGCACATGTATCAGACAACTCACGGTGCCCTAGTAATAGGCACAATTTGTTTTTGTCTACCAGCTTAAAAAAGAAAACGTGAATGAACACTGGAAACTATGCTGCTTTCATACAATGGACTGTCACCCGATAGTTGAAAGGAAAAAGCTATGGACACACAGAATAATGCATGGAGGCATGCGTAGGGCCTGCACAGCTTCAAGCTAGACAGAGTCCAATAGTGAGAAGGGAAAATGGATCTTACCCAGAAGTGATCGACAACAATTCATTTTCTTCAATGGAGTCTCACTGGATATATAAGGCACATTTAAGGGCAGCCCCCACCCCATGCTCAGGAGTAGATGGCGAACACACAAACACAAAACTTGATTTTTTTGTTTTGTTGTTTGTTTGTTTGTTTCATATTGCTTTGTTAGGGCGCCTTTCATCTTAGTTGTCTTTTTCTTGCATATTATATCTTCTGATTCCGTGTTTTTATGGATTTTGTTTGTATGTGTGTGTCTCTTGTGTTCCGTCAGTGTTTTTCTTTCCTTCCATATTTCTGTCTGTCTGTCCTTATCCTGGTTTGTTTTCTAGAGAAAAACGAAGGGAGAGAGAGAGAGATGGGGGAGAGTCAGATGGTTCGGGAGATGGGGGAAGGAAAACCATAATCAGATTATATGGTAGGAATTTTCAATTAAAGATAATAATAAAAGAAAATATGTCACATAAATGTACATAGAAATCGTAATCATTTTGCCAAATCCAGATACCCATAAACTGTGGGATGGGCAAATGTATTTTGCACTAAGAATACTGAGGTCACGTGGTACCCCACTGAAAGTGTCTGAGGGGTGTCAAAAGGGATTTCGGGAAACTTGCCAAGATTATTACAGCTCTTAATAACTAAACAAAGCCACAGTCTTTATCAACCAAAATAGCCACAACTGCTAAGGCCTCAGAGAACATCAGACAGTCATCTCATTGTGATGCGTGACTGGCAAGACGATCTCCAGGCAAGACATGACGACCTCCAGGGTTGGCATGTTCTACAAACATGAATAGAAATACATTTCCTTAGGAGTCGTCTGGATGCACGAAGTGGTTAAACAGTTAAGATTTGGATATTTTACCTCACGAGTGGTGTCTGTTTGTTGTTACTGTTGTTTGTAGTTCAATTCCTAGAACCGACCTAAAAGCTTGATTGTAGAGGCAGGTATCCATTATCCCATTCCTCCTATAACAAGAAGGGAGGTGCAGACAAGAGAATTATCTAGAAGCGTGTGAACTACCAGCTAGTCGGGTAGTACCCTGCTCTGTGTCAGAAACAAGACCTTGCCTCAACAAAACGGGCAAGCAAGGGCTCTCCACAAATTGTCCTCTGATCTCCATGTGTGTACTCACCCTCTATCAAGATCTCAGAGTTTGCCAAGCACTGATGTTGCTAACTAGACTCCAGAGACGAGATTAAAGGCCTTCTCAGCCAGCAGGTTCTGCTCCGTTTTGGGGGTCTCCAGTTCTAGGTGCATGCGTGCGTGCCTATGCACGCATGCGCTGGGGAAGCCGGCCTTTGTTGTCTTTGCTTCCTCTGACCTTTCTGGGGGATGGCGGCTAGGAAGAGCCGGCAGCTGCAATCTTAGCCTGCTTAGGCCTGCGAGAGAGTCCACCTCAGGATGCAGAGAAAATTGTCATTCTCAGCCAAAACAAACACTTTCCCATCTGGGAAGGCCACCGAGTGACAAGTAGCTTTTGATGTAGACATCACTGCCGCAGAGAGCTATTTATTTGGAAGCAAGAGGAGGAGGAAGAAGAAGCATGAGTGCGGGGGAACTGAGCTATCATATCCGTACTTCTGGCAACAGGATCTTCAGGGCTCTGGGCTAAAGAGATTACTCTGGTCCCTTCAAAGTAGTTTCTGAAACCACTCTCTTCCTGTCATAGCTCTCACATGGCTTTATGGGGGCCCCTAGAATGGTTTGTTTGGGTTTAGCTCATTGTGACAGACAGACCTGAAGACCAGAAATGGGAACGAAAGCAGTTAGTCTGAACTCCGCTGCCGACTGCATTTTAAGGGCACGGGGAGTCCCAGGAAGCCAGAGAAAACCAAATTCCTTTTGTAAAAAAACGAACAGTGAGGGGCTCTGAAAGAAAGCACGAGTCACGGTTGAGAAATAAAAGTGTATCTTTTAATGCAAATCCAAATCTGTGGAAACTCATACATGGAATTTGTTTTCTGGAATTGGGAACAGTCATTTAAATGACAATATTTAAAGGTTTTGTCTCTGTCTGGCCCAGCATGTCTCTCAGCGTAAAGTTCTGCATTCTGAACTCACCTAGGTCTAGTGGCGGCACCAGGATGGTTATATCTAGGAGAGTTGGGACAGTCTGAGCATCGCCACGAGCATCCAGCATAGTAGTAACACTCAGATTTCTAGCGGAAAAAATCTCATGCTGTAGCGCGCTCTCTCTCTCTCTCTCTCTCTCTCTCTCTCTCTCTCTCTCTCTCTCTGTTCAGATAGCCTGTTTGGTAGTCAGCAAAATTGGGCATATCGTACATGCCTGGCAAAGAAACCACGTGCTCTCCCATCCTACTTGGAGTCGAACACAGAGAAGCCTGGGGGGCGGGGGGGGGGGGGGGGCGGGGCCGCAGAGCAGAGACGCCTCAGGAAGCTGACTGCGGCATTGAGGCAGTTTGAATTCAGGCTTGCTGCCAAAGGTGTAAGGAATATAGAAGCAGAGACTGATACAGGAGCTGGCAGGGCTGAGCTATCATCTCACGCAGCCCACAAGGCTATATAGGGTCTCAGAACAGGAAGAAGGTACTGTGGCAGAACAGGGGCTCGGGTGGAGGAGTCGGTCCAAGAGAGAACTTTCTTTCTTCAAGGTACCAGAGGGAAGGTCATCCGTGCAGTTAGTAGAATCAATCGAAAACCAAAACAAAACAAAACGAAAATGGTTCTAATAAAAGTAGCGTGTGAACTGGGCATGGTGCAGCACTTCTATGTGATGTTCTCAGTGCTTAGTGTTACAGGAAATGTTAAAAAATTTTTTTTAAATATAAAATATTAAAAATAAAATATAAAATATTAACAATAAAAATAGTAAAAATATTTAATATTTTCCATAACAGCTTAGGAGCTGAGTCAGGAGATCATGAGTTCAAGGCCAGCCTGGGCTGTATAACAGGACTTTCTCCTGTCAGAAAGAAGCTTTCCTGGGTATGCTGTCATCTCTCTGTTCATCTCAGTGCCGTTTGCTTCAGAAAGATAGGTGTTGGCACGACAAGCCTAACAAAATATAAAATCTCATCTGAGCTTAACGTTCAGTTGTTATTTTGAGACAGGGTCTTCTCTTCTAGTCTAGACTGGCTTTGAACTCATAGCAAGCCTCCTGCTTTAACTCCCTAAATGGTCACAGTGTCATCCTCACAGTGGAAGCTGCCCAAGATGAGAAAAACAAGGAGCAACTTTAGCATGAGGACAGGGGTCTATGGGTCCTCGGGGAGTGTACTGTCTTGTCAGAAACAACGATGATGCTGTGCTGTGGTAGAAAGGACACTAGATCTGATTATGGAAGACCTCAGCATTGGTTGAGCCCCACCACTTACCAGTCATAGGACTCTCTGGTGATTCAATTCCTCTGGGGCGCTTGTCCTGCTGCCCTGTAGGGATGCTGTCAGACCAAGGGGGGTTGAGGGACACAAAGCACACGAAGGCACTCTGTCCACTACAAACCTGGTATGGCTTGTGGGGAATCGTTTGTTTATCGGTTATCATCTGTAACCATTCGACTGTCAGAGCCGTCCTAACATATTTGTTCTGGGTTGAATCTGAATGCCCTCCTTGAGCATTTTTTAAAAATATTTCCCGTAACACTAAGCAATGAGTTCTTGATTTTTCAACCCTTTGAAGCCTGTGGGACTTAGAAGGGGCAACCTGGCTGGCAGAACTGAGTCACTAGTGGGCCTTTGAAGGCCACCTCTGATGCTGTTTCTGGGCCTGGTTGATCTGTAGCCATAAGAGGAGCTAGAGTTTCTGTGCCTTTGTTCCGTTCATGCCAGACGGAGGCTGTTATGAAACGGTGAGCCAAAGAAATCTGCCCCCACCTCCACCTAACTTGTTTCTATCATCATAATGAGAAAGGCGGCATTTACTTAATACCTACTGTATCCAAGGCAAGAGGCTAGGGAACTGGGAATGTTGTTTAGGACCTGACCGCACTGTCAAAGGGCTTACAATTTACTTAATGAAATGTTCTGTTTATGGAGAGACAAAAGGATATGTCTCCCAGATCAAGAATAATCTAGAAATGAGATGAATTCAGAGAGAGAAAGAGGTGTTAGCTGTCAGGAGCCAGGATGACTTGAACTGAATGCTGAAGGAAGGAAGGCCGAGACGTAATCACATATGTGGTAGGTGCATCGGTGCTTAGATGAGCAGAGAGTGGAAGGCAGGCACCCACCCAGACTCTAGGTTTGAAATTTCCCTTCTTTATCCATCTAACATTTGTAAACATTAATTTTTTAATTAAACTCCAAGTTTACCTGTACAGATTTCTCCACGAAGCAGAGAAACGCTGTAAGAAGGTGGAATAATATCTCCAATACCAAGACTCACTTAAGTCTTCTGGAGCAGAGAAGGCAGGTAAACAAAGAAATTATTATGATGCCATTCATAATTCTCCAGTATTTACATCACACACCAGAGTAAAACCTCTTCCTGCAACCATAGTAGGTCACCTGTACTAATGAATTCCTGTTTTGGTCCACAGACCGCAGGGGTACTCCAGTGACAGACAACGTGAATGTCAGACCATTTTCTGATCACGAAAGGGAGTGGTATCCACTTACAGACACACAGACACCACATAGAGCCAGGTCTTGTAGCATTCTTTCCCAGGGCTCCCGCATGCTCTTAACAGGACCACACTCGGAATATAAAGTGTCTCTCTGCCTCCTTTTTTGCCCCTTCAGAGAACTGTCCACAAAAGAGAAATTCCAGACCTCACAGGGCTGTCCCCTGGAATGTGATAATACCCCCCAGCAGAGCAATACCCCCTGCCCCCAGGCCTGTGCCCCAGTATAAAGCTCCTTTGTAGGGACACTACAAGCTGGGTGTTGCTTAGAAATGGTTCGCCTACCAAAAGGACACAAACGGCCTCCATCTCCTCTGAACAATGCTCTGGGGTTTTGTCATTCCAATGCTGTCCCCAGTGGGCTATTGCCTTTTCAGAATTGAGACAAAAGGGACTGTGGGGTGATAAGCCAGAGCCCAGCAGCTGGCCCAGGTCTTGGCTGCTATCAAATGTGTGATTCATAGCTGGGAGGAGCCTGCCAAGCCCAGCTGGCGGAGAAGGGCTCTGTGCCGGTGCCCTTTGCTGTGTGCACTCCGCCTCCTGTCCCTCTCCATCTCCAACTCCTGTCTCCGCAGGGAACCGCTCCACTGATTTTCACACCCAGCTAGCCAACTTCATTCTATCCGAATTCAGTCAGGTGCTTGAAACGGCCCATCCCATGACTCACAGGCAGCGTCAGTCAGAACTAACAGCACCAGGTTTTGTGTGTGTGTGTGTGTGTGTGTGTGTGTGTAAGAAGTCCAAGTTCCATAAATGATTTTGATGAGTGGAGTCCCTGTTGCTGTGTTCACCAAAGCTCTCTAAAATCACGGAAAAAAATTACCTCAGCGAAGTCACTGAAAAGTCAGAGCATGGGGGGAATCATACAGCCCCAGTCTTCCTTAGACACCAGCCTGAAAGTGAATGCTCAAGTATTTTCCCCTAAGAACTGGCTGTGGTCTTCATGTTGGGTTTGCTGCCAAGGATCAAAGCCAGATTTTTGAAGTGAAGGTTCAAATGCAAACACTAGCAGTGTTTGCTCCAGGCGCTAACACTGGGTTCGGGATGAATTTTTATCACTGGGCTTAGGAGCCTGCTGCCAACACCAATTGTGGTTTAGGGTAGACTGGAAGATTTCTGTATGGGAAGAAAACAATCTTTAATTTCCCGAGGGAAGAGTAGAATGGCTTGTCCTGAGACCTAACCCAAGAGGCAAGACCAGACGAGATCCTTAAAAGATTTGCTGAGCTGGGACTGTCCAAGCCTGCAAAGGTTGGGAGAGGTGCTGAGATTTATTCTAAGAGAATGGAGAGAGGGGTCTGTCCGGACTGTTTCTATTAAGGATCCTGGGACAGGAGGAGAGCCGAGTGCAATTATCTCTCCATGGCCCTGAGATCCCCTTGAGAATGCCCGGATCCTTGGATGCTCAAATGGTTTATATAAAACAGGATCCTATTTGCGTAAAGCCTATACAATCCCGTTTATGCCTTGTACAGCATTAGACTGCCCAGGATGCCGAATACAATGTTGTCGCACAGCCCGGTTTAGGGACTAATAGCAAGAAAATGTCAGTGTGTGTTCAGTACCGGTGCAACTTTTTTCATGATTACTCAGAATCTGTGGCTGGGTGCTTTTGCTCATGCAGAAGCCACGGCTGTGGAGGGCTGGCTCATCTGTGCAAATAAGACGCAGGGAGAGTAAAGCAGAGACCGGCCATTTTGGCTACTCTAGAGAGTGGCCAGGAACAGGAGGAAGGAGGGACGGGTTGGAAGCATGGTGGGAAGAGGCTGTTCATTGACATCCATTATTTTATGTTTTCAAAGCAGATTTTAAAAAAATCCAGCAACAAGAAGAGGAGAGGAGAGAACACCCCATTATTCCTTTAGGAAAACCCAGGCGGTATCAGTCCAGGACCCCTGCTCTAGGTTAAGGGATAGCACAGGGCTTCCTGAGCATGCGCGACCCTAAGCTCCACCTTCAGTACCACGGAGGGGCAAACTCTGAGTCCCTTGATCTTGAAGGAGTCTACGGACTTCCAGTTTTGAAACTGAACTCACAACGTTGTAAAGCGGGAACAGGCATAGCTTTCTCGTAGACGTGTTGGAACCGCGGAGACAGACAAGTCTGTTTACGGTCCCACGAAATGGCAGGCAGACACAAATGGCCTTGCAGGGCTGTGGACAGTCACGGGGCTGGGTATAAGCACGTGGGGATGTGGCCCGTTTGTCTCTTAGTCTTGGATTCTCACTTCCCTCCTCCCAACTTATTCCACCTGTCTGTACCCCTGGTGACTTCTGAGAAGACAAGGTGGTGTCTAAGGAAGCCCCTCCTCCCTCCACTTTTAAAACCTGAATCGATGAAATCAGTCATACGTTAATGTGGAACCTTTTCTTGGGACCATGAATCCCACGGAGCTTCTGTCTCACTTCTTTCTGGGATTTAAGTTCCATTCTCGGGATGACACTTTATTATACACCGGCTGCTCCTTTACCTATATTAATTTGCACTGGAACAAAGGATAGAAGCTTAATAATTTGACATTCATCCTTAGCCCCAAATATCTCATTATTTTTTGGTTTGCTTGCACATACTTGTGCGTGTGTATGCGTGTGTGTGTATGTGTGTGTATGTGTGTCTCGGTGTGTGTACGTGGAAGAGTGTGTAGAGGTCAGAGGTCAACTTCATTCCCCTGATGCTATCCACCTTGAGACAAGGCTTCTTACTGGCCTGGATTTCACCAAGTTGGCCAGCATGCTTCAAGGTTCTGCATTTTGTCACATCCCTAGCACTGGGATTACAAATGCACACTATCATGGCTCGCTTTCCTCTTTTTAAAAAATATTTTATTAAATCTTTGAGAATTTCATGCAAGGCTTTTCCATCATATTCATCTCCTTCCCCCAACTCCTACCAGGTTAACCACCACCTCCTATTCATTTGACCTCCCTCTGACTTTGTGCTCTCTGTCTCTGTCTCTCTGTCTCTGTCTGTCTGTCTGTCTGTCTCTCTCTCTCTTTACATTAGTGAGCTCGATTTGTGTTGCTCCAATACTCTTGGATGTAGGGCCTGTCCTGGAATGTAGATGACTTACCAGGGGTCTCTCATTACCTTCAAAATAAACTGTGTCTCCCTTGTCTTTCCAGCAGGTATCCAGTGTCTGTAAGTCCTCAGCTTTGGTGTGGGACTTCTTGACTATCTTCCTCTCTCCATGCTGGGTTTTTATCAGGCTTGAGTTCACACAGGCCACACCACTGTGAGTTTATATATCTGACTTCCCTATAGAGACCAGAAAACACTGTTTCTTTGTAGTCACCCACCATCTCTGACTCTTACAACTTTCCATTTCCTCTTCTGTGACGATTCCTTAGGAACGAGAGGAGGAGATATGATGTAGATGTCTCCCCTTTAGGGCTGAGCTCTCTGCATCTCTAATTCTCTGCATGCTGACCAGTTGTGGGTCTCTGAGTTAATTGCTGTCTACTGCTAACAGACATGGCTCTGATGAGATACAGAGATGTACTAATCTATGGGTATAGCAATAAGTCATTAGGAGTTGTTTTAATACTGTGTCCCTTGAGCAGAATCAATTCTAGGATTCTACCCTAGCTCTCATGATCCATCTAGCCTCAGGTTCTTGGCCCTGAAAATGGTGCCAGCTTTTGGTCCCATCTCATGGAGTGGGCCTTAAATTCAACCAGAAACAGGTTGGTTACTACTCTAAAACTAATTTCACTACTGCACCAGTGGGCATACTTGCCAGACCAGTCATTATTGTGGCTTGCAGGGTTTCCAGCTGGCTAAGACTTGCCTTGGCTTTCCTTCCCTTATTTCATCCACAGCATCTTCCCGCACCATGAAAGCTAGCCAGTAGTGATGAAGTTCGCACTTGATTTCTCCACCATGCCCTTCTCCCAGCCTTGAGTAGGCTAAACAAATCCCCAATGGTTTTACAACCTGGCTGGAGTGGGGCCCTGGCCTGGATGCCTTTGTAATTCCCTACCTTCCCTAATAGAGCCTTGAGGAGTCGACCACCTGCTGAGCTTGCTTTGCAACTCAACCCAGCTGAAACAAAGGATGGGTCTGTGGGTTTTGCTTATATAAACACAGAGCTGGAAATTAAACTTGAAACCAGCTGTCTTGGCTTCATCCTTCTCTCTCCCAGCCCATCCTTTTTCATTTCCAGACACCCTTACAGGTGTACCCAGTTCCTCCATGGCTGCTGGACAGCTACAGGTGTTTTACAAAGCAAGTTTGGGATGGTTTCAGTAATAGGGTCTTACTGTCCAATTCTGGGAGATAGCCAAGACCAATGTATTGTTTGAAGGTATTTGAGACCCCACTGTCCAACAACTCAAAAAGAGGTAGGCCGGTCCTGGTACTGGGCTTTGTGTTTGCTAGAACATAGTGTCTAAATGGGGAGGGATAACTACCACAAAGGCGTTTGAAAAGGCCACATGGAAACCTACTACTGTAAAAGCTTCCTGACATATACGTACACACACAAGCATATATAAGACATATACGTACACACAGAAGCATATATAAGAACAAGAATGATGTTACTCTATCATGAGGATGGATTCTCCAATATGCCCAGCTTTTACGTTTATTTATTTTTTTTAGGATGGATTCTGAGACTTAAACTCAAATCCTCATGCATCTGTGACAAGCACTTTCCCAACTGACTGACTGATGTCCATGATCAGCTGTGGGATCAATTCCATTCGCATTGTGTGTGTGTGTGTGAATGTGTGTATGTATGTGTATATATATATATATATATACATATATCATATCACATCACCATTAAAAGCAGCAAGTAAATTAACATTAAAAGCTACGACTTTAGTGAGATCTACCAGATTTATCTTTACATTTTGAAAGATTTTTAGATGTCAGCAGAGTGAGGACAGCCTGGCGAGCTCACTATCTTGTGTGTGTGTGTGTGTGTTTTGGTGCGTGGAACTTGGGTGTAATCACACCTGTGGGTTTATGTGTGGTGGCTAGTGGGTGATATTTGGTATCTTCATCTAAGGCTCAGTGTGTCACAAAATCTGGAGCTTGCCAGTTCGGCTAGATTGGCTGGCAAGCAGGTCGTTGGGTGTTGGCTTTCTTCCCCCCCCATCAAGCACTGACATTACTAATGTGTGCCGGCCTGCCTGGCTTTTACCTGGTTGATAGAGATCTAAATTCAGGTCTTCACATTTTCAGGGCAAGTACTTTGTCTACTGAGCCATCTCCCCAGAGTCCTATTGGCAGTGTGGCTGAAGCACAGATTTCAGAGAAGTCATTAAAGTAACAAGTATCTTCCCTCTTCCAAATTTTCACAATATTTTGTGCGCATGTGTACATCACACGGGTTTTCTCCAAGCCTTGGCTCTTGGAAAAAAAAAAAAAAACAGTAAGTGTTATATAAAGTGGTAGCTGTAGCTCTGCAGAGCCTGGGACATCTGAAGCTGAGCCATGTGTTATGGTAAACAAACAAACCCTGAAGTGCCTGTCTTGCTTTTGGCAAGAGTGTTCAGGATTCAGCTGTAAGGCGTTGGAACTCCCACAGAAAGAATTTGGGCGAAGAATAAAGATTCCACTTCTCAGCACGAAACTAGGAAAGGCCCATTAATGGCAGAAACAAAATTACGTATGTGCAAAGGATATGGGGGCGACCTGACTCAAAACTGGAGAAGGAAAATGAGTTTAAATACCAGTAGCTAGTTTTAAAGCCAAGAGGAAAGAGGGATGCATGCTCACAGTAGAAGTGTTTTTAAAAACCGGGGCTTTGCAGTATTATTATTATTTTAAACTGGGGTGAGTGAACCAAGAGCCAACAGCCTCTTGCAGCAAGCTGCACCCTCAGCCACAGAAGATGTGTTGGCCTAGACACTCTCTAAGTTGATAGTACTCTTCCTACGTGTTTCTGGCCTACAGCCTTACAACACAAAACTGTTGTTTCTGGTATGTTTAGAGCAGGAGCTACTTGCTAGACCAAACAGGTGAAGTCTGACTTAACACTTTTTATGGGCCCTCTGAATGTAGCCTGACAGAAGTTATTTGCCAAACTGTTATTGGCAGCTGTATGTCACAATTACTCCAGAGACCTGCCTTGCTGGGAAGGAGTTTAAACCCCACACACTTAGATTTTGTCAAAGACGGGGCTGGAGAGATGGCTCAGCAGTAAAGAGCACTGACTGCTCTTCCAGAGGTCCTGAGTTCAGTTCCCAACAACCACATGGTAGCTCACAACCATCTGTAATGGGATCTGATGCCCTCTTCTGGTGTGTCTGAAGACAGTTACAGTGTACTCATATAAATAAACTAAATAAATCTTAAAATCAATTAAAAAAAAGAAATTGCCCTATTTTAGAAAAAAAAAAACACCTTTTCTTTCTTTCCTTTTCAAAACAGCTTCTAGGATATTGTTCAATGTCTTCAAACAAAGGCTCCTTGACAAATTCCCTTTGGACCCAAAAGCTAGGCAAAGGTTCGTTCTCCCTGGTGAATAGTTCCTCAAAATTACACGAGAAAGAATTCTGCCAGCAGGCACTTTCTACTTGTAGGCGGGGTTGAACAGTCCAAAAGTAAGTTTAATTGGTCTCACTCCTCTCAGCTAGGATTCATTGTTACTGGTTCCTTCTTCACACCCTCTTTTGTTTTTCCTTCCTTTGGCTACCAACATCATTCTCACAAATTCAACTTGTCCTCCACCCCCCTCCCCAGGTGGGTGCCATATTAAAAAGGCACAATTAACTCAGAGATTACACATATGCCTCCAGAGACCTGGGTGCTTTCAGTTCACTCTGAGGTCTCCTGGCAGAAAGCTCTTTTCTTTCTTCTCCATTGTTTATTTATTTTGAGAGAGAAAGGACAAGAAAAGCAAGATACAGAATCAAGGGCGGAGGTTTTGTCTGAAAAAAAATTCCCAGCATCGAACAAATATAACTGCACCAATTTAGACAGATCCTACAGAGAATCGTGATTTCCGCACCCAAAGTTCCAAAACCTTCTGTGGACAGAGGGAGAGCTGGTTTGAGCCAGTGTCTTTCCTCAAGTGGCAAATGACATTGCAAACAGGTCCCCGGGGCTACCTTCCTCACCGGTGGGAGGAAGAATGGGTGTGTTCACATGGTGTCAGAGGTCATGGGGTGTGCAAAGGGAGTGAAGTCAATGGGCAGAAAGGGGCAATTTTCTTGGTGGCTAACCACACCCCAAGTCCTCAGCGACACCTATTAAGATCTTTGTGCGTATTTAAAAGTTATACATAGCCATTAACAAGAAATGAGAAACTAATGGGTTCGGTAGCTGAAAGGTTATTTTTAGATAGAGATACAAGGGCCTTGGATATACTTCTCTTTGAATGAGTCATCTCTGGGCGTATATATGGAAAGACCTACCACTTCTTAATTATTTTCTTTCTCTCCCCTTTGGTATGACAATAAATATTAGCGTCAGTAGAAAGCAGGTACTGATATATGTTAAATGAATTTCATGGGTTTTGTTTTGTTTTTGAAGACAGGGTTTCACTGTGTAGCCCTGGCTGACCTGGAACTTGCTATGTAGACTAGGCTGGTCTTGAACTCACAGAGATCCACCTGCCTCAGCTTCTCAAGTGCTGGGGTTACTATGGCCAGCTGTTAAATGACTTTTTAAACCAAAGGATCCACAAGTGGATCTAAAATAGAGATCTCCTATTGACAGTTAGACCACCAGTGCTCCATCTTGGCACTGGTCTTGTCTGGCAGGGAAGTGTGCTCCTTGCCACTTGGCCCCGCCCCCACTTCCTTCTCAGGCCTGGACAAGTTGATGCTGCCAGATAGCAGTGCCCAAACTCCCTGGGGTTGACAGATGAGTCCGGGAACTGCAGGGAAGAAACAGATGCAACAGGAAGTTCTACCCTCCACCTCTGGCTGCGGAGGAATAAAGGCAAACACCTCGAGTGCTTTTGTTTGTTTGTTTTTTCAATGGCCTACACGCTTTCTAAGAAGACAGACAGTCTTGGGGTCTTTCTTTTGAACTAGACAGGTGGATTTGATTTCCAGCCAGGTCTCTCAGGGGAACAATGGTGAGAGCTCTGGCAAACTGGAGACTAGAGCAGCAGGGTTAAACTTTAACTCCCGTCCCACATCCCACCCAAGAATCCTAATGTGTGGGAAGAGAAATAGAGAACATTTCCTCCTACTAACACACCCAGGCTTCAGTAGGTACTGCTCTACCTCATTTAAGTGCAAGTTCTGGGCCTGTGCCATTTAGTCCGCACCTCTGCAGTACATAATAGATTCTACTCATCAAAGATTCTAGTGCACTCAAGCACTTGGAGGTTAAAGGGCTTTGCTCGTGACGCAATAAAAACAAATTAATATAAGACTTTTTTCTTTATTGGGAAGTTGTTTTTTTAAATAACAGTTTGACAAAAGGGCGAGGTGACTCCAAAAATGGGCTAGTGAGGCAGGAGTCCGAACTTGGTTCTGTGGGGATGGAACTGCGCTCAGGACCTTGCGTGAAGCTAGAACTGTACATAATCACAGGGGTGGCGGTGGTGGAGGAATGCAGACTCTGAGAGGAGAGGAGGCTGGCGTGTGTGAAATGACATCCCCAGTCTTTCATACTTATATTATACATGTATATATATAAAATATTACATCCAAGGACGACAGTCATTTGTACCATTTCCCAGGGTAATCCGGATGCAGGCAAGGCAAGGGCATGGGGCAGGCGTGGAAGGCGGCGATGGAATGGCTCAGAGAAGTTGTAGGAGCTTCAGGGACTGCAAGAGGGCCCCTGGCTCTGCCGAGGCCAAGTACTGGCAGCAAAGCCAGTCCTCCAGTTCCACACCCCGCCTTCGGTCCACTGCCTTCTCAGCAAACTTCATCATCATCAGGGCTCGCTTCATGTCGATCCAGTTGTGCAGAGTGTTACACAGTACCTCCTCTGAGGTGCACGGCTGCTCCACCAGCTCCCGCCGTGGCCCCCACAGCAAGCACTGCAGCACCCGCTTAGCTTCACCTATGCGGATGCGCTTGATGGGATCAGCCTCAAGCAGTAGATGGGCGAGCTGCTGCAGGCCGGGAGAGTAGAGGGACAGTGTGGGCAGCGGGGGTAAGTCCTCCCGCCGGTAGTCTCGCTCCCGGAGCTGGGCTCGCACCTCGAATGGGTTGGGCTGGTGGAGCAGCTCATAGATGAGGATGCCCGTCTGGAACTCATCAAACTTGCGGTACTGGGAGGCAGACACAATCTCGGGAGCCAGCCGGGCCTGGCTCTTCTTCTGTTGCAGGTTGGTGGTGCCTCCTGGCTTTTGCTTGGCCTTCAGGAAGTTGCTGATGATGAGCCTGGGCAGGTGCTTCTCACCAGGGCCTCCCTGGCATGCGGTGGTGGCTGCGGGCGCGGCAGAAGGACACCTGGATGTGGTGGTGGGCACGGTAGGAGTGGCAGAGGGCCCGGGGGAGCTCTGAGGGTTACAGTGCGCCAGCAGCAGGTTCTCCAGACACAGGTCCCGGTGGATGATCCCATGTTCCTTCAGGTGCTCCAGCCCGTTGCAGAGCTGCAGAAGCAGGAAGCACACCCGGCGCTCATAAACCTCAGGCTCCGCCCGGTGGCTGGCCATAGAGTCCCGCACAAAGTCGGAGGCAGTCTGATGCGGTACCTCCCGGGTGATGACCACCACACAGTCCTGCTCCTGGGCAGGGGGCTGTGGGGATGCGGCAGGCACGGCGTCTTTGCTGGATGTGTCAGGGGAGGCAAGCATGCTGGAGGGCACAGAGGCCACAAAGTGGCCGCAGTCTTGCTGGATGTTGAAATGCACCGGCACAGACGGGCTGCAGTATGAGGCTGATTTGGGTTCTGGGGTTTTGCAGATCTGTGGCAAGAAGGAAAAGTGAGGTTAGGAGTGGGACCTGTGGTTCTGTGAAACAAATGACCGGATAGTTGGCATCCTCATATCAAGAAGCAAACTACTTCTTACTTTATATCATACATTAAATATCACTTAAACGGGCGCACAAGAACTTAAGGAGTTAGTGCTAAAGCATACAATTCTTAGAAAAATATGGAGGAAATACAGCATCCCCAAGACTCCGGTTCAAGCAGCATTTTCTTTCTTTCTTTCTTTCTTTCTTTCTTTCTTTCTTTCTTTCTTTCTTTCTTTCTTTCTTTCTTTCTTTCTTTCTTCCTTCCTTCCTTCCTTCCTTATTAGATATTTTCTTTATTTACATTTCAAATGCTATCCCAAAAGTTCCCTATACCCTCCTCCCGCCCTGCTTCCCTACCTACCCTCCTCCCGCCCTGCTTCCCTACCTACCCAGTCCCACTTCTTGGCCCTGGCATTCCCCTGTACTGAGGCATATAAAGTTTGCAAGACCACGGGGCCTCTCTTCCCAATGATGGCCGACTAGGCCATCTTCTGCTACATATGCAGCTAGAGACTTGAGCTCTGGGGGTACTGGTTAGTTCATATTGTTGTTCCACCTATAGGGTTAAGCAGCATATTCTCTCTCTCTCTCTCTCTCTCTCTCTCTCTCTCTCTCTCTCTCTCTCTCTCTCTTCCTACAGTTTTAGGATTTGGCCATATTCTCTTACGCTGCCTTGCTTCCTAGATTTAGGTAAACATGTAATGCCTGCTATATGAAATGGCCCAAGGGCTGACTCATGCAGATGGGTGCAGGAAGCTGCGCTCTGCTCCAAGCCAGAGAGAGCCTTGGCAGCAGGAAGAAAACAGTGCGCTCCCCTGGGAGCAGGGAGCCACGGGGCTGGAGGGCATCCTCAGAATTGAAAACAGGAATAAACAAGATGGGTAATCTCAAACTTCCCTGTGGGAGGTGCCTGGGGATATCCACACAGCCACCATCTCTTGATCTATCAGCCATGAGCTCTTCTGCTCATACTGATAGGGTGAGCCACCAGGGGAAAGCTTATATTCCTCTGTGAGCCCAACTCAATTGGAGACTGTCAAACTGGTCCCTTAGATCCTCTTAGACCCCAGTTTCCTTGTAATTACACAGGGAGGGACTGAAGATGGTCTCTGTGCATCTCTGTCTCTCATCCTCTGCATTTCAAGCGATGCTGCCCAGGTTTAGAGAGGAGTAGACAGATACCTCCAATTTACGGATTATAAAACGTCAGCAGCTGAGGACCGATCATGATGCTGTTTACAAAGGACAGTGCAAGCCACCACCATGCTGTCCACCATTGCTGCCTGTTGTGCATTCTTTGAAAGAGAGACAGAAAGACACACACACACACACACACACACACACACACACACACACACACGGCAAAGTTTGGTTGCATATACTGTTCACAGGCATTTATTTCTGTTGTAGCTATATAAACCTCATTGCATGGAATTCTGCACTGAAGAATGCATTCAACCTTTGGGAAAAAAATATTTTTTTAAAGCTAACCAAGCAGTGGGTAACATGCTAATGCACACATTTCTCTATTTTGGAGGCAGAATTGAAATTTCAAAGAAGTCTATCTGCCCCAGAAATCGCTTCTTGTTGCATTAATAAAGCTGATTTGGAATCTAGGTGCCTTGCCTCAGGTCTCCTTGCAGCATACCCAGCCACACTGCTTTTAAATGTCATTCCTCTGGAATCCTGATGAGGGGTGGCTCTGAGGTGTCAGAGTGTGTATGTGGAGTTAGGGGTATCCAAGGACAACTTCCCCTAATCGGTTCTCTCCCTCCATTGTGGATTTTGGGGCTCCAACGCATGTTGTCAGGTTTGTACAGCAAACGTTTTCACTGGCTGAGGCATCTATCTCTTTGGATTGAAACACTTTGAAATGAAAGGAAAATCGTGGGGGTGTGTCCTCACAAAAGCCTTGCCTATAAATACTCATGTGCAGACCAGTCAGTGCCTGTCAAGGCCTCAGTAGACAAGTGGAGGATTGTTGCTGGAATCTCTTTATTCACACACACACACACACACACACACACACACTGGAGACTCGCATGTGTGGGGCACCGTGTTGCTTATGGGACTTTCACAAAATAGCTCCTTAAATCCCACAGAGTTCAAAGCAGTAGATGGTTTAAGAGGAGAAACTGAGGCCTTATAATCTGAAACTAGTTACCAAACCAATAACCTGAGAAGAGTTCTTTAAGTCAAATGTATAGGCTCTGGGAAAGAGCACACCAGTTTTAAATATCAACTCGGCAGCCTTCGACAAGTTACGGGAGATTCTTATCTGAAGTGTCTATAAAGGAGCTTCAAATATGGAACTAGCATATATGGGACCAGGCTCCAGTAACTACAGGGCAAGGTTTCTGTGATCCTGCTCACATATCTTTCAGTAACTGATGTCTGTGTGACTTTGCCTTGTCCTCACTCTGCTTATAGAGCCTTATTTAATCTACATTGCTGACACTGAACTCAGAGCTAACATCCTGTAACCTGTATTTTCTATGCAAGGCTCACTCTGACTCCCAGCTTATGAACACTAACAGTCCTTGAGCACACTACACTTGTGTATGGAGGGTGTTAAACACCAAACTCACAGACAACACCCACAATGAAAAGCTCAAAATCCGAGAAAGAGAGGCTCTGCACATACCAAATATAATAATAATAATTAACAATAATAATAATAATAATAATAATAATAATAATAATAATAATTGGTCTGAGCAGAAAGCATATGCAGAACATGTCCTAATTCCCCATCATCTGAAATCACACACCAGGCTATCTCCAAGTTTTCTTGCCCCGCACATGTCCACAAAGGATGGGAAAGCTTTCTGAGTATTGATTTGTGGGTTACAAATGCTTGTTAGTGGGTAGATTATGTTACAAATATGGAAGCCATAATGCTGATGGCCAGTGGCCTGCATCTTTTGCTCTGTTTTCTCTGTGCTCTGACTGGGGCTATGGTGGCTCCCAGGACTTAGCTTAAACGTGGCAGGTATGGCTTTGGGCTTGGCCCGTGGTGAGTCTGCAATGACAAGGTTGCTATGGTGACTATTTTTGCCATGTAGTCATTTGGTGGCGGTGCACAGCTATCCAGAACTGGTTTGCAAGTTCTCTACAACCTCTGAGTCTGGGCCAGGCCCTGGCAGGGCCTGGGAAGGGTTTCCATGGTTGTCTTTCCTTCTAGCTATGAAAGGCTCCAGGCCCAACAAACACAGGGGCCCAGAGCCCCAACGGAGCCACTGACATTTTGCACAGAGCTGCAAATGAAGGAGCTGGGTAAATAGTAACTGAGCTGGATGTATTACAAAACCAGTGAGATGGGCCTTCAGAAAGACCCCAAGGCACAGTCACCCCCTCCACTGAAGAGCGTTGCCCCAGGAACAGCCGCCCAGCCCCCTCCCAAGCCTGGGTGGGGCATTAAGATCCTTCTCCAGTTGAGATGAAGAATGAGGAATGCAGACAAGGATCTTCACCTCTATCTCCCCCCACAGTTACCCATCTCAATTGCAGGGGGCCCTGCCCTTGGTTTTAGCTCCAGAACTTTCCAAAGACTTTGGGCTCGGCTGAAATTTCAGACTTTGTGCAAACTTCTGTCTTGTCTTAAGCTTTGAGAGTCCAGTTGATGCGTAAATAAGGAGAAAGGCTCAAAGGCTCAGTCAGCACAGGTCCCATAACTATGAACTGCGGCCCTACATGGCTGAAAATCAGCTTCTAAACCCACAAGAACTCATGATTTCCCTCTGTTTTTGCCACGTACTCGTGGAGCTGGTGTATAAGAGCCAGTTTATGCCTGGATATTGTAGGTCAATGAGTCTGTGATGGGAGGTCCCAGAGCCAGGCACAAGCAGGTGCCGATCTGCTCTTGTTCGCTGGGACTCAGAAGCAACACTGCATTTGATTTCAGTGTCGGGTCTCTGCTTAACATGCATAGCCGAACAGCGCCCAGGGACACACAGGCGGCTGGGAAGGAGCCCAGCTCCCCCTCCTGTGGGCTCTCAGATGACTGTATTCCGTCTAGACTGCACCGCTAATGAAGTAGAGCAGCTGCACGTGCCGAGTGAGGCTCACAGCTCCCTCCTCCTCCCCCATTGCCAGACCAGGCACATTTACAAAGCAATAACGCCTTTTCTAATTACAGTATCGCTTCATGAGTATTTGATGCTGTTCTCCAAATGTCATTTTTTCCCCCTATGATTCAGTGGAATGTGGCTTCTCCAGGAAAGTCAACTAGGCATCCTCTGGGACCCTCTTCATTGGAGACGAAAGCTTATCTTCAAGTTTTTCTCCTGGTGGAAACTCCTAATGTAATAAGGAGTAGTGCTTGCTTCTATCATCTTCTGGGAAAGCCTAACTATATATTGTGTATTGGGAGAAATTGGCTCTAGATTCCAAGCTACTCGACACAATAACTCATGGATACGTAAAGAGTCTCTGCTCAAGGTTTGAACTCAGAGCTGGGCCCTCCTCTTGGTTCTTACCACGTAATCCCGTCACTTTCTTTGGATTAAGTTCCTTCAAGATTGCCTGAGACCTCCAGGTTTAGCACCAGGAGGCAAGGAGAGAGCACAGGGCAGAAGCAAGGCGAAGAAGATTGGCGGATGAGTCACACACCAAGTTCTCACGTTCCCGGAACATCTAAACTCCTGTCTGCCCTCTCCTCTCACAAACTCCACACAGTGACTTGGGCGTTCAGTTCATCATGTTCGGATGATTTTTTTTCAATCACCCTCTCCCTTCCAGATGGCCCCCGATTTCACACAGGGGCAGTAAGAAACACTTGTAATCACAACAGCAAACAAGGGAGACCCCAGGATGGCTGAGCTGCCGGCAGAGCCAGAGCTTAGGTAGAGTGCTCAATGCATTTTCAACTTGCCATACTCGCAAGTCAAATAATGGGTATTTTAGGACATGGCTTCAGTAGAAGTCAAGAAGCAAATATATTGGACACAGACATCCCAACAGAAAAAGAATGAGCCCTTTATATCTTTTGACTTCAAATGGGTAAGGGACACAAAATGTAGCTTACCCAGAAGGCAGCTTCTGGGTTCAGACCTGATGTGGCAATGAAGGACTAAACCTTAGGAGCTCTCTTGGGACAGCTGCCTTCTTCCTCCCCTTCCCTCCCTCTGCTCTCTTCATTTCCTGTGGCATTGGTGATTAAAGCAGGGGCCTCACATATACTAAGTGAGTGATTTACTACCGAGCTAGATCCCAAACCGCCCCCACCCCACCCCAACACTTCCTTTGTAAGACAAGAGTTTTGCTGACTTATCCAGAGGGGCCTTGAACTCACTGTGTAGCCCAAGTAGCCTGCTTGGTAGCTGGGATCACCAAGCCTGGTAGTATTTTCTTATTACCAGTGCCTCCTCTCTTGGCCATAACCTGATGCAAGTCTTCTGTGATCTTGATATCTGTCAACTACATAGAGCATCCTAGTAGATGACCCTGTACCCTCTTTACAGAAGGGTGGCTTCTAAGTGTACACTGGTCCCTTGGACATGCTCATCAGGGCTCTCAGCCACCTTGTCTGGTGGTATCACACGTTCCTTCAAAGAAAAATCTCAAGTAAGATTCACGGCAGTGGCATAGACCCACCACCCAAGAATCTAACGGTAACAGTAAATACCGAGCAAATGTTTGCTGTTGCTTATACTATTGAGGGCAATGCCTGAGTCTAATGCTCTTGCCTCCATCACTTGATGAACAGGCATCTTAACTATCCATTTCCTCTACTGGATTATAAGCTCCTCAAGAAAGCTCATGTTCACACCTCTATCTTCCTATCTTTGTGAAATACCTAACACAGAGTAAAACAAAACAAAACAAAACAAAACAAAACAAAACAAAACAAAACAAAACCTGCCTGAATACTTGAATGAACTCTGCTGCACTAAGCTGCTTCCCATGACAACCTGGACCACAAACCTAAGAGTGCCCAGACCATATCTTATACTCATGCTAGGAATTTCACGGCGCTACTTCCCAGGGCCAGGCAGAGAGTGAGATCACCAAGTACCAAGTATAAAGACAAGCTTGCTAAAACTTGGAGAGGTGGGAAGAACCAGCCAACCAGACCATCAAACAGAAGGAGGGTAGTACCTACTTTTACGGCATAGATGCTGCCTGGGTCCTCAGAGCAGGTGGCACAGTAGTAAATTGCATCCCCCGAGTCACAGCAAGGTTTGTTGCACGTCAGCTTGAAGAGTGACCAGTAATTCTCGTTGAAGCGCAGTTCCTTTTTCTGGCCACCCATGAAGAGGTCTTCACACTTGGTCACTAGGCGGGCCAGGGATTGTGTGTAGAGGCCCCCAAGCTTGGCATAGGTGCCCTCCTTGCTGCTGATGCTACTCAGCAGGCTGTGCAGCTGAAGCTGGGTGCTGCTGGAGGAGGCCTGGCTGGACACACTGAGCTGGGACGATGACGTGGAGGTGGCCGCTCTGCACTGGAGACTGGGGCTCCCACAGCCGCCTTTGCTGTTCGCCAGCCCTAGAGCTGGAGCCCAGGGAGCATTGCCTTTGAAAGCTTTCTCTAAAGGCTCAGAAGAGGAGAAGACATGGTGGGAACGGTTTCCAGAGTTCAAGGAACAGTTAAAAGGAGGCTCGTCATGGGCACAAACATTGGTTTCTGAATGGCTTAGGTTCAGCTTGGGACTTGCCGTCCGTGGCTTAGGGGAACCTTGGGTCCAGAAGAAGCCATCAGGGGAAGAGGCGGCACGGCTCACTATCTTTTTCTGGGGCAGAGGAGGAGGCTGCGCAGGACCACCACCAGGGGACACATCCTCTGTGGAGCCTGATGGAAAAGGGATGGGAGCGAAGAGCTTTTTCCCGCTGATGGTGGGTGAGTGGGTGGGTTCATATGATGGACCTAGAAAAAGAAAGCAGAAATCATCAGGCTGGAGATCAATGCCCCTGGCTCAAGTGCTGCAGGATTATTATTTTGGAACTGGTCAAAGCAATTAATTTTATCATACTTCTTTTTTATTTCTTTCTTTCTTTTTCTATTCTTTTCTACTTCTTTACATGGCGTACTCACAGCGAACAAACTGCAATAGTGGTACACACCGTCGGTGAAGTCTCCCTGTGCCCCTCCCTTAGCACTAAGGTCCTTTCAGAGGACTTCTCAGCCAGCAATCTCTCATGCATGGTCCTGATGTCCCAAATAAATCTGCATGCATGGGAACAAATCATTCTTTGGAACGCAGCTTTTCTTCCCTATCTTGGAGAGATGTAATGTACTTCATCCTCTGAAATAGCAGTGTCGTAATATCTTATCATAGGTCAGCATCATTTTTCAGCTACCCAATCTCTTGATAAGACACTGGGGTGACTCTATAGCTTCAAGAAAAATGCCGTAAGAGCATTTTTTCACGTAGCTTGAGTCCACTTTTTAAAAAAAAGTCAGGTTTAAGAAAGCATCATTTACTAGGGTAAAAGAGCATGCTTCCTACCCATCTTTTATGTCTGTTTTCCCATGACGTGTGGATGTGTTTGTATGTGTACGAGCAAGGACACACATGTGTGCATGAATGTGGAAGCCAAAGGTCCACCCTGAATGTCATTTCTCATGTGTCATTTACCCTGCTTTTTCAGAAAGGGTCTCTTAACTGGTGGGATGTTCACCTACTAGGCTAGTAAGCTGGTCAGCAAGTTCCAGGAACAAACCTATTTTCTGTTTCTCCAACACTGGAATTACAGATGATATCAGCACGTGTGTGTGTGTGTGTGTGTGTGTGTGTGTGTGTGTGTGTAACATGGGTTCTGGACCTCATGTCTTCATGCCTGCACAGCAGGGCAAACACTTTAATGACTGTGCTATCTCTCCAGTCCAAATCTCCCTGTGTTAGTAGTATATAGTTCCTGTATGTGTTAGCGTGTAGTTCTTTGGGCTTTTACAAATACCTCTGTGATGTTAGAGAAAGGCAAGTATGTAGAAATTTTAGAAATCAGAAGGACCAGAAATTCAAAACCATCTTTAGCCACATATCAAGTTCAAGGCTAGCTTGGGCTACAATGAAGCCCTATCTCAAGATAAAAAAGAGAACCAAATAAAGAGTAGACATGGGGGTGGGTGGCTGTGGCACACTGTCCTCCTTGCCCATTTTCAGACTGCAGTGGCTTCTGCTCTTGCTTCCTAGTTTATCACAGATGATCAGGATCAAGGTAGCTGCCTTTCCTGCCTGGCCCTGCTTAGTTAAAGGCAGGAATGCTCAGTGAGGATGTGTGTGTGATGGGTGTTCCTAGCTGCAAGGCTAAGTGAATGACCTATGTTCCTCCCAGGAGGCTTGGGTTAATGAAAAGCAGCAGGGACTAGCAGGCTTTCCATGTGTAGGTACTCTCCCCTCACAATCAGAGCAGACAGTGTTCCAGAACCAGCCAGTGTAAGGCAGGGAGACTATACTGGACTCTGACCTTAGCAAGCTCTACAGACTTCTAGTCCTCAGGTGTCCTGTCTCATGCTTCCCAGGGAGGTGGCTCTGCTCCCACGGACTGGGTTGGTAATGGGGACAAAGTTTACAGTTGATTCATTTCCTCTATATTCTAGCAGAAGTGGAGAGAGGGCTATTGTTTTCTCATGCCCTGGCTAAAAAAAAAGTCAGGGGCAAGGCCACCTGCCTATGAGGCTCCCCAAGTCCAGAAGGCCTCTGCTAGTGAGTCCCTGTGTTCAGGAACAAGAAGGCAAGTGCTTTAGATACATCCATTTCCTCATCACATTGCCTTCCGGGTACCAAAAATCAGCCCATGCGTTATCACTAGTGCAATGGCTGTGAGGGTTGGGGGTAGAGTGACGTCTGAAGACTGGGCTCGTGCCTGAACCAGCACCTTTGGGGTCAGAGGCAGCGTGCCTAGAGTCAAGGTTGCTTTCCCCCCCTCGCTGAGGTGCCAGTGGAGCTGCTAACCAGTCCGTGTCTTGGCTTGTCTGTTCTTTATAAGCCTTTTTCTGATTTCCTAAGCTTGACGGGATCTGTCCTCACCTTTAGTGTCACCTTTAGTCTCTGGATGTCACCAACATGCCCCCTTTATGCTTTTACTAGGGATTGAGGGCAAAGGGCAGGAATAAACTACATTAAAATCTATGATTTTAGCCACTCTCCATTTCAACCTTTCTGAACATGCTTTTTGTCTGACAGTCATCCCCGAAACCGTTGTGTAATTTAATCTCTATGGCTAAGTTGTTCCCATCATGCCTCTCTCCAATTCTAGTCCCTACACTGAAGACTGGTCAACTGTCTAATCAGGAACAATGGAGGGACTCTTTAAAAACATTTCCATCTCACACGCATTCCCTCGATCTCCAAGAAGCATCAAAATGTCAGTTAGAGACCCTGCACTGAAGCAGTGTTCAGGCACCTGAGAGAAAGACTACCCCCCTACCCTGTACTGTGCCCCCATGACAATCCTGTAGGAACTAAGTTGGTGGACAATTTTGACTGGATCTAGATGCTATCGCTGCTTGGGCAAATCTGGTAAGTATTAGGCGTTCTGAGTCATGTATGGCACCAAGGATTGGCATGTAGGCTGGTCAAATATGTTTAACATCTTAGATGCTGTGAATGTGTGCTAGGATGCTTCAGTTAACAAGGGGCACCGCAGAATTGCTCCTGAATCGCTTCCTGGCCCAGCAGAGGGAAAAGCCTGAAGTCACACAAAGCTTATCAGTGATAAGTAGCTCCCTTCAAGAGTAGACTTCCTGTATTTAACTGGGCATTATATACACACATAAAGATTTTTGTATTTTTGAAAATTAAGTGGGCCTGGGGAGATAGCTTAAGTGATAAAGAGATCCAAGTTTGAGCCCCAGAACCCATGTCAAGAGAAACATTTGCAATTCCACCAATAGTTTTGAGGAGGGGAGACAGGCAGATTTCTGAGGGCTTGCCCTTCTAGGCTACTTGGTCAGTTTCAGATCACTGAGACTGTTCCTTAAACCTTAAAGTCATCACCAGCAATAAAACATGGAGGATACTTGAGGTTGTTCTCTGACCTTTACACAAATGAGCACACATGTGCACATGCCTCTATCTGTGCAAGCAGGTATGGGAACCACAGTTGGTGAGAAGGCCCCACAGTGAGCTACAGACACCTCAGGGCCTTATAATCTCTCCAGGATGGATGTACTTGGACTACTTTGAAATGGATGTTAAGATGTGACTTTCTACAGTGAACTGATTTTTTTAGCTGTCACTCCAGAGTGAGAGGGGACTGACCCAGACATGTTCTTGATTCTTTCTTAGAGAACCATATCTTCAACGCTGCTCTGGGCAAAGAGCTTTTGGATGCTGTGTTACCTAAGTCACTATCCACAGTAGCTGCTTTGGTCTGCTGCGCTCACCAAACCAAGAAGAAGACAAACATGCCCTGACAACTGAAACACTTTCATAGTTCCCAGGTAAACCATCTGTCAGGGAAAATCTACCTAAAAAAAAAAAAAAAACAAAAACATGAATGGCTTTGGCCAATGGACAGAAAGACTCAAATTCAATGGCACATGAAACTAGTTCTGCCACATCCTGGCTGTCTGCTGGTATTGGACCGACGTCTCCAGATTCTGATTGACAATGAAGAGCAGGGGATGCTGGGAAAATTTTGTGGGAACTAGGCAAGCTCTCTAACATTGAGCTAAATTCCCAGCTGAGTAATGCTGTGTATGAACTGAGACAGAGGGTTCCAAACGCCATTTCCCAAGTGTTCCTTCCAGTCTTCACTCCCACGTATAGCATACTCAGAGATAAATACCCAGCATCCCTTTAGTGCCTGTACTTCTAACAAGAGAAAGCTCCTCTGGAGGAAATCATCACCTGCGGCATGCTGGGTGAATCTCACAAAGGTGGGGGGAGGATGGGAGAGTGTATAATAGTTTGGTATCTTTATGTTTAGACAGCAAAGTCTGTATTTCAATGGTTAGGGGAAAACAGGTTGCTCCCTCCTCAGAACGGAGGGCAAAGGTTCAAACTGTGGTAGCACGAGGTCTACCTTATGATAGAGTCTTCTCTTCTTGCTGGGGTTTAATAGCTACTTCCACTGTCTCTTCGGTCGGGAGAGCAGGGCTCACAGAGGAAGTGGTCAGCCCTGTTTTGAGCCACATTGAGTGAGCTTTGTCCAGTTCTTCTGTGTACCATTATCTGCCTGAAGCCAGGCTGGAGCAAGCACAAAGACAGAAGGCACAGTTCCTCCTGAGATCTCCAACTTCTGCACCTTTATGTTAGCCACTGCCCCAATTATAAAGCCAATTACATTGCACTCGTGCGTGTGTGCGTGCATGTGTGTGTGTGTGCGCGCGTGTAAACTTGCAATATTCTATGGATTGACACTTGCCAACCTAATGTAGCTGAGCAAAGGGCTACAAAGATTTGCCCGCTCTTTGGTTAGTATTTCTTAAGCACCTACTAAGTGTAAAACATTAGAAACAAGTCAGACGTAGAATCCTCAACCCAGACCCTAGAGAAGTTTGATTCTCTCCTTAGAGATGAGCAAAGAACAGCCAAACCACCTGTGTAGGCACCATGCCATTTAGGAAGAGGCAGTGTGGGAGGTTTCTGCCAACAGATAGGAAGGCGAGGGGCTCAGGTGTTCGTTCTCCAGCTGCACAATTTTCCAGGAGAAGCTGTGGGGACTTCTCTTTTGCTTCCAGAATCTGGAGCAGCTCAGAATCACATGGAAAAAGAAAGAGGCTGGGCGGGACTACTCTTTTTTTTTTTTTTTAAGGATGCCTTGCTTTTCCAGGAAGATAAATGTGGCTCGAAGTGGAAGCATGCTATTAGCATTTTGCAGCCAGATAGAAGATGTGGCATTGTTGAGGAGTCTCTCCAGACCACTCGATCATCCCGGAAAGCAACAATCAAGGCTACGGTGTGGTTTGCGTGGAGGAAAAGATGCAGGTTCTCAGTTTGAAAGACAGGTCCCTGAGGCCTCCTCTGCCTGCCAACAGCCCAGCCAGGCCTCTGAGATTGGGATCTTTCGACCCCGTGCTGGGACACACACCAGTGAGCATTTTCTTCTTAGATAGTTAAACCAAACCTCATTCAAGTCCCTTTTCACGTGCTGTCCATAGAAGAGCAAGCTGGCAGTTTTGTTTTGTTTTTTAAGAGGACGAATTGATGATTACTTAAAATGCATCCAAATTTTTGTGCACCTATTTTACTTCTTTTAAGAATTTGTCTCACAGATAAGATATGTAAGCCAAATCTCCCCCGTGAGTGTCTCAGGATCCCTCTTTAATTTTCTAACAAAACAGCCTAATTATACACCGGCAAGAGAAAGATTTAACTGGTGGCTAACAATGAAAAAAAAAAGAGAGAGCAGCTTTAAAAACAGAGGTACGCTCACGGTTCTGACTTGAAAGACTTCAAGTACAAAAGTGTAGACAACTGAATTTTATCACTTTGATTCTTAATGACAGGAAAAAAAAAAAACATGTTCAAAGTGGCAGTGAACACAAGACGAGGTGTCAGGAGAGAGGCTCCTGGCTGCAGACCTCTCTACCTTGTTTGCTCTTTAATCATAGGTATGGATGAGCTTACTGACGTCAGACCTTAAATGGTACATGACTGTAATGAAATGCATTAATAGGAGAGTTTAAAGAAAACTGATTAGGATGGACCTTCTTTGCTGGCAGGGTAGCCTGGGATACTGGAGGTATTTAAACAGTAGATTTTCCTCTGGAACAAACCTCTCTGCCTTAGCAACTTCTGGGACAGAATCCCCAACTCAGTTCTTGACGGGCTGGGAGCATATGCTATGCTGGGACAAGTTACTTATATAATGTATTGGACTGAACCTATGGATTTAAGACCTAGAGATCTAATAAGCCCGTCTAATAAAACACACATTAAATTTAGGTCTACAGTTGTGAGTACGTTTTGCAGATCTCTTTGAAAACAACCACTTTTTTTGTCGTATTTTTGATTGGAGATTGTCCGAGAGTGGAGCCAGTGCTGGCTGGAGGTCAGACTGTCAGTCACTCTAACTGCAGTCTAATTTTCCTGTCTGTCTCCTTGACAGGCCTTCCTATCCATCCCCACCCCCTTCCTGGCTTACTTTCCCCACAGCCCTTATTGCATGTGTGGAACTAGCCATGTGCCCTGTGAAGAAAGGGACTGGGCAGTTATTTCTGGATCTTCAGCATCTGAAATTGTACCCAGTGTGTAGTTTAGAGCAAATAGCTATCAAATGGTTGGCAGAGCATGTATATTAAAGAGATTGGCAGAGCATGTATATAAGCATACCCTACCCAATCCACACATATGTATGTATTTTTTTTTAATTTACTGGCATTATTGTGGAGAAAATCAAGCCTATTAAAGCCATAGTATTTGGTTACATTCCTCTGGCTCTGACTTCCTAGCTATAAAATGGTGACGTTCTGGCTCTTGTATTGGGTGAGGCTCTATGTCCAGGGCATGGTTAGAGCTCTCTGCTCTGTACTGTTGCTGATGCTGGTGGCTTCCATTAAACAGAAAATTCTAGCCTCTTTCTTTTCAATTACTCTGCTAAGTCAAAGATGGAAATGATCTTAATATGACACGAAGTCTGTTTTTATTTGTTATTTTGCAGTTGCTTTGAGTCCGGGTCTCTAGTAGACTAGGCTGGCCCGGATTACCGCATTGCTGCAGATTCCTTAGCAGTCCTGATGCTCCTGCCTCCTCTTTCCAAGGGCTAGGACTGCAGGCCTGCCCCGCCCTCCTCAGCTTTAGATGTGTATATTTAAAGGCAGCCACAAGGGCCCTCTGGCCATTCAGTCAATGATGTCCCATCTTAACCACCCACCCATTCTCCAAAACAGATCCGAGCTAACGGTAGCGTTTGTTTCTCCAGAACCAAGCACCATCCAAACAACCGCTAAGCTGGCTTTGGCATTCTACACAGAAACTCTCTGCTTAACAAGCTGTGCCCTCAGAGTAAATGTCATAACAGATGCACTAGGAGAGTGATGAGCCCTAATAAAGATATAAAGTGGGAAAAGCTTACAATGATATCAAAATACCATTTTGTTACTTTAAAACTTGGATAAATTCCTACTTTAAAAATGTAACAGGTTTGAGCTATACTCTTGTGGGGAGTTGGTTGAGACAGGGTTTCTCTGCATATCCTTGGCTGTCTGGAACTAGCACTGTAGACCAGGCTGGCCTTGAACTTGGAGACCAGCCTGCTTTTACCTCCGGAGTGTTAGATTAAAGGCCCGTGCCACCGCCAGGCCTTATATTCTTATACAACATAAATGTTTCTTTTGCTGTTAAACCCAGACAGCAGATAGATCTCTAATTTTGGCCATCGACCTTGATAAATTCCTAGCAAATTTACATAAACCAAGGTGGTGGCAGGCTCTGGAATGTTTTTGTTTTCCTCAACTCAGGCTAAACCACAGATGCAAACCACCCAGAAAATGGGCACTACTTCACCAGTGAGTTCTTGCTACAGATAAATGTATTACCCAATGATTTCTTTTGACCAGTGAGGCTGATGCTAATTCTCATTTCACACAACTTCAGCTTGAATGGAGACCTCGTCCCTTCTGATTCACAGCCTCCGTGTCTGTTGTGTCAAAAAGTCAAGAGGCTCAAGCGTTTCAGTTATATGATAAAAGCAGACAAGAACTTGTGGGCCTGTAATATGAATGTTCTGTAAGAGTCTGAAAGCATCAGGCTGTGGTGGCGCACGCCTTTAATCCCAGCACTCAGGAGGCTGAGGTCGGTGGATCTGTGAGTGCCAGGCCAGCCTGGTCTACAGTTCCAGGAACCAATCCAATCCAAACCAAAGAGTCCAGAAGTAAGTAGACCTGATATCCATGGTGGGAAGCCAAAGAAAGAATTTTTCTTGTCAGTTTCAAAAGCTAGGTAGAGAGAGAGAGAGAGAGAGAGAGAGAGAGAGAGAGAGAGAGAGCAAATGTGCTGGTTTGCAAAGGGTCAACACACCTTCTTGACAAGTAGAACCTAAATTTTGAGGTTCTTGTCCACTGGAGAGTTGATTTGTGCATGAGAAACATGAAAATAAATTCATTTTGATATATGTCATTCAGAAAGCCATATGAGAAAATACCTTTATTAGGTGCCACCGCTGTCCTCACAAGGTGCAGGTGGCTCTCTTGTGTGTATCTCTGCACACAGCCCTGAATGCCTTGCACTATGAGGCCCAGCTCCCCAACAAAGGGTGCCCGTTTCCCCTCACCTGCACCCAGAATAGCAGCTCTGGTGGCTCCCCTTTTCTCAGCGCACACTGCTCCCCTGTGCCTTTGGCTCCCCTTGTCTCAGTACCCAGGGACATTCTTTGCTCCTCCCCTCCCTCAGCTTCATGTTTGATCACACTGCAGAAAGGAGCCGGACTTTCCATCTTCTCAAAATCATGCTTCAGAATCACTGTACCTCAACTCTATAAGCTCTGTATTCTGGGGCAATCTGATTTTTCCAGTCTTCCCCACATCCACCCATGTGTCAGGCTTGTTTTAACCGCATCTTTCCCAGCTCTGAGAACAGACCTTGTGGTTTACCCTGAGGCACTTCAGTCTGGCTGTTTCTGTGGTGGCTGAGGGAGAGGTGCATTGTATGTGCTTAAAACTCCTAAAACTGGCCATGGCTCCAAAGAGAGAGAACCGGAGCTGGACAGACCGCATGGGGGCATGGCTCAGGGACCCAGGCTTTCAGCGAATAAGCCGCCTCAGTGAAATTTTGCACAGTGGCATGGGAAAGGAAGGAGATAGGAGTCCAGAAGAGCTGCAGAAAAAGACAATCTTGTCTTTGCTACAGTTCCTCCAAATCACGACGAATACACTTCCTGTTTTTGAGTGAGAGCTAGCAGAGCTTCTCATTAGAAAACGTATAACCCACATTCGCTGGCAGAAATGTGTTGTGGGGTCCTCTACCCCAAAATTGTCCCTTGAGAGAAAGTACTTCCATAAAATGAGAAAGTCACGCCAGCACAGGTGTAACGCTATCATACCAAGGCAGCCAAGGACAAGAGCCGGAGAGGAAACACACAGAGCATGCCCAAGCGGTGACCACCAAAATCCACAAGTGCAGAAAACCCCAAGCTCCTTTTGGTGAGCCTACCCAACAGGACATATCCGCATATTACACTTCAATGGTTAATATGGCATAAGGGTGGGCAATGGCCTTACAAAGCCTTCATGTTTTAATGAACAAACATTTATGCAAAGAGTATTATATGTGAATGCATATAAATGAAACAACAAGACATCCGAGGTTCCAGGGAGTCTGGTGGACAGAAAGAACTATATATAGCTGACTTGTTAATCAGTGAACCAGGAGCATTCCAACATGCTGTGTGTGTATGTGTGAGTGTGTGTGAGTGTGTGTGTGTGAGTGTATGTGTGTGAGTGTGTGTGTGAGTGTGTGTGTGTGTGTGTTCATACACATGTATCGGCCTGAGGTTAACATCATGTGTCTTCCTCAATCTTATCTGCATCTTATTTTTCTTTTTGAGAAAAGGTTTCCAAAATGAACTTGCAGCTTACGGAGTCAAACTACAGGAATCCTCTAATCTTGGCATCTCTGGCGCCCAGTGCTGAGATTCTAAATTCAGGCCTGCATGCTTACAGAGCAAGCACTTCATCAGTAGCTCCATCTGGTCAACCCTCAACATGTCTTTGGTTGTAGCCTCCTCCTGCCCTGTAACCAAGGCTGCACCCTACTAATTACGGAGGGCGATATAATAAGGTGGCTTGCCACGAGGGAATAAACTTGGTTAGGATCTACTTCCTGACAAAGCAGCATCAGCACAGAAAGCCTAGCTCTGGCTTCCCAAATGCTGGCGACCAATAGAATCTGTAACACATAAGCATGTCTGTCAGGGGTTGTTACCTCCATCGCTGCAGGGCCTGGAGTCCGAGGCTAGGCTATCTGTGGAGCCCGTGGTGAAGCTGACGTGGGCCCCTCTGAAGGACGGGCTGAGGCTTTCTGCAGAACTCTGGCTCACTTTTTCCAAGTCAGAGCTGCTCTTGTTCATTTTTAACAGGTGCCTGGAGAGAGAACAGACAATGGACAGGGTTCAGTTGGTTTCCATACAGAGACCCAACGATGGGTCATAGACCTCCCATGCTCTCAAATGCTGGCCAGCACCAGGATGTTATAAAAAAATAATTTAGGGGGAGTAAGGATAGGGGTTCTTATGAAATCTTATTTACACAAATGATATGTATTTCCTGAGAGGGGCTCAAGGAAAAGAGTCAATGAATTGAGACAAGCACCAAAGTCCCACTGTGGGAGCAACTGCCTTTACATCTGATCCCATTTGCCATTTATGTCATCGACTATATTCGGTAAAATGTGACTAAAAAGAAAAAAAAAGAAAAAAGAAACAGAATCATCCAGTCCTCTTTCTAGTGACAGACAGAGATTGTATAAAGAGCTGCAGAAATTGAATGTATTTTTTTTTTACAGGTCCTGGACTGAATCGCAAACTAGAGCTGAAAACACAGGTGTTCATTTTTTTGCCCACTACCCCAGCACCATGCCTTCATTGTCCTAAATTGATCCTTGGACCCAAGAAAATGCTTATTTAAGACTTATCTAGACTTCTAGTGATCTTAAATAGAATTAAATTAATCCTTAAGCCAAAACCACCTGTGAGATGATTTGTTCTGTTCCTCGGAGAGAATTGCCAGCATCTAAGAGGTGTGAGCACCAACTGTGAGAACAAAGCCCTGGCCTCAGGGCAGGAGTGTCCAGGTCATGGGTCCCCTTCCTTCCCCCCTTTTAAGAGCCACACGAGCATTCACTTATCACGTGACATTTCATTGTGAAATAAGACGGAGCCACAGTCAGTCCTCATCGTTCTGTTGGTGATAGCCCCCGTTTGCCTGAAAAGACTCTCCTTGATGGATCCAAGCCATCATGGTCTGGAACCTTTCCCCCATCAAGTTGGTTTTCTCAAGTATTCAGTCACTATGATGGAACTCAAATACAAATGTCTTTCTCAGAAGTCACAAGGTGAAGCTTTGAGAAGGACAACTCAGTGATGGAAAGAAGCTGCCTGGAAAGCAATCCTGCTCCAAAGTGTTGTCTAAATTTTCCCAGTCCCCAGACCTAGACAGTCAGGGACTAGGCTTGGTGGGTAAGTGTACTTGGTCTACAGGCATGAGTTATTAAGCTCAAATTCTCATTACCTACATCCTCCTCAGACTCTGCATGAGTATATGGGCACATTTACCTGCACACACAAACACACACACACACACATTCACACACACACACACACACACACACACACACAGAGAGAGAGAGAGAGAGAGAGAGAGAGAGAGCGAGCGCCAAGGGGGAAATGTCAGCACCCTGATTCCTGAGCTGGCATGGTGCCCACTCCACACTCTGAGGAAACACTTGATAAGTTATGTTATGTACACATAAACAAATCTAAGTGACAACACATGCAGGCGCGAGAACACACACACACACAAGTATTCGAAATTTGAAAGAAAATAGAGCTCTTGTGTTCTAGACAGATCTCTGTAAGGAAGCAGCACTAAGGGTGCTGCTATAATACAAAGCAGGATGAAGGATGCTTCAATAGGAAGCAGGACCAACAATGATGCTGCAACACAAATCAGGTCCAAGAGTGTATCAACACCAGACATGAGCTTGTTGTGGGCTCTGGCAGGCACTTTCATTCACAAAAATTTACGTATGATAAAATTGCTTACATAAATTTATCACTCATTGCTGAATTTTATTACTGTGCAACTTGGGGATTTCATATTTATATTCATTTAAAGTATAGCCTACAACTTCTCTTTCCTCCCTTTTTGTAAAAGCTGTTAGAAGTACAAAGTGAACTGAGTCCTTTTTTCTTTTTTAATTATCTGATGTCATTTTTATAATAGTAACATCAATAAAGAGTGAGCTCTGATAATCACGGGACCAAGATATGATGAAAATGTTTCTGACCTTGGGTAAGTAGGTAGGACTTAAATAAGAAAAATAAATGTAGATGAACGTTTGGATAATTTTCAGTGAAAAAAGTTTAAAATATCAACCTCCATGATGGAAGGCACCACACAGTGAAAACGTGCCCCACACCCCATAAAAAATGCTATCCAGGCTGTCCTAAGAAGGGCAAAGAAAAACACCAATGACCATATTTTTTGAAAGGCAATTGAGGATTGCATAAGGGCTCAGAGGGGAAGGGTGAGCACACCCAAGCCTGAAGGCCTAAGTTCAATTCCAGGAACTCACAAGATAGAGGGACTGACTCCCAAAACTTGTCCTTTGTCCTCCAAACATGTGCAATGAAGAACACACACCCATACACTTGTATACAACATGTTTAAAAACATCTTAAGGCAAGATAAACAAATAAACAATTCATAAAAGAAAACTCAAGAAGTCACTCAACACACAAAAAGAGGGTCAACCTCACCAAGAAAAAAAAGACTGTAAACAAAACAAGCTCTCACTTTAACCAGGAAGACTAGCAATAACAGGTGCTGTTTAAAGATGTAGGAGAATGGGAATTTGCTTGCTCTGTTTGTAGGACCATAGATTAGTGTACACATACATACACACATACTACCACCACCACTGCTTCTATGTATCCTGAAAAATTAATCCAATATAACTCAGTGTTCATCTTGAAGCCTACTGATTAAAGTAGTTATAAATCCAGTTATGAAAGGCCAATTATTAAAATCACTAGCAGGTGGCTAAATCATTCTAGTGGACAAAAAAGTTTTCCTGGCCAAATAGTTCAGTTCATTCAAGTAGAAATAACCAGAAAATATACACAATGAGCCTTGGTGAACGTTTGTTTGGAGGGCATGTTTATGTGTGTTTGGTAAAAGAGTAAATAGTTTCTGTGTGGGCCTTGGTTTTTACAAAGCTACTCTAGAATTCAGATCAACAGATGGTTTTCCTTGAACGCCAAGTCAGTGAAGGCTTGAGGCTTCGTGACCATCTGGACAGTTATTGCCCAACTCTGCAGCAGTGGTGGGGAAAGAGCCACAGCCATGAAAATGACTGGCCATGTTTTCCTATAAAACTTTCTTTATAGGAGGCAACAGTAACTGACTCCTGTTCTCTCTAGTGGAGACTTCTCCAGCTAGACACATCATGCGAACTATACATGTAACTTGAATTTTTCTAGTTGTTACATTTAAAAACATAAAAGGTCCATGCTACTGAGTTTAGTATTGTACTTCAGCGTAAACAAACCAAATGATTGTCATTTCAACAGGTAATCAAATATTTTTCTGTTGACATGGAATTGTATACCTCTGGCCTGGCACTTGCTATATGGCTCAGATTGGCAACTCACCCTTGTCAATCCTCCTGCCTCAGCCTCTCAGCAAGTGCTGAAGCTGCAGGTATCCCACCACTATCCAGTTAGTACAACAACAACAATAATAATAATAATAATAATGAGCTACTTTTTTTTCATCCCGAGTCTTCAAAATCTTCCATGTATTTTATATTGACAGCACACTGGGCAGAGATGCTAACTACACTTTAAACTAGAGCCACGGTCCTGTAGAACGTACAGAGAAACTCATTCATGTACAAGGATGTTTAGGGCAGACCAGAACTCTCCATCAATTAGGGAACACATACATTGCGGTACGATCTTCTAATGGAACAAAACATGGATGCCAACGATGTGAACAGGATGATGCGTAAACATAAAGCAGAATTCTTAGGATGCTAAAGATTAAAAGCAGTTTATATCAAGGCTCAGGTACAATGTGGTACCAGTTACAGGCATCTTCAAAGCCCATTATAATAGACTTATACTTAAAGTCATTGAAGAGAGTGGGATGATGCTCACTGGCTTTAGAGAGTAGCAGTGCACTGGGTGGTAATGGAAAGCTGAATCGAGGGATGGATAGAGAGGACTCTTCCACAGAATCAGTCAGGTTTGACTAAGATAAACCTAGGACGGAGGGAGTAGGTCAGATAGCAGGCTTCACCATTTCCAGGTTCCAGATTCCAACCCGACACCACGTAAGTAAATAAAACACACAGATAAACTAAAAACAACAATGAAATGTTAATATATGAAAAAAAATCTCAGGGAAGACACATGAGTACCCGTTTAATTATTATGAGAATTTCATTGTCAGCTTGAAATCTTTGATGCCTGGAAAACAAACACTTCTCGTGCAAGTGGAGGGGACACCACGAGAGCGTGGATGGAAGGAAGAGCTTGGTATGACCTGGAAGGACATCATCACTTCCCCGAGGAAGCCACAGGCTCACAGGCTCGGTGATAATTGCTTCCCCCTCGAGAGAATCAGTGGATGGAAAGCCATGCTTGTTAGATCTGGACTGAGGTTGGGTGTTAGTCCTTCTGAATCCTGCCCATGTAAGAGAGAAGTCACCTCTTTAGAGTCTCAGTCTATAGACACACAGCACATTGTTGTTGTTATTCACATGCACACCCATGCACAGAAAACAGAGGCACCCAAGAGGAGACTGGATAAAAGTTCATAGCTGAGGCAGAGGTAGACTGTGGCTTCTTGAAACTAGCCTGCTGTTTCCCTGTCTTTAATTCTCAGGAACTACAGGTTCCAATCAGTAAGTCAAATTCAAGAGGCCCCAGGAGTGCTTCAGTATAAATGGGGACATACTTCCTGATATACATCTCTCTCTCTCTCTCTCTCTCTCTCTCTCTCTCTCTCTCTCTCTCTCTCTCTCTCTCTCTCTCACACACACACACACACACACACACACACACACAGAGTAAAATGTTAGGATTGTCAGGGATGCCACCCCATGATAAAGCACTTGCCCATATATATGAAGCCCCGGGTTTCATGCCCACAACTGCAAATAAGCTCCCATGAGATGTACAGAGGATCAGGAAGTTGAACAGAGAGGTGTGTAGCAATGGAGGATAGGGAATTGGGGTGGCAACCAGAAAGTCCCAGATGCCAGGAAAGCAAGAGCCTCCCAGGACCCCACAGGGATGACATTAGCTGAAATACCCGACAAAGGCAAAAGAGAACCTGTTGAGACCATATCCAGAGGTAACACATGGTCCCCGGGGTTGAGGGATGAGGCCACCCATCCATCTCCAAAATTTTAACCCAGAATTGCTCCTGTCTAAAGGAAATACAGTGACAAAGAGAGGAGCAGAGACTGAAGGAAAGGTCATCCAGAGGCTGCCCCACCTAGGAATCCATCCCACATGCAGACACCAAACCCAGACACTATTTTGGATGCCAAGAAGTGCTTGCTGACAGAGCCTCTCAGGAGCCTGATACAGCTGTCTCCTGAGAGGCTCTGCCAGATCCTGACCAATACAAACGTGGATGCTCACAGTCATCCATTGGACTGAGCACAGGGACCCTAATGGAGGAGTGAGGGGAAGGACTAAAGGAGCTGAAGGGGCCTTTTCTGGCATCAATGGGAGGGGAGGCACTTGGTTCTGTAAGGGCTTGATGCCCCAGTGTAGAGGAACGCTAGGGCGGTGAGGACGGAGTGGGTAGGTGGATGAGGGAGCATCTCATAGGAGCAGGGTAAAGGAGGAATGGGATAGGAGGTTTGCAGAGCGGAAACCTGGAAAAGGGATACCATTTGAAATGTAAATAAATAAAATATCCTATTCAAAACAAAAAACAAAAAACAAAACCAAAAAAAGAGCATCCAACTCCCAGAAGCGATGGTGCTCCCAGAACAGCATCAACAGCTGGCACCCTGGGAACTTGGGCCATCTGACCTCTTTGAAGATTGCCACTTTAATCAGGGAATGAGCCAAACCACATCACATTTTAAAATGAAAGGCAAGCTTGCCATCAAAGCCCAGACTTACAATCAAGACGGTTTTGATTCTTCAGTCTGTGTGTGCAACAGACTTCTTAAGACTCTCTGAGAAAAAAAATAAAAAGCTTAAAATCCCAAAGGTAGCTTGTGAACCTCAGCAGAGCGTTCTGTCAGATGTAAGGCCAAGCGCCAACAGGCGTGGGTTAACCATGTATAACAAGGCTCTACTAATAACGATAATTTGATTTGTTTTGATTTTGATTCCCAAAGCTGGTGCAAACCCTCTATCAAATGAAATCTGTCGTCCCATGACTTAAGGAAGTGACTTCAATGGACAAAACCCACATACACTAACTAGTCTTTCCTCTTCGGTGGGGGAAATAGACCCCATGATGTCTGCTCCGTGCTGTGACACATGACCTATTCTCGCTCAGACTTCCTTTCCCAACTCCCTCTGTCCATTGTGTGCAAGGTCACGGCAGATCTGTATAGAAACGCAGAACTCGGTGGCACGGCACCCAGCCACATCTCACTCTGCAGCTGCTACCGGGTGCTTTCAGAATGGCTTTTCCCTCCATTGTCCCGAGAGAGCGAAGTTTTGTAAGAGTGATCTCTACGCTACGCTGGGAGAAAGCTTTAAAAAAAAAATCAGCCGGAAGAGCCATCTGCCAGACTTCCTCATTCATGGGGACAGGCCTCATCTAAAAATACCCTCAGAGTCTCCGGAATGAGAGCTTTCAGAATGGCTGCAACCCTTCACAGAGGCCATGTGCCAGTGTGTGGCATGAGACCGTATCTTCAGCTTCATATTGCCGCCCCTGGTGATAGCACAGTACACAGTGTGACGGAGGAAGCGAACTCATTCTCCCGGCTGGATTTAGTTTACTTCCTACACACTTAGCCAAGAGCTTCCTGCCTCTGTAGCTACACATTTGAAAAGACAAATAATCCCCGTATTGGCGTTTGAAGCAAACTCCTTCAATTTTGACAAACACACCACCAAATGGCTAGAATCGATCACATCTCCCTTTAAGTTTAGTGATAACATGAAAAAGACCTAATGAGAGAACTTATAAAAGACTAACATTCCTGTCCCAGAAGTAGAAGCCTCTTAAACAGTTCTGCGCACCTTTCAAAACCACTCAGTGGAGGTCAAAAAGCATTGGCTTCAGATTCGAGCCATGGGCTAATGCCTCAATGACCAGTGAACACACAGCTCTTACCATGCTAACCCCCAGCCGGAGATGTGATCCTCATCAGGGTGGCCTGGCAAGCCCCGGGACAGGCCGGCCAGTGACTTCAAGCCAGCCAGTGACTTCAGGTAGCATGGAGCTCCAGCGGTGGTCCAGAGTGCGTTCTTCCACTGCTGTGAGTCCCCAGCTCCCAGCTCCGCTTCCCTTAGTTCCTCTCTGACTTTTCTATAAAATGCACTTCCTGAAGGAGCACAGGAAAGCAGGGACGGCTCTGCCTCTGACCCGCGCCTTTAATCACCAATTGTCTTATTTGGCCGGCTCTAAAAATACATTGCGTTTCTCTACTTACTTTCTAGTACTAAGCCCCCCCCCCCCCCGAAAGTTAATTAAGTCATTCAGATTTGCTTGGCGAATAGAAACACCCCTTTTGGAGTTTCTCTCAGATGTCCGCGTTAATTGCAACACATTCTCCTTGCTGTCTATCTGCAGTAGCATTTCTAAGATCCCTGACAACACACACACACACACACACACACACACACACGTTGCCTGCTCTGTGCTGAGTGTTGCTGGAGGATGCAACCGTGAATGGAATCGGCATAACCCCTGTGCTTCGACAAAACCTGCAAACGGTAGGGAAACATTTCTCAAGCTATTTTGGGGAGAACGCAAGCCACGTCGTTAGAACGTCTTGCAATTCTGGCTCAGACTCTTTCTAGAACAATGTTATCATTGCGACAGCTGAATGTAGAATCCTACACAGAGTGCCCACAGGGATTCTTTATCTTGCTTGCCATATTTCTGTTACTTGCATGGTGCAGAAGAACAAATCACAGGCTTTCTTTGGCATGCTCATTTTGAAATATTCTCCTCTAATAGCTACAAACACATTAGAAAACACCAGAGGGTAGAAGCCGGGTAGGCTGGTATATGTCTATAACCCCATGCTGGGCAGTGGCAAGTGGAAGCAGGTGGATTCCAGAGCTTGAAGACCACCTAACTCAGTGGTTTTCTCTGTAGGTCACGACCCCCCTCAGGGCATATCAGATATTTACATTATGATCCATGACGGCAGCAAAATTATAGTTATGAATTAGCAGCCTAATAGTTTTATGGTTGGGGGGTCGCCACAACATAAGGAGTAATATATAAACTAAGTAATGTATTAACCGATTGCAGCCTTAAGAAGGTTGAGAACCACTGATCTAGGCGAATGGTTAAGCCAGTGGTTCTATTGAGAGATGCCCCCTGACCCGCTAACGTAGATAAACACTTGATCCTCAGAGGGTGAAGTGGTTTGGAAAGGTTTAGAAGGTGTGGCCTTGTTTGCAGAAGTATGTCAGTGGAGGCAGGCCATTTCCAGTTAGCTTTCTCTGCTGCATGCTTCGAGATGAGAGTCCTCCACTGCCCACTCCTGCCATCACGCCTATGGCCCGCTGCTCCATGCTTCCAAACCCGCCACTATGGACTCTACCCTTATGGAACCGTAAGCTAAAATAAATCCCTTTTTTCTCTACGTTGCCTTGGTCCTGGTGTTTTAACATAACAACAGACGTGTAACTAATGCAGCTAGGCCCCAGGTTCAGTAAGAAACTCTGACTCGAAATGATAATAATTAATAATAATAATAGTAGTAATAATAATAATAATAATAATAATAATAAAGTAATAGAGGAAGGTTCCCAGTACTAACCCCTGGTCTGCACAATGCACTCCCCATCTCCATCTAACCACACCCTCACAATACAACCCTCCCCACCTACACACACACACACACACACACACACACACACACACACACACCCCTATACAAAGAGGTACACCATTTTAGTCAATATACTACCCCTTCCCCTTATAGATTCATTTTTCAAACGAAATTCATCTTCTCCTGGTCACCAAAGTGCCCAGCACTTCCTTCCTTGCTCCCTGTCCAGGCAGAGAGGAATGTCTTCCTTTCCCCTTCAAGCCTTCCACCCTTAGATGAGCACTGGCTCCCCTTACCTACAACCCCCAGCCCCACATTCCAGTCTTCAGGCAGCCCCTCTCTCTGGAACTCACATGGAACTGTGGGAATCACCTGGCTGGGCATATCTGCATAAACCTGGTTAGATTATTTTAATTGTTTCATGTAAAACAAGCTTTTTTCTACACCCAAACCAGACCCTGGTTGCAGGGCTATGTCATAGGCAGGGCATGCTGGAACACAGAGTAAGTATCTTGATTCAGTTTATCTGCCTCTGTTTCAATATCTCCCTGGCATCTGGGAGAAGACACCCTCACCTTAAGACACAATTGTCCTTGCTTGGCAAAACATGCCGGAGGCTGTAATGCCAGGCAACTCTTGATTGAAGGAGGGAAACTTTCTCTTATCTACAAAATGCAATAGTCTTAAAATAGCCTGCATTTCAATACATTGTATAGTCTTTTCCCTCAAAAAATTAGCAGTTGGGCTAGTAACAAATGTAAAAAGAATCTGTTACTGTCTTTGGTGCATTAAAAAACAAAACACCAGGGTCTTGAGGATTCCAAGCTAGCTCTAAAAGCTACCTAACTGATGTTAGCCTTGAGCTTTTCCTTATCTCCCCATTCGTGCTGTTTGGTGAAGATGTTCTAAGAGTTATTTTGAAAGTGCCAAGGACTGAAAGGAACTCAAAGGACCAGGCTGCTTTGGGGTACCTTTCATACTCACTTATTTGCATGTATAAGTATAGAAAATTGGTTTCATCCGTGGTCAGATGACATCCGCACAATGCAGCCTTGTTCATTTGCATGTGGAACAAATGCCCTCGCTATTCTCATGAGACGTTACAACCTTACAGCCTCATTGGCTCAAGTTTGCATTTAATGCACGCCGTTTAAAAGTAAGAATGAATCTTTTAAAAATGGGGAAGGGAAGCCATAATTGATTCAAGAGAATCAGTAATAGCGTAAAATATATATTTAATCTTTGCTCTAGTTTCCTTACCACCAGACTCCTGAAATTTAGACTCCAAAATGCTAAGTATCTTTTTATAGATTGGTGAGTCGGCTGATGGCTGACTGCACCTCGAGGAGTTGTACGATGGAAGTTGGACGCAGGGAGAATGACCACGGCAGGAATAAGGAGTTGGACTTTTAGCCCATTTCCAAAGCTCTGGAGGGTGGAGAGGGGCTGAAGGTTAAATTAATCACTAATAGGGAAGGCTTTAATCAACTGTGTCTGCACCATAAAAACCTCTATCTATAAACCCCAGGGATGGAGCGTAAGGAGCGACTGGAGACCTGAACACATCTATTTCCTGTGAACGGTACATCAAAAAGGGCACAGAAACTCTGCACCCTGGCCATGTCCCTTGGCCTATTTATCATTCCTCCTGCTTTCCATCAGTAGCCTTTGGGAGCTCTTTATAATAAACCTATAAACGGATCTATTTCTAGAGTTGCTTTAACAGATCAATGGAGCCCAAGGAAGGAATTATGGGAGCCCAGTCGGAAGCTCATGTAAATAGCCAGGGACTTGTCATCAGGATCTGAATGAGGGTGGAGGCAATCAGGGACTAAGACCTTAAGGTGTGGGACATTGCATTGTCCCCAGACAGAAGGTGACAGGACAGGATGAATGAGGGGACAGTGTTCTGTGCATAACCAACTGCATGATGTTTATAGACAGGCCTTGTGTGTTTGACCACAGAAGTCTTTATGTATTGCTGAGAGAGTGTATTGGATGAAGCACCTCTGGTTTTTCTAGTTATTATACTTTGCATCTGGGTCATCACCTACAGACTCAATGGGTGTCATATAAATCCATATGCTGAGGGTCCTCCAGCAAATCCGTGTCCACTGATGGCACCTTTAAGAACAGAGTGGACTGTAGGGCTCTGACGTCAGTGATGTGCAAACCCACTTTGGGTCCATCACCTGACACATTACTATGTGACAGTGCAAAGTTTAGGGGACAGAGTCTCTTCCTCACTGCCAGTCTCTTTCCTGGCTCAGGCGCAAAGTGAAGATGCTAGCCGACCATCTTCACATTTGTCTGAACCCTGAGCCACAATGAACCCCCAGCCCCCACTGAAGTTGTTGTCTAGGGTGTTTTGTCATTGACAGTAAGCTAGCTAGCATCCCCGAGAAACACACATGCACCCGTGCACCTGTGACTCATTCAATGATCAAAATGCTAAAATTGGCCCACAGACCTTGGCAGGAACCTGACCTGTCACTATGTTTTGCTGCTAAAAGACACAACGTTTGTTAAAGATGGGTCATCTGGATTTCCGAGATGCAGTCTTGGGATTATATCACAGGTATGTGTTTTCTCACAGATGTTTCTCACAGGGCTGTCAGGTTCAGGGGGGAAATGGCAGACAGTTGCAGCTTCCTGGGCTGTGATTTCAGTGAAGGCTAGAGACGGAGACAAAGCTATTGAGGAATAAATGGTAGGCGCTGAAGAACTCAACAGCTAGACTCCATTGCCCAACCTATGACCCTTGGTCTCCGATCCAATCCTCTAAGTACCCAGGTTCCAGCTACAGTCTGGAAAGTCTGCTCCATACTTCTGTTCACCTGAGAGCGGTGGTTGGGGAAAGGAGACAAATACAGTTAAACACTAAGCAACTGCCGGTCACAGAAGGCTTGTCCCATGACCTGCCCTGCACATAGACAGGGCCCTTGGGAGAACAGCTAACCAAGTAACTGATCAACCTCCTGAATGGATTTCCGAGTCACCTCAAAGGGCACTAGTGTGGTAGCTTAGCCCGAGCAGTGGGTTTCCCAAGATTGCTGAATGTGTCCTGGAAAAAAAAATGTGCTTAGTTCCCCCATTTCCGCTTTCCATTTATAATGTAAAACATTAATGTTGTCTCTAAGAATGCCGGGAAGGTTCAGGGGTTAGTATTTATAAGTAGTAAATAGAACACCACTCATCGAGAAAATACTAGTTAGATGGATGGCCAGCCACATGATGGGATAGACAGATGGATAGATAACAGAATGATGACGTCAGTAGCCTCCAGTAAATCAACCTGGCTTTTTTTGCCCCTGAAAAATCAGAAGGGTTAGAGAATTCTCTCCATGTTTCTGTTTTCATTATGGCTATTTAAGGGACCTCAAGAAAGAAATATAACCAAGACAATGCTTTATGGCACACTACTCTAAGTTAACCAGAAAGAATAGATTTGCTCATAATGCAGACTTCATTTTGAATCTGTGTGCTCAACATTTGAATCATGTATAGTCTAGCTTCAGATCCAGATGCCAACACAGCCCCAACCAATCAGGTTACTTGACTCATTGCCCCCAGCCAATCATGTAACTTGACTCATTCCCTGGCTTTCAGTGTAGGAAAACGGAGGGAAAGGACAGCCCTTATTGTATTATCCTATCGCTGCAGAAAAGAATCTCCTTCGAGTACCTCAGGCTTCCCAGGACAAGTTCTTCCTCCTCATACCTTGTCTTCATGGACAAGCAAATACCTCCAGTGGATGACTCAACCAAGCCAGTAGAAACCTCGTCACTGTGTGAGTCACTGTGGTTCTCGTCTTAATCTCGCTGTTCTTGTAATAACCCATCCATGAAGATGACCGATTTACTGGTTTTGGTGAGTCTGGTTTTAGGATTCTCGTACTCCTGTTCGTGGTTGACAAATAGGTCAAGTCCACTTTCCTGACCCTGTACCCATACCCCACTATACTTTCTTTAAAAATCAGTGTGTATTTATAGTAGACCCCATTTCTATTCCTCTCACCTCCTTTTCAGCTTAGAAGGCTGCTTGTAACAAAACTAACAGGGTGGCCTGCTTGCCCATCTTTACTGCTGGTTCCAGTCTGTTATCCAAGAAGGGTCAGAATTACACGCCTTGGTCTACTCCTCACCACTCTCTTACCTCAATAGCTCCATTTCCTTTCCCCGCAGCCTTGGCTACAACCCCCTCCATCTGGATTACTCCAAACACATGACATCCGTGCCTCTGCCTCGGACTTTTCTAGAAAAACGTATGAACATGCATCTAGGGCCACAATTAGTTCACACGAGGTCCCCTCAGAACACAAAGATGTCACCCTAGGATTGATATGAACTCTTGAGGCACAACAAACAGACAAAATGATCTCATCCAAGTAGAACCACACTGGAAGTCTTGTATTTCTTAATTCAAAAGCTTATCATGGAACCATGGTAATTGAGACGGCGGAGCTTATTTGAACACACATGCGCAGACAATACTCGGCAGGGTAGGTGAGTCCATTGATGGAATCAGACGGTCTTTCCAACAAGTGATCCTAGAATACTGGATGAGTTTGGACCTTAACTAATGAAAACTAGCCCAACGCAGATCAAAGACTTCAATGGAAAGTCTGAAACAGTCACATCGTCAGAAGGGAATAGGAGCAAAGCTTCATGACGCTGCATTTGGCAATGACTTCTGGGAAATGAACCCAGGGGCACACAAAGGAAAACGCTAAGTTGGACTGTGATATGTGAAAGTCTTTCATACATCAGTGGATGCACTCGACTCAGTGAAAAAGCCACCCACGGGCTGGGAGAAATACATTTGCAAACACCTCTTCTAACAAGGATTCAAGACGCAGTGCACATAACCCAGTAACTACAATAGTAACAACAGAAGCTTAAAACGGCAAGGCCCCAAATAGACATTCCTCCAAAGACATTTTAAAAAGCCAGAAAGCACAGGGAATGATAGGTTTTTTTTTTTTTTTTTTTACATGACTAATCATTAGAGAAATGCCAATCAATTACAATAAGATTCTACTCCAATACTTGTAAGGAGAGCTACTATATAAAAATCTAACAAACAATCCTGGGAAGTTACACATTGTGGGGAAATCTGAGTTCTTGCTACCACTGGCGGGGATAATAGGGGGACAGCAGTTACAGGACATCACTGTGTTGTGGCGGCTCCTCAAAAAAAAGTTGTTTTTTGAACTAGATATAAAACGATTCAGGATTCCAAGTACTGGCTACCCCTAAAAATCAAAGGCTGGGGGCACAGGGGATCCCACACAAAGCAGCACCATTCACAATAGCTGCAAAGGCGGAAGCGATCCAAGTGTCCATTAACAGATGGACAAGGTATGGGACACAGCAGTTTCTCAAGCCTCAAGAGGACATTCTGCCAGAGCACAGCACAGATGAAACTTGAAGATGCTGTGCCAAGCAGACTAGCCCATCACAAAAAGACAGCTAGCACCTGACCCCACTTACATGAAGTGTCTAGCTCAGAACCAGAGACAGGAAATAGAATGGTTGCTGTCAGGGTGCGGAGGGAAAGTGGTGAGCTATTGTTTGATGGGTATAGTTTCGGTGTTTTGCAGGATGAAAAGAGTTCTACTGTACAACTTCATGAGTACATAGGCAACTCTCAAGCCACAAGTTCTGTTTCTGCAGTCCTAACCAGTCAGGGAGAGGCAGTACTTAGAACTAAAAGTGGTTTCTGGTGGAAATAATTCACATTTAGTTTCTGATCACTGATTTCCATGTTATCCAGCACAGCCACCACCCACAAGTCAGTTACACTGTGCAGATTGTTTAAATAACTCTGGAGATGATGTAGGATAACTGGGAGGACTTGGCTAGGACATACGCAAATGCTAAGCTACCTTATAAAAGACCTGAGCGTTTAGGAAGGTTAGTACCCATGGGTAGTGCTTGAATCTGTGTCCTATGGATATGAGGTAATGACCATAGCTATTACACTGCTTTGCATGTAAAAATGGTTAAGACTATAAACTCTATACTAGGTGTAATTTACCACAGCTTTAAAAAAAAAGTAAATCACCTACAAAGTTAACAAGGCAAGTTTCCTTTTGGTGGAGAAGGAAGCTGGGCCTGGAGGTACAGACCTGTACTCCCAGCAAGTTAGAGCTAAGACATAGGGAACACAAGTTCAAGACCAGCCTACGACATAGTGAAACCCTGTCTTCGGCTTTAAGAAAGGCCTGCTGGGCATGTAGCTTTGTGATAGAGTACTTCCTTAGCATGTACCACCAGAGAGACATAACAGGTTCCAGTTTCCTTGTGCCCACGTTAGTTTATACTAACGGTATTTTGCAATGCGTCTGTGGCCCTTCAGTAATTTCACTCCATGTCAAGTCTGTCCACGGTTTTGTGCATTTGTTTTAGTTCACTGCTTTTGGCTGCTATGAAACAGTTCCATCTCATCCTCAATGACATTTCACGGCGCTGCTTCTTAAGAGATGCATACCTGAAAGTGTTCGAACTTCCTGCTACTATAAACAACGCTGCGCTGGTTTCCCTTGTATATGTCCCTTTATTAACCCCTGTGTGTATTTTTCAAAAATAAAGATTATGTGGATATGGTACATATTCTAATAGTTAATTTTACGAGATCATTTTACCAGAAGACATGGATAGCTTCTTTTCCCTCCTTTTTGCCAAAATTTGGTAGTAACTGACTTATAAATCTGGTGTATGCCAAACTTGCTGTTTCTCAATTTCATTTGTTTATTGCTATTGCCATGATTTTCCTCTCTCCCTCCGCCACCCTCCCCTCCCCCTCATGTATGTGTGTGTCTGTGAGGGGGTGGGGATAGATGCAGGTAGGCTGTGTGCTAAAGCTCCTGACTCTCAGTGGGTCCTGGGACCTTTTGGTTTCCTCTTTCACACTGTGATTATTCTGCCTGCAGCCATCTTCATGTATAATGACAGAAAGCAGGGGTTTAGTGTGGCTTTAGCTCTATCCTTTCCTTATGATAAACTAGTTTGCTAAAATCATCCAAGAAACAATCCACACTTTCCCCACCAATAAATGGTCCAGGATCCACTCAGAGCCAGTCTTCATTGTGTAGGGATTGAGTAAACATCAATATAAAAGACAACTCAGGCCCTGAACTATAAGGGCCTGGTGTATTATACATGCAAGGCTCTCACAGGCTTTCTTTACTTTTGTAGGGAATGTGGGCATGCTTTGAGAGGAGTATGCACAAAGGATCAAGGATATATGCTTAGAATTGACTTTACAGAAAATTTCTCTATTGTCAGTTTTGGAGGTGACAGGGATAGATAACGGACACTTACAAAAATAGTAAGTGAGGCTCGGGGATAGCTTAGCCAGAGGAGTGCTTTCTGTGCAAGCACGTAGACCCACATCAAATGTTAGGGCTAAAGGCAATTGATGATCCCAGGCTGGGACGGTGGTGACAGGGAGATGCATGGGGCTTATGGCCAGCCAGCCTGAACCAATTGGCAAGGCTCAGGTCCCAGTGAGATATCTTGTCTTATACAACCTAAGGTGTATGATTTTCAGAGGGAACACTCATGAGGTTGACCTTTGGCTTCCACATACACAGGCACGTGTTTGCACATCCCCCCTAAACACACAGAAAAGAAAGAGAGGCAAGAAAGAAAGAAGGGAGGGAGGGAGGGAGGGAGGGAGGGAGGGAGGGAGGGAGGGAGGGAATTGATTGTGAATGAAGGCTGTCAAGTGAGTTCATGCTGTCAGTGTGAGCAGACTCTTGGAAAGACAGGCTTACTTGGACTCATGTTTGAGATACAGTCCATCACAGTGGGCAGGGCCCGGCAGCAGGTAACTGTGGCAACAGGAGCGAGTGGTAATTGGTTATATTCATGGGCAGTCAGGAGCAGAGAGGGGACAAGAAGCAGAAAGGGCACAGGGCACAGGAAATATAGAATGGCTCTATAAATCTCAAGGCCCAGCCGCTAGTGACACATTTCCTTCGGCGAGATATCTCGCTTCGCCTAAATGCTACACCCACAGAAATGACCGAGGACAAAGCATTCAAATGCACGGGGACATTCTTTACCCGAGCCATAACACCAAGTAAGTGTGACACATCGGCACATAGCTGCCCTGTTCTTCTATAAACTCTTATAGATGTGCCCTTTGCCCTGCTGAATATCTTTACATAAAAGATGATCTATCTTATTACCAGTTTGTATTAGAAAAATCACAGCATTTGTTTATCTAGTTCGAATTCATAAGATTTCATTTCCACACTGAGACGAATCCTCCACAGGATTCTGACACATTTCTCATATCTGTTCCCTCGCCCTCCAGTTTTGGATGCAGAAAGCCCACAAGGCAATGGATGAACACACGCGGCTTAACAGATTTAAAGACTGGAAAAATAAAGTTAAGGTCTATAAGGAGAAGGACTACCTTAAGAGACAGGTAGTAAGTTAGTAATAAGTGTTATTCACTCCAGCAGAGCTCCGAAAGGTTAGTGTTCATAGATCATTCTAGTCACTCACTGAGCAGAAGCAAAACATCTTGACATTCCAGTTGGAAGTCAGAGATTACATTTTCTGCTAACACTCAACTACAGAACTCTAGGCTAGACAGAAAACAGACCCCCATCCCCTAAGTAAAGGAAGCATTGAACTCCTAAGTTAATGTAGAGACTGGTTACTGAGTGCCAGCCTTTTCGCACCTTAGATGGTCGATTTTAGGCTTTAACGCCAATTTCTGAAACAGCTAGCACAGGCATCAGAACTTCCATCTCTGCATGCCCTGCAGACATTACTAATCAATCGCAGCAACCTTTATCACAGGCTAGGTTCTCCCATAAAGTGCTAGGGAAGTCTTCTAACTGACCTGAACTGCCATAGAAGATCCTGCTCTCCTGATAGTGGTCAATGGGCCACAAAAGCTTACTTTTGCTTTGATCTATACATTTTAGCTATGAACTATTTTAAATGATGACTGGTTTTAAATTTCTAGGCTCGTCTTCACTTTCTTCAAGTTTCTGTTACTTACTGTCACGTCTACTGATATCAACAATTCTCGTAATTATGCAGTGTATTTTATTCCCATTAATCCTGACTGCCTACGTGGAGCACCCAAAGGGCAGGGGCCATCCTGATGGGTTTCCCACAATTCAGGAGCATACGGTGACACCCTATCTTGGTTTGAGACTATTAAACATGTTTTAAAACAGCTGGGCAGTGGTGGCACATGCCTTTAATCCAAGCACTCAGGAGGCAGAGGTAGGTGGACCTCTGTGAGTATGAGGCCAGCCTGGTCTACACAGCTTGTTTCAGGACAGTCAGGGTTACACAATCCCTGTTTCAAAAACAAAACCACTTAGGCAAACGGGTATGAAATGGCTCAAAGCCAAACTCCTGGAAGTCAAGGAGTCATTTGCCAGTGACAGAAACAATAACCTGCCAAAGAACAATACCTGAGGGAAAAGAGAAGGCTGCTGGACTAAGGAGGTGGATCACTGGTAAGGTTTGCTGACCAAGAATGAAAACCTGGCTTGGGATCTCAGCATCCCAGTATCCACTGGACACTGTGGCACAGGCCTGTGACACCAGTGCTTGGGGAAGACAGGTAGAATGGTGTGTATGTGGGATGTGGAGGCTGGATGGCCAGTCTAGCAGAAATGATGAGCCTCGGGTTCAGTGAGCGAGCCTGTCTTCAAAAACTGAGGTGGAGAAGTGGTCAAGGTAGACCTCGGACACTGGCCTCTGTGTGCAGGCTCACAGAGGGAAGTACGTGCACACATACGTGCACACACGTGCATTCACTACCCAAACGCACTGTAAAGAAATAAAACATAAACAAAAGGGAAAGATCTCTTTGCGAAAACAGCCTTTAATGTGGAGGTTTCCCTTGTCACCCAGCCACTGTGACAAAAGTCTGCCTGCTGGGAAAGCACACAGAAAAAGTCACCCAGCGCACAGGAAAAGCTCGTTGAAGTAGGGAATCTTACAGAGTTGCATGGGAAGAGCTCGAGCACATGCTTAACGTGAAACATTGCTTGGGATCTGTCTACAGCCACTAGAAGCAAATGCTCACGGATTTCTACAGAGTCTGAAGGTGTCTACGATCAGAAATGTAGTCGTTGTTGCCTGCACAGCGGATAGCAAGGACCGTCTGCAGCTAATCTCTCAACCGTGAAAGAACGAATTATAGCTAATCAAACCAACAATTCCCATAACATGCCTTGGGGTACTAGCAGAGAACTGCCTACCAGTTGGTTACTTCCATGCTTCGGAAGCAGTCAGGTCTTCCCAGCAACCAAGTCCATTTGGTTACTAGATGCAGACTGAGGACTGTCATCTAGTTTCGGTCTGTGTTTCCAGACTTCTCTCAGAAAGTATGAAAAAGTTCTACTCAGAGAAGCAACATCACCCTAGAATTCTTGTAATTTGCTGCTCAGGGGAAAATTCTAGATGATTACTACCTGAAAAGAGAATTCTTCTGGTAAGAGGGGATTGGTTCCACACACCTGCTCAGCTTAAAACCAAACCAAACCAAACCAAACCGAAAAACTAAGTAGCAATAAGTAGCAGAGGCCACTTGCAAGACTGAAATGTACAAGCACTGGAGAGTAATGAATCCAAGAAGGAATGCATGGAGCCCCACCGTGTTTGCCCACCTTGAAGGATGGACAATTATTAACCTCAGCTTATTCAACTCAAGGTGGCAACGTTCCACTGAGCAGGAACAGGCAGGGAATTACAATGGGTGCCCAGTGAAAAGCTAGAGAGAAACTTGCTTAATCCATAGTGTGCTATGGCCTTCTTAAAAACGAAACATTCCTTCCGCCTGGGCGGTGGTAGCACAGTCCTTTAATCCCAGCACTTGGGAGGCAGAGCCACAAGCAGATGGATCTCTGAGTCTGAGGCCAGCCTGGTCTACAGAGTAAGTTCCAGGACAGCCAGGGCTACACAGAGAAATCCTGTCTCAAAAAACAAAAACAAGAACAAAACCTAACTAACTATTCTGGGCTGGCAAGATGATACAGCGTGTAAGGGCATCTGCATGCCCTGAGCCCAATGCTCAGAACCCACCCGAAGGGGAATCTGACCCCAGGAAGCGATTCTCTGACCTTTACACACACAGCCTGGCACATGCACCCACACACATCATACTCAGCAATAATTTTTGGATGTTTATTCTGTGCTATGTGCACATGTGTGTACACATGTGTGTGCACATGTATGTGCATGTGTGTACTCTGCACATCAAGAGCATGGTGCTCAGAAGACAGTGTTGGGGTGCATGCTGGGAACTGAACCTGGGTCTTTTCCAAACGCAATAAACACTCTTAACTATGAAGTCATCTCTCCATCCCCCTAGTAATAATTTTTAAAAAAATTCCTCCCTGAATATCTACTATATATGGTTCTTTGCTAGAAGATGTGATAGAAATTCTAAGCAAGAACTCATGAGACATAACTGGTGCACTCTCGGGAATGTAGTCTCTTGAAGAGATGAAAACGTGGGCCAAGTTTTAATGTAATGCAAGGCACACTGTGCTACCATCATGAAATGAGGCATGAACAGGGCACAGGGCTACCACAGGACTTAGGCTCAGAACACTTCATATTCCAAGTTATTTGCTTCTTCTGTCAACTTCTCTTGAGCATCATGTCAAGTAAGAAGGTAGGTGCTTTTCTGGAAAAATTAGTCAACAGGACATATACCTCATGACTCGTGCACACTGAATTGAGTTCATGGCTCTGCTACTGAACAGAGAGCACAGGCCACGGCGAGAACCCAGATCTACGAGAACAGGTCTCATCAAAGACAGTCAAAGCAGGGGAGAGCCTTTGGTTGTCACACCGCACACCTGCTCACTGAGGTCACACTGCACACCTGCTCATTGAATTCACACAGATGCAATCCTCAGAACCCAAGAGGGAAAAAAAAAACCCTATTGCTGGACTTTTAGCATCTTGCACACAGCCTAATATAAAAAGTAGGTCATTAGTAGATGTCTAGTGATTTAAAGAATGTCTAACTCCTAGAAATAGTCATGGGCATATGCTCAAAACTGTATAGAAGTTCTTTAAAGATTGTATTATATACACACATACACACAGATATACATACCTATGTATATGGGTGTATATATATATATATATATATATATATATATATATATATATATCCATCAAGTCAGCAATTGTTAAAACATAAGATTAAAAGACAGGAATTAATTTTGGGAATTAATTTTAATAATTCCTGCCTACAGAATATATAATCCCCCGTTTCCAGATTCTGTCTACAAGCCCATGGGAAGAGGCCAACTGCTGGCTTGCCTGTGGTGTAGCAGAGTATAGACTTCACTGTTGACGCATGGGCCTTGTTCCATTTGTTCGGCTGTGTGTAGAGAGTATGCAGTTTCTCCCACAGAATGTGCTCAGCATGTGTTCACCCTAACCCAACTCCACCTCTCATTTAAACATGTCCAGAAAGGCTGCACATAGCTAGAGAAGATTCTCTATATGCAGTGCTTCCTAACCACAAAGTGACTTCAAATTGCCACCCAGATAGGCCCATGCAGTCTCAAGACTTCCTATGCCCTGGTGTCAGTCCCTATGATTCGCTACAACATGGACTGGGGCTGATATAAAGTGTTAGAAGCTTTAATCAGATTGGATATGGACACTGAAGATAAATGGCCATCTCAGTCACTCTCCTCCTGTCCTTGGGGGATCGTGCTGTGTGACCACGGTTCGGGAGGACACCACACAATGAAGACGTGTCAGTTCCTCCCGCTAGCAAAGTGCACAGATGCCCTAGCCTTTGTGCTTGGAAAGAACTCTACTGGTGACATTGTCCCTCCAACAAAGGAGGGGACTGAACAAGGATGAGCCTCATTTCTGGGCACCCCAAAGAGGGAAAGAACAATGTACAATGTAATGGGTTAAACTGAAAATTGGTAACAGCAGAACAAAAATATCGCCCACTTCCGTGGGGGAAACTTTTTCTTACATTATTTACCTTACCTGACCCAGACCATACAGAAACATAAGCCCAGATGTTTTCTGATTCCGCCATCAAGTTCATCTCTGACCCTGGCCCTATCGCTCGAATTTGGGGTCTCTTTGAGAACTGCTTGTCTGTTGCTCTAATGAGACAAATGGCTGTCTACTGCCCTTGTCGCTCAAAAGTTGTAAGTCATGTCAAACTAGATTTGGCTCTGCCCAGAAGCAAAAGACACAAAGCAACTGGATTTCTGGGCATGTTAATTGCTTTCCCAGGTCCTGCCGCTCTCCTTTAGCTGCCTCCTGAAGGTGAAGTGTGCACACATGCATGCATGTCCGCACGCACGCACAGCTCACACTTCTTGCCTGCAGTTTTTGGTTTCCTAGCCAACAACCAGCAGTACTTGTCAACCCTTATCTTGTAATCCTGCCTTGAACAAGGTGACCCAGAAACCAGGTAAGGTCCATCACCCTAAGCGGTGTGAGTTTGTGGATGCAGGCAGTTGCCTTGGCAGCAGTGAATAAGAAAGAGTCCAGATTCAGCTTCACGATCCCATGAGGAGGAGGCACAAGGAAGGGGCGTTAAATAGGCTCAGAGAGCCCATCTTGCAAGACATTACAGCAAGAGGTTAAATAAGAGCGATAAGCTACTCATTGTAACACTCAATATAGGACATTACAAAGCCACGCCACTCTCCTCAGGGTAGGGGTCAGAAAGCAAGCAGGTGAATCCATTTCTGTTTCTCCACACTATGAAAGTAGAAGGAAACGCAGTCGTGCATGCAGCAACCTTTGCCTAGGTGCTAAGCTCACATAACACACATGATGAAGTTGATCGTTTAGAGACAGTCTGGCCCCAAGCCTGGAAATCAGATGACTCTTCTATGTTGCCTGAAGATGCTCCAAGATTTTCATCTTGGAAAACTGATATCATCTTCCCTAATTACCTATGTGTCCCATGATTGGTGGGACTCAGCCCTGGCTCAGCTGGGGCTGTGTGGGCCGCTGACATTTTCATTCACCAACAACTTGACTTCTGACATCAGAGTACTTCGGGGTTCTTTGCAATCTCTTCCTTAAGAGAATTCCACATGGGCTGATTTCCAGAATTCAATGCCAGTTTATGGTCCCAAGCCTGCCTTCGATCTACTCACAGGGATATGTAAAGAGTCAAAAGACAATTCCAGCAGCACAGGGAAACAGACTGTTTCCCCAAGTGAGGGAGCTTCTCTTATTCTTGAATGCCATGGTTTTGAGATTCCTTTTGCTTATTTGTTTGTTCTTGAAGAAATGGAACCGATAACCTCTGAGGTTCCCACCTTACTTGAGCTGCATCTAACCCAAAGGTTTTGTTGTAATGGATTGGACCAAGGGTTTCTGGATTCATCCTAGATACTAATTAAAACACTTCCTGAGTCATGTTGCTATGGTTACCAAGATCTCACCAAGAGTCATAGAAATGATGCTTAAGTGAGAAGTTTTAGTCACTTCTCTAAGACTTTGGTGGTGTTCCCAGGACTGATTCCTACAAGATAGGGTGCAACTGTGCACACTTAACACCCGCGGTGCCTTTTGCCTGGATATTAACTAACCTCCTCAGTGAATTCTGGCCATTTCATTTCAATAATGGGGTTGCAGCCTCATCCGGTTCTGTGAGGAAAGGCACTCGCTGCCAAGCCTCAGCACCTACAGGAATTAATATGGTAGGAGAGAACTGGCTGCTGCAAGTTGCCCTCTGCCCACAAAAATAAGCATAAAAAATAACCTTGAAAGATAGAACTAGGCAAGTATAAGCATCCCATCTAAGAGGCTCAAGGAGACATCGTGTGGCTTGCTCTCCTCATAAGGACGAGACAGAACGGAGAGCTGGCTTTGAGAGGCTGACTCTGGTTCTCCAGCAGCACCTAGGACTGAGTCACACAGGCCCCACTGTAGGGTTTTTCTCTCATACCCTGCTCTGTTCTGTGTACACTGGAAGGTTCGGAGCTGCACTACAAGTTCTGGCTAAGTTGCCAAGGACAGCTTTAACCTCATGTAGATTTCTTCAGCAATCAATCCCTTTTGGCATCCATGGACAATAGCTGGTGATTGGTCTCTCCTGGGACCAGTCTAAGAATAAAATGACCTATTATGTCTAACACCTGAAAAATCCATTTTTCCCTGTTGTAATGCAAACGCAGTTGCTGAATCATTCGAGCCTTCAGGGAATTAAAACTGTAACAGAGGGACCAGACAAAGTCTACAATCACCAAGGCTCTGGAAGGTGTCAATACTGCATGGTGGGTGGCCAAGGGAATAGCAGGCAGAGCAGTGGTCATGAGAACAAGGCTCTGTTAGATCACATCACAGCCTAAAAAGCCTTTATGTTCAAAGCCAACTGTTACAGCGGCTTCTCTCTGTGGTCAATTCCCTCGGTTCTGACAGCGACCCAGAGGTTGCCTCTCAAACAGAACCCCGTCTGCAGCAAGACTAGAGAGACCATTTGGAAAGCCTGGCCTTTTGTCATATCGGGTCACTCCTCTCTTGATCAAGATCAGTTTTGCTTTCACCAAAAGGGGGAAAAAATTCCCCGGAATTTACATTCCATTCACAGTTCAGTAGCTTAGAGAAGACATCTATTTTCCTGGAGCCTTTGAAAGGCATATGAACTTAGCAGAAGAATAGCAAGGCAATGGAGAAAGAAAGCTGTGAGCTTCAGCATGCTGACAGCAAGCGGTACTCTTGCTTCCTTGCAAAAACCACAATAGAGGTTCTTTAACCATGTGCAAAGCTTAAACAAACAAACAAACAAACAAAAAACCACAAACTAACCCTGTTAAGGCCAAAAGGCAGTAATAGTTTATTGCATACATGCTTGGCTTTAACCTGCCTAATTCCTGTAGCATGACCCCCTTTAGCCTTCTAGTCTATGTTGCAACAGATGAAGTTTCAGAGTTTTCCCTAAAACACTGCAAGAGATACTTAGAGATCTGGGGAGCTGACGATTATAAGAAAGAATGTGGGAGTCGATTATAAGAATGTAGCAAAAGGAGCAACAATTTGCTAGGGTTGTTTTGTTTGCTTTTGTGACACAGGGGAAGCGGTGGATCCAACCCCAGGCCTCACTCACAACCCCAGGCTAAGCACAGGGCTCTGTCACTGTACATGTGTCCATCCCAGCTTTTTCTTTTCTCTTTTTCTTTTCACGGAGCTAGAGACCAACTCTGCTGCTTTACATCAGCCACTGAGCTGTATCCCCAACCACTCCCCCCCCCACCCCCGTGTTTCTTTGCTTTGTAAGATTCATTTCAAATAGCCAGTCGTCCCCCCCACTCCCACCCCCACCCCACACACACTGCTTCCAGGTTTGTTTGCAGAGTACACACACACCAAACAGGAGTTCCTGCTTTCTCAAGGCTGAGCTGGGCCTCTGGGAAATTTACATAGTGCACAATGGCCTTTGGGCAGACACTGGTGTCTGACAGGCATCACTCGAGGATGGCCCGAGGCTTTCCTGAGAGGCAGCAAAAGCAAAGGTTTCTGGGAAAGGCCCTACAGACAGGTGTTTTTAGTTAAGACTCTTTCCATGTCAGCCCCAGGGTACTCACCTTGACTTTGGAGGTGGGGGAGGGGGTGAGAATGCCTCCAATCTGCCTCTGTCCTTTGGGAACTCAAACGCAAAGGAAGCCGATTTGCTCATCCCAGAGTTAGTTTTGCTGTTCTGCCCAGAGGTGCCATCGATGGGATGGAGACGGTGCCAGGTAGAGGAGTTTGAATGGTCTGCCGTACCGTTTTCCAACTCTCTCCCCCAACTTTGACTCAACTCCTGCCCCACCTCCTCCTCCTCTTCTATCCGGCACTGGCGGCTCCAAGCACCAGTCTGGTATCTTGGTCGCCTCTGGTCCAAGGCTGAATAGGAGGTGGCTGGTGGGGGACACTTGGCAGAGTCACCAGCAGTGGCAACACCATTGGTGTGACAGGAAGACGTTAGGTTAGCAGGGACTCTAGACAAAAGTTGGGGTCCAACGCTGCTACCGTCGCTGTGGTCAGTCAGTGGGGGGGCTGCGGGAGACACCGGGGACCCTCCGGGGCTGCTTTTGGACAGCTTGGGGGGAATGGCAGGCTTCTCTTTGGATGTGTTTTCAGTCACATTATGTGGATGGCTCTCCCTTGAGGTTAGCCCCTGCACAACCAAAGGCTCCTCTTCACTGGCTTGTAAGTCCTGGTTCGAAGGCCCACGTGGCCACTGCACCCCCACGGCAGAGTCAGGGCTGCTCAGATAAATAGTCCTGTGGTCCTCTTCTGGGTGAGCAGCGATGACAGTGATGGTGGCTGCCACCTGAGAAGCAGGTTTTGCACCTTCCCTGTCCTGGCTCCAGTTAGGGGGCGTCTTCTGAATCCAGGTATCACCTGTCCATACTTGGCCCTGGCTATGGCCAGCTGGGACCTGCTCTTTCTTGGGCTCGGGCCTCGGAGGCCCCGGAGCTGCCTTCTTCCTCTTGGCGCTTTCGGCGTAGATGGGTTCAGGCTGCACAGGGTCCCTAGGAAGGGAGGCGGGCTGGAGTTCCGCAGCTTGACCCACACATTTGCCAGAGGTGAGAAAGTGGCAGCTGGGGTCCTGCTGCTTCCCTGAGGCCGGTTCCTTCATGAGAGAGCAGTAGTCGTTCTCAAGGTGGGGAGCGAAGGGGCTGCTGGCCCCGCTGCGGCTGCTGCCACAGGACAGACCATCGGAAGAGCTGGCGGCCTCGGAGTTAAGGGATGGCTTCTTGGGGCCCAGGCGGGGCGGGTTCGCTGTGGATCCCTGACCACAGCACTCTCTGGGGAAGCTCAGACCCTGTTTTTCCTCTTCTGTTGGTCTTGTACGTGGTCCCTGCTCCCTGCACGTGGGTGAGCAGTCCCCTCCACGTCTGCCAGAGCCCTCGGTGCTATGAACAGCATCTTTGGATTCTGGACAACAGTCCAGAATGGAACAGTACTCCCCACCTTCGCTGTCTCCTGAGGGTGAGCACCTTTGGTCACTGTCATCCTCCAAGGGCAGGGATTCCCGCAGGGGCTGTGGAGAAGTGCAGGGCCTGGGGCCCTTGGGGCAGCTGGATGTCATCCCTGCAAAGGCAGCCAGCTTCTGGCGAAAGCTCTCGTGAGCCGAGGGCAGCTCTTCCCTCCCAGCCTTCTCTTCCTGGAAGCTCACTGGTTGAAAGGCAGTGTTCCTATCCACTCGGGCCTCCAGGTTATGCAGTCCGACCATGGTATAGGCTGGGGGACAGCGAGAGTTGCCATCTGTGCAGGCAAGAGGGCTTGCAGGCTTCTGCAGTCCTCGGAAGCTGCCTAGGTAAACTATTGGCTCATCTTCCTGTTTCGGGAGCAGGAGCTTGCCTGGGGTTCGTCTCCAGTTGACCTACACAGCCCCAAGGGTTAAAAACAAAACAAAACAAAACAAAACAAAACAAAACAAAACAAAACAAAACACTTGTTACTCTTTATCAGAGAAGGGAGAAGAGAAACAAAGTATGGGGCAAGTGATAAAGTCAACACCTGTTTCAGACAGCACACAAGGCCATCCCAGCACTCAGGTCTATCCCAGTGGGTGGGCAAGCAATGGCAATGCCATCCCACGTTTGGCCTCCCCAGAGCTAGCATCACGATTGGACACACAGAAAGCATCTCTATTTCTAAATGCTGAGCTATGCATCCCACCCAGGGATGCTAATGCCTTTGGCTCACGTCTGTTATGTAACAAAAATCAGCACCAAACCCAGAAAAAGTGAAGACTCACAAGCACTGGGTGAAACAATTCCACTGGATGGAAAATAGTTTGAAATTTTGTTTAATGCTTCCTTACTGGATAATCCAGCTACGGCACATTCCTGAAGAAACAGGCTATAACATTTTTTCTTTTTGTCTTTCCTTCTTTAAAAATAAATATTTTATTATTCTACATTTGCTGCACGCATCTCTGAGTGTTACATGTGCGTGCCTGGTACCCAAGGAGGACAGAAGAGGGCATCAGACTTCCTGGAATTGGAGTCATCATCTGTCGTGAGCACACATGTGGGTGTAGTCATCACTCCAGCCTTCCTCCCCGCACCCCTACCCCCGTATGATTTTTAAAAGCACCTCATATGAGTCAGTGCAGGCCAGGGGACAAAGGGATGGCTTCTGAGCTGGGTCCAGGCTTGCTAGGTTCTCCTTTGAGCTTTGCCACACACACAGCTAGCTGCCCTTTCTTCCAGTTTCTCGCAGTCACCTCAGCTCCCACCTGCTTAAGTGGCTGGACTAGTAGGGCAATAAGGCAAAGCTGGGAGCTGATTGTGCCTGTCAATCATCCCGGTCAATAGAGTGACTTTTCTGCTTTCCTCTCCTTCTTACCCGGTCCCATTTGTACAGATAGCCTCATGGCAGGGCTTGGTGGGGCTCCTTACCCCAGGGGATTCCGAATACAAAGGGCCACTGGCTTATATCGGTGAAAGTTGAAGGTGTCAAGATTGGCTGAGTGAATGGGTGTTGCCAGCTTGGGGGTTGGGGGGAGTTTGCTGCCTCCTCAGGAAATGCCTCTCTTCACATAAACCTCTCTTGAGTTAAAACTGACCTTTGTTTTCTCATGCACTCACACACCCTTCCTGGCCCATGCATTGCACTGGCTGAGGAAATCCAGGACACTGGAAGAGGCCATTATGGAACAAGGGTTCTTAGAATGTCTCAGGCATATAGTCTCAGAGACACGTCCACAGACAGCAGCCTCCAGCAGTCCTGGCCCACACACCCTGTCCATAATTATACCTTCCTAAGACCTTCTTTGGGGAGAAGAAGAAAGGTTGAACCTCTAGGGGTATAAATGTTTTTTTGTGGTCCTAGATAAAGCTGGCAAAACCTACATGTCAAAACTGGAAGTATGGGGGCTGGGGAGATGGCTCAGTGGGCAAAAAGTCCTGTGTATAGATAGATCCCCAAAATTCCCCATAAGAGGCTGGGTGTGGTGTTACAAACCTGTAACCCCAGGGACAGGGGAGTGGACAGAGACAGGCAGATGCTGAGGGCTCATTGGCTGAGAAAGCAAGTTTCTCAAAACTAAAATAGAGGGGGCTGGCATGATGGCTTAGCAATTAAAAGTACTTGTTCTTCCAGAGGACCTAGGTTTGGTGGTTTCAGGAACCCATCTGGAATTCCAGTTCCAGGGGATCTGCAACCTTCTCCTGGCCTTTGCACACCGTACACCCATATGCAAGCCAAGTGTTCATACACATACGATAGAAATAAATAAATCTTTTAAAGTAGAGAAACAATAAATAGAAAGGTCGAGAGCAAGTGAGGGCAGGAACCTGGTGGACCAAGGGAACACACGCAGGTAAATGCATACGCACACCCCATACACCTGTGCACACACACGTACACATACAAATTAGGAAGAAAAGCTATAAGCGTGAACATCGGCTGGGACAAGGCATTATTATAAGGAACTTCTGCTAATATTTTAGATGTGACTGAGCATCGTGGTTACATTTTTTTAAGGCTTTATCCTTGAAATAGATGTGCTTATGATCTTTACAATGTACGGGGAAGGGAAGTGGGTGCAGGGGCGACGAAAATACTGGTCATGAGTCAGTGGTGCAGGAGCTCACGTGGAAGGATACTGGGTGGATGGCAGTCACTGTACAATGGCTGTCGCTTCTGTAAATATCTAAAGTTACAGCCAATAGTTTAAAGCTTCTGTTTGTCTTTGTTTTTGTGTTCCCTTTTATGAATCTCCAAGTCAGGGGAAAACCCTGATGTAGCTGGACTAATAGATACTAGCCTAAAGGAAGACATAGAAAGGTAGATGACTGGAATAGCTAGCCAAACAGCAGCTGTCAGGGAGTAGCAACCTCGAGGCAAGTCAATAGGCAACTATTCTACAGGAATTCTTGCTCCAACAGCCCTCCATGGCTGCCAGCCAGCCACCATATGTTAGAATAGGAACAGCCCCTGTAAAAATACCAGCTGGGTTAGTCAGCCTCACCTTTGGGACTTCAGCGCTCAGGCTGGCTTCAGTCCACAAGTCGGAGGTCTCAGAAGTCATCATGGTGGGCTTTACAGCAATGGTGGGCTTTGAGTAGGCCAAGCCATTCACGCCTTCATCGTCTAGGCGGCAATTCTCAGGCCTGGCAGGCAGGCGAGTTCCAGCAGGTAGGCTGTTGGCTCTAGCCTTGTGATGGCCAGCTGTTGGCTGATGGTCACTCAGCAAGCAGAAGCAGTTCTTGCAAGACCCGGGTTTCCAGATGTGCTCCACAAAGTCGCTGCACGCAGACATTTTTGGGCTCTCAGGGTTCAGTCAAATGGTCTGGAGCACTGTGAGCCGATAAGGTTCGAGTTCATCTTGGGCCAGGCTTTCTGATTGCCGTCTTGCAGGAGGCAGCGATGAGTTCCAGATCAAATCCCTGGAAGGCAGATCGTTGCCTGATTAGGAATGATTAAGAGATGTGTGCATTAGCAATAAGAGCCCATTATGAAAATGGAGACAAGGAAGAAGGAAGTAAAGGAGGAAAAGTCGCCAGAGGGGAATAGTCCTTTTATTCTGGGCCCTGTGCTCAGCTGCCAGAAGCCCTTTGATGGCTTTGATATTCCTTGGGCAGCTCTATCAGAAACTTACGAACAATCATTGCCCCACTTTCTCAAATTGAGAGCATAAAAGACATCCCAGGGCCTTAGAGAAGTGCTTAGAAAAGGCTTGCCACACAAGTGTTAGGATCTGGGTTCAGATCTCCAGCACCTGTTGAAAGGCTGAGCACGATGGTACACATCTGAAATCTCAGTACCAGGAGATGGAAACAGGAAGATCCCAGGGTCTTGATAGCATCAGTGAGCTACAGGCTTGGTGAGTGATCCCGTCTCACTATGAAGTGTATAGCCATAGATGGGGACACCCAATGTCAAGGTCTGGCTTCCACACATGCAAGTATGGGCATGCACGAACACACACATACAAACACACACACACACACTATTTCAGTGCCCCCCCAAACACAGTGTTTTAGATTTTGAGAGAAGGGGCCTGAACCTAGTTCCTCCATTCTTTCAGACCCTGAGGTGTCCAGAGCCTGGGGCACTGCCCAAGAACTACAAAGTAGTACCGCCTGTAAAAGCGAGGGTTTATAGGTAATGACATGCAAGGTTTGAACAGAAACTACAGAGGAAGAGAAGCAGGCAAGGACTCTGAGATGGAAACTGTTATCCACACTTCCGATACATTGTTGAAAAGTGGGAGAGATGTGGTGCTGACTTGCCCCGCAGGGGCACCTTGTCAGGATGTTTGGCATCATGGGAATTCTGCCCCCTCCTCTTGCTTAATCTACACCATTCAATTCTGTGCTGAGGTAAACAAAGCAGGGTGCCACATGCCAAGTTGGAAACAGAAGACAGAAATGCCTGACTCCACAGTCCTGGCCTAAGAGAGACTGGGCAGAATATGAGAGAAGTTTTCCCTATCGTACCCTTGGGGATAGGTAGTCACTTTGTCAAAGCAGCTCACTGCTTCTGAAAACAAATATAAAAGCCCCATTTGCTCCCATAGACCTCAGTAAATTTACTCCTCAGCAAGAGCTCAAAGGGCTATGGCATTACTCCAGACACTCCAAATAGCATCCCGTAAGGTAGCCATGCATCCCATTCTACAGGTGCAGATGTTACAGCAAAGAGAAAGACCTGGCTATCGACACCAAGCTTGCTGTTCTCCAAAGATAAACCAGTTGACTGGACCACCTCACCACACCTTCTTTACCTTGTTCAGGATCCCAGCTAGCTAGCAGTTCTCTGCTTACTTTGCACTGTTCTCTTTTCTTTACTGGGGATGCTTCGGCATCCTGTAGGAGAGTGCACGAGGAAGAAAACCATGTGGAGATCTAGAGATAAACATTCTCCTGGAACTGAGAAAGCATTGCCCTTGGGGGGCTACTCCACCCCATCGGGTGAGAATTTGCCCGAGGTTAATTCTCTCTAAGCAATCAACAGGACTAACCAGATAGAATCACCCGGGAGCTCCAAAGCTCCCAAGATCATTCCAGACTTCTTGTGGGAAGCACTCCATCTCTCGTCTCCCACACTTACAGACAAGGTGCTTATCCAATGGGTATAGAAGCCAAATGTACCCCTGCTCCAGCCAGTTAATGAGAAAACAGCTTCCACGTTAAACTAAATGAACACACACACAGTCTTGAGATCTGAATGTTTCTACAGTCAGTAGAGGGTCTTTCTTTTCTTTAACGATGCTGGCTAGAGTCCTCTCCTCCCAATCCACCCAAATAGCCCGTTCCTTCTCTATCAGATCTTCCAAAAGAAGTCACGGGCTTTTAACAAGCAGAGGAATCACGCCAGGCTATGTCTCTCTCCTATAGTCACCAGCCTCGGAGAGCTAAGTGCTTGCTGCTAAGTTTTATGAGGGGTGCAGTTGCAGGGTGGGAGGCGGAGGGGTGGGGGGAGTGGGTGGGGGCAGGAAATGTTTTGTTTTAGTCTTCAGAGAAGTTGAGTTTGCCATTCTAAGGACCAGATTTGTATGGGAAGCCTGACTAGACCCTTCCAGGTCACAGCAAAGCCACGTTGCGGGGCCCATGTCTACTGTAGGCAAGACTCCAGTGCCCCTCAGTGGGCTTTGGGGAGACAGCTCTGTGTGGGGCAGCTTCCTGTGCACACAGTCACACAGGTCAAGTTTGGGGTGGCCTCATCTCATTTCCTCTTTAGCAGGCAGTCTAGAACACCCAGACACCCCACTTTGCAAGGCTCCTCCCTCCTCTCCGTTTTTGTTTTTGTTTTTGTTTGCCATCAGCCTCTGACAGCCTTGGGAGTTCATAGGCTCTTGATTATTGTACTGTGCTGCCAGAAGCTACCTTGAGAGCACTCACTCATTCACGGGCACTCTCTTTGCTCTCTTCCACAACTCTGACATTTTCCTGCAGGCTGACCACCACATGGGCCACACAACTGCCCAGAAACACGGAGTATTTTTAGGAGACAGGTGTCGCTGCATAAGAGTAACAAAGGAAACCACGGGCTGCCCACTGTCACTGACTCATTGTGTCCTGTTAAAACTGGCTCCTTAGGCTCTGCAAACAGACATTCCCAGCTTGTCTTTGGAGCCAGAGCAGCCCTTCTAGGCCTGGAACTGTCTCCTGTTTGCTTTCAGGAAAAAAGATGATGAACTATGCAAACGAGGCTCAGAGCAGGAGGAGAGAGAGCCCTGGGTAGTGCCAGCTCTGCACAGCCTGGGAATGGCACCTTCTCACGTGCCTACCTCAGAGGGTAGGTGGGCCCCCAGAATTATGCAAATGCTCCCATTTCTCAGTGGGAGGCTGCAAGTGTAAGATCAGGGAAAGATCTGCAGCCTTCTTTGTGATCCAAGTCACGATAACAGAGCTTTGCCTCTGCAAACTTTCGGGCGCTATGATTTACAAGGCTGAGCTGTCAGATACGCTCCCATCGCATCTCAAAAAGAATCTGAAGAATCAGGGTGGCCAGATTCTAAGTATTCGGATCAAAACCCCTCATATTTGCACCCAAATTTGCTCATGCCTTACTTGATAGAATTCCAGAATTTTCCATCTAAATAATATTGCTTCTTGTATTTTACAAAAAAAAAAAATAATAATGCAACCCCCCCAAAGGTACAGTAGGTATGGAAAGTATATAGATTAATGCATTATATTCCATTGGCCAGAGTGGTCTAGGGAGAAAGCAGGACATGACTACCCTAACACTCCACCCCACCCCAGCCCCGGCACTGAGGGTATATTATGGTATTTACATATCTTTTTATTTTCTACTTTCTGAGCAATCATAGCAGGAGGAGTGTGGATTTGAAGCCTGCAGTCTGATCCAATAAGGGGAGCAAAGTTCTGAGGGACCCTAGGAAAGCCAACTTGCTTTCTCTGGGGCTTCCTGTCAAATCTCCTCAGAAGGGGCTATAAGGTAGAGTTGAGAACTGTGATCAGTTAAACCTTTCCAACCTGAGTCTGAACTGAATCCATTGCAAAACTCCTCAGCCTTAGACCTTTGGGTTCTACAATCGGCTGTGCAAAACCATGGTTGAGCTTTACCTGGGAGAACACACACAGTGAGCTAGCGCTGTGGGCTGAGAATTGCTCAGCCGCCTCCATTCGCATTCCCAAGACTCACACACAAGTAGAGATTCTATTTTCCAAGTGTAAGCGTGCTTGTGTGTGCATGTGGGTGTGTGCGCCCGGCTGCAGAGGGGACATCACAAGCAAAGGTTGGGAGCTAGCTCCAGGTATGGAATGATCACCAAGGTTCATCAAACAGATAGCACCTTCCTTCGGAGATCAGCTGCAGCCTAAAAGTGGCTTCCCTGGACCCCCAATTCGTCACCTCCGGGTCTGGCCAGAGCAGCCCAAACGGCCTCTGCCCCTCTGCTCTTTTGACAATACTCACTGCAAAAGGAGCAGTTCCCAACACACAAAACAGAGCAGCCAGACCAGCAAGACCAGTAAAACCATTACAGCGGTCGATCACCCTTCCCGGAACTCCAAGGAAAAGTTTCCCAGTTTCAACGCGAGCGTTTCTCGAATGAATTGAAAATACCCCTCCGACTCCCCAGCTTTCCCGTCTCGGAACCTGCACCGAGGGCACAACCCTGAGCACGAGGTCCGGACTCTCCACGCGCTCCGGATCGGTAGCCTGTCACCCCTGGGGACGCCAGCAGGGGCTGGCCCGCCGGGCCACCGCAGCGACTCTGCGAAAGCCCCTGGGCCGCCACGTTCGTCAGACAAAAAGCGGCGGGATCTGGAGAGAGAGTGGTGGGCTCACCTGGGGTCTGCGGTCCCGCAGCCTCGCCGTCGGTGACCTAGCAGTCTGTTGCCCCGCCGGGCGCCTCGGAGCATTGTCTGTAGCGTGTCTGCGCGGAGTGCTTGCCCAGCCGCGGGCGGCTGACTTCTGCCTGGGCCCGGCGGCCGGGTGGCAGCTGCGATCACGGCTCCGCCCCCTCCGCCTCGGGTGACGCCGCCCGCTCGGCTCCCGCCGCACCCCCGCAGTCCTCGCCGCTGCCCCGCGTCTCCACCGGGCCTGCGCGTCCCGCCACTCTGCTCGTCCCCAGTCCAGGAAGGCGGGCGATCGCCCCTGCCCAGGTCCCTAGGAACTCCGCACCGCGCCCCGCCCCCTCGCTCGCCACAGCGAGGCTCCGCCCCCAGCCCGAGCCTTGGCTCCCCTCGACCTGGAGCTGAGCCCCCTAGAGCGTCCCTAGCTCCATCCCAGCTCAGCGCAGTTCTGCTTGGAAGATCTCTGGTGCTCCCAGCTTTCCTTAACCACAATGCACAGATAGGTGTGTCTGTCGGAGTAAATGCATTCTCATCCCTCTACCCAGCCGACCCTAGGAGACCCTGGTAGGGAGGGAGCAAAAGAACGAAACACGGAAGAGAGGGGGGTCGGGAGTACAATAATAAGATCTAGGGCGGGGGGCTCTGAAAGAGGCGTGGGCGCCTTCACTGCCACGTACTGTTATCCTAGGAAAACCACAAGCCGACTGGAACAGGGCTGGCAATACTGAGAGATTTCAGGTCCTGCTCAGCTCCTCATGTCCAGGCCTCTGGCAAATGGCTCAGCACATCTCTTTGAACTTTAGTGTTTTAACGGTGGAATGCAAATGTTGGCCTGGAGGACCGGCCTTCAATCATGCTGGGGCACCCAGGTCCTCCACCTGTGTTTACACCTCTTCCAGTGCGTGAGTCACTGGCTGAGATACAAGGAGTTCAAGATATTGTTCCTCGGGCGAAAAATCTTTTTTAACTCTCAGGAGGAGGACCAGCCAGTCGCCTCCCTTTCTCCGGCTGCCTGAGTAGGACAAATGTGCACCTTGCCCTGGGTGTTCCCCAAGAAGCCAGGCACTGAAGTTATCGCTCAGGGCCAAGCCTGAGTGAAAATGGAATCCTCCCCCGCACCCCTCTCACACATCTGGTTGCTTCCCTCTGTCCCTTTGCTTTCCAGAGGCAGCGCGGTGTTACATCCTTAATCAGGATGATTCCACGGAGAGAAGGAAGGCACCACCCAGACCCTCCCCCTCTTCGCCTTTATGTGGTGTTAACACTGGCAGCGCTATATAGAATATGAAAGAGGAAGAAGACATGTTTTGGCTATGTATGGCTTCTCTGTAAGGAGTGCAAAGGGAACATAAGGAGAGTTTACTCATCATTCAATGGCACTTGTTACTCATTTGAGTACGGAAAGACTGATAGGAAGGTGTTGGTGAATAGGAGTAGTACTAACATTCATGAAGAACCTACTATGTGCCAGGCAACATCACAGGGCAGGGTTAGCACATTTGACACCTCATAACACAAGTCCAGAAGGGTCCTGGTCCTATCCTTTGCCAGGGCTCCACAGGTGAAAAGTGGTAGTATTGAGATGGGAACCAAGAGCTGCCTGAATCCACCGAGAGTCCGCCACGTTGCCCTACCAACCAATCACTTCAACAAGTACATAAGGAAAACTCCGGTGGACGGCGCCAGCAGCATTACATTCTCCTGAGGGGTCCAGTCCACTTATGAAGACACCAGAGGGGAAAGTGCCAACTAGCAGGCAGGTACAAAATGGTTTGCACTGGACAAACACAATCCGGACCCAAGAGGGGCTTTCAGTTCAGTGACACTGGGCCCTCTCATGGGGATTTTGAATCATTCACGGCTGGCTCTCAGGATTCAGGTTCCCCACATCTTTCAGTCCTCTCCAGGGGGCATAGACACTTCCCAGGATAAACAAAGGCCATGCCAAGCACATAAGAGACACTTCCACACTTTTTACTCTCTTTACCCAATTTATCCTTAATGCACAAAGGACCCAAAGAACACAGTAAAGAAGCAAAGTTTGCAACACAGGGAGACCTCTGTGGTTCTATAGCATGACACAGCAAGGGAAGGGTTAATCTGGAATTTCTGCTCAATAAACGGTTCCCAAATGGTTTGCTGGGCTCACAGGAGATAAATACACAATACTGCCGCTGCTGATCCATAACATGTTTTTTTTTTCTTTTATGCCAGCTATGTGGCAGCAAAGAAGGCTTCAGCCTGCCTAATGAAAAACAAATTTTCAAAAGTGGTGAAGATGTATACAAAATACCACCCACTTGCACAGTGCTTCTCCTGCAGCTGTTCGGTGTGTTATAAATCTCTGTGAAGCTGGTAAGCTCGTGTATGCGGTGGACGTTCCGCTTAGACTCGCACCCCGCACCCTGCAATGCAGTGCGATTTGTGTGTGCTCAGCACTTTGCATCTGGCGACTTACTGGTTGCTTTTCATGGTGTTTTCTACTCAGGGATGGAGCTCTTTGATACAGATCAGACCTTTCATAAGAGCAATTCTCTTGGGTGTTTTAGTGCTTGGGCACCATTCTGTACAAGAGAGCTGTTAAATTTTAGGAGATTGAGAGACAAGATTGAGACAGGGGGTGCTTGGGGGTAAGGTAACGTAGTTTATAACTGAAGAACCAAAGAGGCAGAAGCAAGAAGTGTGTGCCATTAAATTATCCTAAGAAAACCGGAGCCGGGATATTTGAGAGGGCTCAGAGAGCATGTAGACTGGGCTAAAGAATTCTCATGCCCGGTCTTTCTCCATCTGGATGAAACAGAAATGCCTCTCACCTTAATGTCAGAAAGGTGTTCAATTTCAGTCCATGAATATTTATCGAGTTGCTTCTCCTTAGGAAGTTTTTGGGAAAAAGTAAGAGACAAATAGAAGCACTCGGAAGGGAATGGAAGTGAGTTAGGTAGGTGGGGAGAGAGAGAGAGAGAGAGAGAGAGAGAGAGAGAGAGAGAGAGAGAGAGAGAGAGAGAGAGAGAGAGAGAGACTGAGAGACTTTTCATGGAGGAAGGGGCCTTTGTAATGAGAAAGGTTGCTATTTTGGGACAATGGGGACTTTCCAGACTGAAGGAATGGTATCTCTACAAAGGATTTGGGAGTGGCCCCCGACTTCGATGGCAGTCTGGCAGGAGCATGAGGACAAGAGACACAGCACAGTGTAAGGTAACACTGGGTGGAAAGAGCAGGCTTGCCGGTGAGCCAATAAGAAAGCACAGGCATTTCTGCAACAGAGTGATGTCATCTAAGGTGGTTTCTCTTCAGGGTTCCGGGGATCTTGCCTTCCAGATGGACTAGGAAGGGGGGAAACGATTAGAAATAAGAAGCATGACAGTTTCTATCCTGGGTCCAGATGGGAGACAGTGGCCTTTGATAGGGACACAGCAAGGAGGTGACCAAGGACAGCTTCTTTTGAGAGATTCAGACTTGGAGATAACTACAGGACTGATTGACCGAGTGCCATATTTACTAGCTTCCACAATGAAGCACTGGCTGTGTCAAGCTGAAAGTGCACAGAGATGAATGTGGAGTTTCTCATGTAAACCTCACCGAACTACTGCGTAGAGGGCATCAAGAATGAAGACAAGGAATTAAAGATTCTTAGCAGATTTCTAATCACAATGTACAGATAGGATGGTAGTATCCTTACTACAAATACGAAAGTCAGTGGGATAGAGCTCAGGGGTAGAAAGCCTGCCTGGCAGGCAGGAGAGCCTGCATGCAATCCCCAGTAGCCATGTGGCAGAAACAAGGATGGCAATGAAGTCCTGAGAAGGGTACCGGGAGGCATATCATATAAGGAGGCATATCAATAAGGAACAAAAAACAACACAGAGACATGGAGGGTTGGGGGACACAACAGTCTAGAAGAGACCATGAAACTTTAGTCCCCTTTCCTCCAAACTTTGAAAATCCTGACTGAAGAAGAGAGCCTGTCTGAATAGAAGTCTTTGAAGAATAGAGAGCCATGGAAGAGGAGCTTTGGGCTCAGTTACTTGCATGTCGGGAGAGTTTGGGATAAGCTTCAATTCTTAGTCATTTTATGGATAGAAGTAGAAGGCTGCAGATGCTGTCAGAGCAGGAAGAACCCATGTGGACCTGTGGGCTGTCTACCTTGGTCTGGACAGGGATCCACAGGGAGAACAGGCACACCTCAAGTGTAGCAGGAGAACACTTTCGGCAAGGGTGATGGCTTGAAGATGCTTGGGCGCGGTGTCTGTTCACAGCACTAAAACCCTAACTAAGACAGACAGCAAGCCATGAGGAGGGACACTCTGAGAACTGGTTCCAATGTCATGCCCCAGAAGGTGGCATTCAGGGTCCCAAGACCACCGTAGAAGAGATGGAAAGTAAGGGAGAGGGGAAGAAAAAGTTCTTCCCCAAAGTTGCTGTGGCAAACTCTCCTGGAGGGAACAGAGCTGGCATCAAGCTGGTATAGCAGGTAAGACACTTGCTGCACAAGGCTGGTGACCTGAGTTTGACCCCTGGAACTGAAGGAAAGTTGGAAGGAGAGCTCCACCTCTACAAAGTTGTTCTCTGACCTTCACATACCCACCATGACACTATGCCCATATTGATACATTGTGCACACATACACATATGCCATGCACATAATAATAATAATAATAATAATAATAGAGCTGGAGAGATGACTCAGTGGTTAAGAGCACTGACTGCTCTTCCAAAGGTCCTGAGTTCAATTCCCAGCAACCACATAGTGGCTCAGAACCATCGGTAATGAGATCTGATGCCCTCTTCTGGGGTTTCTGAAGACAGCTACAGTGTACTTATATAAATAAAATGAATCTTAAAATAATAATAATAATAATAAACAAAACAATACCGTCCTGTGCTCTTTCTGTCCCACTTGTGAGTAACATTCTTTACAACCAGAGAAAGGCTGGTTTGACAAGCATTTATATTTTTGGTTGTGAGCCTAGCCTTTAATGGCTGAGCCATCTCTCCAGCCCTGACAAGCATTTATAGCCTGATTCTTCCACATCCTTTCCGCAGGGTCTTACAGTCACCAACCCAGAACTCTTTCTTCCTTATCTGAGGAAGTGTTATGAGTCCATCCCTTGTCACACCCTTATTGGGGAAAAAAAAAAAGAAAAAGATTTTTAAAACAAATTTATTCAGTGGGCACAAGGGTATATATATATATTGACCCAAAACTCTTCAGGAATCTAGAGGCAGGAGGGTTACATGAGCCCAGGATTTTGAGGCCAGTCTTTGCAATGCAGTAAGACACCCATCTCACCACAAAGCAAACAAAACTAAACTGCGTTAACTGGCTAGGTTGAGCCGAGTGCACTGAGTGGTAGAGGGCTTGTTTAACATGTGCCAGGTACTAGAGATGACCTACAGAATCCCACCCCAAAGTAAGTTGAACCCCACTCCTATACAAAGAATCCAAATTAATTTCTGGTTTGTTTTGTTTTTCAAAACAGTTTCTCTATATAGCCCTAGCTGTACTGAAACTCACTCTGTAGACCAGGCTGGCCTCGAACTCAGAGATACACTGGCCTCTGCCTTCTTGGTGCTGGGTTTAAAAACATGCACCATCAGTGCCCAGCCAATTCAATGTATAAGTAATACTTGTCAAACCCTTGGTTCATCTCTAACTTTGGTCCTGGGTAGTAGCCGCACTCAGGATCAAACAGTTGAAATTTTTCTCATGTATTAAGCACTCAATAGTTGTTTTTGTTTGTTTATTTTCTGCCCAAACTGGAAACATTTAAATAACATAATCAGGATGACTGAATCACAAGCCACAGGGACCTGAGAGCTAGAAGTTCACTTCCTGGCCTTTATGATCTTTCTTTCTGCCCACACACTATATAGAGCCCAGATGTCAGTATGGGGAGGGGGGTGTCACATTTTCTTTTTTTATTATATCTGATATAATTTTTATCAGATGTGCATTCGGTGACAGATGCATTAATATGCTTCTACAAGAAGCAGTTTTTAAAATGTGGCTGCTGTAGCTTAAACTGTGCCCCTATCCTGCCAAACGATGTGACACAACGCTAACCCCTAGAACTTGGAGCACGGTCTTATTTAGTAGAGAGTTCTCTACGGCCTAACTAAGGTAAAAAGAGGTCATGAGGTTGGGCCCTTATCCAATGTAGCTGATGTCCTTCTGAAAAGGGAAACTTGGACAGAAGCAGACATATACAAAGGATGGCAGTGTGAAGGCATAGAGGAAAAAGACAGTCCGAGTAGTGCCATGCACGGGAGCCACAGAATGCCAGGGTTAGTCTACCAACATCCATTACCATTCGAGGAAGAGGGCATCAGACTTCCACGAACCATATCAGGCCCAGGGGGAGACAATAAAAGACTCTCTCCTTAAACAAGAGCCAGAGCCTGATCCCGTTAACAGACAGATTTTGAAATCCAGAACTTTGAGAATAAAATCTGTGTGACTTTATCAGTTTTGGATACTTTTCAGAGTAGCTAGTAGGAAACAAACATTGTTTCTAAAATAAAAATGTTGCAATGAGTGGCAGGCACTCTTGCTGAGAAGGCAAGCTCTTTTCTAAGATCCACCTTGTAAGAGTATAATATGGGAGCCAGATTGGCGAGAGGGACCTTGTAGTCGGGAAGTTTACCTGTCCCTTAATTCAGTCTTTGCCTGACTCGCAAAGAGGATGGCTGTTTTTCATTTTCAAAACTCCACTCTCCTGTTTTAGGGTGTTTGAGTGGGAGCAAGGCCTGATTCCACAATTTTAACCTTCGTGTGTATGGGTGCAAAAGTGGACCTCTTCCCTAAGGCAATGTGAAGTGACATGTACCAAAGCCACAAGGGGACAATTGTGACTCTCACTGCTTGACTTGGTCTCTGTGCTGTATCAGAGCAGAGTGAAGCAGAGCCCTTCACAGGAGGAGGAGTTGGAGAGGTGTCTTAGTTAGGGTTTTACTGCTGTGAACAGACAACTCTTATAAGGATAACATTTAACTGGGGCTGGCTTGCAGGTTCAGAGGTTTAGTCCATTATCATCAAGGCAGGAACGTGGTAACATCCAAGTAGTCATGGTGCAGGAGGAGCTGAAAGTTCTACATCTTCATATGCAGGCTGCTAGCAGAAGACTGGCTTCCAGGCAGCTAGGATGAGGGTCTTAAAGCCCACACCCACAGTGACACACCTACTCCAACAGGGCCGCACCTACTCCAACATGATCACACCTTCTAATAGTGTCATTCCCTGGGCCGGACATATACAAACCATCACAGGAGGAAACACCCTATCTCATTTGAATGGTCCACCAGTCTAAAGAAACCTCTCTCAAGGGCAAATCCTTTGTGAAACTGTTTCACAATTTCTTTAAAGGTTATACATAAACTTGTCGCATAATCCAGCAGTCCCACTCTGGCACCTACCCAGGACATATGAAAATAGATTCAAACAAAGGCTTGCACACACAGGCATACCATAACCAATAATAGTCAGCATAGGAAGAACCCATGTGTCCATCAGTTCAAAAATGAGTGAAGTAATATCTGATATACTTGGTACATGGAATTATTATTTGGGAATTTAAAAAAAAAAGAAAGAAGAATAAACTATTGGTTCACATTATAACACTCCACATTCTTTTAGAACAGTGGTTCTCAGTGTTCCTAATGCTGTGAGCCTCTAATACAAGTCCTCATGTTGTGGTGACCCTCCCCAACCCACCAACGATAAAATTATTTTCATTGCTACTTCCTAACTGTTATTTCGCTGCTGTTGTGAATTGTGATGTAACTGTCCGATATGGAGGATGGCCTTTGGCATCATTCAATCCCTAAAAGGGTCAAGACCCACAGGTTGAGAACCACTGCTCTAGAACCTTGTCAGCCCTATGCAAAGGGAAAGAGGCTGTATGGGCGATTGCTTGTGGTATCACCTATTTGTATGGAATATCCAGAAAAGGCAAATCTGTGGTGACAGGAAGCACATTAGGGGATGAAATAGGGCCGAGGTAGCTAAAGGGACACGAGAATGTTCTAAAGCAAAATTTTTTTTGACCATGGTTGAAAAACATGACCAGTTTGCTATAAATCACTGATCTTAATTTATGGGAATGATCCATTATCAAACAAGTTGCTCATAGGAGGAAAGGCAAAGGACTGACATTCAAGCCAGGAAAAAAATGGGGAAATTCTGATACCTGCTACAACATCATGAACATGGAGGAAACAGCGCCTAGTCAAAAAGCCAGTCATACAATGGCAATACCATACAGTTTGGTTTATTTGGGATACACAGAGCAGTCAGCTTCACAGAGGCATGACAGAAAACTGGGGCATCCAGAGCTGGGGAAGGGTGAGTGGAGACCTCAAGTTTAATGGGCACAAAGCTATCCTTTTAGCACATGCAAAGTTCTGCATATGGACAGTCCTGATAGAACAGTGGGAAATTTTACTCAGTGTCATTGAATTTGTGTATTTAAAATGGATAAAATAATAAACTTTCTGATGTCTATCAATTCTCTCTCTCTCTCTCTCTCTCTCTCTCTCTCTCACACACACACACACACACACACACACACACACACACACACCTCATGGTTTGAGCCAGAGAAAAGGAATCAGTTTCTTTAACTGTTTTTGGAAGTTGAAATAGGTCAGAGAAACCCATTGTCTTAGTCACCGAAAAGACCATCGTTTATAAAGTCTATGGAGGAAAGAGCTCAAGCTCTGATCCTATAAAATTATGGAACCCATGGGTCGTTTGCTGCTCAGAAACTCTTCATGAGAAAACAGTACAGAGTTTGCTGAGGTTCAATGGCCTGGAGTCTGTTCTCTACCTCTCCACAGCAGTGGGGCCTTTGGGTTCTATGGACACCACTGGGTCTCAGTTATCTCTGGCATTTTGTTCATAACCAAGGCTGGGGAAATCTCATTTGGGAAATTTTTTATTTCTCTCCATGGTACATCCCAAGATAAAAACAATCCAAATAAAATACAGATTTTAGCATCTCTCTTTTTGAGTTTTTGATGGCATAAATTTGGCCCAGAGACAGATGTTATCTGATTTCTGTGAGGGATGGAGTGAACTGACACTGGGGAGGAAGTGAAACCTCCACTCATGGGATCTGTGGGTGTGTGAAGCCTTCTTTCCATTTCCTGTCCTCAGTACACAGTAGGCAAAGTCCTCCCCAAGTCCATTGTGTCAATTGCAGGGTCTTCTACAAATACAACCGCATCTTCCTACGCTACGTCATAATACATGCAATAAATATTCTTCTTGTTTGAATGTCAGTAAAGTGAGGTGTGGTAGACTTTCATAGCTATACCAGTCAGTCAATAATTCACCTCAGAAGGTTCTAGAAAACAGATTTTTCTTTCTAGTCTCTGGACTTGGTCAGGATTTTTATTGCTGTGACACCATGACCACAGCAAGGAAAGCTCTTAGTTGGGGCTGGCTTACAGTTCAGATGTTTAGTCCTTTGTTGTCATGGATGGAAGCGTGGTGTCACACAGACAGACACAGGCAGACAAGTTGCTGGAGACATAGCCTGAAAGTTCTAGACCTAGTTCCTCAGGCAGCTGAAACAGAGAGCGACATAGGGCCTGGCTTAAACACCTGAAACCTCAATGCCTACCCAACATGACACACTTCCTCCAACAAGGCCACACCTATTCCAACAAAGCCACACCTCCTAATAGTGCCACACCCTATGAGCCTATGAGGGCCATTTTTATTCAATTTACCACACCCCTAGTCTAAACAACCCAACAACTGTGCTGAGTATTATAACTGCTGCCCTTCATAAATAATCAGAAGGTGACAAGCATGGAGATTCTCAGCCAGTACAGAAGGAGAGAGCACAGGATGGTAGCTGAGGGGCTTCCTAGAATGTCCAGTGGCCACAGCATACAGAATTAGAAAGCTTTGCAGTGACCCAGGAAGGGGAGAATGTTTGCAGGGCAGGGTCAGCTGGTCTAGAAAGGGGGGGGGGGGGACAACAGTTTCGACTCATTTACTGGAAAAGCTGTAGGCCTTGTTAAGGACTCTTTAGGATAATAGTTCTTTTGACTGTCTGTTTGGCTTTTTCTCCTTTGGAAGTGGTAGCAGTGGTTGGCTGGAAGAGATGTGGAGAAAGCAGGGTAGTAAGGGGGTCAAAAGACACGTGATGGACTGACTAACAAGCAGGCTTTGTGAGCTGAGACTGAGGGGACACCCGCAGAGCTGCCAGACAGGCTTGTCCGGTGTGTGTTGTGGGGGCGGGAGGAGGGATTCAGGGTCGGGAGGCTGGGGGGTGGGGAGAGGGGGTGATGAAGGGGTGGAGAAGCGTCTAGAGCATTGGATGAGACAGCAGGTTCTAGAAAGATGCCCCACAGAAGTGTACTAGCAGAGGAAAATGTACTTCTGCCACGAGGGAACTCCAGAGTCTGACCACTGATTCTCTTTTAAATCAATATTACAGTATCAAGTATTTTCACCCCTGGGTCAGCATCACGAGACACAAGAGAGAGGAGGTTTTGATTACAAAGGAATCCGTTTTCAAACAGAAATGGATTCTCTCAAAAATATTAAAATAAACAGAAAAATCTATTGTGACTCAGCTGACTAAGGCGGGGATGACAGCAGCCTTCACTTTCAGGGCCCTACAGAGCTTGCGTCCAGGGGAAGAGAAATGTGACTTTCAGATCAGGGCACAGACTGGCTTTGTCTATTAGCCAGTGACACACACCATAATGCAATTGTATTGCAGAGAGTGGCCAGAGAGAGCCATGTCTTGAACACTGGGCAACCTGGGCTGGGCAAACCCATAGGAGTAACTCACGGGGGTCAGGGGGAGAGGGCGGGCAGACCATCGGCCTTAATTCTTGTTTTCCAAAGAAGTCACATTGCATGGTGGAGGGAGAATGGGAAAAAATTCTATGCCTTCCATAACCAATCAGTTTAGCCCAGATTTATCCCTTATCTCGGTAAATATCAAATTGTGTATATAGTCTCTCTACAGAGATGGCTAGGTTTCCTGATACATGGACTCTTAACCTTAGTTCTACTATGCCTTCGAAGGATTTAAACAAGGATGATGTGACTGTTATCCCTCTGACTCTGGGATGTCTCATCTTGGTGTTTCTGTTAACTTCCACTTCCTTATCAAATGAGATAATATATGTGCATCTTCTGGGGGAACTACTTTAATTTTTAAAAAATACTTTATTTTATTTATTTTATAATGGGTACTTTGCCTGCATGTATATGTGTTCACCACACAATGCCTGGAACCCGAAGAGGCTAGAAAAGCGCATCAGATCCCTTGGGACTAGAGCTCTAGACTGTTGTGAGCTGCCAGAAAGCTCTAATTTCTATTTCTCAGGTTATATCTCTCCAAGTCTTCCATGAGCTTTATCATACGAGGGTACCTAGGTGACATCTCTTTTCATGTGTCACCATTGACAAGTGGATCTGAGCACTTTTCCTGTCTTGATTTCTATTTTAATCAGTTCTAGAACCCTCATTTCCTATTCTCTTCTCCCACTTAATGTTGTTAGCCAGCTTTTGTTTTTGTTTGTTTTGGCAATGCTCGTCTGCGGTACGGTCCTTTGTCTCCACCATTTCCCATGGCCTTGCTCCCTTGTCCAGTCCATCCTGGATTGCAGCCATCTATATCAGCCTTCTTTAGGGTCTACTTCCAAACCTCTCTTTGTTGCTTTTAAACGTTTTGAAGGCTCGCATATTGTTCCTGTCTCGCTGATAACTGAAAAGACAGGATTTTTGTTTGCCTAGAAGGATTGAAACAAAGTGTAAGAATGAGCGTTCTTAGGGTAAAGCTATCAAACTGCAGGGCAGTGATGTGCCACTTAAAATGCCAGCCAAATTTTTACTTGAACTCAAGGCCTGTTAGCCCGGAACAGTAGAATTCAGTCCTAACTGACTGAGATGAATGGGTAGAGAAACAGAATCTTGACAGGGTTGGGACAAGACAGATAGATAAGCCAACCTTGACTGAAGTGAATATCTCAAATTGCACCCTGCGGTGACCTGAACTATGAACCATCTCCATAGGGTCATTTGCATATCTTCCTCCCTTCTTCACATTCACCAGGGTCTAAACCTGTTTACTTCTCAGCTAAATAGGGTCATTAATGCATCATGCACTGCTGCCTGGTCTGCAGCTAACTACACCACCACTGCAGTCCCTCCCTTCCTGTGAAAGTTGCAGAAAACACATCGTTAGCACTGTGCTAACACCTACTTGACCAAGCATTGGATATCAAGTTCAGAAGCCGGCTGTCTTTGGGCCACGTGTGTTCTTCTGTGCTGAGACTACTCATCTGGCACATTCCCTGAACCAAGTCCCCTTTTCTGGGTGATAGAGTTTCAAATAGTTTACTGTTTCTCAACAACATGAAGGCTCTGGGCTGAGTTGGACTTTCAGCTTTGCAGACTGGAGCACTGACTTGGGTTTTGTTTTTGTAACTTATCACCTTGGTGTTGGCTTAACAGTAACCTGTGATGATAAGGATTGCATAGGAATAGATGAGGTCCTTCAGTCAGAACAGTTGCCCTGGTGTATGTGTGTGTGTGTGTGTGGTCACTTGGAATCCCTTCCTGTTTCTTCCTGCTGGAACTCTTTGTGTCTATGTTTTTAGTTGTCTTGATGTACCATCCAAAGGTGCTATATTAATCTGTTTTCTATTGCTGTAACACAATACTAAAGACTGAGTAAATTATAAAGAGTCTATTTTGGATCACAGCTCTGGTTCAAGACTCAGGGCTCACATCTAGCAATAGTTTCCTAGCTAACAGTCAGAAAGTAATGTTGTATATCATATGCGCGCGCACTCGAGCATGTGTGTGTGTGTGTGTGTGTGTGTGTGTGTGTGTGTCTATTTCCTGGTTTCTCTCTTATACAAACAGGAGGACTCATTAACAAGGCTTTACTCTGATGACCTGATCTAACCCCAATCACCTCCCAGAGGCCCTATCTCTAAATATCCAAGATTAGGTTAAATTTCCATCTTCTGGATATCTCACAATGAGGGTTAAATTTCAACAAGAGTTGGCAAGCCACAAGCCACACTCAAACAGTAGCATGTGCAGAAGCAGAAGAAGCTGTGTGCTGCCCACTTAAAGTATTCATGCAGATAGTAAACCTGCTGGAACCACAGCAGGCTCCTCTGAGGTATCACCCCTACTCATAGGCTACCATGAACTACCCAGAAGGTTTGAGTTATGCATTTTCAGTCTTCCAAGACATTAGGAAAGTTTTGGAAAAACAACCAAGGGTGCTAGCAAAGCTCACCTGGCAGATTAGCTTAGGAGTCAGGGGTTTTGCCCTGTTCTTTCTCTTTTCTCCTAAAGACTTGGATGGTTATAGATGCCTAGAGCTCTGGGAGAGGAAGATGGGAAGGAAGGTCAGCAGGCCTCTCCCAGTTGCCTTCCCTTTTCCCCAGCAACCAGTTTCTAGGAATCATCACTTCTCTGAGATTCTTGTGTTGTTAGGTACCCTATTTCTAGGTCACATGTACTAAGATATTTTATGGACACCAAATTAGCCATCTTTAGATGCTATGACTTTATCACTTTCAGTGGAATCACCCTTCTTAGGTTGGGACAGACATGTGCCCACCCTATATAATCAAGATACCCCCTAATTTCCCTCCTTTGCTGTCAGACCCCTCTTGTCTTCCCATGATCTCTTCTGCTTTTGTCTTGATAGTTTTGCCCTTTCCCAGAAGTCATACAAATAGGACCGTATAGTATATAGCATTTCAAGCTAGGCTTCTTTCATTAACTTTAACACTTCTGAGACTTATTCACCATGTCCTGCATAAAAGTGTTTGCTCTTTTTTCTTGCTGAGTAGTATTCTACATGGGAATTTACTAAAATTCATTTATCCATGTATCAGTTGATGAATATCTGGGCTGTTTCTCAGGTTGGGTAGTTTTAAGTGATGCTCATTTAAAAAAAAGAATTTAGGGGAGGAGGGCGGAGGGAGGATATAGGGAACTTTCGAGGTAGCATTTGAAACGTAAATAAAGAAAATATCTAATAAAATAAAAAAATAAAAAATAATTTTAAAAATCGTTTTCCTTTTCTTTTTTAAACCTGACTTAACTCGCCCCACCCCCCCCCCCAATAACTTCTAACTTATTTACTTTTAGTTTGGTGTAAAATAAAAGACCTGTGCTTTGCTTATTGCTTGAAGCATAGATTCTAAAATACAATTCTAACCAGTGCAGGTTGGTCATGGCATTTTGTCACAGAGGTTCCAAGGGCAGCAATGTCTCTGCATTTCTAGGTCTGAGTCTCTCCACATGGAGAAGAGCACATGCCTCCCTGTCCACATCTACTTAAGGAAGAGAAAGGCAGCTGTACAGAGACTGCAGCAGCCCCAGTTGTCTTCTCCCCTGGTCCTTTCACAATAGAGCCTATGTAAATAATTGTGGGCAAAAGGCTTTAAAACCTTTCCCATAGGAAATTGGGAGCCAAACTTCAGTGCTTTAAACTCTTCGTTCATTTTGAAAATTACCCACTGGAGTAAGAAGAAAAATACATATGAAGACATCAAAGGGCTAAGATCAGGAGGTGCTGAGTTACGGTATGGTGTGCGCCTACAAGAGGAATTTGTCTCACGCACATTCGCCTCGGGCATAAGAGTGTTGCAACATGCTGTGGTATCACCCTGTAAAAGTATTGCAGTTAAACTTTCTTTCTCCAGCACCATTCTCCTCTATGAAAAACTTGAGGGAGAGGGCCTAGGGAGCTGGAGGATGTAAGAAGAGAAAATGGGAGGAGGGGATGGAGAAGGGAGTGGAAAACGTGGGCAATTTTACAGGACCTTTTATCATAGAGTCTCCAGTTGTTTTCAAAATCAGACCCATTTGTTAGTCCATGATTATCAGGATGTGGGAAGCTCAGTAGAACTGGAATGAGTTATTATGAACCATAGCGTGGTGGATAATTTTATGTGTCAACTTGACTGTGTTCTGGGCTGCCTGGGTACGTAGTCAACTGTGTTCTGGAGTGTTTATGGGGGGGTGTTTCTTAGATAAAATAGAAAAAAGATTATCCTTGAAATGTGGATGAGCCATGTCCTGGCATTTGAGGCCTTAGTAAACCAAAGAGGTAGCTCCCCTCAGAACAAGAGGGGAGCCAGTAGATGACCTTAGACCTCAATTGCAGTTCCTTGGGTTTCTGGCCTACTGGTCTACCCTGAAGTTCTTGGATTTATCAAGCTTCTGAATCTCCAAAATTTTATAAGCTGGTTCTCTAATGATCCTCCCTGCTCCCTTCTCTTCCCTTCTGTTCTCTCCCTTTCCCTTCCCACCCCTCCCCTCCCCTCCTTCTCCCCTCCTCTTCCTCCTCCCCTCCCCTTCCTCCTCCCCTCCCCTTCCTCCTCCCCTCCTCTCCCCTTCCTCCTCCCCTCCTCTCCCCTTCCTCCTCCCCTCCTCTCCCCTTCCTCCTCCCCTCCCCTTCCTCCTCCCCTCCTCTCCCCTTCCTCCTCCCCTCCCCTTCCTCCTTCCCTCCCCTCCTCTTCCTTCTCCCTTCTCCTTCCTCCTTCTTTCTCCTTCCTTTACTCTTCTCTCTGCTTCTTTCTTCTTTCTTCTCCTTTTTACTCTCTTCCTCCTCCTACTCTTCTTCCTTTCTCTCCCCTCTCCCATCTCTCTCTCTTCCTCTTCCCCATATTCTCTGTGAATATATATGCACAGATCCAGATACACACACACACACACACACACACACACACACACACACACACACACACACACACACACTCCTTCCCAAAGAATCACATTCCAGATGATATTAAAGACAATTTGTCCAGCCCTCATTCATCTCTTCTGTAGTATCATCTAAACAAGCCTCAGAACCTCAGCTGATTATTTTCTGTCCAGGAGCTTTCTGGCCTCCCAAAGCATCTACTGTCCATTTTGGACAGCCCTAATGATTACAGTTTTGTTGTCCTTGTTTGTTTGCTTCAAAGAGCAGGTTTATTCCACTTCCCAATGGCTTCTATACTTTATAACAGCTTCATTCCCAAGCATTTCCCAGGCTTTTCAGAAACAGGTGCACATTTCCACAATCCATCTTAATTTGAATGATCTATGTGGCAGAGGGATTCTGAACTATCAACTGGGTCTTCTCCCCCCCCCCCCCTTTGTATGTGTATACTTGTGTCCATTTCATTTATTTGTACCCTTCACTCTTTCATAAATCACCTAGGACATTAGTGCCTCCTGCCCCAGGGCGGCCAAAGAATTAGGATACAGAGGACAGAGTCAAGGACTGGTGTGCCTGATGGATCAGGGACAGAGCAGAAAAGCACTACATTGGCAGGAACTTCCAGGATGATAAAAAGCAACAACACACTGGCTCTTTTTTTTTTTTTTCTCTGTATAGCCCTGGATGTCCTGGAACTCACTCTGTAGACCAGGCTGGTCTTGAACTCAGAAATTGGCCTGCCTCTGCCTCCCAAGTGCTGGGATTAAAGGCATGCGCCACCACTGCCTGGCTAACACACTGGCTCTTGTGTACCTGATGCCTAGGGCTAGACGGTGTGCGGTCCCTAAGGGATGCAACTGGACAGGGAGTGAACTAGAACTAGGGGAAGTCCAGATTCCAAAATGGTTCAAGAAAAAAGGAGCTGGCTTGAACCAGACTAAGTGTCTTCCACTGAGAGTAGAGGAGCATGAATCACAATTTTATTTGGGTTTATAGAAAAATAAAAATCTACTAATAGCTCTTGTTCAACTGAATATACAGAATGTGTGGTGTTATCTGTTTGTTCCTCCCTGAAATAAGCTACCGAGAAGCCTCTTCCCTTTGAGAATCTTCTGTCCCTGGAAGGGGCTCCACATAGGGTAAGGAATCCGAGTCCCAGGAAAACACCCTGGGAACCACAGGCTGCTACTTTGGTCTTATAGCTCCTCGTCTCCATTCCGTCCTGTAGCCAACATTCCTTCAAAAAACATGTACTGAGTACTTGCTATGTGATCATTACTGTGCTAATTATTGGAAAATCAAAGACAAAAGAAGCCTTATGTTTCAAGGAGAGGGAAGGGAACACAAAAATGTGAGCGGGTTTGCAATTAAATGTTGCCATTAAATGGGTTTAAAACACTGGGAAAGAGCTCAGATTCTTTCCCTACACAGACCTACTTAAAGGCAATGAGTAAATATTTATCTTTAATGATGATCACTAGGTGAGATCCTGGAGGAGCCAGTAAGGCTGTGGGACTTCCCGGGAGACAAGCTTGATCATGGTTGGAACCAGTTTATAGAGCTTCCAGCTTCCAGATACAGCTTACAGGCAGGGAAAGCAATGCTTGGCTTTATTATTGACAAAGGCAGACTTTTGAGGACCCTGTATACGGGTGACATTATAATCATCACACAGTTACCGTGCTTGGCAGCTCTTACCATCCTCAATCTTCAACACAATTCAAAATGATTAGTGGCAACACTGCTCTGGAAATCAAGGTTTAGAAAGTCAAAGGATATGTCTTAATAGAGGCAGAGCAAGCGTTCAAATCCAGAATCCTTTATCCACCTTGTATGATTACAACCTAAGAAATATTCAGAGCTTACAATGTATTTGGTTCTTCTTGGGATCCATGCCTTTCCACATCTCTATGGCAGAGCTGAGCAACTGTGGCCAAGACTATGAAACCTGCAGAGCAGAACATATTTACCACCCGGCACTTTCTAGAAAGTTTGCTGACCTCTGAAAATAGACTTTCTCAAGCAATTTGACCAAGTAGTGTTCTCAATTACAAGCCATATTTGTCCATTCCCATTTTGAGACAGGTCTCCTTGTGTTCAATTGCACAAAGTTTTAGAGACACCAGACAGTTTTTCTAGGAGTTCATAGCCAAAGTGATCATGCTGTGATTAAAATTAGTCCTCTTGTTTTCTTGACCAGGATCTTTCTGATTCTATGGAAACACCAATGTCAAGAGTAGCAAACTTGAACCACCTTATTTCTGGGAATTGGTGGTAAGAACTAATCACCTTTGAGAGAAGGACAGAAATAATTACTTTAAAACTAAATAGTATCTGGGTTTTGGAATGACAAGGTGAGCGATTCATCTGGGATTATCTCACTTGAATTAGTGCCAGTCATTGCAAGCCAAGAAATTTCTTCTCAGAGGCAGAGGAAAACACATCCCAGGTGGCTGGCACATTCTTTTACAAAGCAGGGTGTGATATATATATGCCTATGTGTTGCATGTATACACACACAGATACACACAGACACACACACAGACACACACAGACACACACAGACACACACAGACACACACACACACACACAGACACACACACACACTTCAGGCATAGCCTTTTCCCTGTTGGGACTTATTTCAATGTAACATCTCCTCCAAGATACACAATGAAGTGGAAATTTCTGGTTTCTTTGGAGACTGAGTTGTGCCATGTGATGTTTTTCTGAAAACCGTCTTATGAGAGTATGTTTTGCTGAAGCAGACACGTGGGAGGGTGTTTTTTGTTGTTGTTGGTTTTTTTTTTTTTTTTTTGAGAACAGACACGTGGTGGTTTTGGAAGCTGTTTGGGAAAAGGGCACATGGTGTTTTGCTAGAGCAGATGCTTGAAAGGACAAGTGATGCTTGGAAAGGGTATGAGTGTAACCGAACAGACAGTTCACGGCACTGTGACATTGGTTCGCCTTGCCTTCTTTGCTGATTACCATTTCTCGTGACTTCATAGAGAGAAATGCGCCAAAGGACTTCTCGTGATACGCTGGAGGCTTCTTGTCGATTCTTTGTGGACTCAGGCTGATTGGCAGAGCCTCAAGGTTTCTTCTGAATGGAACTGCCATTGATGATGGTGATGTTGAATGGTGTTTGCAAGTGGATTGAGCTGCCTGCTGATATCCTGACAACAAAGATGGGATTTGCCCCAAAGAACTATTTCTAAGCAGGTTCACATTCTCTTTTGCCATATTAACCTTTCCTTCCCATTACCTCTGGTGGGTGGTAGGCTAGAAGAGAAGTTAAAACATTTAAGACCCCTTATTAAAGTAGATTTTGAAAAATCTAAGCCTAGACGCAGTTATCAAAATTCTCATCTGACAGTGACAACATTAATTGTGACCTTCTCCCATGTGCTGAAATCTCTCAGGAGGATTTCAGAATAGGCAGTATCCATCTTGCAAGCTGCTCTCCTCCCAACACCAATCTATCACTCTTCCTTATCACCATATTACTTCACTCTATCTTCATGGGCAAAGGCTCAAGCCATGATCATGACACCATCAAGGGGATTCACAGAGTGCTCACCCACTGGAGGGTGGTCCTGCCATAGGTGTGATGGGAACACACATTGTCTAAGCTATCCTGGTACAAGAGCTATTTCCTGGCTGAACCTTATGAGGACCTTAAGAGTTAGTAATGGCTATTCCCAAGAAAGTAAAGAAGAAAAGCAAGGGAGGGGCAGAAAGTTCCAGAAGGCAGGCAGCAGAGGGGTCTTAGGCAGCTTCTCAGCAGCTGCTTTTGGATAGCCTTTTACTAGGTGGGATTTCTGCCTCACCCTATGGCCCACCGCCAAAGTGCAGATGGTGTTGGGGAAGATGAATGAAACCCAGCCCTGTGTTTGAGGGAGCACTCTCCGTGAATCTCAGATGCCTGGAATAGTTGATGTAATAAGGGCAGTGACAGCTATAGCTCATTGATTTAGACTGGAATGAAGCATTCTCCTCTGGCAGGGAAGCCATTTAGGTCTAAGACCCACCATCAGGACTTTCATGTTTAATGAAACAGCTGAGAAAACATCACAGCCATACCTGGACTCATCTACAGCACACTGAAGCCAGGTCATATGCTAAGCACCCTGCAGCCTTCCCTTCCCTTCCAGACATTGTTGCTTTTCATGTAGGAGAATTTAGATGTCATCCTGATGGTCTCATTAGCGTTTTTATGAACATTCAGCATTAATAAATTCTATTTTGGGGTGTAACTTAAGTACAGTATAAAGAACAGTGAGCGTGTTGAGTCTGTGTGTAAATAACTTTTTCTCCCACTAATGTTGATAGAGTTAAAGTGCCACCTGTGTAAAATGAGATTTTTAATAACATTCATCCTTAACAGAAATCTTAAAAAGCACTCTGCTAAGTGCTGGTAGACTGAGCTGAAATAATGAGTGCTCAGAGTCCAATGTCACTGTTGAAATTTGCTGGTGGATCTTGCTTATTCTATATACTGTAGTTCTGTGTATTGAAATAGACACTGTCTCACATAGTAACATGACACAACTTCCTGGCATTCAGCACATTTTGGAGCAAAAGCATGACGCTAAGACCCTCTGACAAGATTCCACTTTGACCCCTTGTAGATTACAAAGGGGACATTCTTTTTTCAAGACAGCCATGGAGATAAGCTTAATCACTCTCAGATTATGGTTTGTTAACTATTTATAACTTTGAGTTGATGAAAAACAAAAACAAAAACAAACAGAACCAGACCCCCGTCCCCCAATCAAGTTCCCAAGGACCAAATGGAAAAAAAAAACAAAAAAGAACTCAGTTACTTTCTTAACACTTGGTTTCCACTCAAATATTTGACTAAATATTGTAGAAACCAATGTGTCATTATTGTTACCTCTACAAATCCCTTCTGCTCTATGGGTTTGATCAGGAGAGAGCTCTTTCAAGGACTCCAGTTTGTACTACTAATACAAATGCCTCGTTTTGTATTTGTAGAGGGTGTTGCTAAAAACGAAGTCAGGTCATTATAAGATAGTTTGGTTGAGTCCATTACACTTGACACCTCTGAAAGCTGATCGAAGGTATCAACTTCCAGATTCATTTCAAGACACGCAGGGAGTCTTCTGGAAATGATGGTCAAGTTTTGAGCATGGAAAAGCAACACAGAGAGGCACCTCCACCTTAAAAGCAGCCATAGGTTCAGTGTTTCCTCATGAGCATCCTTGGAAGTCTCTAGCCACATCCTCATACAGTGACATTGGGTTACCCTCCCTCTCACTTGCTTCTCTTACACATTCAAGAGCTGCTGGTATCTGCTGTCATTTATGTTGGTTTCTCTAAATGCCCACCAGAGAAGATGCCCACCAAGTACTTTGGAAAGAAAAGAGAGAGAAGGCATGAAGAATGGAGAATGAAAGCAAAAGTTCACTTATCACATCTACAAAGACACTGGGGGAGATAGAACTTGTATGTAGTCTGATAAAACAAAACATTAACATTTAATAGGAGAATAAAATATTTATAGCCAAGAAAGATTTACTTAGGATCAAAATACAATTTATAATTTAACAGGTGCGATATGGGCCTTATGCACAGAAAAATGAGTGTAATACAATGGGGCTTTCAAGTCATAAATATAAACTAAATGGGTGAGTTTTCATTCCTAAGAATGGCCTATAATATTAGCTATGCAGAGAAGAGAACATAAAATAAACGGGCTACTAAAATCTGTTTCTTGAGTGACTACACAGTCTCTGTAAACTTCTAAAAGATTTTAAAAGTCAACAAAGAACTGTTATTGAAATAAATACTCCTTACTTATCATATTTATATTTTATAAAAACAAAATACTTTGTCAGTCTTACCAATAAGTGGTTGATTTAATTCTTTGTAAATGACGGGCTTTTCTTTTTCTCCTTTGTAACTGGAACAAGGCAAACATGTGGGTTAATCATTAACGGACTCCCCAAGCCTTCCTTCTTCTTCCACTCCTTAAACAACAAGATCATAAATCTTTGAGCTTCTCTTGGCATTATCTCGGCTGAGGTTCAGAGTTTAACATTGTGTTCCATGAGCCACAAGCCTTGCCACCAAAGAGCTCCTGACTGCAGACAGTCACCAGCCACCCAGACTGCCTTCAAACGCATTTCTCTAAGGATTCACACGTATGTGGTTACATTATGGAAAAAATAAGTAAATAAAACTTCACATTTTGGACCAGTTTTGGATTTTTCTGTTGCTGTGATGAAATACTCTGGACAAAAGCAACTTAAAGGTTTAGTTGGCTCCCAGTTCCAAATTAAAGTCCACCAGTGCAGAGTGGCGGGAGCATGAGAGAAGTCACATTCTATCCTTCCACTGAATTAACGCATGCTAGTTCTTGCTTACTGTTCTTACAGTTCTTCCTCTACTGGTGTACAGTCCAGGGTCCTCTACCTAGGGAATGGCACCACCCACAATTAGAATGGGCTTTCCACTTTAATTAATGAGATCAAGACCATTCTTCACATACATTCCCAGAAGTTAACCTTAAGGTCAATAATACCTCACAGGTGTGCCTGAGGCCTGCCTCCTTGGTGTCAAGCTGGCAGATTTATAAAGGGGGGGGGGGGAAATGTAAGTACAATTTAGAAAATCCCTACATTCCCTGAATCTAGAGTCCCATGTTACTATGGTCTGTTTGCTATAATTCATAGACCAATATTAATGCAGTATAAAGAATACAAGTCCACAGTGTATTTATGTATATTTCCTTAGTTCTTAAGTAATTGGTCTTCCCTGCTCCCTTTATTCTGGTTTTGGGTCCCATTCCAGGCAGTATGTGACAGCTATCAGATGTTCTTAAGCACCTTGGTTGATGACTTTGACAGTTTATGAGATGAGGTGTTGTCACCTGTCTTGTAGAATGTAGCTTAAGTGGAATTCATCCCCCTTCTCTCGTGACCCCACATAGGTTTGAGGAGCAAGCAAGAGTCTGGCTGAATTGAACCCATTGGATCTGTTCTTATTGTGACTGTTGACTGTTGTTGGCTGTGACCTCTGAGGGAGTGTTTTGTTTGCTTTAGCAGGCAGTCACTTTCCTCTCCCTTTCCACATACACTCCGGGAGAAGTTAGTTACCCTGTACAACCTACACTCAACAAGTAGACAATTGGTCTCACCTCCATCAGGGACATGATGCACTTTGAGTATTTGATTTTCCCCTCGTGTGCAAATATTTCTTCCTTACCTCATTCCGCTTACTCTGTGTTCTTCTACCTCAAAACCTGAAACCCATGTGGAGTCAAGGAAAAGTAGGAAAAATGAATTCCAATTGAGGTACGTTCCAGAAAACAGGTGACGACTCCTCATCTTCTAAACTGCCAAAGTCACTAACCACACAGGGGCTTAGGAACATGTGACAATAAGGTGTCACATATTGCCTGGAGTGGGATCCGGAGCCTGCTCTATTTAATATTTCATGTTGGTATAGACACTTATTTTACCAGGCCATATTCTGATTCTTCTTTGTGGCTCAAACTGTTCTAACTTTGAGCATGAGGTGTTCGTTGTCGGCTTCTGCATCTCTTTGAGATGTCCTTTCATTGTGTGTATATGTCTATGTGTATCCATGTGTGTGGAGTACACATGTGTGGAAGGGGCATGTGTATGTGTTTCCATGAGTGTGTGGAGGCCAGAGGTCAGCCTAGGGTATCAGTCTTCAGAAGCCACCCTCCATGGCTCCTTAGCCCAATAGGCTAGCCTGGGCCAGCAAGCTCCAGCAATGCTCCTGGCTCCACCTTTACAAGACTGGGTTTACAAGCAAAAATAATCATGCCCAGATTTTGCACATCTGTTCTAAGGATGGAACTCGGATCCTTATTCACATACAGGAAGTACTGTACTAACTGATCCATTTCCCTGGCTTGTTTTGTAGGACTTAGAGGTACAGTCTTACTTTCTGGCACTATGAGATTCTGGTCCCTTCATCTGTATTTTGTGACGCCAGACCAACAATTAATCTTTCTTTCCATAAACCCTCATTTCTTCTATTGGAGACTTAGAATATGCCATTTAGAAACAAGATCTGGGCACTAGGCTTGTAACCTGGCATTTACCCTAGTCCCTCTAAGTTGGCATGACAGCGAAGTGCCTCTATAAATATTCTGTATGTAAGCAAAGCACACTCAGATGCATTTGTAGCTATTGTAAGCTGAAGATAAATTCATATTGAGTGGTCCAATTTAAGTGCAGGAACTCATGGATGCTTACCTGTCAACTTTTATTCCAAGGTGTGTGTGTGTGTGTGTGTGTGTGTAATGTCTGAGCCCTGCCACTCACCATGCATTCACTTGCTCACTTCGAGTCTGCATATACAGCAGCATGTGTGTGTTAGCTTGTATCCCCATGGGAAGCTGCAGTGCAGGTCAAAGTACAGACAGTGCTTGGGCATGGATTCTTTGTCTTCTGATAGGCTGTGCTTATTTCCCAAGGAGCTTAGGTCAGCCCCTTATCCTGTTCCCTCCGTGGCGATTGCTTCATCCAATGCACTCACCTACTTTGGCCACTTTCTATATTCAACCTCAGGATTCTCTAATGACCTATATGATTGGCATTTAAGAATTTTTTAATGGATATGCAGCAATTGAGTGTATTTATGAAGTATCATGTGACATTTCAATACATGTCAATATACAATGTACAGTGACAGATCAGAGCGATTCGAGTGTCAATCACTTCAGATAGTTTCTTCATATTGGCAACATTTGAAATCCATTCCGGTAACTACTTTGAAGTTTGCAATTCACTATTGTCAACCTGGATGAGGGTTGTAGGTCAATTGATAGAAAGCTTGATTGTCATGGTCAAAGTCCTGGGTTCCATTTCCAACACTGAGTAAACTCAGCTCTAAAACACCTGTAATCCCAGCACATAAGAGGTAGAGGCAGGAGGATCAGAAGTTTAAGGTTACGCTCATCTAAATATAGAGTTTAAGGCCAAGCTGGGCTGCACAAGACCCAGACTCAAATAAAACTGTTCTCAACCACAGCTCTCCTGCAGTCACTTCTGTTATCCAGCTGTTTCTCTGACCACATTATAATCCTCTCTCTCCTTTCCTCTCACACGACCTTGATGAGCTCGGGGAACCACTGTTCTACTCTGCATGTTTGGGACCTGAATTTTTTGTTTTATCTTTCTACATCGATGAGAACATGAATGTCTTTCTGTACCTGACTCATTTCATATAACATGTCCTGTGAGTCCATCCACGCTGCCACAGGTAACTGAATTTTATTTTAGTTTTTCAGCTGAATAGTATTCCATTGGAATATCCCCCACATTTTCTTAATCTACATCCACTAGTGAACCTCTGGGCTCAACTCCATGTCTCAGCTGTTATGAATAGAATAAAATACATATGGGAGAGCAACTGCTTGACAGAAGGACTTCGTCTTTTTTGTATATATGCACAGTGGCATTGCTGGATCATAGAGTACTTTTGTTCTGATTTTCCGAGGGACTTCTTTCGTGTATTTCCACCAGCACTGGCTGAGTGTTTCCCCTTCCCCTTGTCCACTCTAGTATTTGTTATCTGGGGCTTTAAAATAGTATTATAGCCATTCTTACTGAAGTAAGATGAGACCTTGAATGTTTGATCTGCCTTCCCTCAATGATTAGTCATGTTGAAAGTTTTTCTTTGCATTGGCCATTTATATCTTGAGAAATGTCTACTGAAGTCATTCTCCATTTTCCATCAATTATTTATTTTCCTTTTGCTGTTGAGACCAAATTTGTGTTTGGTGTTGTGGTTTGTCACTTGGACAAACACCTAAGAGGAAATTCAGAGAGATCAGGCCCATGGTTATGGGATTTCAATGCTTCCTGGGTCATAGTGAGGTTCTCCTTCACACATGGGAACATGTGGTGGAACAGAGCTTCTCACTTTGTGGTGACTAGGAAGGAGAGAGGTGGGTGGGAGAGAGAGGAGAGAGAGAAGGAGAGAGAGAGAGAGAGAGAGAGAGAGAGAGAGAGAGAGAGAGAGAGAGAGAGAGAGGAAGAGGAGGAAGGAAAAGGAAAAGGAAAAGGAAAAGGAAAGACAAAGGGAGAGGGATCATGAGAAGGGGAGGAAGCTTGCTCATGCTGGAGTAAGATACAGCTCCCAATGACAAAGACACTCAAGGGACTTGCTTTCAAATCTCCCACTATCTCCCAACAATTCCACTAAATTATTAGCAGAATAGGTCAAAACTCCCACAATCCAGTCATTATCAATGCCTGGCTCCATCAGCGGAGAATCAAGCCTTCAACTCATGAGCATTTTGAAGGGGACACTTCCTATTTAAACCATGACTGGGGTTAGAGTTCCCAGTCTCTCCAGCATAATCCCATGTTGGCTGAATACGTCACAGACAGCCTCTCCCATTTTGTAGGTTTTCTTTTAATTCTTTTGATTTTTTTCTTTGATTCCCGAAAGCCTTTTGTTTTGATTTCATCTCATATGGCAACTTCTTGCTTTTGTTATTTCACAGGATTATATCTGGAAACTCCTTCGTCTGGACCATTAAATAGTCTTTAAAATGTAGTTATTGCAATATGTTCGTTTTACAAGGACTTATTGAAATAGGAAAATAATGTTTAAAATCACTCAGCATCCAGGAAAACTGATAATCCATGGGCATTTATGAATCCAACTAGTATTTAATACTGCATTTGTATTTGGAGTATTAAAATTATGTCTATATTATGCTGGGCACTGTGACAATATCAGCTGGCGGGTAGAACTCTCTCTCACACACTTTTCGGATGCTTTATGTCCTTGCATTAATAGAGACTTGGGTATCTGCCTCTTGAAAGCACCAAGGAAAGAAACCGAATTGTGACAATCACATCACCTCTCTGAAATTCCCCGAATCCTTAGATCTGTTTAACCACTCCCAGTGGTTCCATAGCCTGCAAAACTCTTCTTTTGGGAGGCTGGTATTTACATACAGTTAGGGTCATTTTTCTTCTACAACTTGTTCTTTCTAGCTTTTTTCTTTTTTTTTTTTTTAAGCAATTTAAATTTCAGGGGAGAATAATAATTACCAAAGGCTCCATAGCTTTCGTCTAATACATGCGCCTCCAGCACAATTTAAATTAGAATCCCAGTTGTCAACCCAGGAATGCCGAAAACACCAATTATGCTTCTCTACCCTGGCGGGCGACCTATGGTCTTGCTTTTCCGTAAACTGTGTCTGTTGCCCCAACCACATTATCTAAGCTGCTAATGAAGTTGTACAATGCAAAATTATGTCAATAAAGAAGGGAAAGACAATTGTTTGCTGCTTTTCAGGATCGGAGGTGAGGCAATGGGCTGGCCACCATTGGGGAATTAACAAGAATCTTTCTTATAGCATCGATGCATTCTTTGTAAATCCTCACCTGACCCAACTCCTGGAATGGCCACATCTGCAATGGTGGTATAAGGTACCTTGGATGAGAACTGTAGAACCATTTCTACGAATGCTATAATAGGAGGTGGGATTGAAGAGCAGAGGAGAACAATATCCTGAGACTGCGGGACTGAATTGAAAAGCTCTAAGAAATGCTGACTTGAAAAGCAGCATGTATGAAATAAGGTGATCTGTGGACAGAGGGCTGGCTCTTTTGATGAGAGTGCACACAACAGGGTTGAGGGCATAGGCAGTATTGATGGGATGAAGCCTCACCTTGTAGGAAGGGTGCAGCTGAGTGGTACCTTTTAGCACATTAACTGTAAGTCAAGCAACTATCTCTGCTTGCAGGGAACTTGGAAGCCAGGGAAGGTATGCGGCCATGATGATTAGCTAAAAGGCTGGAAATAGACAGGGGGAGCAAGGACATAGCAAAGAGCTCTCCAACTCCCTTCAGACTGCAGGACAGGATCAGAGGCAATGGGATGCTTGAGCCCTCTCCCCCACCCATGCTGCTGCCAGGGCCCATAGGAGTGAGGATTGGAGGTGGCTATGCCAGCCACTAGGACATTCTCCTGTCTTCTGTGATGGGCATGAGCAATTTCTAGAGAAGAGTTCCTAGAGAAAAGGAACTCTTATTAATTATTACTCCAGGAGAGGAAAGGAGAGGAGAGGAGAGGAGAGGAGAGGAGAGGAGAGGAGAGGAGAGGAGAGGAGAGGAGAGGAGAGGAGAGGAGAGGAGAGGAGAGGAGAGGGGAAGGGAGAGGAGGAGAGAAGGGGAAAGGAGAGGAGAGGAGAGGAGAGGAGAGGAGAGGAAAGGAGAGGAGAGGAGGGGGGGGGAGGAGGGGAGAGGAGGGTTTGAACTGCCTGGAGAAAGGCAGTCCCTACCCTTGAGAGACCAAGTGGCTTGTGATACAAACAAAGCCTGGTAAGGCCTCTGCAGAAGACAGATCCGAGCCTGAAATTATGAGTGGATTGAAATTCTGAAAGGATCCATGAGTATACTTAGCTGTGCCCAAGTCCTCTGTAAGATTCTTATTTCAGACATCCTATGGACTATGTTTACATGTGCTACCAGGAGCTGAGGGGACTGGCTCTCTAGAGGGTCAAGCACTCTCCTTAGTGGCAATAGGAACCAAAATAAATATAAAAATTAACAAACTCAGACTTGTCCTTGAGAAGACACATTATGTCACTTGAGAAAGCCCAGAATAGCTGTGCAGTCAGGGATAAAGCTGCACGTGTGTGTGTGTGTGGGGGGGGCACATTCTAGCAACTGAATTAGGAGGGGCTCACACATTCATATCTTAGGAGGACAAAGACCCCAGAGAGTTCCAGGTGAAGCTCGTCATTTCCTGGGAGTCTTGGGGACACCAAGGTCACACTTAGAGCTCTGCATCTCTATCATACTTTTCAATTCATTTTCCATCATAAAAAGCAAGATATCGATCACCAGAAACAATTTCCGGGAGTCAATAAAACAGAAGAAATGACATCTAAAACTGGAACACAATTCAAATAGTTTAACAGACGCTCATAGCAGCCGCACTTTCTTTAGTTCTTGTATGTAGACCCCAATGTATGCATAGGCTCTCAGCAGGTGGAGGACCTATGCTATTCTATTCTAAGAAACCTCTGATTGCAATTTTACTGAAATAGCCAAGGTGCCCCGCGTGTAAGTGGAAACTTGCTAAGCCTGTATGGAGCACCGTGTCCTTAATGCTTAAACCAGGTTGGACCACCCCCAAGTAACCTTTTCCTTACCAGTGTGGTTGTGTGGCTTTCACTCTCCTCTCTCTGTTTTGTATTGTTTCAAAGGAAAGCATACACAATGGCACAGCACACCGGATGAGGCTGACACCAGCTCTTGTTTGCTTTCTCGATTTAGCACAAGGGAGAATGCATTCTGACTCCTTATTTGGTATCACAGGCCTTGATCTTCACACAGACACATGAAGTGGGTAGCTAAACTCTGGGTGGAAGTCAGATAATTATGGACATTTGAGACGCTGTCATACTTAACGTGCTCAGACAGCAAATGCCTATCCACTGTGTAGACTCAACTTCCGACCTAGCCAAGAGTTAGCCCCTCAATAAACCCACAGGACTCTGCCCAGATATTTGGCAGGTAGAACTTGTCCCTTGCAAGCTTTGGGTGTCCTTCTTGTGTGCCCAGCTAAGAGTTCCCAGATGGCATAAAGGAAGTGGCTGCTGTTTCTTTGTTGAAAAGAGGAGATAGGCTAATCAATAGCATGGGAACCACCCATGCTTGCCAACGGTGCCAACCTGAATCTGCCCTCTTACATGCCATGTGAAGTATTGATTACAACTCTCAGAACAGAGAAAACTGTAGTTTGCCACCTAACTCTGCTTAACTGCATACAGCAGGACAGTGGGAGAGCTTGTATTCAAATGACAGTTCACAGATTCTGATTATGTAACATCCATGCAATTCACTTTAAAAAAAAATCTGGGTTAGGAAGATAGCTCAGTGAAAGATGGTAGGATATTCACCCCAGGTCAATCCCGGCACTCAGAACAAACAAACAAAATATGGTTAACTTCTAGAAGAATAGAGTAAATCTTGTTGAGGATAAAATTGGTGCGCCAAAGGGAACTCTTAATAGACATAAACGTATGTCTTTATAAAATTTACCAAAGAAAAACATGACTTAAGCAAGAGCAGAAATGTAAACTTACATATCCGGAGTGCTGTGCCTCGGAGTTAACGCTCCTATAGCCCCAACTTGCCACACTGGGAATGTCACTACTGAAGTGGTAAGTGCATTTTTTAGACATAAGTGGCTCATCCAGTACAGTCTCTCTTCTGAGGGAATAAGAAACTTCCTAAGTCACGCTGTATGCTTGCAGCAGAGGCAGTTGGGAAAAAAGGGGTAAAGAAATCCTAGAAAGTGGCAGTCCACCACTGCTGCCACCATTTTGCCATTGTCATCATATCATCATTTGCATCGTCTTCACTGTCATTGTCAGTCATCGTCATCATTGTTGTCATCGTTATCTTCATCATCATCTTCCTTGTCATCATCGTCATCATCATAATCATCATCGACGCCACTATATTTTCTTAGGACTAGAGTGGTTTTCTTTTCCTTATGTGATTATCATATTTATTCCCCGAACCCCTTTCAGGAACAGGTTCTTTCCCTTGATCATCCATCCTCACTTAAGCTTCAGCTATTTCAGTCGTGATTTTGATGAGCAAAAATGAATGACCAAGTTGCACTAATGGGAGAGGACAATAGCAACCTCTTGTTGGTCACTCAAACTCTCCTTGTTTGCTTAGCAGCGCTTAGTCTTTATAGACATCTTTGCATGGGTTGACTGGTGGGATGGCTCTACGGTTAAAGGTGACTGCTGCCAAACTTAATGGTATAAACTCCATATCTGGGGATGGGAAGAGAAAAACAAAGGGACTCCTGAAAGTAGTCCTCTGATCTACACATGTGTGTTATGTCACATGTGTCTGCACTCAAACATGCAACACATAACACAGACATGTTTGTTTTTATTAGATATTGATATCTGTCTTGAGAATTGTATATTAGATTTTTTACATTCAATTTTTGCAGTGCTGTCCACACTCTAGATGCTAGACCCCTGTTTGACATATAGTTGGTCAAGGTTTTCTTCTATTCAATAGGCTACTATTCTGCTGATGGTTCTTAGCTGTTCAGAGCCATTTTGTTTCATGCCATCCTCTTTGCCAGTTTGTGTGATTAATCCTGTGCCCTGGAGCCTTCTCAGAAAACCCATGCCTTTTCTTCTCTCTTGTTTTGCTCTCATGCGTTCAGTGGTTCCGGTCTTACATTAAGAGCAGCAGCTCTTCTACCATGTCAGGTTCTTTGCTGTCCCCTGTGAAACAGTTTTGTATGGTCAGAGCAGCTGTGCATTCATGGAAATCCAACCGAGGCAAATGTCAGGAAGAAAGTCCCTGATGAAGCCCTGGGATAGCATTTATTTATTTTGGGGCTCCAGCTGGTGTCCCTCCCCATTCCACACCACCAAGAGGACACTCTGCTTCCTTTTGTTAAGATAATTTTGGAAGAGTGGAATTTAGGCTCTGTGTTGTTATCAGTGCTGCTTTACAATAAACAAGTTCTTCGAATTCTTTCCACCAACCTGATAAGACCTGGTACTTCCTCCTCATGTATGGGGTGCACAGGAAATTATGATAATGTAGACTGCGTTAAAAGTTTGTGACCTATCAGTTTATTGGCAATTTAAGGTGGGATAACCTTCCGTAGTAGTTTTCCTTTCTGACTCTGCTATAAAAGATGGTTTTGTACCATATACCTACAGCTGCCTGGTAAATTTGTATTCATAAACATCTGTGCCATAGTTTGAATAGGCATGGCCCCCATAGACTCCTGTGTTTCAGTGATTGGCACTATTAGGATGTGTGGCCTTGGTGGAGGAAGTATATTACTGTGGAGGTGGGTTTTGAGGTCTCCTATGCTCAAGCTATGCCTAATGTGACAGTCTCCTTCTACAACCTGAAGATCAATGTGTAGAACTCGAATCTCCTCGTCCAGTACCGTGTCTGCCTGCATGGTGTCATGTTTTCCACTATGGAGATAGTGACCTAAACCTCTGAAACTTTAAAACCTGTCCCGGTGAAATGTTTCCCATTGTAAAAGTTGCTATGGTCACAGTGTCTCATTTTTGTAACAACAAAGTCTTGGGAAGAATGGATTTATTTACTGTTTGTTCACAATAATCTACTATTGTCGGGAAGGCAAGGCAGTCAAGAGCAGAATAAAAGAAAATCATGTATAGACCCCTGCTTGTTGCTTGCTCTCAGGTAGCTTTCTCCTCTCTTAGACTGTTCAAGAACCCCTGCCTAGGGAATGGTGCCACCCACAATTGTCTGGGCGTTCTTACTTCAGTTAACAATCAGGACAAACCTCACAGGTGTGCCCATGGACCAAATTGTGAGCCTAGCTCTACTGCTTTGGGGATATTCAGGTACCTTTGTAAACTAGGCAGGCATGAAAGGAATGAAGGTTGGGGAAGGGGGAGGAGGAGAGGGAGTTCACAGGATCTCTGTCCCAATGAGTGAGTACCAGAGATGGGGTTTTCAGTGTTACAACTCTTCTCTATTATGGAAAGTGACTATACAGCTCTCTTAGATTATATTCTGTGAAATAGCAGCTCTCTTTATTCAGGAGTAACAAGGGCTATATAAATCTTGGGGAGTGGGTAGGGGTTTTCAAGAAGACTGTACATTATTGGCTGGGGCTGAGGTACTGGGAATGCTTAAGCCTGTGATTTGGCCATCAGGGCTACGTGACCACCTTAAGGATGGTAGAGGTGGAGCATGCAGACTGAGAATAGGGAGGGATTGATCCTTACTCTTGCCAGTCTCCAAATGAGATATTTGGGGTTTGGACACTTCCTGACCTCACTCTTGTTCCAGACCTGTTCTCCCTGGTTACACTTGCCCCACATGTGATGTAGCTAAGTCCTCATCATTAACTCTTTCCCAGGTAATTCTGGGTTGTGTTGAGTTGACAGTTCAAACTATCACAATGCCCTAGATATCTCTCATTTCAATCAAGTTGACCATGAAGATTAACCATCAGTAAGAGAAAAATCCTCTCCAGCACATGCATTTGTAAGGATATTTCTTGTGCTTCTTTTCAATAATGGTATCTGTCCAGTTAGCATACAAATGAATATACAGTAAAGTGATTTGGTCCAGGTGCCTTCAGTCTCTAGAAAGCCATTGGCTTCCTCAATGCCTAAGTCATAGTTTGGCTTCTCTAGCTACAACCAATTTGTCAATTCTCAGCTCTCTAAAGATTCTCATAAGTATTGACCAAGGTACCTGGAGCCAATGCTTCATCCTCAGCTGCACATCCAAGACCCTGCTTCTATCTAACACTCAATTCTGTCCTTCTCCTGAGTTCCTAGTTTCAAATAAAGTTTGACATATACAAACATGATCACAAAATGCATTCTGTATGCTCTCCTTTTAGCAACACAGAATAAAGACACTGAGACGTGATTGTATGGCTGCTCATAGGATAAATTTGTAATTTGTGAGTCTGTGTTCCTGGATATTCTCTTTCCTAAATGCCTAAAACAAGCTGACTTTAAAATACCCAATTTACCAAGTAGTTTAGAAGACAGAAGGGAACAAATCAAGATAAAACAAAACAGTGGCTCTTCAGATTTTTAAACCCATCCCAAACTCATAAACATGACATTCAGTTTTATGTGTTAAAACATATGTATGATACAAATAAGGCATCAGGTTAAAGTCTTGAACCCACAAATTATAGTTCATAGTACCTCATATATGTCAATGATTAATTAAGCACCGGATACAAATAATACCCAGGACTGCATGTTTATGGGACCTAGAAAGGAAATCATAGACTTGAGTCAGATTTCCAAGAAATGTGTAATTGCATGAGTTGCAGAGGTGGCAAGAGCTACTGTTCATACTGGCCATTACAGCAAATAAGAGGATTAGACAGCCCTGTTATTACACAGGAGGGAGGGAGAGGCAAGCAACTTGTCTGCTCTCTCTCCATAGAGGTGTATAGCTCCATGACGGCAAGCTTTGTCATGTGCATGCATGTATTATTGCTTATGTATTGCTTTGTCATGTGCATGAATGTATTATTGCTTATGTATTGCTTTAGTTGCTACCTTGGACAGAGTTTATGTGAATATAAACTTAGAATGTTAAAAGTAATCTATATATTTACGATTGTCTTAAATAATATATGCTGTAAACACGTTGACTGTGATTACTTCATGTGAACTGCTCTCCCATCGGACCTTTTAGTTTTCTCTTTTGTTTTTGTTGTTTGCATGGAAAGATGATATTATTATTCTCATTAATATTATAATTTGATGACATATATCCAGAATTTTACTAATATCTTTACTCATATTTTTCTTTTTATCCCAGACATTGTGGCTGGGGTATATATTTTTTTGTTAGGGAATCCTTATCAGAAATTCTTATAGACATAGTCTATTCAACACATTTTTACTTATTTGTTTTAGAATATCTATTCTATTCTTATCTATTTTAACTCACAGAGACAAAATTCTAGTTGTTGAGTTTTGCTACAGGTCCTTCGAGCCAGCATTGACACGACATGGACACCAAGTCGGGTTCACGCAACAGCTTCATTTGTTCTCCTTCTTACAGCTTTTCTTACAACTCCCCTTACAACAGTTTCTCTTACTACAGCTAGCTTCTACTTAGGGCAAGGGCTAAACAACAACACTCCTTTCCTCTAGTCGACTGACCTCATCTAGCTCCACCCCGCCTCATCCAATCAGAATTCACACACTCTCCAGGAACGAGCTCAGGTAGGTCACCAATAGGCTGACAGGTCCGGATCACAAGGAACAGTCCTGCTTGGCAGGCAGCCCATGCATGCAGCCTCACTGTGCATGCTCGGGCAAGGCAGTAAATATCTTGGCCCATGAGGCCGCACCCGCTTCCCGTAGAGTTCTTTTTTTTTTAGGTTATAGGAAAATCTCATTCCAGTGTCTTCTGACTTCCATTGTTGCGACAAGAAGTCAGTTGCTGGGCTAATCGTAGCTACTTTGTGGAATATATCTTTCTTTTTTTTTTCTTTTTGCTTACTTGTAAATTAATCTTATTTTCTGTTATTTCTAGAAATTTAATCTTCTTTGACTTGGTTAGTCTTTGAAACACGAACATTAGTTTTTTTGTTTTGTTGTTTGTTTATTTGTTTGTTTGTTTTTCGAGACAGGGTTTTCTGTGTAGCCCTGGCTGTCCTGGAACTCACTCTGTAGACCAGGCTGGCCTCAAACTCAGAAATCCCCCTGCCTCTGCCTCCCAAGCACTGAGACTAAAGGCGTATGCCACCACTGCCCAGCGAACATTGGGATTTTACTGTAACAGAAAACCCTTAGCCAATTTCAGTGTGTCCCCATTCTCTGTATTACATTCTTGTGTGATTGCTTGATTCTGAAACGAATGCAATAGTACATGGTTCTTAATGACTTTCAAAATGATTTCTTTTATTATTTACTAGTGTATGGATGTGTGTGTGTGTGTGTGTGTGTGTGTTTATGTATGCATGTGTGTTTTGTGTATACAATAGTCCAGAAGAGATTATTAGCTCTCCTGGAGCTGGAGCATGGAAGCTGGGGACTGAACTCCAGTCCTCTAAAAGAGCAACACGAATTCTCAACCACTGAGACATCTCTTTAGGCCCTGTACTGGCTGGTTTTGTGTGTCAACTTGACACAGGCTGGAGTTATTACAGAGAAAGGAGCTTCAGTTGAGGAAATGCCTCCACGAGATTCAGCTATAAGGCAGTTTTTCAATTAGTGATCAAGGGGGGAAGTCCCCTTGTGGGTGGTGCCATCTCTGGGCTGGTAGTCTTGGGTTCTATAAGAGACCAGGCTGAGCAAGCCAGGGGAAGCAAGCCAGTAAGGAACATCCCTCCATGGCTTCTGTATCAGCTCCTGTTTCCTAACTCCTTGAGTTCCAGACCTGACTTCCTTTGGTGATCAACAGCAATGTGGAAAGTGTAAGCTGAATAAACCCTTTCCTCCTCAACTTGCTTCTTGGTCATGATGTTTGTGCAGGAATAGAAACCCTGACTAAGACAGGCCCCTTAATGTCTTTTTTCTACCTTTCTTTGTTTCTTGTTCATTCTTTTCTGTGCCGAACTGTAATTCCTCCACTACTGTTTTCCATTTTGTTTATTTGTTTTTCCTGTAGTCTGGATTGACTGCTTTTTCCTATCATTTTAATGTTAAGTATTCTTTTGGATGGCCTTGGGATCTTTCCGTTGATTTAAAATCAATTCATAGTATCTTGTGTATGATTATGTATGCTTATTGTGAATGTTTCTCTGAGCACCTGCTTGTTGGAGTTTCACCTTTACTAATTTTGAGGTCTTCATTGAAGGCAAGGTCCTTCCAAGATGGCTCAGGGAGGGCACTCCCAGTTGGTGAATATTTTAAAAATCTCTTAAAAGACAAATCTGGGATGAAAATTACTTTGAAAGTAGACACTCATTTTTTAAATTTAATTTTATTCTATTTATTTTTTTATTGAGACAGGGTCTCTCCTTACATAACCGGTGCTGGCCTAGAACTATGTAGACCTGGCTGGCCACTAACTCACAGAGATCGGTTTGCATTTTCTTTCCAATTGCTGGGATTAAAGGTGTGTGCTATGCCCAGCTAGACAAAGTTTTGAAACAGTCCCTGCTCTAGGGCTCTTACCTTCTTCCATATTCCGTGGCCACTCTTGGATTTTCCTCCTTGAATGCAAAGGATGATGATGAAAATGTTTGGCTCACATCTCTCCCAATTCATACATACATTTGTTTTAAACAGAATATTCATGGCTTTGAATATTCCCAGTTCAGAACCTAAATTCAGGGCTTGCTTTGTTGCCAGTACACTTTTCCCCTCTGTTGATCAACTTTTACCATCCCATGATTTTCTTCTCTTTTCCTCGTGAATTAATTTAGAAGGAGCTTTAATCTTGAAAAGTCAAATAAGCAAAACCAGCATCTACCTCTGCCGTTCCCAGTGGGAGAACAGATTCAGTGATTCTATCAGAGCTCATAAAATGTTGAAGAGCCTCACCTAACTGTTTAATAACTTCCCAAAACCCCAACCCTGCCTCACCCTGAAGCATGGGCTAAAGTATGGTCTTCTATAGTGCTTGGCTCGCACTCATGCTTTTAGATGGATGTCATTTGTATAGTCACAGATGGACACTCATAATGGAAGGTCTATGAAGAACAGCTTCATTGCCTAGGGATGCGACTCAGCAGTAGAGCTTGGCTAACATGCGAGAAGCTTCAGAATGGATCCCCAACATTGCAAAAGAAAAGAAAAGAAAACAAAACAAAACAAAACAAAACAAAACAGGACTTACTGACAGGTGTAGGGTAATACTAACACTCAAGGACACTGGAAATAACCAAGATGTCCTATCCAATGTATATCCAGAAATGCACAAATACAGTTTCCATCCTAATACTCGGTAACAGGAATAGGTTGCAGGCTAAAACCATCCGTTGTAGAGAAAGTGAATATGAATGAATAAAAAAGAATCAACCATGTTATCACATCGTAAGAGGAAAGGAAAACGGAAATGAAAACTAAGAATGTATTCTTACTATTTCCCAACACCATTTGGGCGTCTCTCCTTGGCTTACCTACTTATTTTTAATAGTCAAACTGGCGGCACATATCCAACTAACCACAAATGATAATCTAGGCAGTGTTTGCGCTTGCTGGTACAATGATTTCTTGTAGAGAGCCTTGAATTGCTTACAGAGTTTATCCCGAACCATCTCTGTGTTTCCTTCAAAGAGAGTTTGGCCTTGGACCAAGCTTTCTCTCTCCTCCCTGATTAGGGAGGTGAGAAGCTGAGGTAATTGCTGTCCCAAGATATTCTAGAGCAGTAGTTCTTAACTTTTCCTAATGACGCGATCCTTTAATACAGTTGGTGTATCCCGACAATAAAAATATTTCATTGCTACCTCATGACTGTAATGTTGCTCTTTTTATGGATTGTAATGTAAATATCTGACATGCAGGATATCTGATATGTGGCCAGGGGGCATCCCACATGTTGAGAACCTATGTCCTAGAGGTAGAAGTAACCCTATAGTTTTCTTTGAGATGTTTGAAAACTTAAGATGTGAAATTCTCTTCTGAAAGGAGAAAACCCCAGTAGAGGGCTGCCTATCTTGGACCATAGGGCGGAGAGTTCTGAAAGCTAAACTGAGGATAAAAACTTTGAACTTTCCTGCCTGAGTCCCACGAGACACTTAGAATCACACTTGTAACCTCCAAGTTGTCCAGGAACCAAGGGAGTCGACCTCTAATCAGCTCTTGGAGGCCAGTGCACATTGCACAATGAGTGTGCAAGTGACCGAGCCCTTTGTTAGTGTCTAGCATCTTCAGCTAATTTTGTCTTTTACTTTACTAATAAGGGACACCGCTGATGGACCAGGGCTGAGTCATGGTGGAACGGGCCAGACTCAATTCTTTTCATTCTTTCTTTTTTTCTTTTTTTTTTAACTGGGTATTAAAGATTCAGAAATTAGAAGAGCAACTTCCCTTCTGGTTTCTCCCAGTACATCCCTGAGTAATGTGTTTAACAAAACTGTATGCACACTTTGATCTATATGTACAGTATTCCTACCGCCTATACCCCATAGCCTGCAGAATGCTTTTTCATTCAAAGGTAATTCTCAGGATGGGTAGAGCCACTGAAGGTCTGCAAAGGCAAACCCCTGGAATTGGCAACCTTTCCTGGGGTCAGGTGCTGTACCCCACTATTGAAAGGGCTGAGGAAATAGCCACAGGACAATATGGGCTGTGACGGCAGGGCAGAGCATGGCAGTCCTGTTTCTCAATACTTCCAGGACTTCCTTTTCTCTCCTGATTTCTTTTGACATGCAGAGAGAGGATTGACAGGTGTCTCATAGCCATCAAAATTAAATCTCAGAACGCGTTCGTTTAGCAGAAATAGGAAGGCTCCGTCACAATATTTTAAACACGCCTTCTTCTACAGATCCTGAAGGAATGTTAGACAGAGCATTCCTTTATGAGAAACTCTAACAGGGGTAGAGTGCAGACTTTAGAGCATGGGTTCTCAACCTTCCTAAGTCTGTGACCCTTTAATACAGTTCTGCTTGTTGTGGTGACCCCCCGCCACACACACACCATAAAATCAGTCCATTGCTACTTCATAACTGTAATTCTGCTATTGTTATGAATCGCAATATAAATATTCATGTTTTCCAATGGTCTTAGGCCACCCCTGTGAAAGAGTTTTTGAGCCCTCTTCCCTCCTCCAAAGGAGTGTGGACCCACAGACTGAGAACCACAGCTCCTGAGCCAGGGTTGCTGTCTTGGTCAGCTCCTGTCTGAATTTGGCTGTGCTCAGTCAGATTCCTCACTGTAGAATGGAATGGTATTGGTAGCTGCCTCGTTGCACTGCCAGGACTTCAGTGTTCATGTCTTCAAATCTTCACAGCAGCGATGGGTGGGTCTTCTGAACACACTATATTCTTTACTGTACTTCCTTTCTCAGGTTCCCTTTTGCAGGCCCGGTCTTTTCTCTCCTGTCAATGACTACACTAGGCTGTGATCATTGGCATGGGAAAGGGACAGGACTGAAGAGATCAAAAGAAGAAAAAATAAATCTTCTGAGGCTTTTGATTTTCAAAAGATAAGCTTTTAGGAAATGGGAACAGGGCTGAGATAACCGATTGGTAGACTATAGGTGGTTAAAGGAAGTCATTCTGTTCTTTTACCCCAATTACACATTAGCTAGAACCGGATGTCATCAACTGGAGGAGAGCAAATTGGAGAGAGATGTTGTGAAATCACAAATGTTGGTAGGTTTCTGAGACACAGACTTCCTACTCTTGGTTCCTCTGCCCATTGTTAGGAGTGCTGGAGCTAGAACCGAAGTGACCCCAAACCCTGCACATATGAACTCAGATGATCAAAAAGCACAGTGGTCCCATGTCTCATCACTGTAAGGTGGCAATGGCTGCTGAGGCATGGTGGTTGTGGCTTCTGTGGGTCCACTGAGTTCTTTGTCCTCGTACCTGCATGGCCTTGTGGCCACCAAACGCTAGATATGGCAGATGGGAATGAGATCTCCTCTGATGGAAGTAAGGCTTCGTCAGCCACCACCTGGGTGGTCAGTGATGTTGGAGAAGATGCCATTTTCATTGATAGCCATAGTTAACAGACAGCAGGGAGACTGAAGATGATACTAGCCCTTTTCACCACTTGTGATGCTTTCTCAGAGCTCAATTGCCTGGAAAGGGGAGAGGGATCAAGAAAGGCTGACTCCTAAAATAAACAAGAGACCAAAATGGACATTGAAATAGGGTTAGTTTTTTGGTGGGTTTTTTTTGTTTGTTTGTTTTGTTTTTTTCTTTTTCAAATTGGCTTTCTCTCTGCACATTTGCCTTTGCAAATGAAGAGTCACGCCTGCTTTACCTGTTACCACCTGACTCAGACATGGCCCTCTTTCAGGGACAATGACCTAAGCTTTGCTGGAGGGATTCAGTTCTCCACGGGCAATGTGAGAGTCATCGGGGGAGTCATCGGGGCATGTTTGCAGCCTGCCGTGGCCCGACCAAGACCAGAAGAGCCTGGGGACTCAGGAGCATCTGATTCCATGAGCTCATAGTTGGAGCATCTCGGGCTGGGGAAGGTTCATTGCTGGGGAGCTTGCTATGGGGATGGGCAGAGAAGGGGAACACTGTTCAGACTGCTAGATTCTGCACTGCAGCGGCTGTGGTCCTCTGTATACTGGTAAGATTGGAATCCTAGGTCCTCTATTCCTTCTCAGGCAGGGTTCACCCAACAAACACAAATTATCATCTACTGCATTTCAGGCATGGGGTTTCCGCCCTCATTAAGTTCATCCGGGTTAAACGTGTATGGTGGCCAGAAGGCATCATGGGAACATAAATGGAATTCCAACCTAGAGGCCCCTTTTCAGAAGAGAGGATTCCTAAGCTAAGTCCTGGAGGTTAAACGGGAACTCATTATACTAGACACAGCAGGTGGGAAACACAGTGCTGGCTAAAGAGATACCCTGAGCAAAGGTATGTGGGGGAGAAAGATGTGTGTGTAAAGCTCAAGGCATTCAGCATCACTGGGTGGTGGTCTACCGAGGCAAGCTTGAAGATGGAAGGTTGAGCAATACGGAAGACGGAAGGTCTTGAATACCATGGTTAAGAATTTGACCTGAGTTCCGTAGTCAACAGGGAGCCAGTGGCTAGTTTGTAACAGGAGAAGAGTAGGTGAGCTTATATTTTACAAAGCTTGGTAACAGGTCCAAGGATGGGCACAATGCGCATAAAAGACAGCAAACCCACAACCAACCAATCAACCAACCAAACAAACAAATACAAATTCAAGGCTGTCTTTAAGTCTTCTCATCCTCAAATGAGTTCCAACAAGTGTCCAAGTTAGCCTGAGAAACACGGACTCACGTTTTGCCTGTGGAGGAAGGTCAAGAGGACATTTCAGATTAGCTGCAAACAGCCTGGAATTAGGCGTATCTGAACTGAGATCTGGTACCTAGGCTACTTGCAGTTGACCAAGTGGAGCAAGACTGCACTCCTTGGAATCTAAGCCCCTGGCTTACTTCCCTTCTGGCAACAGAGGATCTGGATTCCTCTCTCTTGCCTCCTGACCTGGCTGCTATGTGGAATTCCCAGTTCCAACCCTCTTTAACAATTCCTATCCAGCTGCTCCCTGCCCCCACCTGAAACCTAGCAAGGAAATTCCAGGAATGAGCCAGCAGGTCACCTAGCCTGATCATCACTGGTCAGCATGAGGAGAGCAGGTGGCTCCTGGCTTCAGCCTGCTTGAAGCTGAGATGAATTCAGGCCTCAGCCCAAATCTGCAAGACTGGATTCTTACTTAGAGCTGGGTTTTTCGTAATTAACAGTGTGTCTGCGGCTTCCGGGATTGCAGTAATGTGATACCGCCTCGTTCAATGACTTGGCTGCGTTTCTCAGTTTCTGCTGGCTTCAGTCTGCCTTCCCCAACTTATTATTCATGCCTGTGTCTCAAATTTTCATATCTCACACCCATCCATGGCCCAGAAATATTGTCTTGGAAATGGAAGGACAGGAGGAAAGGGGTAAGGCTAAGAGAGGGAGAGAGATAAATTGTCAAGAAGGGTCCTGTGGAGGAGAATGTTAGGGCCATAAGCAACGTGCCGTGCTTATGGACAATTTGATGACCACCGTAGGAACAGGTAGCTGAGAAGTAAGACCATAAAGAGCTCTAAGAAGAGAGAGGAGGATGGGCAGAGAGAAGTGTGTTGCTGCCTTGGCAAAGGAAATTGTGTGACATGCTTACAAGATGAAAACCCTGCTCTAGTTATTGATTCAATTAGTTTATCTCTGCAGCCCAGCTCCAAGCTGTGAGGAGGACTGGCTCAGGGTGGAAGCAGGCAAATGAGCTAGCTGCTCCAGAGGTCCTAGAGAGAAGAGAGCTAGTTTCCTTGCCACCCTGCTGATTTCTTAGGGGCCCTGAAGATTCCTTTGAACAATAGAGCCTTCCCTCCCTGTTGTTGGCCTCTCAAAGGAATCTTTTAGGCTGGTTAGTCTAGCTGACTGCAGGTGTTTCTCGGCACACAGTGCAAGAGCTGTGGACCTAATGACTTAGGCACATGGGCTTTTTCCATTAGAGGAATGGAATGCTGGGCAATATGACCAGCCAAGGAGATGGAGCAGAGCTTCGAGGGCACCTCATGGTGTGTGTGTGTGGGGGGGGGGACCAATTCTACAGTGTCTCTGTGGTGAGACCTCAGAGGTGTTCCGCCCTAGGCACACAGAGTCTCACTCGGGGACTTTGAAGAGCATGGCACCTTCAAGCTCTGTAGCCATAGGCTGAATTTGGTTTCAGGTAAGGCCCTTGTATATCTGATCTTTTTCTTCAAATCAAGGGAGTCCAGTGAGTATCAGGGTTGAAACGCCCTGAGTTTAGAAAACACATCATTTTTCCAGGTAGGAGAACAGCAGCCTCTACAATAATGTGATTATTTCCTGCTTTTCACAGCTAAGAAAGGTAAAGATGTTCTGAGCCACAGCATAGTGGCCTCTCTGTTAAGTCAGAGGTCTCTTAGCACATAGTGCGTCTCCATTCTTGGCAGAATTGCCTGGGCACTCCTTCTTTACATGGCCATGTGTGTGTGTGTGTGTGGGGGGGGGGTTAGCAATCTCCAGAAAGCATCCCCAACCTGAAGAATGCTGCACCTTGAGGACACACATAGAAGCAATCTCTACATAGAAACAAACAGGCCGCTGTCTCCCAGCCCCAGGACAGACTCACTGGCATGTATGTGGGTGCACACAGACACTGCAAAGACAGCTCTGTCACTGGTGTACGATAGCAGGTGAGTTGGTTTATGAAATGCAGTCACTGTCACATGGAGGGAAACAATGAGCCTGACAAAAGCCATCTCTCTGAAGCCAGCAGGGCAGGGAACTGTCTGGAGAGCTCTGGTTTTCCTGTACAGCAGATTGGACACGTTCAATCGGAATAGTGAGGTAGACAAATCAAGGGAGAGAACGAACGCCTGCCTTCTCTCAAAGGAAGGGAGCCTGCGTCTTGGCAGCTTGGAGGATTTCGAATGCTCAACACAGCGTGTGCTTTTCTCTTTTTAAATCTTCCATTCGGATGACTTTTCCGCCTCTCCCTTTCAATTAGACGGAATACCTTTACAGTCTCTTCTGCTCTCATTTAAAATAACTACAATAGCTTTGCAGCCTCCTAACACTCAGGATAAATACTCTCTCGGTTTCAATACAAATATGAGATTAATTTAATTTCATACCAGGCTGCACTCCATTTGGAAAGATCTTTGGATCACTCATGATGAGGGGGGGGAAAGAAAACAGATGGAATGGCCTTAGTATGGAGACAGCACTCCTGCACACTGGTCCCGATTCCCGAGTCCAGCGGAGCATGATGTAGAATAATGTTTGGTATAACAGTGACTAGAGCAGCCCTCCTCCTCCAGCATGCACATCCTACACCAAGGAAGAAGAAGATGGCATCTCATGCTTCCCCTGGGCAGGGGCAGTGTGATACACTGGGAGAACGGTCTCCCCTCAGGGCAGGATGAGACACTGTGGGATTCACAGCCATGAGGGGTCCATTTAACCTTTGTTGTGTTTATAGATTTTCTGCTGATTTGAAAAAAGTCAATAGACGATGAAGAGAACTGTAGATGTAGAAGCAGAGGGAGACCAAGGGTCTCTCTCTATGCACGGTGCTGTGGAGGCTAAAGCAATGATACAAACCAAGTTCACCTATAAGGTCACAGAAAGGGAAAGCTCTTTGCAACTAGTCATTTAAAAACAAAGATGTAGGTAGCCTGCGGAGATAGCCTTGTGGGATTTAGTGCAAGAGTGAGGACCAGTGCTTTCATGCCCAGGATCTATATATAGCTGGAGACTGTAGAGCATTTGTGATTCCAGCATTCCTCCTTCCTGATGGGATGCAGACACAGGAGGGTCACAGGAAGCTTGCAGGTACACACAGAGGCAAGAGGCTATTTCTCAAACAAGGTGGAAGAAGAGGACTGGCATCCTAGGCTGTCCTCTGAGCTCTGTGTGTACCATGGTACATGTGAACATGCATTCATACATATGAACATGCACACATAGACACGGTGTACACACACACACAAAGAGGTAGGGTGCTGGCAAGATAAACTGAGTATAATTGGGTACCCTATTAACGGTACCCTGCTATGCTTGCAGACAGGAACCTAGCATTACTGTCCCCCAAGAGGCTTCATCCAGCAGCGGATAGAAACGGATGCAGAGACCCACAGCCAAATATCAGTCGGAGCTCAGGGAGTCTTGCAGAAGATTGGGGGATAGGATTGAGCAAGCTAGAGGTTTCAAGGACATCACAGGAAGACTTATAGAGTCAGCTAACCTGGGCCCATGAGAGCTCACAGAGCTGAACCACCAAAGAGCAGGCATGGGCTGGACCTAGGCCCCCTAGACATTTGGAACAGATGTGCAGCTTGGTCTTCTCGTGGTCCCCAGCAATTGGAGTGGGGGCTGTCTCTGACTCTGTGGCCTACTATGGATTCATCCTTGTGGTGAGATAGGGTGATGCTGGCCATAAGAAAAGCCAGGAGAAATGCAAGAACACAGGCATGCATCTGTGTTCATGTCATGAGCAACAGGGTAATGGCCTTGGCGTGGGTGCTGTCTGGTTTTGTGTGTCAACTTCACACAAGCTAGAGTCATCATAGAACACGGAGCCTCAGTTGAGGAAATACCTCCATGAGATCCAGTTGTAGGGTATTTTCTCAATTAGTGATCAATGGGGGAGGGCCTAGCCCATGGTAGGTGGTGCCATCCCTGGGCTGGTGGTCCTGGGTTCTAAAAGAAGGCAGGCTGAGCAAGCCATGCAGAGCAAGTCAGGAAGCAGCAGCCCTCCATGGCTTCTGCATCAGCTCTAGACTCCAGGTCCCTGCCTTCTTTGAGTTCCTGTGCTGGCTTCCTTCATTGAAAGAATAAGTCAAATAAGCTCTTCCCTTCCCAGTTGGCTTTTGGTTATGGTGTTTTGTCCCAGCAATAAAAATCCTAACCAAGACAGTGTGCGTAAGCGTTCCACACTCTTCTAAACACAAGTGCTAAAGAGACATCGTGTGAATCACAGACAGAATGTTCACCAGGAAAGAAAAGCATTATTAAAACTGGCATGTGGCACTTTCAGGATTAAAACAGGAAAAGTTCCAGAGAAATCAGGTTGTCCCACCTCCACAATGCAGACAGAAATATTGGGCAGGATTATTCACTATCTGTTGTATCCATTTCTGTCCATAGAAGGGCTTCAGAACTCTTGGAAACTCTGAGGGGGAAAAAAAAATCTCCCGGGGATGGACTTTAAATACACACCAGTAGGCTGAAATTGTTAAAGCCCAAACTGCACAAATTTCTAAATTGGACTTCTGGGAAGATTTCTAAAATGGAGTAATTGATCAGAAGCTCAAAGCATTCGTCTAGCCTCTGATGACGAGCCACACTACACTGCTGCTCCAGTTCAAAGCACAGCATTTTAATAAGGAGCCTTGGTCGGAAGGCTACCCACTAGACCCCTCATAGTGCAGTGGTGTACAAACTATGGGGAACATTCTTTTCTCCCTTTCTCCCCACACCTGGGGGAGGGTACCATATGATGTGGATCTTCCCCCTCTCTGATGTTAATTAAATACCAGGTGAAACAAAGGCCAAACAAACCATAAGGCAGATGGATACTTATTAGCTTACTCTGGTTAAATAAATGTTGGAATACAGCAAGAGCACGAAGACTCGTGCAGGACAGGATTCTAGCTGTCTTTAATTAGTCAGTCCACGGTCCAACCCAAAGGTCTTTGAGAAAAGAGTCTGACTCTGAGTCCTCCTCAGTACCAATGGCCCATCAACTTCATCATGTCAGTGGGCAGGCGCAGTGGGAGACAGGTAAGGAGAGAGTGTATTCAGTAACGTCATGAGAACAAAAACCTACACAGAACAGTTCCTAAAGAGTAGGGGGAGCAACACACACACACACACACACACACACACACATACACACATTCTTGGGTGAAGCAAAGGCTGTTTGTTGGCCCAGCATTCCCAGTTGTTTGACACTGTCCTATTGAGAATTCACATAGGGTGTTTCTTCAGCTTGACTGCATATGAAAATCATCTTGGGAAAGACACTCCTTGTTGTTGTTGTTGTTCTAGACAGGGTTTCTCTAGGTAGACTTGGCAGTTCTAGGAGTTGCTCTGTGGACCAAGCTTGTCTGCAACCCAGTGATTTCCTCTGCCTTTGCATCCCAAGTACTGGGATTAAAGGCATGCACCACCACCATTGGGCTTGAAGAAGCTTTGAAAATACTGGTTGTGGATCCAGTCTTTGAGGTTTGACTTCAAGTGATCTTTCTTGCAGCTTTGGCTCTGGGTTTTCCAGGTACAGCCGAGTTTGAGAGTTTGAGTCAGACGCTGGGGCAACCGCACAGGTCAGTGGTTTTCAAAGCTCATGGCATCTCAGAATAGCCTGAGGGCATGAGAAACAGTTTCCTGGAGATGCGCTGCAGAGTTCCGGATTCTGTAGGGCAGGGTGGGGCAAAGCAGGCAGGGCCAGGTGGTGGAGGGTAGGCTGTAGTTTTTTTTTTTTTTTTTTTTTTTTTTTTTTTTTAAACACACTCCTTAGGGTGGTTCTGGGCCTCTGGAACAACCCACAGTTTGACTGCTGATGTGATGGCTAATTTGGATGGTCAGCTTGATTACATTAAGAAAGACCTAGGTCAGTAGTGAAGCACACCTTTGGACAAATCTGTGTAGATGTTTCCTGAGAAGACCTATCCTAGGTATGGGTAGTACCATCCCAGGGACTAGGGTTCCAAGCTGATTAAAAATGGGGAAAGAGAAAGCCGGCTGAGTGCTACCATTCTCCACATCTTTGCTTTTTGATGGGCTGGACCCTCAACTCCTGAGCAAGACAAGCACTCCTTCCTTAAGTTGCTTCTTGCTGGGCATTTGGTTACAGCATCATAAAAAAAAAAAAAAAACCACAACAACAAGTGATACACTTAGGTGGTGTGTCATCTGTTACTGTTCCTGAGACCACTGTAGAACCCCAGAGTAGTGTATTTCACTTACATGTGCCTGGAGGGCCAAGCCCAGACATTTAGCCATCCAGGCCAAGTAGGTAGATTTTTCTGTTTCCAGACTCCAAAGGAGGGGTTTAATTCTTTGCTGCCCACCATCTGAATGCCAGCATTGGGTATGTGGCAGTCCCAGAGCACATAGTGTCTTGGCACACCCAGCAAGCTTTGGAAAGTCCTTTGTGCTTCCTGGCTCCAAGCTAGCCAGACACTTCATTCTGAACCCTCCTACCTTATATCATGCAGTCCATCTTTTACACTCTGGGCTACCCTCACCCACAGCTAGACTCACAGTACTTTAGCTTCCTCCCGGGATAAGGATCAGTATATATAGATGATGTAGTAGACAAAGTCTAGCGGCAATCATAGCTACTACCATTCATGAGGACCAGTGTTGGAACTCCACATGCAGCATCCAATGTAACCATGAGGTCAGCCTGAAGAGATGAGAATGATTATGTCCAAGTAATAAATGAGGAATAATTAGGTCCAGAGAGTAGACCCATCTTGGAGCTATGTAGGGAGGGTGATAGAATATGGACTTGTTTCCAAAGTATGAAATACAGTACAGCTTTCTACCTGCCTGGCCATAGGTAGACAGTGTTAGGAGAAGAGTCCTGGGCCCTGGCTGGTACACAGCCTGCTTTCTATTCCCAGATACAGCTGGATGGACTTCGACCTTGAACAGATCACCTGCCAGACCCCAGCCTCAGACCCTCACCTATAACTAGAGGGGTCAAGCTAACCAGATTGCAAATGCCCGCTCAGGCACTAACATCCTACAGTTCTCTGTGACCGATGGAACTGTAACTCTTTTCCTGAGGCTCTGCCCTGCCGTGTGCCAACAAGACACAACCAGAAACCTGGTTTCCAGGGAGTGTGCTTGCCAGAAAGGGGCAGCTGTGGGCTCCAGTGGCGCCACTCAGCCAAGTGGCGGGAGGTTATGTCAACCTTCTGGAGAGGCCCTTGATTATAGTTTATGGCCCAGTTGTTAACTCTCTGCCTGGACACCCTTGGTATTTGCTTCTCTGGGGTAGCAGACGATTGAGATACGGTCACCCAGAAAGCTGATGGAGAAGTAGACAGGAAACAGGTTCTGTTCACTGCGATCAGTGAACAACCCTTGCCTGCCCATCCTGGAGCAGTAGCCATGGGTGTGTGTTCTCATCTCAGGAGGAACCTGTGAAACCCAGTGTTGAACCCAAGTTGGGTTCAGCTCTCTGTAGCTCCTCTGAGCCAGCAGAGAGGGGATATGCTTTCCAAGGCTGTTCTTGCTGAATTTTATGATGACAGTTACTGATATTATTGCCACAGAGGATTGCATGCTATTTCCTTCCAAGAGCAGTTGTATTTGACCTTGAATTAGGAACATTATCTTGAAATTGCTTCCATTGCTTAAAATGCTCCCCCTCCCCTTCCTTCTCCCTCTCTCATGGTCAGTGTGCTTCCTGGATATCTGGAGAGTGGACCCCTTTCTCATATTGACACTGCCATGACGTTTTGTCTCAGAGCAAGGCAAAAGACACAGCCAACAATGGACTGACATCTCTGAAGCCACATGCTCCAAACCTTCTCTCTCTGTTAACTTGATTGTCTCTGGTATTTCAACAGTGATGAGAACCTGACCAGTACAAGGTCACCCACAGACTCCACCAAGAGCAGCAACCAGCCATGGGACTTTTAACTGTGTTATCAAAGTGTTAAAAATACCATCTTAAACTTCAGGAGTGGTTTGAAACCATATGCCTCCTTGGTAGGGAGGGATTCAAGGCATTTTATATACACTATCTTGTCTGTGCTCATAGTGACCTTTGGTAGAAATAGAGAGAATAGAACAAGACTAAGAAGAAGGAGAAAATGCACATTTACCCAGTGTCTAAAGGATCCAGAGAGACCTAAGGAGTCACTTCAGAGGTGCTGGGTGCTAGGTGCTGAGTGCTAGGTGCTGGGTGCTAGGTGCTGGGTGCTAGGATGGCTGATGATCTTCCCATCTGCTCTCATTACTTTCACTTCAATTATTTTCTAGGTAACACTGTGGTGCCTCTGGTGGTTATAGCTATGGTCAGAGGGGGAAGAATGTAATTTATTTTTCACTGTTTTATTTTTTATTGCCTGTCTGTTTGCTTGTCTGTCTGTCTCTGTCACTGTCTGTCTCTGTGTCTCTCTCTTTGGGTATGTATGGATGTATGTATGGATGGATGGATGATGGAAGGATGGTTATGTGCACCTGAGATGCCCCCCCACCTCCACCCCCAGAGCCAGAGTCTCCTAAAGCTGCAGTTATATGTATTCGCGACCTGCCCAACATGGTTGCTAGGAACTGAGCTTGCATCGTAGCAGTAGGCGCTCTTAACTACTAAGCCATTTCTCCAGCCACCAAAGAACGTCTATTTCAAGACTCAACAGGGGTGGAGTGTGCTGGCTTGTGAGGGAATTTTTCTCTGTGAACGCATTGCTGATACAGCCTGAGAGTGAGGCCCATGAGGCGAAGGCACCCTGACAGAGGTTTGGTCAGGGCACTGTGACAATCTGCAGGCCTCAGTTTCTGTCTGACTATCAATAAGCTTCGGTTAACAAGGTCTAACTTTCTTCAAGTCAGAGAGCAGTGTGTGTGTGTGTGTGTGTGTGTGTGTGTGTGTGTGTGTACACTATGTGTGGTAGATGATGTGGAAAGAGGAAAAAGGCCGAGAAGGAGAGGAGAGAGAGTGTCTTTCAGGTAAAGGTCAGGTATAAAAGAAAGCTATGCTTTCTTTTGTTTTCCTGGTTGAGAATATGAAGTCAGGTGGAGAGGTTGGCAATCAAAGTTCGGAAATTGTATAATTAGGTAAACACTTTTTAGAAAGTGTCTCCCAAGTGTTAGAACATTTGTCTAGCATGTACAAAGCCTTAAGATATATAATCTCAGCAACCCCCCCTCTCCCCACCACCAAAAAAAAAAAAAGTGATGCTCCTGTATGGAAAGGATCAGAAAAGAGAATCCCCTTTTTGCAAAGTCATATTTTAATCATTTTAATTTAGTTCCAGTTCTTTAGTCAGCATTGGTAGACTTTCAGTGATTATGTAGAAACAAGAACAAGTCAGGGTTTCTGGCATCAAGTCTGCGTCCCTAAGATGCAGAGACAATCTTGGACGAGCATTGATTAAGAACCAGAAATGATCTTAAACAATCCTGCAATCAAGGCCAGGCTGGCAGGAGAAGCTATTTACCTGGACCAGGTGCTTGTGTGGGGAGGAGGCTGCTTCTTAGCTGAACAAGGTGTGTAATTAATTGGCCTGCTGGTCTCTGCTCAACCAATTATCAGCCTTAATTGGTTTCTCACGGAAAGCAAAGGGGAATACACAATGGCTGGAGCTCTGTTGTTGTTGCTATTGTTAGTGCCCGTGTATTCGCCACTCTAATGGATTAACAGACCCACTGGAGAGCACCCACTGGAGAGCACCCACTGGAGAGCACCCACTGGAGAGCGCCCACTGGAGAGCACCCACTGGAGAGCACCCACTGGAGAGCACCCACTGGAGAGCACCCACTGGAGAGCGCCCACTGGAGAGCGCCCACTGGAGAGCACCCACTGGAGAGCACCCACTGGAGAGCGCCCACTGGAGAGGGCCCACTGGAGAGCACCCACTGGAGAGCACCCACTGGAGAGCACCCACTGGAGAGCACCCACTGGAGAGCACCCACTGGAGAGCACCCACTGGAGAGGGCCCACTGGAGAGCACCCACTGGAGAGCACCCACTGGAGAGCACCCACTGGAGAGCACCCACTGGAGAGGGCCCAGTGGAGAGGGCCCAGTGGAGAGCACCCACTGGAGAGCACCCACTGGAGAGTGCCCAGTGGAGAGCACCCACTGGAGAGCACCCACTGGAGAGCACCCACTGGAGAGGGCCCACTGGAGAGCACCCACTGGAGAGCACCCACTGGAGAGCACCCACTGGAGAGGGCCCAGTGGAGAGGGCCCAGTGGAGAGCACCCACTGGAGAGGGCCCACTGGAGAGGGCCCACTGGAGAGCACCCACTGGAGAGCACCCACTGGAGAGCACCCACTGGAGAGCACCCACTGGAGATCGCCCACTGGAGAGCGCCCACTGGAGAGCACCCACTGGAGAGCACCCACTGGAGAGCACCCACTGGAGAGCACCCACTGGAGAGCGGCCACTGGAGAGGGCCCACTGGAGAGCACCCACTGGAGAGCACCCACTGGAGAGCGCCCACTGGAGAGCACCCACTGGAGAGCACCCACTGGAGAGCACCCACTGGAGAGCACCCACTGGAGAGCACCCACTGGAGAGCACCCACTGGAGAGGGCCCACTGGAGAGGGCCCACTGGAGAGGGCCCACTGGAGAGCACCCACTGGAGAGGGCCCACTGGAGAGCACCCACTGGAGAGCACCCACTGGAGAGGGCCCACTGGAGAGGGCCCACTGGAGAGCACCCACTGGAGAGGGCCCACTGGAGAGCACCCACTGGAGAGCACCCACTGGAGAGCACCCACTGGAGAGCACCCACTGGAGAGGGCCCACTGGAGAGCACCCACTGGAGAGCACCCACTGGAGAGCACCCACTGGAGAGCACCCACTGGAGAGCACCCACTGGAGAGGGCCCACTGGAGAGCACCCACTGGAGAGCACCCACTGGAGAGCACCCACTGGAGAGCACCCACTGGAGAGCACCCACTGGAGAGCACCCACTGGAGAGGGCCCACTGGAGAGGGCCCAGTGGAGAGCGCCCACTGGAGAGGGCCCACTGGAGAGGGCCCACTGGAGAGGGCCCACTGGAGAGGGCCCACTGGAGAGGGCCCACTGGAGAGGGCCCACTGGAGAGGGCCCAGTGGAGAGGGCCCACTGGAGAGGGCCCACTGGAGAGGGCCCACTGGAGAGGGCCCAGTGGTGAGCAACATGGCTTTGGATCTCCTTCCTTCCTTCACTCAATTGATTAAAAGCTCATTTTTGTACCAGTTGCAGAGAAGTGTTTTCAAACTTGACCTTGGCTGGTTTTATAATGTAGTAGAGGGATATAGACATGACAATGCTCTGGTGCCATGTCATAAGTCATGAGACATTGTGTGGAATGGATACACTGAATGGAAGTGAATGAAGCTATGGGCTTGTTTGGATAATGCTTAAAGAACCAGGGCATGAGCAAGTGACACCTATACTCAGGTGTGTGTGTGTGTGTGTGTGTTCTGGCCAGGAGAAGTTTAGAAAGATTAAATTGTAGATGCAGAATGGAGCAGGAACAAGAAGAGAGACGGTTTAGACTTCCCAGAAGTATTGGCAAATGGAACGAGATAGCTGCAACTCCTATTGCCTGAGGAAGGGGAGTGGATGAGCTGCCAGTATCCTCAGAAGCCAGAAAAGAGTTGAAAGCAAACAATGGAAAAGGAGACAAAGGAAGGGAGATGGTCAAGGAGAAAGGGTGAATAAATGTCTAAGCAAGCTCTTCTACTCAGCTTTCCACGAAGGACACAACTGTGAGTGGCCAGAGATCACCTTAGATCACCTTTCTCTCTTAGAGCAGGCCAAGGTAGAGAAAATGCCGAAGTGGGGCTACGATAATGTGATTCTATTTAGGTTGCTTAATCTACAAAGACTAGAAGCCATAGTATTCTTCTTACCAGGACCAGGCTGGTTGTTGGTACCCACAGACTGACCACAGCTTCCTCCTCCTGCATTCCAAGCTGAATGTGATATGGATCCCTCCAGGAGGGTGGAAGGATTCAATGTCCCAGACTGCAAAAAAAAAAAAATTCTCGGAACCTGGTGCCAGCTATTGCCAGTTTTCAATTTCTTCCTTAACAGGTCTACACAGGTGGCATCTGTCCTAAGATGTACAGCTATTGAACCATGGAAGTTCAGTGTGAGACAAGATTGTTCATACTTTCTCATTTAATGCTCTCCAGATTGTTTCTGCAGGTTGTCCCATGGCAACAAAAATTAATGCCTTAGTATCAATGCACCCTTTTACTTCATTGATACTATTGATTTATCCCTGTGTGCCTTGGTACTGGGATCTGAATCCATAGCCTCCTACCATTGAGAGACACCCTTTGCTGTCTGTTTCTTCCTTCCTAAATGACAATATACTTTTGTATTGATAGTTTATTTTTAAAACACCTCCTGGGGCTGGAGAGATGGCTCCATGGTTAAAAGCACTGGCTGCTCGCTCTTCCAGAGGATCCAGGTTCAATTCTCAGCACCCACATGGCAGCTCACACCTGTCTGTAGCTCCAGTTCCAGGGGACCTGATGTCACAAAAACATACATGCAGGCTCAACACCAGTGCACATAAGACTTTTAAAAAGTTATTTTAAAAGGCACATTCCAAAATAAAGTTTAAAAAGAAAAAGAAAGCTGGACTCTTTTTCTTCTTGTACCTTCGTCGACAATTCCTACGGGACTAAGATCCTCTGTTTTGGGGAGGGTTCAACAACTTCAGCCTGATGGCAATAATCGCTGAGTGGGAATTGAACCCATTCTTGAATGCCGAGAGCCACTCCTCTCCACTCCCCATGTATGGCTACTCTGCTGACTATTACCCTTCCGTCCAGGATCATAATGAGAATTTGGGTTATAATGCATACTTCTCTGTGTTTAGGGAGGGAGACCAGACCTGCTTCTGATTCTCCCAGAATCTCAGCCCCGATCCGAGTGCCCAGAGCTATAGAGGGGGCAGCAAGGGCATCTAGCTGCAACTGCAAATACCATCTTTGTCTGCCGTGCAGGAGAACAAGGGAAGCCACCTGTTCTGTGGCTGGCAGGGAGGTGGAGGAACGGAAGTGGGAGTTTGGTGTGAAGTGGGAGGTACTGGAGGGTGTCTGAGAAAAGGTGAACAATAAAGCCTGCCTAGTTCACAGTGTTTACTATCAACAGTCCTAGGTGCTTTGGGTGTGGGGAAACTGTCAGTGTGGAGTGGAGTGGCTTTCCTTAGGGGCTGTGGATGCAGGTGTTCTAGATGGGAGGATAATGATGCCAGCCACAAAGGGACCAGTGATGGGGATCTGATGACACAACGTTAACAGGGAGCACCAGCCTGCCCTGCTCACACAGACTCCCACTAGTTCCTAAACACACATTTTGACAGCTTCTATTACCACAGCATGTAAGTGCCTCGGGACCAGCAACTGCAATTTTGCAGAGAGAAAAGTTTTCCAAAACACACAAATACCGCGGGAATGAGCTAGTTTGAGGCTGAGATTCCTTAACTGGCAAGAATGCAGAAAGTCTCCCGGAAGACAAAAAACTCAAAATGCTTTGCTTTAAATACAGAGTATCTTGGGCTGTGCTATGAACCCACTGGAAATGTTTTCGTAGTAAACATTTGATACAGACTCTCATCAGCTGTCTCAGGGAGGAAACCTTTCCAACAACCCAGGGGACCTTTGCCATCTCCCCCTCCTTTGCACCACCCACTCCTGAATGGCAGGCAAACCTGCATCCTGAATCTGGATTTGACCTTGTGGCAGCTTGTAACTGGATCTTTTATTGTTTGATGTAGAAAGAGCCGTCTTCATTTTGACGAATGTTCCAGACTGGAAGTTGCTCTGGGTTTGGAGATGGGAGAGACTCTTCATGATTCTGGGTAATAGCTCATGGGTTAAAATGTGGTATAGCTATTTTATTTTTCTTTCTCAGAAGCCCTTTTTTTAGTTTCCCAATACTAGAAAATGTTCTGCCGCCCTGGACGCAAGGCATGTGGTTCAGGTGTGAACAATCATCTCATCCCATCTTCCTGATAACAGTGATTGATCCAAACATTGGGCCTATGACCCAAGCTGGGCCTTGCCGAGGTCTGATGTATAAGTCAGAAACAAGCTTCCATGGGGCTAATAGGAGGTTGTGAAGTTGGGACCCTTGGATACCATGTTATTACCTACCATGTGAGACTTGAAATGAAGCCACGAGACAGCGGCTGAGATGAAAGGGGGTATGTACTCAAGGTTTTACAGGGAGATAAAAGTTCAGGTCATGTGGAGTCACACCACAAGGCTGCTCTTTCTCCACAGTCATGAGGAAGCCATCAGAAAGCCCCCTTCAACTTCACCTCTGAAAGACAACTGCATTCTGGTGACATGGTTAAGCCACCAAGCTCCACTGTGACAGTCCTAGGTATAAAACAGAACAGGATATCTGTCCAGGAAGATTACTGTCTCACCTGCTTTTTTTTTGAGCAAAGTGGATTTTCTCTACAGCAAAGAGGTCATTTAGCCATTGCTTGCTTGGGAGAGTTTTGAAATGTCCATTCTATCCTGGGACTCACTCCATAGCTCAGATGTCTGAAGAATATTCATCTTACGCATTCCCAGTAGTTTGTGAGTTCCCGAAACCTGCTGTCTGCCTGACCCTCACAGCTCACTTTGTTCTCTCAGATGCTCATGAGACAGGACATGCACGTTTCTAGTGCAAGATCCTCATGGTAGTTCTGTGCATGGGGACAATGACTCAGTGTGTCCCTTACTCCGGTCACATCACATACAGATTCCAATCTGCCCTCTCCAGGAGGATCCCTGTCTCTTCCTCTTGCTCTGTAAGTTGTATCTTGAGTTTGTCTCCGCCATATGAGCCCACAATTGTTCTTTTCTCCCTTAAGCTGCTTGAGCCAAATGGAATCATGCCATTCTTCAAACCCAGAAATGTAAGGTAGAACTGTGAATCTCTAAAATTAAACTGCACTGGTTTATCCTTACAAATGCTTTCATATAGGTTGGTTGAAATAGATATTCTGAAAGTGCTAATATTTGAATCCAACAACAATTTAGAGCATATGTATAGGCTTTTCCCCCCCATAATATTATTTATCCTTAATTTTGCACTGTGGATTTTTGTTTTTTGTTTTGGTATTCTTAATACTGTTTGGTTTGTAGAATAAGTATCTCATTGGAATCTCCATCTGAAGTGAGACCTAATGAGCAGACCAAGTGAGTTTTGATTTAGAATACTTTTGTCTATGCCAGCTTTTCAAATGGGCCGATTAATTTTCTGTTACTATGGTGGTTTGAATAAGGATGGCCCTCATAGACTCACATATTTGAATGGCTAGTAGAACTGTTTGAAAGGATTCGAAGGATTAAGGTGTATGATCTTGTTGGAGGAAGTGTGTCACTGGGGGTGGGCTTTGAGATTTCAAAAGCCCACATCAGGCCCAGGCTCCCTTCTTGCAGATCAGGATGTAAAGCTCTTATTCCCCGTGTGCTGCCAGGCTCCCAGCCATGACGACAATGGACCAAACCTCCAAAACTGCAAGTTCCCAATTAATTGCTTTCTTTGGTAAGAGTTTCCATGGTCATGGTGTCTCTTCACAGCAACAGAACCATGCTGCAGTCTTCTCAAGTAATCTCTTGGTCTTAAGTATAATTTTATATGGCAGAACCATTACGACTACATCCAAACAGAGGAACTAAATTGCACAAGAGAGAATTAAAGTGTATCTCCCATGGTTTGAAGGGAGCCAGTGAGGAAAGTCACATTCTAACCCAGACTCAAGGGCATAAACTCCTAAAATTTGGCTTTAAAAAAAAATCAAACACGACATATTTTAGGGCCAAATAGTTCTCCAAAGCTCATTATCAAAAGTGTCAGTCTCTTTCCTATTATCTCCTCCACCAGCTGTCGTCATTCTCCAGGCTGTTGATTTGAATTCTTCCAGTGATTTTTTTTTTCCTTTCTGCTCCTGTCACTATTATTGTTTATTATGCAACTTTGCCTTTTCAGTTTTAAGAACTGATAGTCCCTGTCCTATATGGAAAAAGAGGGCACGGACCTCACTGTGTGTCTTTGCTTACTTTTCCTGACACAAGCGAGATCAAATGACAGGGCTACATCAAAACAGCTGTTCTTCAGTGTCCCCAAGGAACCCGTCACAGGATCCACCTAGATACTGAGGCTTCTCATAGGAAACGGCATGGGGCTTGCATGTAAACTCCACACAACAGCCTCCTGGACACTTCAAACAATCTGTAGATGGCTGAGATATCCTGAGATGTAAATGCTACTTACACATTGGTTATAATACATTGTTTAGAGAATAGCAAGCAAAAAGATTTATCCAAGTCCAAACCAGAGGCACTCTGTGTGTGTGTGTGTGTGTGTGTGTGTGTGCATGCACACATGTGCAGATGGAGCATGTTCACATTCGAGTCCATGCAGGGGAATGCACTTGCATGTGGAAGCCAGAGGTCAATCAGGGATGACATTCCTCATTCTACTTTCTTTCTCCATCCAGAATCTCACCATAGAACCTGGTGCTCACCAGCTAGGCTAGGCTGACGAGCAAGCCCCAGACATGACATTTTTTCTACTTTCCTAGTCCTGAGCTTACAAGCACATACTCCATTGCCGGACTCTTAAGGTGGATGCCAAGATCAAAAGGTTTACGTGATAATTGCTCTATTAATGGACCTATCTCTAACACCTAGAGGTATTTAAAACTTTTAGAAATAGTTCTAAGGTAGAACTCAGAGTGGCCAGGTTACTTGGTATCCTTGTTACATGCTTACAGTTTCCTTTCATGAATATATTTCTGCTTTTAAGTTTTAATACCTCTCTGGTGGTAATAGTACCACTTCTATTTGATGTGCATGGTGGTGTCAATGTATAAACGTGGGTGCACGGATATGTGGAGACGAGAGGCCAATGTCATGGTCTTCCTCTACCACTTCCCACCTTGATTCTTTGGAGGCATGGTCTCTCACTGAAAGCAGAGCTCACTCACTGGCTAAACTAGCTGGCCAGCAATCCTTCAGGAGCCTTGCCCCCAGCACTAGGGTTGCAGGTACACATGGCCATATCCAGATGTTTACATAGAGGCTGGGATCCAAACTCAGGATTGTGTGGAAATCACTTTACCAACTGACACCCCCTACCCCCAACCTTCAGTGTTTCTATCTTCTTTATGGAGAACGAAAGACATCCCCATGGTCTTATGCCTTTGAATACCTGGTTTCCAGGAAGTAGCAATTGAGGAGCTTGTAGAATCTTTTGGAGGTAGGGCCCCACTAGTGGTCTGGGGAGAGCCTTAAACATTTGAGACCAGCCTGCATTTGGTCTAGTTCTCTTTGCCTCCTGGTCTAGTCTCCATGGGAGAGGCATTTTTAGACTCCCTCTCCTATTAGAATTACTCAGCCACTTCTTCCTAACCAAGACGGAACAGACTGTCTGAACCATGAGCCAAACTGTAGCTTTCTTGCCTTAAGTTCTTTCTGTCAGGTAGCCTGGTCACACTGACACATGAAACTAATAATGCAGCAGGCGATCCACATGTCCTGGCTTCGTTTCTGGGACTCTAAGTGGCTCTTTCATGTTGTTCTAGAATCTTCTTCCCATATCTGAGACTTGCTTCAAATGTCTTGTGTCCTTAGATCTTTACTACAAGCAGAAGGGGAAAACAACAACCAAGCAAGCAAACAAAAGACCAGGTTGAGAAGCCCGTACAGAGATGGACTCATGTCTGCTGGCTGCCCTGAGCATTTATACAGGAAATTCCAATATGCATGTCTTGGAGTTTCATCTGTCTATCTGATTCTACTTCCTAGGGAAACATCTTCAGTCCCCCATCAAAAAAGTATAAGCCTTGATTTTAGTATTTCAGGAGGAGCATGAGAGACAAAGATTAGGGATATTTCAGTGAATTCTCCTAGTTTCAACTGAATACCATTGCCCACTTATACTGTTCACCATTTATTTGTTTTATTTCTTTAGATGATAAACTTCCAAAATCCTGTAGAGGACAGAGAGGGATACTTAATCTCTTAGCACTTACCCAGCTCTCAGAGATGGAGAGCACTCCTCACTGCTTTGTAAATTGACTTTGTTTATTTCATTTTTAAACAAGGTCTCTTTATGCAGCCTCAGCTGTTCTGAACCGGTGGTCTTCCTGCCTCCCCTCAGATTCCACATGCTGAGACTGCAAGCAGGTATCACCACACTCAGCTTTCTAAGCAACTTTTGTAACTGTCTTCCCGTGGCACCTGTGCTATGCACCCTTGAAGCCTCACCTGGCTCTGAATGCCAATTGGCTTGTTTCTCAGCCTTCCTTCCTGTTGGCTTAGCTGTCACTTGTCATGCACCCTACTTTTTAAAAACCATTGCACACACCCATATTTTACTATATTATCCTATGTCCTGTTCTTGGTGTCATTAATTCTGTGCTCTTTCCGAAATCTTCTACCCTGTTTTATAGGGGACAGAGACAGATGTGTAGCTAAATGAGCATGCTCCATCCATACCTTGATGGAAGAGTTAGAGAACTCCATCACAACCTCTGTTAAAGCCAGAAGACCGAGGAACATTGTGACACCCCAGTGTATCTACAAGCGCCTTTACCGTTCTGGCTGCAGTTGCCTCTCACGATCTTATTAGACAAGTTATGATGCCTTCCTACGTCTACGGTGCAGGCAGTGCATGACATGGAAACCAAAGGTACTTAGCCGCAAGTACGGCACAGGTTCCTTGATTTCTTACCCAGAGCCATTTCTGCACATTGGTATCGTGCCCTGGGCCATCCTGAGGACAGCTGAAACCAAAAGCATGACATGCTGGGGCTCCCAGGGATTACAGAAAGATAAGACTCTGCTCATCTGATTCCCATTTTGAATCTATCTATAGAGACAGGGCACTGAAAATGTAATCTGGTACCTGACTCTTCCTTGTTACTCTTGTCTTTTTTTTTGCTCCCACTATTAACGTTGGATATCTGGAGTAGCTACATGCAGACACAAGGCTGGATTTGAAGCACCTACAAAAGGTTGTGAAAGGCAGGGGATTCCCGGTGCTGGGAAAATGAGGGAAAGAGTGAGCCTTGTACCTAGGCTGAAGGGACGCTGTTTTGAAACGGATGCTGGGTGTCTGCACGGCATTTGGAAGCTGACTGAACTATGACTCTTTCCCTGGCAGGTGAGCTCAGTAGCTCAGATGACTGACTGTGGGACATGGGCACTCCCTGCCTACCCATGGCTCAGATACACACTATGAAGGAAGGTCTCTGCTATTTACCTTGGAATAGAAAGTTCGTGAGAAATTATGACTGGTACACCTACTCAAGGCTGGCGCGACACGGAGTTTTAAAAGAGCAAAAGCCAGCTTTCAGAACAAAATAATTAGCTGAGAGTGAATGATGAAAAGGAATACAGGTGTTACTGTGAGCAGACTAAGCTTGATAAAATGTACGCAGAACATTATATATCCTCCTACCGCATCCTTTGGTGCATTATGATCCATTCTGTAGTTCCCCAGGCTGGTTCATTCACCAATATTGGATGAAAGTCCAGGTAGGGTCAAGACTTTGTCAGTGTTAGTTATTATAAGATCTTCCCGTCCTAGATGAACATTACTGCAGAAATGAAATATTTCAACAACAAAAGTGGATTAAACATTTCAACTATTAAAACGGCCCATTCAATGTAGGCATTCACATTGAAAATTTTATTTTATTGTAAGGTTTTTCTCTTCTTGAACTCCAGATCTGACATTGAGATTTCCCCCTTCCCTCTTCTGCTTCAAGGCATCTTCTGGACTGAAATTAAGGAGAAGGAGGGATGGTAAGGCTACAGAAGTTCTCTTTTGATGGCCACAGATAAGTAGAGAGACCATCTTGTGTATTGTATGGATGCATCACCTGTCAATAAAAAAAAAAGCCTAGGGTCTATAGAAAAGGGTAGAATAGAAGGTGGGACGTCTGGGAGGCAAAGAGGATTCTGGGAGCAAGCCAAGTGTGAGGAGATTTGTCCCAGGAACATGGAAGACAGAAGCATGGGACCTGAGCAGAGGTAACCAGCCACGTGGCAGAACTTAGATTGGAATAAATAGAGTATCAATATTTGGTCAGAGAATGAATCAAGGTGATTGTAAATATATTTTGAGTCTCAGAGTCATTATTCCAGGAGTTTGGGGGTGGGAGGAAAAACTCACCTTTTATACAGCTTTGTAATCAAAGAGTAGAGCAGACCAAGATGTGACAGGTCCAGACCTGCTCAGTACCATCCCACTCCCCTCTCTTGGTCTTCCTGCTCAGGCTATTACTTTTCTCCAGGAGGGAATAAAGACAAGGGTCTGAACACCACCACCGTCCTCTCTGCTCTTGCTGTAGTCTCTGTGACCTAACTTGGAGAGAGGTTCTCTCCTCCTCCACAAGAGAAGAGGTAGATCCAGATGAATCCATTTCATTTCCCTGGATTATTCCCTGTTCTGTGCTGTATATGTGGGTAGCTGATGATAGGTGACAAAGTTCCTTGTCATGCTTTGGCCTTTTGCACTGCCCTTCCACCAAGGGGTTTCCTCTATCCAGGCTCTAGGAAGCTGCAGTTGAATGAGCCTTCTTCCCAACTTGTAAATATTATTGTATTTGTAAAACTCATCATTAAACTAAAGATCATACGGTGGCATTACCTTGGATTATGAGAACAGGCTTTTGGCTCAGGCATGAGGTGTTCTTATGAGAAGAAGAGAGATGAAGAACTGACACATGGACGATGTGAAGGTGTTAGAGATTAGGTTTAGAATGGCCCCCAAAGACACATGTGTTTATGGGCTGGTCCTCAGTGACACTGATTGGAGGTGGTAGAGACTTTAGAAGGCAGAACCCATTTCAGGATATGGATGATATAGGATGAAGTACTTGGAGAAAGTAGGGTACTGGTGAGTGTGCCTCTGAAGGATACATCAAGTTTCTTATTTCCCACTCTCTTTCTGCTTGATGGCCACCATAACGTATAGAGCTTTGCTCTACTAGACACTCCTTACCATGATGCTCTGCCTTATTACAGGCTCTAGGGAGTCTTGGGGACAAATGAGCATTGCATGAAGCCTCTAAAACCACAACCCAAGCACAGTTTTCCTCCTTTGGAGTTGGTTACTCCAAACATTTTTCCCCCACAGTGATGAAAACCAACATAAGATGCTAAGTAGCTATAAAGGCAGAGATGAGAGGGATGCCATAGATGGCCCAGAAGGCAGAAGGGCAGATTTTCCCCTCGCTGCTCCTGAAGGCATAGGGTGCTTGCAGATAACTCTGCTTGAGCCCAGTGTTCTTTTGATCTGGCCCTGCTCACCTCCGGAATTCTCAGAGGATAAATTTGTACCATTTTTCAGCCATTCAATTTGTGGTGATTGATTATAACAGCCTAAGAAAATTATACCCGAGCCTCAGTGGAAGGGAGGTAGAAATCCATTTTAAACATTGTGCTTAAAAGAAATAAATTCTAAAATCATCTCAGTGCCCTCGTAAAAGGTTCACTCACTCCTACGAAGGTTGTCTATACACTCAGCTTTTCCTGAGCCAAGATCAGGTCAAGAGAATGTCTTGGACTGTTGGCAGGACTAATCTGGCTAATTTGGTAGGACAGAAGAGATAGCTAGAACTTTAGAGAAGCACGCACACCTCTGGGTGTGCCTGGGAGACCATTTCCAGAACTAATTATATCACAAGGACTCTGATCACACGGTGACTTTATTCCATGATGGATTCACAATATGATCGCATTATTGGGAAGGGGCCATAAATATTAGTTGGGACCCAAATGGAGTAAGTCACTGGAGGCATGACCTCCAGAACTTGTCTTGCTCTGGCCCTGTGTCCTTCCCTCCCTTTCCCATCAGTCATGAAGTGACAAACCATGAGCAAAGTCCTCTTTGTCAGTTTTTGGCCACAGTGATGATAAAATTGACTAACAAGTGGGCTAAGTACTTTGGTTCTCTCCTCTGCCTAACAGAATGCCTTGGTGCAGGAGCCGTGCAACTCTGGCTGCAGTAATTGTTTGAGGCCCTCTCTGGAGATAAAATGTTCCTAATAATCTCATTTGCATGTGGTGCTCTCGAGCTCCTATTTCTAAATAACTGTCTGCACATGTTTGCTTCTTTCCCTGGGAAATTTAATATTGTTGTTTCCCCAGGGGCATTCCCAGAGAGATGAGGGAACAGCCTTCTCTGGGTGTTCCTTATAGAAAGAGGATTCCCCACACAGATGAGAGATAGGAGAATGATTAAAATCTTTAATGCTGAATTGGCTCCCTGTCCTGGCATCCAGGCTGGTGACTCGTGGGAACTTAGTTCTAGTGGAACTTGGGGTTTTGGTCTCCAATACCTAGGAGTTATAAAGATGCCAAGCGGCTAGTGAGTTCACTGGATGTGGGGCACAGTCAGTGCTGTGTCACTTCCAGGGTCACGCTGCTGCCTCTGCCACCCTGTCAAACCCTTCCCTGTACCACTCAGATTCTCATCATTGAAAAAGAAGGGTAAGCAGGAGTGGGAACATTATCGACTCATCCAACAGACAGCTGTTAGGCCATAACCATATGTCAGAGCTTCTGCTCAGTGCCGGGGCTCTGAACACTAAGCAAACAGTCCCTGACTAATGGAACACAGTCTGTCATCAAGCCACATCTTCTCCTCAGATCCCCTCTTTTACTTTAAAACTCACCCAGATGCCCACTGTCTACCAGAGACACAAACAGTAGTCAGAGCTGTAGAGGTGCCTAGAGAAGTGGGGAGACACTGGGTAACTGTGTCCCCTGATCCTCTAACTGTCCATGGGGTATAAGGGTCATAAAATTAAATGATGTCTCGGCTTGAAAAATTACTAGTTTCCAATCAAGCACCACAGGGGCCTGGCAAATTCTAGTTCTGAGGAACAGTTTGCTTGGTTTCAGATCCTAATACAATTAATACCAAACTTAGGGATTTTGTTCAAAATCCCGTGATCAATAAAACAACAGTATCCTCACCAGCAAAAAATAAAGGTGACACTAGTTCTAATACAGTCTCACGTCTTAGTTGTTATCAAGATAAAAGATCTTATCATGTAAAACCCATGAGAGGTGCCTACCAGAGTTAGCACAGAGAAAAGTCAAGTAAGTGGCTGTTCCTGTCTATGAATTGCCTTCGCCTACCCACAATCCAACTGAGCTGGCCCGTTCTTCAGTTAGTGTAGGCGATGACAATGGAGCACGCTTGAAAGTGGGGGGAAATTCCGTTTGACTTCAAAGTACTTTGATAAGTGACCATGCGATGCCTGTAATCTCGTGGTCAGGACCGAAGCACAGCAAACTCTGGACATTGATTGAAGCAAAACTTAGCTAAGAGGAACAGAAGAGAAGCCATCATCACACTGGGCCAGAGGACTGACCAAAGAACCTATGGGAAATTGTAGATCAGGAGAGTATGGCATGGTTAATCAAAAAGAACTTTTCTGACTCACTGAGTCCTTAGCTGAGGCCCAGACATAACTTGAGTACTGGGAATGACCCAAAGTAAACTGGAAACAAACTTGAACTTTAGATACAGGGCAGGAATTGGAGCAGAGAATGGATACAGCCAGGAAGGGAGGCGGACTTGTGTCAGACAGAAGGGATAGAGGTGGTGAGAAGGTTGAGTGGAACCAACTTGCCAAGGAAAGAAGTTTTGCTCAGGATCTGGAGGTCTGTATCCTGGGCAGGGGCAAACAGATGGAGTCTTACTTAACAGCCTGTAGATGACTCAAGTGTGGCAGACCTAACTCCAAAGGCAAAGGCTGACCATCTGCACTCTGTGCCCAGACTCTCGCCCCACCTGGTTTATGATAACATCTACAGTGCCCAAGGGGCTCCAGATTAAGTTTCCTGAGAAGGCTGATATCAGACCCAATGCTTGCTTTCAGATGCACATTCTAACCAGCCATGCAGCCTTCCCCAAGAGGGAAAACCATTAGGACAGAGAGACTGGACACCCTAGACCATCGGCTCTTAACCTGCAATTCACGACCATTGGAAAACATGTATTTCTGATAGTCTTCGAAACTGAGACACTGCTCAGTAGCAACATTACTAGTTATGAAGTAGCAATGAAAATAAATTTATAGTTGGGGGTTCTTAAGGCAATGGAAGTATGTGTTTGCTGATGGCTGAAACCCACAGGTTGAGAATCATTGGCCTAGATCTTTCTAACCTATACTCTGATGTGAAGAGGGCCAGTGAGAGGAAGAGAGCAACAGTGATCAGAGTAACTCAAGTCTTCCATCTTGCTGGAAAGTAACAGAACACCTCCCAAGGGAGGGACAGATTCGCATCAGAACAGAGGAAGTGGGACCAGCAGACAGAGATAACCAAGCAGGAAGGTCAGCTGCCTGCAATCTGTCAGACATTGGATCTCTCAGATCAGAGATGGAGCTCAAAGGTCACAGAGTCCTCTCACATTACAGGTGAAGAAAGACCAGACTCACTGGGTTCCAGTTACCTGCCCAAGGCTATGAAGATAGGTTTGAACAGAGACTCAACCTAGTGCGGCAAATCAAAGCTTTCTACCCCACCAGAGTGTCTCTGTCCCCCACCCCCAGCCCTATGCACTGCTGTGGGGAGTGGCTTGCAGTTAGGGCTGTGTGGTTGTGACTCTAAGAAAACTTGAATTGTACATGCTCAAATGGGGCTAATGAATCTGCAGCAGCAATCTTCTCTGCCTAACTAGGTGAGGGACAAGACGTGACGGTGACCCGTGCTGTGCCCTTTCTCTGGGAAGCAGTTATTGCAACATCATTATTGGAAAAAGCTCCAAGACTTCGGGAAATTTGAGCCACCAAATTTTCTAGGACCTCTTCTGATTCCCATTGTTTTGAATCAGACCCTTCCACAGGAAGGCTTTGGAAATGTGGTTCCGCAGGCTTCCTACCCCACCCCTTTGCTGAGTCTTCTTCAAGTGGGACCTGCTCGTTCTAGTTTCTACTAAGATCTCTTCATTTAGCAGTGGATTCTCTAAGATTATCCATCCTGGGAAGGCTTTAAGTGCTTTATATACACAGTCAGCTCTCACTGTTTGCTGTAGCTATGTTCTGTGAGGTCACAGCAAACACAGAATTAGCAAATACTAAACACTTACTCCTTGGGCAGCCACCAAGGGGTGTTCCCAAGAACCTCTGGTTTAAGTAACTTTTTTTTGTCAACTGGTCTTTGTATTTAATATGTCCCATTAAACATATACATAACATAACATGTTATAGCTATAACAGTATGTACTATATAAATATAACAAAACCAAACCAAAAATATCAAATCAGTTATATACAGAGGAAAGATTATACACCAAAATTAAGATGTACTTGTGAGATGTTTTAGATGTCTTTAGTGATGTCTGGAGTTTGAATTTAAAAAAAAAATGATTGGGGCAGAGAGCAAGGGATGGGTCTAATAAAAAATTATTGGAAATTCCTTAAAAATTGAGACTCATTTTAAAAAATGACATGATTCAGGATGATTTTTGTAATACCTAGAATGAATGAGAACCTGTCCTTCTTGGAGATCTTACATCTTGCAAAAAAAAAAAAGATTTTTATCCTCAGGGTAACAAATACAACTCTTAGCCGGGCGTGGTGGCACACGCCTTTAATCCCAGCACTTGGGAGGCAGAGGCAGGCAGATTTCTGAGTTCGAGGCCAGCCTGGTCTACAAAGTGAGTGCCAGGACAGCCAGGGCTACACAGAGAAACCCTGTCTTGAAAAACCAAAAAAAAAAAAAAAAAAAAAAAAATACAACTCTTTGGCCAAGGAAAAACCAGATTGTTTACTCCTCTGGCCAGCAGCTTCCCCACCATCTGGCATTTCCAAAAGAAGGGAGAAACTAAGTTAGCCTGTTACCTCTTCCGCTAGACACCTGAGAACTTAAACATAATGACTACCTGAATCCAGTTCTACAGTGTACACAGTTGTCAAGACTGACGTATGTCCTATGGCTTGTGTACTATACAATTAACAGATTATAGCTTAAAAAAAAGAGAGAGAGAGAGAAAAGACCGCTTTGAGTAATTCTGCTCCTTAATTTCGCTTCCTTCTGGCTTAACCCAGAAGGTAAGGGTCTATGTGTGTGTCGACATTCTATTTCCTTATTTCATTCTTCTTTAGTTCTGTGCAGAAGCCAAAGGAGCAAAAGCCACAGGGATGTTGAAGTATTCGCCAGCTTAATACTACCCATGCTAGGAAGGGATGGGTACGGACTTGCTGTGCTGTCTGCTGTGTGCCTCTTAAACACTGGAATGTGCTATGATTGTTTCAAAGAAACAGTTATGTACCACATCAAAGGACCGAACTGTAAAACCAACTACCATGCAAGGTTATAGGCTTCTCAACATCACAGAAGCTAAGCAGCATGTGTGGCTCTGTGCAATGCTCTGTCTGGGCAGCAGTTCATCAGCCCTCATCCTCCTTTGTCTCATTTCATGGTCCAGGATCTAGGAAGAGAAATGGGTGTAGAGACAGCTTGTGGGCTGAGACAGGAAGCTTGGAGCTATAACCTGAAATGGGACTTTCTCCTTCACATGCTTTTCCCTTGAGTCACCCAAGACTCATAGCATGAACCGATGCTCTTTGAGAGTATAAGAGGCAGGTCCACTGATGTCTGGTTTGCTTGTCTATAAAGCAGTAGACTGATGCTTACCACTCTTGCCTTCCCAGACCTGCTTCAGTAGGGCAGGAGGTACCAATAGTATGTGTGTGATGGTGGTGGTGGTGGTGGTGGTGATGGTGATGGTGGTGGTGGTGGTGATTGTGGTGGTGGTGGTGGTGGTGTGCTTCCAATCAGGTCCAGGAGTGTGAGCAGTGTGGGTGTGTAACAGGAGACTATGCACCCCAACCGGCTGCTCCTGCTTTTAATGCTTTTCTCGGGTTAAGATTTGTTCTGTGACATTCAGAGTGACATTGTGTAACAGGGACTGCCAGATGGTAATCATAAGCCTAATTTCCATTTGAGGTTTGTGTCGCGCTGTCTCTGTCAATTGATGTTCTCAGAGACTGGTAAGAGTTACAGTCTCTGGCAGCAGCCGATGCAGCCAGCCTTTTGGAATCAAACACCAAATACCTCGAATAATTTTTAAGATTTCTTATCCTTTGCTTCCCCATGCCTGAAAAGCATCTGCACCGTGGATTCTTGCTTCAAGGCCTATATTTGTGTGCTTGTTTTCACGAGGAAGGCAACCTTTGTCTGAACTCAGGTGTTCCACACACCTGTGCTATACCGTGGTTCAGGTTCCCAGAGAGGATAGATTTGAGGGAATTAGAAAGGACACAAATGAAAGCAGGTAATTAGCAATTCTACCAATAGAAGTCCAAATACCCAAAAGATGGCTGGGGTGGTGTCACATCTATTTAATCTCAGCTCTTGGGAGACAGAGAGGAAAACCTATGAGTTCTAAAGCAGTCTGGGGTGCACAGTAAAACCTTTTCTCAAGAGAAACACAAACACACGCACACAGAGACACACAGAGACACACAGACAGACACACATGGACACACACACAGACTTAAACACACACAGAGACACACACAGAGACACACAGACAGACACACATGGACACACACACACAGACTTAAACACACAGAGACACACACAGACTTACACACACACACACACGGAGACACACATAGAGACACACATGGACACACACACAGACACAGACACACACACACAGACTTAAACACACAGAGACACACACAGACTTACACACACACACACACACACACACACACACACCAAAACAAACAACAGCAAAAGCCCCAGAACTTCAAAAAGGTTCTTGGTTGGTTTTGGATGTTAGAGAAGGAAAGTGATTCAAACTATTTCATTGGTACATTTGAATGTGGCACACAACACTGTGTCTTTTTTTTTTAACCTTTGTTCAAGGGCAGTTGGACTGGAAGGCATATAGCTAGTTAGAAGAAAGAAGGCTTTCTATACAGGGTAGATCATCTCTCAGCTTTGAGAACTATGCCAGAGAAAAGGACATCAAATGGTCCCTGGATGCAGCAACAGAGAAACAGGCGTTCAGAGCATCCAGGGCAGCAGTGTCTGGCCTCACCTTGGCAGCCTGGACACAGAACTATGTCTCCAGTGAACTACTCCCTTCTGAGAAATGCAAGGGTCACATAAGCCTTCAGTCTCCAGAGAATTCCTGTTAAGGAAGAAGAGACGAATGCCCAGAGTCTCAGCCTTTGACAGGGCACAGGAAGTGACTGTGCACATAGCCAGCTAGCCAGTCAGAAGCAGGTATAAACCAACAGAATTTTACCCAACCTCCAGGAACTTGAAATCTAGACTTCCTCATATAAAAGAGATGCCAATGTAGTCTGTTCTTTGTTCTTCTGAGATCAGACATCGAACGCCAAAGGGAAAACGCAGACGATGGAAAACAGTAGCTTGGAATGTAGAAATACGAGCTCTGGATGACAGTTTTCTGCTTTAAAAAATGGACTTGGTTAATTACAAGTCCCGCAAGCCTCCCTGATGGCTGCTGCTTCTCCTTTCTCGCCTGCCTTTATTTGAATCTATGTATTGAAAATGTCATACTGAGCAGAAAGCAATACTCCTAGTCATAAACAAAAGGTAGCTAAGAGAAAGTTAAAGCTGGCGGGCTGTGGGGGTCTGGACACATCCTAGCCCCTCTGAGTCTTTGTCTTGCTCCTGGTCTGGACATCAGCTCGTGGTCTGGGGAAAATCACAACACTGGCAGCATACTGAGCCTCTCATATGGGCTAGCACTTCTTAACAGAAGCACAGCATCCCCTAGAACCAGGATACACCCTACACTTCAGCAGTACTAGTCTAGAGCCCCCTTGTGTTTTCTGCTTAACACAACAGGGAATCCACACCTATGGCCCCTTCTCTGACTACACCTTCTAGGTGTCTGCAGCTCCCTCCAGCATGCTCTTGCTCCCACACCAAGGCCCAGTCAGGCCCACTCAATAGGCTCATCCTCATAAGCCCCACATCTATCCGCCAGGTTGATGTTGGCTCATGTGCGATAACAGGCAGACCAGGCTGATGGGACCCAAATGATTTTCAAAGGCCACGAACCCTTAGCATCAGCATCATGGACAGGAAAAGTGACAGGTCACGTAAGACCGTGAAAGGCAGCCTGGTTCTTGGTGGTGCACAGATTGTACACCCCGGTGACCCAGCAGGCGTTTTGCCTGGTTCTCAGACACTAGGCTCCAGACAGGAGACTGCAGCCTTCCATAGATTTGTGGACCTCAGTCACTTAAGGACAACACCCTAAGCCCCTCCAGGTAGAGGATGTGACCACTGGTCATGTAGCCTCAAGACAGATCTCTGTTTTAATGAAGTACCTAAAGGCCTGAAGGGCTTAGCCAATAAGCTTTCCTTCCCAGACACTCCTCCCTGCAAAAGACATTAAACCTCATGTCCACCCTGAGAAGAGGGGTTTGGTTTTACTCACTCCGCCACTCTCCACCATGACAATAAATGCTTTAAAACCATGGACTGTCTCTTTTCATTGAAATCCGCCCATGGGGAGCAATGGAGAAGGCCTTCACCTAAAGAGCCAGCCGTCTAATCTCCCACAGAAGGCCTCTCAGCTCTCCCAGCCATAGCCTCCACCAAGCCAAGCCAGCAGCCCTCCGACAAGCCAAGGACTCCTCCCCTTGGGATCCAGTCAGAGCACCCCCTCCTTTCCCCCTCAGCTCTGGGCTAGTTCTCAGCTAGCTCTCCCAAGGCTCCCAGCGGTGTCTGGGTGTTCAAGAGCCTGAGAACCAGATAGCTGTCTCTGGGACTTCAGACAGGACTCCCCTACCCCCGGAGCGGTGTCCCGTGGCTTACCATAGCCCAGCAACTGCCTGGTGCCTGTGTGGGGTAAATGCAGTCAAAACTCCCACGTCCTGCCTCCCGGAGCAGCCTGAGCCTTGTGCTGGAACGGACTCAGAACCCAACCCCCTTTAACCCTACAAGGATAGAGGTCATTGGCTTGGTGGTATGGCTGTCAAGAGAGCATGGGGATGAGGGTTGGGGGACAGGGGGTGGGAAGCCCATGTTCACCAGCTGTCAGTTAAGGCTTTTGGCTTTGGCAGGTCTACCAGTGCTGCTGTGGCTGCCTCCTCCCAGCTTCCAGTAACCCACCATTCTGTTGTCACTGTCCTCCTATGTTGAGAGAATTCTGGAGAAAGAGAGATGGCTAGGTCAATGGCATCCAGTTCAGCCTGGAGAGATGGCTCCGAATTTCCAATCCTGGTATTCCTCTATACTGGGCCATAGACCAAGGGCCTCTCCTCCCATTGCTGACCTACTAGGCCATCCTCTTCTACATATACAGCTAGAGCCACAAGTTCTACCATGTGTTTTCTTTGATTGGTGGTTTAGAGTTACAGAGACAAAGCTCAGAGGAGAGACTGAAGGAACGACCATCCAGAGACTGCCCCACTTGGGGATCCATCCTATAAACAACCACCAAACCCAGACACTATGAAAGATGCCAACAAGAGCCTGATGACAGGAGTCTAATATAGCTGCCTCTTGAGGGCCTATGCCAGTGCCTGGCAAATACAGAAGTGGATGCAAACAATCATCCATTGGATGGAGCACAAGTTTCCCAATGAAGGAGCTAGAGAAAGTACCCAAGGAGCTGAAGGGGTCTGAAGCCCCATAAGAGGAACATCAATATGAACTAACCAGTACCCCCAGAGCTCCCAGGGACTAAACCACCAATCAAAGAAAACACATGTAACCATAATATTTTTTTTTTTCCCAAGACAGGGTTTCTCTGTAGAACTCACTCTGTAGACCAGGCTGGCCTCGAACTCATAAATCTGCCTGCCTCTGCCTCCCAAGTGCTGGGATTATAGGCGTGCACCACCATGCCCGGCTTATGTAACTACATTCTTAAAGGCAAGATCTCATACAAAATCATATAGGATTCATGAAGTAAAGATCTCTCTCTTTCTATAAGGACACTTCCTTATTAAGTATGGTTGGTATGCAGCTCACGATGCATGTTCCTTCACAATCTTGACAGATTATTATAGCCAATTTCTCTGAAGATTGGATACTCTAGCTTATACATTGTGAATCATTAACTCATAACGTCTTTTCTTTATTTAATCACACATTTTAGTGTGCATGCAAATGAAACTATGGGTTGATATGAAGTGATTAGATGGATGCTGTCTTGGGGCCAGGGTGATAGTTTAGTGAAGAGATATGAGCTTCAATCCCCAGAATCCTAACAAAGCCTGGTGTGATAGAATGCATGCCTAAGTTCTGAGGGCTTCTGTGAGGACACGGAAGAATTCCCAGGAGCTTGAGAGCAAGAAAGCCTGGACTCTGTGACAGAAAGAGATGAGGCCCTCTGTCAACCAAGGTGAAAGATAAGGGCTGACATCAGAGACTGTCCTTTGACCTTCAACATGTACGGTGGCACATATATCTGTACCCACCTATCTGAACACATGTGTAAACACATTGTACATACAGACACATACATATATTACATACATACATACTTACATATGTACATACATACATACACAAAAAAGGGGGGAAGAGGGAGAGGGAGAGGGAGGGAGAGAGGGAGAGAGGGAAATAGAGAGAGAGGGACGGAGAAGATAATATCTTGAATCTAGAATATCACTACTGACTTCTTTTCTGGCCCTCCGGTTCCATACAGTATTTGTGTTATATTATTTGTAAAAACTTTATAATAAGCTTTTCAACTGATCTTCTTATTTTGAGATGAATACAGATACATATATAGAGCTTTCAAAGACAATAAACAAAGATATCTCATGCACTGGTTTTCTCCAAAGTTAACATCTGGCAAGCTATAGAGTCCAATGCTTCAACTGGATATTTGTTGACATTGTCACGGTTAAGATACAGGAAATGTCGATCACTGCAAATGTCCATTAGAGCCAGCTCACTCCACTCCCATCTCACCACCTCTTTAGCCCCTGAAAAGCTCTAATGCCTTTTCCATATCTATAATATTTTTCATTTTATGAGTATTGCATAAATGCAGTCATGCGATCAGTACATTTTAGTTCCTTTTTACTCTGACCTTTATAGTTTCAAGGCTTCTATGATGGAACTATCCCAGTCCTTGATCATCTTTTAGGATTATACTTTGACTGGTCTCATTAAATCTGTTTATTATCCGTACATGATATTTTCCTGGATTATCATTTTTCCTAACTGGGCACGTCTGTCTGCACAGCTGTTTTTGTGGCTACCTCTATCCTGCTGTATGGCTGCACACATAAGCACAGTCTGCTGGAATCCTTCCTTCCTCGGTGTGACTGAGGGACAGAAATCTGAGCCCCTTGCTTTCCCTTGTTTTGCTACTGTCCAAAATATTTCCCTAGTGCGTCTACAGACACTGTAAAGCTTTAAGTCCTAACCATCAAGCATGAATTGCTACATTGAAAGGGAGAAGACAAGTCTATTACATTATCCCTTGGCTTTTCTTGGTGCTTCTAACCGAATGTTCCAGGGGTCTTTATTTAACTGAGACTTCTGTTTAGAGACTTTGTGCAGTCACTCTGTTAGGAGATTCTCTGGTAATAAGCTATGTTAGCTTTCCTTTACCTAAAAATACTATGATTTCTTCTTCATCCCTCCAAGGAGTGGTAAGGGCTCTCCTCTGGTTACAGACCATTATCTTCTCTTTTGCCCTCATGTATTAGTATAGTGGTAAGTTCTTTTGGGCCTCTTGGAAAGGTACTGTTCCTATTTATAAAAGTGCTTTCTTCATGGGCTCATGTAGTCTAATTACCGCCTGGGGACCCACTGTCTATACCATCTGTACTGGCTGGTTTTGTGTGTCAACTTGACACAAGCTGGAGTTGTCACAGAGAAAGGAGCCTCCCTTGAGGAAATGCCTCCATAAGATCCAACTGTAAGACATTTTCTCAATTGGTGATCAAGAGTGAGAGGGCCCATTGCAGGTGGTACCATTCCTAGGCTGGTAGTCTTGGGTTCTATAAGAGAGCAGGCTGATCAAGCCAGGGGAAGCAAGCCAGTAAAGAACATCCCTCCATGGCCTCTGCATCAGCTCCTGCTTCCTGACCTGCTTGAGTTCCAATCCTGACTTCCTTTGGTAATGAACAGCAATGTGGAAGTGCAAGCGAGATAAACTCTTGTCTCCTCAACTGGCTTCTTGGTCATGATGTTTTGTGCAGGAATAGAAACCCTGACTGAGACACCATCTCATTGGAGAGCAGGGTTTCAACATGAAATCAGGGAAGATACGAGTCTTTCTCATGGGTGGGGTGGGGCTACAGTCTTCCTGCAGGGTTTGTCTGGAGGAGAACAGTGGTTGTTTGCAGGTTTTCTGTCTTGCTAGGCTTCCCATCTTCTGCCTTTTAGCTGGAGAGAGCAGCCTTTCCAGGTGAGGTGAGTTATTTGCTCATTCATTCATTCATTCATTCACTCATTCACTCATTCGTTTCACCGAATCTGTTTGTATTTTTGGATGACCTTTTCATCGGGGCTATGGTTCTGAAGGAAATCCTAAGGGCTTTGTGGTTCGTAGCTCACCTATCTCCCCTTTCCTCTCTGCAGGAAAGGCACTCTTCCATGGAGTGTATCCTCCATTGATGGATGGATGGAGATGGCATGCAGCTATTGAATTCACAAATGATTCTCATGTTATCTAGAGGAAAAGGGTCCCCTTGCCCTCGTTAGTGATCAATACTGTTACCACCTAAGTGCATTTATGGAGAACTCTTTGCACACAAAGCTGTTAGAAAGGAAGGAAGGAAGGACGGAAGGAAGGGAAGAGAGAGAGAAAGAAAGAAAAAGAAAGAAAGACCAAATGTTACTTCTCACCAACATATTTAAGAAGGTTTAGTCTTGGTTATGTTTTTTTTTTTAAAAAAAAAAAACCATTGTCGTAAAGGTGACTAATTTTCTTTCCACATCTAAATATAAAGTCAGTGAGAGAAGCTGCTACCCACTGTGTGACAGAGTTAACTCTGTTTAGCTATTTAGTATAGAACATGTGGAACAGGCAGATGATGTCCGCTCCTACACCTTCTACCCACTCAAATGCCAAAAAAAAAGTCTACTTTTCACCATTTCTGAATATTGCGTCTTCGTCCATCCCATCCTTCAAGCTCCAAATCTGAACCCTTCAGTCACCACTCCCCTGCCTCTACCCACGCCAACAGGAAGACTTGTGAGTTGCACTCAGCCAAACTTGTCTCCCTGGGTAACAATGGTAGCCGCTCTGCTCACTACCTCCCGTGGATTTCTGTGTGAGCCGCGGATGGTCTGCCTGCGTCAGATTCTGCGCTATGCTTTCCCACCACTTCAGTAACTTCTAAATCTGAAGCCAGATCACCTTACTCTCCTGCTGAGCACCCATCAACGCTTTCACACCACACTTGGCATGGAAGGCCAGCATTTCCCCCAGACCTCAATGCCAGCCTGCATTGTCCTTAGCCTGTCACTTTCATGAGTCACCGCACAACTGCAGTGTACCACCCAGGCCACAGTGGCTTCTTTCTTTCCTTTGAACTTGGCCCAGCTTGGTGCCCTCTGTAGGACATTTGAACTTCCGGGTGGATGTACGTGTCGATATGGTAGGCGACTGGAGATGCTTTTGTATCTACTACAGCTGTTCGTACTGAGTGCGGCATTGGTCAGGATGTACAGGAACTTCTGGTGCTGTAAGAGTCGTTTGGTTGCTTAGTATTCCCCTTTTTTGCAGACAGTGATCTGTTAGGCTGTGCTATGCATGAAAAGAGGACTTTAAAATCCTCTTATCAGGCAAGGTGGTTTGTCTCCATGATCTTGGGAGATAGAAGCAGGAGATTTGAAGTTCAAAAATCAATCTCTTCTGCCTAATGAATTTGAGGCTAACCTGGCCTAACAGGATCACCTATTACAAAGCAAACATGGAATCCCTCTAACCACGATTCCTTGTAGTCCACGGTGTGATCAGAAACAAATGGAACGTGTGATTTCTGAGATCTTCTTTGGGTTCAAAGCAGAAACAGGCCTTAGTTACAAATCAGTGCTGACCACAGAAAGGAGGGAGGAAGGACCCTTCCAAGGGGGGGAGGAAGCAAAAATCCACACTGACAAGAACACAAGGTTTACTTGGTTTCTAAGATTAGAACAGACCCCACAGAATAAAGATCTTTGTGTATGTGTTCCGGTCATCATCTGAAACACTCATATACAGTAAGCACATTGTTCAAAGCAAATTTCATTACCCCCAGTCCTGGCCACCATTCGCTATTTTAGAACCCTCTTTGTTTCTGTTCTGCTGAATTAATTCCGACTGTCAAAAAGCAGAGGGCATATCAGGGCCCTAAATCAAGTCATCTGTCTAGAAACTGCCTTTCAGGAATGTTCCTTTTCTCATGCTTTCCCCAACTAGTCCCCTCTGCCTTCTCCTTGTAATGAAAAGACTTCAAAGGGGATACACTATGCGTTTCTTCTAATGGCACACAGGAAAGAGGAGGCAGCCATTTGAAATATACATCTCTCTGTGAATGTTGGGGGGGTGGTAGGGAGGGGAGTGGGCACAGTTATTATCAGCTCCTGCCATTAAAATTCCTTAATTTAAAGAAGCATTAAGCTGTTGGCATTAAGAAACAGTCTTGAGTTCTCTATCTCTCGGATAGAGGTTATTGGTGAGTCACAGTAACTAGTATTTAAGAGAGTGATACTGAATGAGATAACAGTGGTTTAGGAGGGATGGTACATGGCTCAGGATGGACAATGTGTAGCCAAAGAGTAGAAGAGGGGAAAGATGCACATGTAGAGAGTGGGCAGGGCAGGGCAGGGAGAAACTTCCACTGCGGAGCCACCGGGTGACACACCTTCATTCAAGTCACTGATGCGTCTCTCCACGGATCAAGAAGTCTAGGAAGAGGTGTGTTTCCAGCTTTCACAAGCAAGAGTCCGACCTCCAGAAGAGCACTGACGTCTACTGAGACCATCAGCCCGGGGATTTCTCTAGCCTCTAGCCTCAGTGATGCTGGGGTCCATCACAGGGTTCCTGACTGTGACACAGTTGCTCTTTTCAGTTATTTGTCGAGGAGGCTGCACTGTGCTTCCTGACAGATCACACAGTGAACTCAGGGTCTGTTTACCAGCCAACCCTGGCCTCTCATTCCCCAGAAGCACCTCCCTTCTTATGCCCTGACAACCAATCTGCCACCAGGCCAAGCGCCTACGGGAGGATACTATCACCTTGACTTAGAGCCTCTTCTTTAACACTTTACGCTCAACACTATTACAAATACAAATGCCCGAGAGGAACAAATACACAGGTAGAAACCACTGTTGTGTTTTGCTCATCCAGGCAGAGTGGGAAAACTGTTTGACAATAATTCATTGTGTACTTCAAAATATTGCATGTAGGCATGTATACGTACACAAATGCACCCACTCAAAAAATAAAAAATAAACCTTTTTAAAAGGTATACGCACACTTTATATTGCTATAGAAATAAATTATTCATCTCAGATTGTTTTTTGTAAATATACATGAAGCAAGTAAACTGAGTCTGAAAACTAACCATATAATTTTATATAACATGGTTATCTAATAATGTAGAGGGTTATATAAAATGCATCCGTATTTGTGGTATACATGCCCATATGATATGGTGAATATATTTAATAATTTTGGAGGGTGGTTTATGTTTGAGCATGAAGTATTTGCTCTAATTGTTATGTTTTCTGTTTGCTTGGTTATGGGTTTGGTTTTTTGTTTGTTTGTTTGAGGCACAGCCTTGTTTTTATGTAGGTCTAGCTGCATACCATTTGCTAGTTACATCAGCTTAGCCTTGAATTTACAGCAATCCTCCTGCTTCCACATGTCAAATTCTGGGATTCCAGGCATTCGGCACCACATCCACCCTAATCCATAAGCCTTGGTATAACCTGCTTATGAATAAGGAGACCATGCAGCACGCGACCTCCGTTTTATTCAAAAGGAGACATTTTTGGGGCATCAAATAACTGTTCTCTTGTTAAAGTACACATTTTTTTTAAACCTTACATCTTGTCTTTACTGACATCTCAAATAAACCCAGAGAAATAAAAGTAGCAGACTACTGGGAAATCCCTGTCACTCTGTTAAAACTCTCAGAGGGAAAGGTTGTGGCAAACCGTAAATATGACAGCTAATTTCCACACTCCTGTCAGCTTGTGTGCGGGGGTTTCATTAACATGGGGAACTGAACTGGGAGCCTGAAGACTGTCACTGAATTAATGAGCTTGCGTTCATTTTATGATGACAGATCCTTTAGGGCATCTAATCACGGGCCGCGTGTTCAGAGGGAATGTCAGGCCCACAGGAAGACCCGGGATGCGGTATGACCCAGGAGCTCTCCCATTCTACAGCCCTCTCTGGTCTTCTTTGAATCTAATGACTTCATTTGGTCATTTAATGAAGTGCATAGTCCAAATGACCCTCACACTTTTATTTTTTTCCAGCATTGGGTGAGCTGTCTGCTTCCTATTCAAGCCTCTGCGACTCCCCCATCTAAGAGCCGAGGGAAAAGGGAGTAAATTCGCCACTTGGACGGAAGCCATGTTTGAAAGCACCCCCCCCCCCCCAGAAGAGGCGTGCCATGTGATGGCAATGAAGATCAGTCAGACACTGGGCTGGAATCGGCCCTTTTTCCTGCTCGGTGTTTCCGCAATCTAGAATCAGTAAACACAGAGTGCTGAACCAGCCACAGAACAGTGAGCCTTGTGCCCAGCAAGGGTGAACTTGTACCAAACCACGGCAACAGTCATTGCAATGTAGAGAGGCCTGACTTAAAATGTAAGAAGTAGCCCCGAACCATGAGAACTGGAGAAAGGCCGCCCGCATGAATAAATAAATGACTGTGTTACAGGAAATAGCCCTGAGTCCCATTTTAGACTAAATTCATTACACGAAAAATTGAGCTAACAAATCAAGTGCCCATTAAAAAATAATTCATTTTATGCTTCTCTTAAGTTTCTTCCCTCCTCTGGGACATTTAAAGTGCAATTGATTAAGTACTGAAGGCTGTAACCACAGCAGGGCTGAAAAAAAAAATCTTAATTTCCTACACTCTATTTTCTTTCACATTTTTCCCCGCAAAACAAATACATGCTATTTGGTATTGGTGTGCCTCTCTCTGTGTGTGTTTAAGTATTAAATTTTAAGTAATAAAATTTATTTTAAAAAAATACAGTGCAATGTGTAAACTTGGCATTTTTATAAACATTTTTTCCAAAATAGATTTTATCCACAGCATCTTGAATCTGCTGCCACCACCGCTTGTGGGAGCAGGCCCAGCATTTGTTGGTGGTTGAATCTTCACCAGTTTTTGTAGGCAAAGAAAGCAGAAGTCCAAAGAAGGGGAGTTGATGGGCCCACATGCACAGTTCTGTCTGGTACAGGTGAGCTCAAAGCCTCACACCACTCACACCACTCAGTATAGAAAAAAGAGCTCTCTAAAATGAAAGTGACAGAGGACATGACTACAAGAAAATTTTGGGCTGTGCATCACCTTGGGCCAGCACAATGAAGTACCAGAGACGGATGCAGCAGAAACTTTGTTTTGTCAGTTCTGGAAGCTGAAAGTGTGGTCCAGTTCTGGTGAGGGCTCCATTCTGTCATCTTCTCATGCCCTCACCTGGAGGCAAACAGCAAACTAGCTCTCCAGCCTCTTCTTATGAGGTCATGGGTCCTATTGGTGACATCATTATCTTGTAAGGGTCAGATCTCTTTGTGCCCTCACGTAAAGGGTTAGAATTGTCAACATAGGGAATCTCAGGGGATTAGAACACTCAGGGCCTTGCAGGTGGTGAATGCTGAGTTGGCTTCTTGAATTCTAGAATGTTTCTACTGTTTTCAGTTAAGTCCCAGTACCCTTTTAATCCCGCAGGGCGAGGGATCATACATACGATCACCAAACACACGTGTTGGACTGGACGGCAGATAACAGTGCTAGATACAAGCAATTCTCGCCTTCCTGGGTTCATCAGCAGGTACTGACTGCACGGAGTATCCGAGACAGTTACGGTTACGTATTTCTCTGGGAAAAATTCCAATGCCATGCTCAATTTTCTGCCTTACGAATTCCAAAGCCAAGTTTGCAGCCGAGTTGTAGAGTACAAATCAATTCACCCAGCTCCTCCAGCAGCAGTTTTCATGAGGAGAAAAGCAATTAAGATTTGGAGCAGGTGCTGCTTTGACTATTAATTATAAGCCCCGTGGAATGCAATGCAGCGATCGGGATGATTCCAGGAAACGTCTCACTTCAAATTGGAAAATGTTTTCTTGCTTTTTAAAGGGACAGTGTTCAGCAAATTTGAAGTGTAAATGTTTTAATATATGCAATATGTAAAAAACTGAGCCTTTCTGAAACTTAGGTCACACACACACAAAAAAAACCCGATCAATTCTTAATTTAATGACTCTCGGAAAGAATCTAGAACTTGCAAACTCTTCTGAGCCTCCCGGTTTGAAAAATGAGATTAAAAACAAAATGAAATGAAAAACAATGAAATAGAATTCAGGCAGCGGAAATGCTGGGAGAAAAAGTCTATTCTATTGTCCCTTACAGGTGTGCCTCAAGGGTATTCTCAGATCCCAAGGGATGCAGGGAACACAGGATGGAGACTGGGTGTGATGAGATAATGGGCGTGACCGCTTCTCCACTGTAAGTGCTACTCTCTAGCTCCTAAAGGCACCTCACAGTTGAGTGTGTATGGACCACCCTCAGCATACCCCTTGCTAATCAGTTCAGCATCTTAATTACACACCCTGCCTCTTCCCTGCATCCCTGGAACAAGTTAAAATACAGCACTTCCGATCAGGCAAGAGAGAGAGAGCCTCAAACACAGACAGACATGAATCCTAAACTCAGGTCACACAGAGTCTGTCAGGAAGCCATACCCTAATTCACAACAAACTGGAGCAGATGAAACCAGGGAGAGCAAGGGACACAACAGAAACACAGCAGGGGGGGAAATGGCAGGATGAAGATTGTTTTCAGAGGGAACAGGAGACCACACACTCCTGGAGCCAATAAAACAGCTTGAAAGCACGACGATGGGAGGTTTTGGAAATTAAAACCATAATCATTCAAAAGGTGTGCTAAAAGAACAGACAGATGTTAGGCATGATAGGCTGGAGAACAGAGCTAGTGTCTGAAATGATAGGCAGACAGACAGGGGAGTAAAAGTTTTGGAGACCGGATCCCCAAAGTGTAGCATCTATCAAATGAAGGGAACGGACAGAACTAACAGAAGAAAATCTTCAAGAGACCAGAACGGTTGCTGAGCAGAGTTATAACATCAATTGATTCGATTTCATTTCTACTTTTAAAAATTAAGTATAGCAGTAATGGTAGTAAGTGGATTCCATCCATCTGATGAATACTGATACACAGGAGAAAGTCCCATTAGCCTGGAGCTGCAGCATTCTCCTTACTAGAGTTACAATCGTGGCAAAGCAGGCTTAAGAAGATTGAGAAATCGCATGCTAACAAAACCCCTCAAGTGTAGCATTAATGTCAGGCAAAATGGAATCCAAGGGGAAAGAAGAAATAAAAGGCATATTTCATTGTGAAAAGGTGCAGCAGTCTAGGAAATTCTAACAGGAATCTACATGCTGCCAATATGTCACCTGACCTATGTAAATAAAGATGGCACAGCACAAAGGAAAATATGCAAATTTATTGCCAGCTGAAATAGGTATATAGAATGCAAACGGCACAGTTAATACACTTAATCTACTGGTCACAATTATCAGCCATGGGATATTATTTAAATATAAAAGTGTACAGATATAAGTGCATAATTTTAAGTACACAAATTTTTTTAGTTGTCTTCTTCTTTTTGTTTGTTTAAACATAGAGAGCATCTAAGTAAATTCTGAAGTTCCCAGGCAAGCACAAATTAGATGGGTCACATTTACCACTCATACACACAATAGAATTAAGATTAAATGGCAGAAAAATAAAAATTTTAAATTTAACTGAAGTTCAAGAACTCTAAAACATTTCTAGCTAAAATTAAAGTCAAAAGTACCGTTTAGATATCACAGTAGCTCTGTGCTGTGATAAAGCTACCCAAGATCCATGTGAAGGGAGGAACGGGCTGGGGGATGTCTATCAGCTAAAACAGACCTTGCTTTGCATGCCTGTGGCTCTGGATTTGATGTTCAGAACAGTAAAAAACCAAACAAGCCAATAAGAGGACAGATTGATGTTGGCTCATGGTTACTGAGCTCTCAGGCTGTGGTCTTTTGACTCCACTGATTTTGGACCTGTGTTACCACAGGCACCAGGGCAAGGTGCCCATGTAAAACAAAACTGCTTTTCTAATGCTGTTTGAGGAGATAGGGGTGGGGGTTGTGTGTGAGGGTGGGGATGAGGAGAAGAGGGGAGGGAGAAGAAGCAGGGGAGAGGACAGAGACAGAAGGGCCAGGACCCCAAGACATCTTTCAAGGTCATTTTGCAGTAACCAGTAACTTTCTTCTGCCTAGGATCTCCTACAGTGTCTACTGCCTTCTAGGGATGCTTATGGTCCCCCAACAGACACAGTGAGCATCTAGGGTTGCTTATGGTCCCCCAACAGACACAGTGAGCATCTAGGGATGCTTATGGTCCTCCAACAGACACAGTGAGCATCTAGGGATGCTTATGGTCCTCCAACAGACACAGTGAGCATCTAGGGTTGCTTATGGTCCTCCAACAGACACAGTGAGCAGAGCACACAGAAGGAGCTGCCAATGGAGGAGAATATCTAGACCTACACAGTCATTTTGTAAGAAAACGCAGAATTCTTTAGTATCCAGGGTCTGAAACCTGATTCAAATGGCTCATCCAAGTAGAAGAACATACTGACCCCATAAAAAGTCCAGGGTAGGCTTCAGATATTCTTGGACCTTCAAGAATATCTGAAGACTTGTTATTATTCTTGTTATTATCTATTCTTTTTTCCCCTCTATGTCTTCCTCATTTTCAGGATGTCACTTCCGGTGCACAGAAGGAATCCTCCTTGTAAAGAGTCCCTGGCTCACTTCAGTGTGCCAGTTTGGAACACGGAGTGAACTGTTCTGTTTAAAACCCAAACAGTAATGCCTAAACAAAGCTATCGTTCTAGGAGCAGAGAGGATGGCAAAGAAAACCCTAACACAGGTAAACCAAGCAAGAAGCACCAGAAAAGGAAAGAGCAGCGGCAGCCAAGAAAACAAAATGTCTCTAACTCAGATGATGGCTAAGAGAACACCTTTAGCAAGCCTCAGAGAACCGGGCAAAACCATGCATGATGACAAGTGAAGGCCTTGAAAACTAGAAGAGGGTATGTTTGGTGACTTTGCCTAGAGTAAAATACTAAAAGAGAAAGAAAAACAGAGGAGATAATTTTCTGTGAAGATCCAAATAAATTAATCTTAGAAGATAATATAGGAGCGCTCTTGCGAAGCACACTCACGTGCCTCATGAGGCATTCTCATGCTTGCACGCACGCACACATGCACGCAGATTTTTTTTAAGAGTCTTACAAATGATGTTTGGTTCAGAACTGTGGCTCCTGAAAACTCTCAAGAGATGCTTCCAATATTTCATTAACTACCCTGAGTGTAAAGATATCTTTCCTAATGCCTTTCATGGGTTGGCTTACTTATCATACGGATTAAAGAAATTCATATAAACAGACTCCTGCAAATGATAAGGAAACACCGTAAAGAATACAGACTCAAGATTTATATACAAAGGTATTTTTTCTATTTGTTGGTAATTACCAATTAACAGTTTTCCATCAACAAAACCTATTCTTAATAGAAGAAAAATCCTTAGGAACATTCTAGTAAGAAACATTCGGGGCTGGAGAGAAAGCTCAGAGGCTATGAATCCTTGGTGTTCTTTCAGAGCAGCAGAGTTTGATTTTTAGCCCTAGGAGACTGGGCAGCTCACAACCGCTTGTAACTCCAGCTCCGGGGGCGTCTGATGCCTTCTTTAGACTTCCACTGACAAGGCCTACCTCCCTATCCCTGCCCCCCACCCTCGGGCGTGCGTGCGCGCTCGAGCTCCCGACTGTCATGTTTAGGCATCCTCGGATCCCCTCTAAAGCTCTGTGCTTCTTCTCTTGCCCACGCGAGTCATCCGCGTGGAAGAACCACCTCTTTATAGAAGGCGGAAGCTCCTCATGTCTAAGAAGTTTGAGGATGGGGTCCAGAGTCCTCTGGGCTGAGCTGTTAGACTGGCTCGGCAGTTTCTCTGGGTGTTGTCACACCCCAAACAGCAAATTGCTTCACTGTCCTCGAGAAAGCAAAGACCTCTGACTTTTGACAAGTTTCAAATGACATTCTCAGATGTTCTGTTCTCCATCAACTGCATGTTAGCCAGAGAGATGCGGCATGGCTCAGAAGCCACCACCAGGGACAATCCGATTGTATAAGGGCTAGGCCTATCTTCCTTCGCCCTGTCAGGTCAGCTATCTTGAACACCAGTGATGAGTGCAGGCTAAGAAACGTTGCAGTTGTAAGGAGTGGGGTTACCTAAGTTTGGAGCAGTCCTCATCACTTCCTGCCCAGAGTCACACTGTCAGCTGCATCCAGGAAATGGCCCCATCCACCTTTGATCATCAGCCCCACTTGCTGTTTCCCGGGTACCAAATCTGACTTTAGAGCCCACTGACTTCAGTTAAAAACACATCAGTAGTGTTTTTTTTTTTTTAAACATTCAGGGGCAGGTTCTCAGGAGCTAACCCAGTGGACCTAGAACATATTATCATCCTCCTGCTTCAGCCTCTGGAGTGCTAGAGTTGTAGATGTGAGGCTCTGCACTCAGTTATCACTAATGACTTCAAAACAAAACAAAACAAATCACAATGTGGTTAGCCTCCATTAGAATTCCTTGGAGACCTCTAAACAGCAGGGATTCAGCGCTAGTACACTGAGAACAAAGGTTTCCTTGGAATAGCTATGTGCAGCTGACCTTTGTTTTGTTGTGTTTTATTGTTTGGTTGTTGTTGTTTGTTCCTTACCACTTGATTCCCCCCTCATGCTTCAAAGTTTTGGGTTCTTCCTCATCTGTTTTCCCCACTTTCTTCTTGAACTCCGTCTTGAGCTTTTGTCAAACTGAACACCCACAATATCCTTTTGGTAACAGCGTTCATTTACATTTTCATTCCTCACTTGCACCATGGACAAATCACTTCTGAATAGAGGTTCCTTCCTTGAACCATTTACTCTCAGTTCATCAGAGCCTGATCTCCCCCCAGGCAGCATTTTTTTGGGACCAAAGAGGCAGCAGAAGAGAGCCAGAGAGAAGGCCAGGTAGCAAGCGCAGCACAATGCCCCAGGGAACGCGGTTGACCTAAGCAAGGGAAGGGTCCAGCTGGTAAACTGGCAAGTGTCGGGTACCACTGCAGGGAACAGCTGCTAGGCAGCTCTCCTCATTGGGGCCAGGTGGGAGTGCGGACTTACTGGTGCCAGAGCTCTCAATTTTTTAAGGGGAAGCCAGAAATATCTCTGTTATCAGAAGCATAGCAGGCTGCCCAGACCCTGTAAATTCATCAGCGAGGATTTGGAAACCTGCAAGAGCTAATTACTCACTGCTGCTTAAATCTTTGAGCTCCAAGAACACTGCTATCACCCACCTGGGGAACGCCTCCCTCCACCCCCTCCGTCCCCAAACAAAGAAAGCAGATGGGAGTCCAATCAGTAGCTCTCTCAGCACCCGACTCTTGTCCTCTCTTCTAACCAACCCCCCTTTCTCACCCCTTCCCACTTCCATTCAGTCCTACATTCATCACTCTCCATTCCCATCCATACTTTTCCCCAGAACTCACTTTGTGGCAACAGCTGGCATCCTGTAGAGACTGTGTCTGGGCAATAGTGTTAAGTCCTTGACGAGCTCTCTCCGGGAGTCCTCACACTGACCACGACAGCTAGATGACAAGACTGAGCAAGTAAACACACAAAATGCCCAAAAGGTATTGCTTTTTTCCCCCTGAAACTTGAAATTAACTGAGCATGAAGAGTTTTGTCAGGTGGCCCTGCTCAGGCTAGGAAAGTGCGTTCTTTGGAGACTGGCCAAAGTTACTCACTAGGAAATAGGTATGAGGAATGGTAACCCAAAACTCTTGCTTACTTACCAGGTATATGGAGAAAAAGTTGAATCTTGATTGAACAAAGCAATTATAAGAAATATTTATCAGACATCTTGAGGAATTCGAACAGAGTACATAACTGATAACATTGAAAAAATAAAGATGAAGATGGAACTGTTATTCTTTTTTTTTCCCCAAAATTCTTGTTTTACTCCTTAGAGATATGGAAACAAGTTGAGATATTTACAAATGAAACCATATGACCTGAGGGAGGTATGTCTTAAGAGCACCACCAAGTACAAGTGAATGGCCAAGGTGAGATTGGCTGTGAATTCACCTCTGCCTAGCCTGGACAGTGGGTATTCATACCAGTAGCTCATGTTACCTCTCAACCTATACATTCATGCAGATTTTAAATATAGCATGAAGAGTAAAACAACGCATCTGTTATATAAATGCAATTTGCAACTAAGATATTTTCATGAAACAGATAAATTCCATAAGTCTGCATTGGTCAAAGTCAGGTCCAAGTATTCTTGAGAATTAACATTTTCTTTGGATTAGGTACATGCAATTGTCAAATCTGAGAAACACCAAATGCTACTTGCTGTCAAAAACTCATGAGTATAACCAAAATACTCCAAGTATTTAAGGGCATTGTGAAACTTTTTCTTTTTTTCAATGTTAAAAGCAATCAAGGTTGCCAGGCCCTGGAGTGTGATTGAAATCCTAGCACTCAGGAGCATGGCAAGAAGCTAGCCTGGGCTACCTGACAGGGCGTTATCAGAAAAGATGGAAAAGATAAAGTGTTTCTGCTATTGTTATTTTTAGATTTTTTTCTTTTCATTTCTGCAGGTGGGAATGAGGTTTCCAGACCATGCATGTGGACAGACATACATGCTTTTAGTGGGAAAAATCTCAAAGCCTTGCTTTATAAAATAGGTTTGCCTTGTGTAAATGTAAATATCACTTTGATTTCCTCAGAGGAAGGAATGAGATAAAAGCTGTACCCGAGCTTTACAAATACTTGGCTTTAACTGAACCCAGAGTATCTCTCTGCCTAGGCCTGGAAGCTTCTAGCTTCTGTTTGCTAACCTGAATCTGTCTGCTAAACCAGGCCCGGAATGTTTCAGCCTCTGAGACTTAACTGCTGAATAAGGTCACCCTTCCTAGCTCCTGCTGAACTCTGGCTGGCTGGTTTGGCTCCTTTCCAAGTTGACTAATTCAAACTAGCTTCTCTCAGCTTCTCACTGAATTGCTCTGCTTGGCTTCAAACTAACTCTAACAATACCTTCTAATCTTCTGCCTTCTTCTCATTCTCTGGCTCCTTTTGTCTTCACCTGTGAGATGTCTCTGTAAAACTGCCCCAGTAAAACTGCTCTCTCTCTCTCTCTCTCTCTCTCTCTCTCTCTCTCTCTCTCTCTCTCTCTCTCCTCTCTCTCTCTGTCTCTGTCTCTCTCAATTTCTCTCTTATGTACCCTCTCTTAACCTTTTCATGTGAGTTTGGGATATCCTATCTCTGACTCATTATGTCAAATCTTTGATGATTCATAATTTCGTCTTCCACTCAATTAGATGTCATTTTCAAAGATGGCTGCTTCCTTCTACAAAATAACTTTATCTTCATTGCTTGGGATTAAAGGTGTTTAATAAGGATGTGTCTGTATTTCAACCAGACCATGCTGTCCTCCAGGGCATGTCGGCATTCCAGCCAGATCACAAAAACCTGGAAGGTCTTTGGATATCATCCCTTGCCAGAGCATCCATGTGGCTGGATTAAAATTCCTCTATAGTCCTGGAAGTATCTTCTGAGGTAGCTTGGCAGGGCTGGGAGAACACCTTATCACCTCAAAGCACAAAACAAAGTGATGATGAAGCTGGTGAGCTCCAATGTATTCCATATGCCCAGAAGAGCTCATTACTGCAACAATTCCTAATAACAGGAGCTGGAGCTGCCCTGTTCACCTGCCAAGCATATGAAAGTGTATGTGTGTGTGTCCGTGCGTGTGTGTGTGTGTCCAGCTTTTAAAAGTAGGAGCCATTTTGTTTTCTAATTGCTTCATATGGTGTGTGTCATAGTTCAGGTTTCTATTGCTGTGATAAACACTGTGATCAAAAGCAACTTGGGGAGGAAAGGGTTTATGGCATCTTACAACTCTGAGGTCAACCTCCATCACTGAGCAAAGTCAGCACAGGAACTCAAGGCAAAAACCTGGAAACAGGAACTGAAGCAGAAGCCACAGAGTAACATTGCTCACTCCTCTTGACTGTCTCAGTTTGCTTTCTTATATACCCGAGGACTATCTGCCTAGGGATAGCACCACCCACCATGGGCTGGCCCTCCTACATCAATCATTAATCAAGAAAATGCCCTATAGATGTCACACAGGACAAACTCATAGAGGAGTTTTCTAAATTAAGATTTCCCCATCCCAGATAAGTCTAAGTTTGCGTCATTGACAATAAACAAACAAACAAGCATCAGCCAGCATAGTGGGCATAAGCAGTGGTCTTGGGGAGGGAAAGAAGGAAGAAGACAAGGAATAAAAGCACGTGGCTTGGAAAGCAGAATAGAAAATAAGACAGAAAGTAAACATGGTCATTGATGTCATTAGGAACAAAGTTATGGGTGATATTTGGTGTCATTTGTGCAGTGGAGAACAAGCCTTCCCAGCAGTGTGCCTCATGTAACTGATCTCCCCATCATCGGTGGCCAAACTGGGCCCAGATTACTAGAGACCCATGGCTGGTCATCTTCACTGAGGACAGCTTTGTGTGAGATTCCAAAGGAGCTACAGGTGACCTCGGTGTGCCTCACAAACATGGCCATTTTTAGGGTTATGTGATCTCAGTATCAGCCATTAGTGTTTTCATTTTAGACTTTCTCAAAAGCAGCTGGTCAGACAAAGAAACTCCAAATAGTCTCTGCTGTCTAGGTTGTGCTTTCTGTAGAAAGGTACCAGGCAATCTGCCCGTGTCTCATAGGCAAAGAGTGTGTTGCCATAGGGCTTAATTAATCCTGGGTACAAATGTTGAGGTAGCCATTACATGTGCCATACCTTTCATGGAGCCTTGCCCACTAGATCTGGAATAATCAGAAGCCCACTATACTTGTTTCATCCTATAACATAGACACTAGGAAACAATGTTGTAGTGTTTAGGTATTTGAAAGTACCTTCAACATTTTAGAAGTCTAGTAGTGTTTTGAGGAATTAACACATCAGACAGCAGATACCTGATAGGAGAGGGAGAGCTAAGTAGAGAGAGAAAGCCAGCCGTTCTCACCCTGAGCCTGCCACACACATTTTCTTAGTCTTTATGGGAAGGGTGGTAGGAAAGATGGCAGGAGTGATTATGAATGCTTAGTCTGATAGCCTTGGGGAAGAAGCAGTAAGAGATTGGGGGAGGGAGCTGTGGGGGCACTGCTGGGAAAGGAGGCTAGATCATGAGATTAGTGAATCTCTGGAAAGGATATGCAGCCCAGTGAGGTCAGCCCGACCGCTTGTCAGTGCCAGTTCCTCAATCATGATTGAATTCGCAGATGGGCCAGGCACTCCACATCCATTTCAGAGCTTCTCAGACAAGCAAAGAAAAATGAACTCAGTGGGTTAGTCAAGGAGCCCCAAACCAAGTAGGATGGAGCCTGGAATTCACAGCTTCTAGAATTTAACTTAAGTGGAAAAAAGACAGGCTAGGGAATCCTGAACAGAGAGGTTTTGCTCACTGGTGTTACCGTTGAGAGATCTGAGTATAGGTTAGCCACAGTTCATCTCACTCTGGCTGGATGTAGGGAACCTAGGGTTAGCAGATGTATTAATACTAACGAGAAGCTGGGCTTGTTCAAAGCTAGTCCTGAGTCCTGGGAAACTACCATAACAGGAGAGTGAGAGGACCTAATAGGTTCTTAAGTTTAGCAGAAAACAGAGGTAACAGATAACAGCCTTTAGCTCCATATTCAGAAGATTCAGTGTGATCTTCGTTCTGAGATTCATATTGTCTCTCTAATGATAATACCTGAATGAGTCACCTGAAGGTCTTGCTAGAATCTACAACAGTGACTCAGTAGCTGTGTCGACTGGTCTTATGTCAACGTGACTCACAACAAACTAGAGTTATTTGTGTGGAGGAAAGCTTAATTGAGAAAATGTTTCTTTAAGTTCCAGCTGTAAGGCATTTTCTTAGTGATTGATGGAAGAAGACCCAGCCCACTGTGGGTGGTGCCATGCCTAGGCTGGTGGTCCTGGGTTCTAAAAGAAAACAGGAAAAACAAGGAATGGGGAGCAAGCAAGTAAGCAGCAACCCTCCATGGCCTCTGCATCAGCTCCTGTCTCCAGGTTCCTGCCCTGTTTGAGTTTCTGTCCTGACTTTAGTGATTAAGGGTGCTATGGAAGTGTAAACCTTGAAAATCAACACTGTTCTTCTCAACTTGTTTTTGGGCATGGTATTCCATCATAGCAATAGTGACCCTAACTAAGACAGCAGCTCTGGAGTAGGTTTAACTGCCACAGTTCTAATGAGCTCTCAGTGGCACTGGCCTTGCTGAAGACTGTGTTCCAGCCAAATTACACAAGCCTAAAATATTCATAGGAAATATTTTTGGGCTACAGAGAGGTTAAACCCAGTGAGTACACTCGTTTATTCTTGGTCTGGAGTATGGCCAGCTTTAAGTTAAATAATGACTTTTTAGCAGATTGAGAGTCATCATGAAGATAACAAATTCTGTCTGGATGCTGTGTTTCCTTTGAATTTGCCCCAGTGGAGATCAGTCTATAAGCATGATATTTTATGTCTATGTTTGGTTCAGTTAGAAAGTCAAATAAATCTTCTTCTTCTTCTTCTTCTTCTTCTTCTTCTTCTTCTTCTTCTTCTTCTTCTTCTTCTTCTTCTTCTCCTTCCTCTTCCCCCTCCCCCTCCCCCTCCTCCTCCCCTCCCCCTCCCTCTCTCTCTCTCTTTCTCTTTCTCTTTCCTAGACAGGGTTTCTCTATGTACCCTGTATGTCCTAGAACTTGATATGTAGACCAGGGTGGCCTCAAACTCAGGAATCTGTCTGCTTCTTCCTCCAGAGTGCTGTGATTAAAGGCTTGGACCACAACCAGGGTAAGAGTCACGTTCTCATTTAGTAACTGTTTATACTTATCGAGTAGATTGAGAAATGGATAAATAAACAGGTAAAAAAATCCATTGTACCCTCTGACTTAACATGCTAATGGGTAATTCTTCATTTCAACTTCAAATGCCATCAGCAAAATAATGGTTTTCACTAAGTACAGTGGACAGAGCATTCACCAAGTAGGAACACAGCTCCCTAGAAGGTGTGGCTCTCTTGTCTGTTCCCTGAGTCTCAGTGAATTTCCAAAACACAGTAATGTGTACACACGTACAAATACACATTTAACATATGAGAAAACTCCATGGGTACAGCTAGCTGTGATGATAGTAGTCACTCATAAGTACAGCCTGAAAATACTAACAGATGCAAGAGGTTGGGGCTGAGGTGAGGGATCTGAGACGTGATCAATGGAGGCTGTCAGGGGATAGGAATAGCTGCCTCAGCCACTGGAATTCTCTCTCCAGTTGGCTATGCAGCTGCTCAGCACTAGGTGACTGTTGGCGAGGGAATTTTCTTTCTAGCAGATTCTCATCCCCCTTTCTAACAGGCACCTCCAAAATATTCCTCAGTTAGCACCTTTACTGGATACTATTTCCAAGTCTCCTTGAATGGAGTGGTAGGTGAAAGAACATAATTCCTTCTCACAAATATATTAAGATGAAGTGGGAATTTCAGATCAGAAGGAACAAGGCCATCATTAGAGAATTAAAATTGGATGTGCATGATTAGACTTCCTAACATTTTATCCACAACATTCATTGGTATTAGCAGCACGGTCTGCTCCTGGATGGCTCTATGTAATGTGTTTTCTATTAATGGACATTAGGAAGTAGGGCCTGAAAATGCTTCCCGTTGAAAATTCCATTAACGAAATCAAGATGAGATTCTCATCTTAATTTACAACTGCTCTGATTTACGAATCTATAAAAGGCAGAAAAAAGTACAGGCTTCTCTGACTACTATTGTGCTACCCCAAGTATGAGTGGATGTTTCAAACAAAGGCAACACAGCAACAACAGCAAAACAAGAAAGAAACCCTGGAAAATATGCAGTTCAGGCTCAAGGAAGGAAGAAAAAAGGTTGCTATAGCAACCTTAAGTCACTGATGCAGTTGACTGAATAAATACTCAAGTAAAGGAGATATTATCCTGCATAAGCATTGAAAGAATACCAGCAACCTTGTTCCCCAAGTCCAGGGCAGTGACCAGGAAGCAGGACAGGAAGCAAGAGCAATGAGCTTTTGTAGTCCCTCTTCAGCATTCTGGATCTAGTTGCTCTTAGGAGCAAGGCCATCTAGAAATGATGTGTCCTTACACAATGCTAGGGTCCACTGTTGGACCCTTTCCTAGGGCTTTTGAACTAGTTCTTCTTCCATATTAGATACAGACTCTAAGAGCTCTTGGTTGCCATGTTTCCTCCAGGAGAGAGGATGTCAGTGTACCGATGTGGCTACAGAGGTCCTGGACCACATGTCAGTCTGCTTCACGTACTGCTAAGTCTCTGTTCGTTCATCGTCTGAACTATAGGTTGCTCATTTCACTCCTAGATTATTCTGTGGGCCAAATGTGTCTTGATTTTTTTCTGAAGTAAATGTGAAATGTATTTTTCTTGCTTGGAGTAAAGGGATCTGAGACTCTGGGAGTATGCAGCCCATGTTGAGCATTTCACTGCTATTGTCTTTGATCATGCCAGTGGGGAGTTGAAAATGGCCAGATTGTGAGAATGATGAACTGCGGGTGATACTAGGCCATGGTAAGGCATGATTGATTTGGGGTGAGCCATGGGGAAACAGTAGGCACCACACAGCAAAGAACAGCTGTAGGATACAGGGTAAGTGGCTTCATCTGAGAATTGGCTTCACCTATAACATGCCCCTTTGAGAACTGATGTAGACAGGCAATGATAAGCTTGATATTGAAAGTCTTCTATCCCTATAAAAAGCAGAGGTGATTTGTTTGTTCAATAAATAGCTATAGAGTCCCCAACAAGAGTGGGGACCCGTGATCCATAGCAGTGAAACTGTGACTACAAGACAGACATGTTTTCAGTGCCATTAAGCCTAAGAGAGTCAGCAGAGCACATGAGACAGTCACAACTTGGCCTAGGCATGTGACTTCAAGAAATGATCATGGCAGTTACTCAGGAACATTGTGTGCTGTGTCCTTACCTGAAATGTGTTTTGTGTTGTTGCTGTTTTTAAATAGGATATTGTGTAACTCAGTCTGGCCTTGAAGTCATTGCGTGGCCAAAAGTGTCTTTGAACTCCTGATCTCCCTGCCTCCACTTCCTAAGTACTGAGGTTGCAGGAGCACATCACCATGCCTTTTCACTTATATTTATGAGAAATTTAAAAAAACACTTAAGTATAAGACATATTTTAAATATATTACATATAATATAAGATATATATTAAGCATAAGACATTAAGTATAAAACCAACCTGATGTGGCACATACCCTAATTGCTCTCATGTTACATTTAAGGAAGAAGGCCTGTTGTGAAGTCAAATCCATAGAGTCCAACTCTAAAACTCATGCTCTTAAATCTGAAGTCTGCAGAATGGGAACAGAGAGCCAAATCATGGAGCTTTGTGACGGTTCGAAGAGATGATGTATGTTACGCATTTATGTTCTTAGTTGGCAGAATCTATTTCTTTTCTCTAACCTTTGACCTGGGCCCCAGTCTTCCTGAGACCCTTGAGAGGCCTTTTAGCCTCTATGTTCTATGGGATCTTACCTGACTTTCCATCTGGTGCCCAACTCCTCCTTGGGGCAACATCAAACTTGATCCTTCCACCAGAATGAGACGGGTTCTGGCTTTGGAGCTGTGGCTCTCAGCCCCATAGCTGAACTGACTCTCCTACATAACTGCAGACATTGGAGGCCAGGCTTGGCTTCTGACAGCATGGGGAGGGTGATCTTCCTTACTTTCTGGGTTGGCTCCCCCTTTTCCTTGATGGCGCATGCCTTGTCTCCTGGAACTGGAGCTGCTTCCATCTTCGTCCACATAAGAACTTGATTTTTGAGAAAAACAGTTCTCTCTACTTATCCCACATACACTCTTTCTACCATAATAGGGAGACTCACAGGCACCCCTTCTTCACTTAGCCTCCCCCTCTCCACTGACCATCTCTAAACTCGGGGCACACTTCTGCCCTGCCCTCAGGAGCTCTAGCTTTGTATCCCTAGCTTCATTTCAGAGGCTCCTCCTCATCTTATTCTAGCTAATCATTGCTCTACCTAGGCACTCTGCTAGCCTTCACCCTGCTCAAGGAGACTCTCTTGTCTCCCCACATCCCTCCCAACACCCTGTCACTTACAGGATTTAGTACAGGATTGTTGTTATTGTACCCAATACTGATGATCCTGCCGCATTCTTGATGATGCTGGGGATTGCTACTGCTCATCTCTCTGTTTTTTGAACTTTGCTCTGTCAAGTTCTTCTCCATCCCCCTTTTCCTCATTCCCTGTACGGTCTTCTCATTTCATTTGCACTGGCATAAATCTAATGGAAAGTGTTCTGATCTCTAAGCATTGCCCTCTGCTTGGGGCAATGCTTAGGGGCTGAATAGTAACCCTTACCCGAAGACTGATCTGTGCCCTACCACCCAGAGCCTGTGCACATGACCATATTTGGGGGAAATATCTGTGTCATGCAACTAAGTTTACGATCTTGAGAAGAGGTCACTCTGGATTATGAGACTAGGCCCCAATCTACTAACAAGTGACTGCATAAGAGAAAGAAGAAAATAGAAGAAAACCCGATAAGAACATGGAAACCAGAACTGGAAAGATTGGAGTTAGGTAGCCATGAGCCAAGGGATACCCAGAATCACCAAAGACCAATAAGACAAGAAAGCAAGCTCTTGTTTGAAGAAAAGGAATTGGACCCCTTGACTTGGGTGGGATTCTGGCCTCTAGAATTGTGAGACAATGGAATTTTGTTGCTTTGAGCCATGAAGTATCTCAGCCATAGCAAGATAGTCCATTCCCCTCAACCCATTGTCACTTCATGTCTCTGCAAACCACAAGCCTGGCTCGATTTAGCTCTGCCCTGTTTCTTACCACCACTCATGCAGCTCTGAAGGACTGAAGAAGAAGTCTTCCTGGATCAAATGAGCTCACTCCTAAGTCCCTGGGCTGGTCTTTCCTAGCCCCCCGACTCCAGCCACAGCCCATCTTTCTCACCTCGACAGCTGCAGTCTGGTCTCTTAAACGATGTGACACCCCGTTACTCTTCTTTTCAAAGCCTTCCGGTAGCTTTCATCTCACCCCGAGAATTTGCCAAATCTTTGTCCTGGCCCACCAGGCTCCTTGGCCTCCACCCCAGCTTATGTCTCCTACCATTCAGTTCCCCAGCGCCAGTCATATTGCCTCTTGCTTGTCACATCCCACGTGGAGCTGTCTGCATCTTTGCTCCTTCCAACAGCCCTCTCCTGTCTTGCTCCCACACTTTCTTCAGGCCTCTATTTTTCTCCTCTCTCACCAACTTCCTTTCTCTCTTGCAACCAATTCATATTTACCTGAATACCTACTTATCACGTATTCTTCTCCTAGTACTGTGATCCTCAGGAACTCAGAGACTTCACTGTGTTAGCTGTTGGATTAGGACTCTAAGAAGAGAACATGGCATGCCAGTGGTGCAGCATAAGTCTCAACTGAATGGATGAATGAATGATTGAATGAATGAATGAATGAATGAGAAATCAAAGGGAGTGAATCATGGTGTCTGACCCTTAAGATGAATGCCTAAGAAAACCGCTAAAGTTCCTATTAAATAGGCTCTAGGTGGATGTCTTAGTTAGGTTTTTATTGCTGTGAAAAGACACCATAACCAAGGCAACTCTTATAAGGACAACATTTAATTGCGTCTGGCTTACAGGTTCAGAGGTTCCATCCATTATCACCAAGGCAGAAACATGACAGCATCCAGGCTGACGCGGTGCAGGAGGAGCTGAGAGTTCTACATCCGCATCTGATAGCTGCTAGGAGAATACTGGCTTCCAGGCAGCTAGGATGAGGGTCTTAAAGCCCATGCTCACAGTGACACACCTATTCCAGCAAGGCCAAAGGTACTTCAACAGGGCCACAACTTCTAGTAGTGCCATTCCCTACTGTTAGCATATACAAACCATTGGACCATTCTCACTTATCCAGATGCCAGGGGCATATGCAGCCTCTAGGCTGAGTCACTGCTTTTCTTGCATCTCACCTCTCTTGCTTTCTAGAGTCCATTGCCCTAGCAATGAGATAGGACATCTTTCAATTTAATTCTATTATCTGTCAGGATAAACCAGCTAGTCCCTATTGCTGGTTTAAGTTAAGAAAAAAATCAAATAGAAAACAAGAGGGAGAGAAGGATTCAGAGAAAACACTTCATTATTTCCCACAAGAATATACAACATAGCAAGGCACAGTGAGTGGCGCATGCCTTTAATCCTAGCACTCTGGTGACATAGGCAGGTGGATCTTTGTGAGCTTGAAGCCAGCCTGATCTACAAAGTAAGATCCAGGACAGCCATGGTTGTTACATATAGCAACCCTGTCTCAAAAAAAAAAAAAACAAAAAAACAAAAAACAAAAAACAAAACAAAAAACAAAAAACAAAAACAAAAAAAACCAAAAAAAAAAAAAGAAACAACCAACCAACTAGCCAGCCAGCCAGTCAGCCAACTAACCAACCAACCAAACAAACCAAACCTTACTCCCCAAAAAAGAATAAACAGTGTAGGAATATTCAAGACTTAAGGAGATAAAGAAAATATAATGTCCACATAATGATACTGCTATTTTATTTCTAAGGTCAATTGTTAACCTTCTAGAGGATTTATTTTGAATTATTTTAATTTGTGTGTATTATTATGTCTGTGTGAGTGAATGCCACATGTATGTGGACATTCTCAGAAGCTAGAGGATGCCATGAAATTCCTTGGAATTGGAGGTACAGGTGGTTGTTAGTGGTATATGGGTGCTAGGAACCAAACCCAGGTCCTCTGGATTAGCAGCCACTGTGCTTAACCAATGAGCCATCTCTCCAGCCAAACCATGTCGATTTAAAGGCTTGTGATTGTTAATGTCATGCCCTTGTAATACAATACCCGAGACAACTAACTTTTAACAAGAAGTTTGATGTGTCCCTTGGTTCTGCCAGTCCTAGTCTACAATTAGATGTCCCCATTGCTTTGGACTCTGGCAAGGTGAGCCACTCATTATGGGAACAATGTGCAGAGCAAGTTGCTTATACCCTAAAACAGCAGATGTGGGTGACCCAATCCCTCCAAGGCCCTGCCACCAATGACTTAAGGACCTTCCACTAGGGCCTTATAGGTAGGTCCCATTTGCTTTCCAGTAGTGGTACCGTGGGGACCAAAGCTTTAACACTGGTGAATTTGAGGAAAACTCATTTAAATGGCAACAATTTAAAAAATCTTCCCATTGTTTTATTTCTTTGACCTAACTTGCTGAGTTTTCGTGTCTTAATGTCCTCTTCATCTCTGGGGGTGGCAGCTGGTGCCTCCACCTCTTATGAGGTCTGGAGAGTGGCAGATCTCTACCTGAGCCTGCCTACAGTTTCCAATGTGTGCATATTAGATGAGAAGCCACTTCCTGGGAGTCTCTGTGAAAACCTATAGCCATGAAAATTGGAACCTGAAAGATGTTGAGATGGCCAGGGATCTTACAAGTATCTAGAAAGACAGATAAATCACCAGAGCATCTCAACTCTCCTCTCACTGATTCCCTTCTTCCCCAGCCTCCTCTGTCCCAATGCACATCTGGATATGGAAGTTTGCCTTTACAGATGCCCTAGTTAAATTTGCTAACAAAGGAGCATCACTGTGCTTGGGGATTTGATTGGGAAAGATACCATCTTGTAGGAGGAAATGCCTCCAACTGTTTTCCCAGGAAGAGCAAAAGGCCCGCGGAGGAGCTTTCTTCAGAACCATCTCCTGCCTTGTGACAAAGCAGCAGGCTTCAGGGACTAACATGAGAGATGGTGTCTGAGAGCTGGAACAGCACGCCTGGAGATTGTAGGGTCGGGAGGAGTCCAGTGAGAGAACAGCTCTATTCTCTCAATATTTACCTCGTATGGGATACTTGTAGCAGGATGGGTGACATCCAGCAGGCTTTCTGCCCTGAGAGTTGCTCTGTATGGAACCATCCTAACCACTGTATTTGTGAAGTAACATGCTTTCTTTGCACATGCGTCCCCTGAGTATGCCATGGACCTTCACAGTGCTAATTAATTGCACAGTTCTGACACAGGAGAGCCAAGCCTCCTCCCACCAACTGTTTTCCAAGAGATGTAAGTTAAGTAAACAGAAGTCCTGTCTCCTCAGGAGTCAAGCAGACTATTAAAGTCAAAAAATAGCAAGACATTTTATAAATTTAACTAAGCTGAAGGAAAAATCCTCTCTGAGTCTCTGCCAAAATATTTTTTAATCAGCAACACACAAAAAAATATATCTTAAGAAGGAAGAAAGCATAAACGATTTATTTGAAGTATCTTTGGTCAGAGATAGTGTTGTTTGGGTCTTTCTCTGATGTTGAATACAGCATAAGAGCTGTCTTTCATGGAGGAATGGGAACATCAGTGCTAGAATTTCATGTGAGTAGAAGCCAGATATACTGAGACCATGGCCTTCACTCAAGAGTTCTCACATATCCCATGGCTCAGGATGCAAGGGCACAAGTTGAGCATCCCTTAAGCCAAATGTTTGGGACCAAAAGTGCATGCAATTTTAGTTTTGGAACATTTATATAGACCTTACCAGTTGGACATCTGGGTTGTAGATTCTTTTTTTAGAACAAAGATGCTGAACTTGTAACAGAGTTCCTCTGTTACACTGAATCCTTAGAAACCTAAACTCAGAATAATCTAATCTGCCACCATAGGGATCTCAAGAGGGAATTCTAGAGAACCCACTACATGGTGAAGGGGAAGATTGAATTACTTTTTTCATACATTTCAGTAAGCATTAAGATCTTATTTATCATAGTTAAAAGTTGCCCAAAATATACACTAATCTTTATCATTTACAAATAAATACTTATATTTTAAGATTCATGTTCAAAACCTTTGTTTAAGACAAAGTCTTACTGTGTTGTCCTGGGTGGCCCTGCCCTTGAGGAAATCCTGCTTCTGCTTTCTGAATAATGATTACAAGCATCAGTCACCACACCTTACACAAGCACAAAACTCCGAAGGCAGGAGTGATAGTTACAATTTGGAAGATAGAAGCAAGAGCATCAAGTCTGTGTTCCAACTTTCACCCTTTCTTTCCAATTGCTACCTCCTTCAGGAAGTCACCTTGCTAAGTCATACTATGTACAAAGGATCTGCAACTCCCCTCCAATCACCCTTCTCCCCTCCAACAACCCCTCTCCCCAGTGTTATTCTACTCCACATTCCAGCCTCATGGGACTAATTATGTGCCTCAAATACTCATTCCAGCTCATTCCCAGAGCTTCTTGCCACTTCGGTAGAAGGTTCTCTTCTTCTCTAAATTACTTACTGTATTGGTTAGTTTTAACTGTCAGCTTGATGCAACCTAGAATCACCTGGGAAGAGAGCCTCAACTGAGGTGTTGCCTAGACAGGTTGGCCCTGTGAGCACAGGTGTTTGTGAATTAGCTTCATTGTTAATTAATGCTGGAAAACCCAGCCCACGGTGGGTGATGCCATTCCCTAGGCTGGCCTAAACTGCATACAGATGAAGTAAGCTAACAAATAAACAGGCAACATGCGTGCATACATTTCTCTGCCATTTTGACTATGGCTATGGTATGGCTACTTTGCCTTAAGTTCCTGCCTTGGGTTGTCCTCAATGATGGACAGAACCTTGGGATTATACGTCAAATAAACCCTTTTCTTCCCAAAGCTGTTTTGGTCAGGTGTTTTGTGACAGCAATAGAAAGTAGGACACTTACTGAACTTGCACCCAATATTTAGATTAGAACTTAGGTTTCACTACCTTAACCTCAGTAGTTGATCAGTTATCCTTTCTGCATGATCCCATGGATTCTGTAATGTACCGATGTAGGGAGCAAGTCCTGAGTGAATGTGTATTGTTTGACAGGAATATAGCTATGTCAATGATTCTGATGCCTTAAACCCGTGGAATGGCAAATTCATCCCAGGGTAAGAAATTTGGCAAAGCTTTCTCTTGGTCCATCTGTAGACATTGACAGTGTATGCAGAAAGTGTTCACTTTAGCTTTCTCCCTCCTGGCTGTTTGTGGCCTGAAGACGGTTCCCCTATAGAGTCTTTTCCTGTTGAGTTTGGCTAAACTTGCCCTCTTGTTGAGTTGTGTATAATAACCTTGCATTCTTGTTTATCTGTATGCAATGATCCTGCACCTCCTTATTCAACTGTATGATATAACCCTGCTTCTGTTGTGGGAAATATTAAATAGGACTATTTGTATCCCATGCTATGACGGGCACTGTTGGGCCACATGGATCCAGTGGGGTGTCCTCAACTTGGAGGTCTCTCTTGGTTTGGAGCTCCTGAGACATCTGTACCAGACTCCCTAAGTTCCCTTGGCAGGTCGTTGCCATGCCAGCCCCTTGAAATGACCACCCACCCCATGGTCAGCAGCCACAACAGAAGAAACCAAATGTTAGAACCTTATAATTAAACAGTCAGATTTATATATCAATAAATTCTCAAATTCACATGATCTCACACAATAATTTCAGGGCCAATTGATAAAGGTACAAACAGCCCACCTAGATTAGACAAGTTACCCTAATTATTTTATCCCAACATGGTATCATACCTACCTGTGGCTATTTAAAACCACACTGGTTCTGAATCATCCGTCCATCGCTCTCCATTTTGCTTCTTCCCGCTCTCCTCTGTCGCTCTCTATCTCTGAAAATTTTAGCTCTGCCTTCCTTTTCTCTGCCCAATCACAGGCCTCCTGCTGCACTAATATTTTAATGTACTTGGACAGGGAAAATCCTGCCACATAAACACCTAGAGCTTCTGAGTTGTGGTGGCTTTTGTATCAGAGAGCCCAGTCCAGTGAATCCTAGCTTTTCTGTGTCTGTGTGTTGTTGTTTCTTTATGCCCTCACCACCCCTAGTCAGGGTTCTGGGACTCAAACCCTGGACTACACATGGTGACTTATACTGCTGTCCTGACAATGCTTTCAGGACAGACTGATATGACTTATCATTTTGACTCCAGTGCCTAGCATATTATATCCACTGAACAGAAGCGGAAACTAGTCCATTGTTTTGTTTCTAAACAGTAAAAGCTTGATGTTGGTCCATCCACTCCACCTTTTATGATCACAAGAACAAGGGAATTTATAGTTTCCATATTTCCGAATACTCAGGCCCAGAAAATGAAACTGTATAAATAAGGTAAAAATCGTGGATGTGTGAATCTCTCACTGAGGCTGTTTTCATCAAAGGACATTTTGGGGCATTGGGAGGAATCAAAGAAAGAAAAAGAAGAGAGGAGTGAAGAGTCGTCTACCCTAATTCATGTGGAAATGAACGTTAGAACATTTCTCTCTCCAACCTCAGACACTACTACATCGTTAAACACATGGCGTTTAATACAGAAAGATCATCTATAAAGACTCTTCCTACACAACCTATAGTAAAACAAGGCAAAACCCCATATTGTTCACACAGAGCAGCAACAATTACTCCTACCCAAGGCATTGATTTGCATTTCTAGTTTATATGCCACTGTAGCCTAGTTTGTCCCAGAATGCACTTGAAATGTTTGTCAAATGCCTATTCTATACCAGGTACTTTAACACTAACTGAGGATATAAGATTTCTCACTCTTCCCTGACTGAAGGTGGTTTCTAGCCTCATAGAGAAATACTAGCAAATGGAATAAGACTCATGAAAGGCAAAGAATAGACTTCTACAGAGCCCCCAAGGAGTAGCCAGGAGCCTTGAGTGATGCTTCTCAAAGGCATTGCTGTCTAGGATGGCTTCTGCCAGGTAGGACATGATATAGAAGCTTGAGGTCCTATATTCAAAAGTTACTAAGAAACCAGGCAGTGGTTTCACACGCCTTTAATTCCAGCACTCAGGAGGCAAAGGCAGGCGAATCTTTTAGTTTGAGGTCAGCCTGGTCAGTAGAGTGGGTTCTGCAACAGCCAGAGCTACACAGAGAAAGCCTGCCTTACCTTGATCCCCTTATTCACTCCCCCCCCCCCGCCCCAAAAAAAAACCAAAGAAAAGAAAAAGTTACTAAGAATTTCAAGATTAAATTTAGTGTGGAGCTTTCTGAGCCAATTCCCTGTGTGACTGCAGGGGTTGCAAGCCCTTGAAGTGGCCATTGCTTGCCTGAGGCAGCTGTATAACGTAGAATTTTAGAGTGAAGGTGATTCTTATTTGTGCAGCCTTCTGTTAGAGAGTGCTCCTAAGCCGTCCTCCCATTTAGCAGTACATTTAAGGCGTAGAGAGCCGAAACTCACAATGGCTCAAAAAGGAAGTCAGCTGCAGCAGGACAGCAGTGGTGCCATGTTCCACAAGGGCAAAATATCTCTCAAGGGTAAATAACTACTCCCTGTTCTCTTTGCTTCCTACACATGCTTGAGAACTTGGAGAAGAAGTGAAGGCCACAGATCTGAAGCAGCCTGGACACCCCTCTACTGCACCATCCCAGTGAGTAAGCACCTAGCTTTGCATGCATAGTACCTGTCAGTGAGAATTTCTGCGTTCATCAGACTGGCAGAATTTGCCTCCAACATCATTGTTGGTACCTTGCCTGGCAGTATTCCCTCCTTCCTCCATTGCATCCACTTCTATGACCTTCACCAAGAAATCAAGAGACTGAAGCAGGGCAGAGGCCTGAAAGGCCTCTCTCGTATAGACCTCAGACACCTCTGTGGGTTACGATGTCTACCATCGCTGTCAGTAATCCCACAGAGGCAGCTATCTGTGGCTTCCATTCCTGTGTACTCTCTGTCTGTGTCATTGCAAAACTTGTATTTAAATTTAAACAATAACAAAGGTATGTGTTGATTTTAGATTGCTGTGATTTGATGAAGTCATGAAGGCGGAACCTTAAGATTACATTCGTGATTTTGTAATAGCAGAGAGACGCAAATGAGCACGCTTGCGATTTCATCAGGTGGCGTTGTGTGACACCAGAATGGTCCCACAGCTGACATGCACGTGCCAGCATCATGCTCTTGGGCTTCTCAATCCCCATAAATTCGAGTCAAATAAACGTCTATTCTTTATAAAGTACCCAGTCTGGCGTATTCAGTCAGTCACAGTAACTGAAACCCAAGCCACCATGCCTGAAGAAAGAATACCTGTCTGTCTTCTTGAAGACTCACCTGGGACTCAAAGTCATGTCCATTTATGATACATGCCCATGTCAATTAATAGGGCAGCTAGTCTGAGAAAACAACTCAGCGCACATTGCTAGAAAGGTAGGCCTGGCTTGGAGCCTCAGTCTGGGCTTCAGAGTAATTCAGTCCTCCTCTTTCTCTTTGTGATAATACAAAACGGGAAGGAAAACCAGATGTCAGTCCAGATGCTGTGATGGTGGGGAGACATATGCCTTTGTCTGGGGCCTGCAGGATTCTTTAGTGCCGTGAAGAAGAAAGGATACCTGTGATGTTGGTTTACTTTAGTGGGAAGCCAAGGGCTCCGCACTTCAAGCCCCTGTGGGTATAAGTTACTCGGGTCCTGTCGCAGTTGAATGTGAGTACCACAAGTCATCCATCTATTTCCCAGGCCTGCAGCTTCTTTCCCGTCTTGTCAGTGCCAACTAGCTGCCCAAGACTGGCCAGGAAAAACCAGCATTCACCACAACCGAGAACTAGAGCAAAAGCTGACATTTAGCTCACAGATGAAGGAATAAAGAATTGGTTGAGTGAGTTCATTGCTCCTGGGCTTGGCGCATCACCAGATGGAAACAGATGAAGGTGTATTGTGTCAGAAGCTGTGCGCCAGTACAACCCCACATAACTGTGAGAAAGCTCACCTCTCCTGCATGTGCTAACTAGATGGCTCGTATTTTTGCATAGCAATAGATTTTATACAATTATATAGTGCATAAATTTAAAAGGAATTCTTTAATGAACACGGTTATCTATTTTATCATAAGTGATATAATATACAAAACCCCTTGAATTGACTAAGATGAAAGCAAACAATATAAATATGAGATATTATTATGGCTCTTATAATTACAGCCTGTGGAGACAACAGTTCATTATACACTCTCATCATACAAAATACCCAGTCATGCTGATCCAACAAAAGGCAATTGTTTGAAAGGGTTCAGCGAGGCCACAGGAGGCCATCTTAAAAGGATTTATGCTGGCTCCCTCTGCATAGTAACACTTTGATGAGAGTCAGGTGCCTCAGATTCCATTGGTGGAGGCCTGAGTACCCATTTGTTTTTTAACAAGTGCAAAGAAAAAAAAGTATCTCTTCTCAGGAATATATTTATGGTCTCTCTGAGTTGGTGAGTACCCACAGCATGAGAAAATTTGTTATCTTTTTCCGAAGGATCCTGACTTAGCCTCAAACAGGAGAACACAGCTCGAGGATTAGGAAATGGGAAAGGGACTGGTCTTTTATACTTCTCACTGTTATGTGGAACTCAATCTTACATTGTCTCTTGAAATGTTGATTCAGTGAGGCTAATCTGACCCCAAGGAGAAAGGTGTCTTTAAGAATACCATTCAGATTTCCATCATGATAGCAATCAACTTAGACATGAAGTTATCATTCAGCTTTCTATTGCTATAGCAAATACCCAGAACAATCAATTTAGACATAATGTTCGTTTGGGCTCACTGGTCCAGAGGTTTCAGCCTGTGGATGGTTGGCTCCTTCCAATCTGCATCCATGCCGTGACAAGGCCACAGATTATGGTAGACCTTATAGTGAAGTCATAAAGCCAGACCTCTAATTTCATGGCTATGTGTCAGCGGGTCAAAGAGGAAAAGCCAGGCTCCCACACAGCAAAGGTACACCCTTAATGATCTAACATTCCTCTAAGGGGTCCCACCTCCTAAAGGCTCTACTGACTCCTGGTATTTCTACGCTGGGGGCCAAGATGCTTGCAAGTCTAGACATAGACCTCTCCCAAGCATTGTCAATATTCAAACTGTATCAGAAGGAAAACGAGAACAAAACCAAAAACCAAAGAGAACAAACACACCCTCTTACTGCGGAGAAAGCAGAGCCCTGGTGCAGAATAGATTCGCTTTGAACTAAAACTTTATGGATAAGTACAGTGGGGGAAAACATCTGCAAAGGTTTCTAAAGGGAGTGATAATGAAATGATGTCTGAGAATATTCTGCCTGCTTTCTAAGAAGCAATCTAGTAGGTGGTAGCTTCTCCATTCTGAGGAGCTCCACAGTGACTACAGAAGCCCAGGGGGACACAAATCCTCCCAGGAAGCCATTGTCCTTTCATTGAATGGAAACCTGGAATTTCACTAGGCTAGGTCTTTCCTCTCCTGACTTGAATTTCCCCCCAGTCCCCCTTCTTACTTATGGTTTCTATTGCTGTGATGAAACACCATGGCCAAAGCACCTTGGGGAAGAGAGTTTATTTTATCTTATAGCTCAGGTCACAATCTGACAGCGGGGGAAGTCAGGGCAGGAACTCAAGGCAGGAACCTGGAGGCAGGAACTGAAGCAGAAGCCAGGGACAGGCACTGCTTACTGATATGTTCAGCCTTTTTACTTCTATAACCCAGGACCACTAGCTCAGGGGTGGCACTACCCACAGTGGGCTAGGTCTTCCCACATCAATCATGATTTTGGAGGCAAAGTAGGGGCATTTGGCCCACAGACTTGATCACAGGGCAATCTTATATCCTCTTAAGATGTCGTCTTCTCTGTGTCCACTCAAATGACCAGATTTAAAAAGTGGCAATATGTACAATGCTTTTTTGTTTGTTTGATTTTTAAGATAGGCTTATTATTCTTAGTTGGGGCTGGTCTGGGAATTCAATATGTAGTCCAGGTTGACCTTAAACTCAAAATGCACCTCCTGGCTAACTGAGTGCTGGGATTATAGGCTTGGGCCATCATGTCTGCATTTATTTATTTTTAGTCTTATACTTAAACAGTCTGAGAGGAGGGATGATTTAATTTTGTTTATTTATAGTATTATTTATCTATGAATCTCTAATCGCCATCAAAGCACAGACATTTTGGAGCAAGTTTACACCAAACTGAATCACATATCATTTCCCTATCCAATATAAAATTTTACCAAGGGAAATAGTAAAAACAGGGTAATAGCGGAGGGATGTGGGAGGCCTGGGGGTCTCTACCAGAAGGAAATGGAGAATGGCCTGTAAAATTGATGAACAAGAACTTTCCTTATGTTCCAGAACGCCAGTGCCTTGAAGACTTTCTTCTTCTGAGTTGTCTGTTGTAAACAGCCATAGGCTCTTTAGAACTCCATTTCCTGGAAATTCAGTGTGATTCTGAAGGCAATCGTACAGTGCCAAGAGATGGGAATGACGGGTGCAGCTGTGGTAGGCAGGTAAATGGGGCACACACACCAATGCAGACTCCACCTGACAGCTGGGAGTTGGGTGTCTTGCATATGCCTACCCTCCCAGCCCGAGCTAGTCAGGGGTTCCTCTACTTCCGGCGTCACCGGAAGCTAGCCAGAGTTCCCACCTACACTGCCTCCTCACCTCTCAGGTTCGCAGTGGCACAACATAGTACAGAATTTCCAGTACCTGAATCCCTGTGACCCGTGTCCAGCATTTTCTCTTTAGTGTAGTCCCACAAGGTCCTGTCTGTTTCTGGGCTTCAGCAACACGGATTCTTCCAAAGTCATTGCTGTTTCAACCCTGATTTATGGGCTCTCTCCAGAATGGAGCTGCTGAGATTCACAAGTGTTGAACAGACTCCAAATGGCTTTGCTTTGAGCCATCACATCTTCTGTGAGGCAATGTCTTCAGAGAGGACCAGGCCGACAGGGACTGGCCAAGGTGAAGGGACAGAAATTAGTAAACATTTTGAAGCATTCTACCAGACTCAAAAAGATAGACTAGTTTTTATAATACATAAGTTAAGGATGTGTGTGATGGTACATTTCCTAGACTTCTTAATCCTCAGGAGGCAGGAAGATAATGAGTTCAAGGTCAGCCTGAGCCATACACAGAGATCTTGTCTTAAACATACAAAATAACACACACACCCCAGAATGAAACAGCAACAAAGGAGATTAATCTACTACCTAGCATTACTTAACAGCTATATTCAGAGAAAAATGTTGCCCTTTTACACAAGAATATCCTTTGCATTGTGAGCCCAGTAAGGACTCACTCTTTTTTCCTTCCTTCCTTCCTTTCTTTTTTCTGTTTTCTTCAAATCCACTATTGACTTTGTCATGTATGTCCCCAAAGACATTAACAAAATTGGGTGTTTACTTTTCGAGGTGAGACTTAGCATCCAGAATGACACACATGACTAACACATAATTCTAAATGCTTATTTAGGTGCAAAATAAACATTGTTAAATCATTTCAGCTGTGATCTGAATAAGCTTATTTTAGACGTTGCTTCTAGATCAAGAGTTTACAAACTCTTTCCAGTGGCCTCGAAGACTATGACAGTGATATTTGTGTGAAGTGAGCAGAAACGTCGGTCTGTGAATCCCGTAGCTGTGAAGTCCAAGTCTGCAGTAACAGACACTCAGCTCCATCCGGGTTCTTCTGTGCATACAGGAGTGTTTGCCACTGTGAGTTTCCGAAGACAGAACAACAACAAATTTAATTATGCTTCAAATGGGTTGATATTTGTCTATTATGAATCAAGGCTGTCCTTGGATATAGAGTAGATGCAGAAACTTCATGTATGGACAGGAGAGAGAATAGTCGTTGAGGGAGGTCTAGAAAATAGATGTGGTTTGAGGAGCTGGCCACCTGTGATCACCAAGAGCTCAGTTGCTGTGACTGGCTGAGACTTACCTACTTAGGGCAGCTTCAGTTTCTGTACAGAATATCATATTATAACCAGAGAATGATAGTGTCTTTGGGCCAAACTTTGTCCTAGGTGTGCTGTAATCATAGGTAGATATGCCCTTCACATAGGTTGTTCTCAGTTCACTTGATAAACACGTTCTTTGTTTAAAAATGACAAGAAGAAAAAGTATACACACAAACACAAAGAGATCCACAACCCAAACGCACACAGACATACACATAGATATACAACACACATATAGACACAGAGACTCACACACAGAGATACACACAGACAAACACATATACACAAAGACATACAGATACACACATACACACAGATATACAACACACACAAAGACACATATACTAACACACAGGTACTCAGACACACACAGAGACATGCAGACATACAGATATACACAGGCACATACTACTCACACAGACACAGAGACACATAGACAGACATATACCCACAGAGATACACAAACACACAAACACAGAGACACATACTCAGACAGACAGACACACACACACACACACACACACACCGGTCTTATGCCTGGGCTTTCTTCAGTCTGGTAGTCAATATTTTCAGGCAATGAGCGTGAGCTCCTTAGGAGGACATCCCCCGACATGTCATCTTATCCTTACCCTGCCCTCTAGAGACTTTAGCAAGTGAAAGAGAAAACAATAGACCGTGAGAGAGATGAGCCTTTTATTTAGAAGGACTGTGAAGTGATGTTTCTGTAGATTGTAGATGACAGTAAACCTTTCTCGCTAAGTATTTCCTTTATTCTCATAAATAAGTCCGATGATGTGAACACAGTACAGATATGGTTTAGGTCTGTGCTATTGCACTGACAAGTTTTATAAGTTCTATGTCAACACAAGCAAGCTACCATCATTTCAGAAGAGGAAACTTTAATTGAGAGCACCTCCACTGCCACCACAACCACACACACCAGGTTGTCCTGTGGGCAAGACCATGGTGCATCTAACTTGAGTATGATTAATGTTGTGGGGCCAAGCTCACTGTAGATGGTTTCATCCCTGGGCTGATACTTCTGGGTTCTTGAAGATATTAGGCTGAATAAGCCATAAGGAGCAAGACAGTTAAGAAGACCTCTTTCATGATCTGTGCATTGGACTGTGCCTCCAGGATCCAGCCCTGTTTGAGATCCTGCCCTGACTTCCCTTGGCGATAGACTGACACAAAAAGGTAAGATGAAATATACGCTGTCTTCCCCAAGTTGCTTTTGGTTATGGCCTTTTATTAAAGCAATAGATACCCTAACCAAGACAGCTATTAGCTTAGAACTTGGATGTTTGCCAAATAGAAGACAAAACAAAGCCCCAGACTATTTAAAAAATGCACAAAGAGACAAAAACAGTGTATTTATCTGACAATTATGTAGTTTTCAAAGTTTGGATTTCAAAATATTGTCAAGCTCACAGTTCTTCACCACCGAGGTCTCTGATGACAACTCCGTGCTTAGATAGGCTGCCTGAAGCAGGGATGTCATCTTAAGTCACACAGAAAGCTGACTCCAGCCAAACCTCACCAAGTCTGAACATGTGAAAATGGCAATAGACTTAAGCAGTCCAAATGGAGAGGAAGGGAGCAGAGGGGCAGCTCATCCCCACTGGACAAACTCGTCCTGGGAACTCAGATAAGGACTTAGCTTCATAAATACTACAAATCCGTTTTCCATTTTCCTCAAAGTCCTGGCAGAGATTCAAAGCCAGCTCGTGGAGCTGACAAGGGGGCCTGTTTTGAGCCAAAAATCTAACTGCAGAGTCTCTCGCCAGACAGTATTAACAATAAGCTTTTTCTTTCAGAGGAGCGACAGGTTCCCACACAGCCTCTTGCCAGTAAAGCCATCTTCAAGACACTGCTGTTAAGCTGGTGACATAAGTCCCAACATTTCATGAATGTTCTTTGTGTGTTGGGGGATGTATGTGCACAGTGTGTGTACAGATACATGTGCACATGTGTACATGTATGCATGAGGAGACCAGACATTGATGTCAGCTATCTATGTCCCTTGCCCTCCACAGCAATCCAGGCTTTCTCACTTAACTTGAAACTCCCCAATTTAGCTAGATTATCTGGCCAGCAAGCCCTGGGGGTTTTGCTATCTCTGTCTCCCTAGCTCTGGAATTACAGGCACATACTGACAGATTTGATTTGGGTTCTGGGGATCCAAACTCAATTCTTCATGGTTTGGAAGCAAAGTGGCTAGCCCTTTGCTGACTGAGTCATCTTTCTGGCCTGAATGTGCTCACTATTAGGGTAAACATTTTGTGAGACTTTCAATAACCTCACAAGATGAGAGAACTGCTGGTCTCATTTGTTGACAGGGTAAGCGAGATTCATGATGGTTACATACCTTGTAGTCAAAGATCTACAGTTAAGTAGCATAGCTCCAGAGTTCGTGTTCTTATGCACTACCACGATCACATGAGCACACAATTACCTTCCTCTGTGAGTGTTTACACCATACACAGATAAAGTGAAGTTATTCATGTACCGAATAATTGTCTCTAAGTGTTAGACTAAATGTGACATTAAGCTACAAAAGAAAGAACGCCCATCAGAACAGCTTTAAATGCTTTTGCATCAACATTGAAATATGAATGTTGGAACTCAAGAGGAAACCAAACAAAGCAGTCACTAAATTTTGTTTGGAGAACAGAATAATCCTACCAAAGGGTAAGTTTCAAGGGATTAAAAAATCAGAATTTCTATCAACTCGAAAATGGGTATGTGGCAAACATGTTGTTATTAATGTCATTTTTCTAGTGACTGAGCCAGAAGGACGTTAATATGAGTCTAAAGGGCACTTGGAAAACTGCATGAGAGATTCAATAAATTCTTAAGTTAGATATAAAGCTGATTAATCTGCAGTTTAACTTAAACTATAACCTTTAGGGCCATCTCTTCTCAGAGAGAGAAACTGTTTTGCCATGTCTATGGGCCAGAAATTTATCAGCTGATCTCTTTCTCTACAAAGATATAAATCAGAGAAGTAAGCAGAGTCCAGCCTAACACTGCGCTGAAAAACAAAACAAAACAAAACAAAACAAAACAAAACAAAACAAAACAAAACAAAACACATATAAGTTACAGGAGAGGGAATCCCTGGTACATCAATGACCAATGGGAGCAGCCAGGGTTCTACCCATAAGCCCTCCACCCCTTATGCAAACTTCCAGTGGCCTCTGGTCACCATGGCAGCAAGGGACAGGATGCTGTTCACCAGGGATCATGGTTAGAGGCATAGGCTTTCTCCTGATTGGTCCTTGTTCCTTTCACCTAATTTGCTTACCGGCTCCAGCCAATCAAGTCTGCCTGGCTCAGTATAAACCCTCAGGCACTGCTTTTCTATCTGTTCAGCTTTGGGTGGGTGTCTGGCATGGGTGGATTTCTGACCTTCGGGCATAGGCTCTTTAGTGGGAGGCACTTCCGTTCAGCAGAGGAAGTCATCTCAGACCTGCTCTTCTGATGAAGAGATCCATCACTTCTCATTCTAAGACTTGCAGGCAACTCCTCTCAGTGAGCACTCTGCTGCCACCTCTTCTTTCCCATTCCAGGGGTTACTTCTATGTGAGTGACTTTCTTCCCATTTGATCAATGTCTGGTGCCCGCCCACTTTGCTCACAGCCAGGCCAGACAAGAAACAGCTGCATTAAAAACAAACAAACAAACAAAAAACAAGAAAAACATTCCTACTTGTTCCCCCCCCCCACCCCATTTTCAAGTTCAGATAATTTTCCCTGACCATTTCTTATTAGCAAGCTCAGAGGTTCAGATTCACACAGAAAGTTTGTTAAGTTGCCAAGGCAACCAGGCTCTATAATGATCCAAAGAATGGGAAGGGAGGAAGATAAGTGGGGAGGAGGGGAGGCAGGGAGGAAGGGAGGGATTGAGATTTGAGGAGAGTAGTAGGAAAAAGCAAAGTAACAAAAATCACAATTCTTCATTTTTGCTTTAGCATAAATTCTATTAGGATAATCAGGGCCATTTATAGACAAGGTGACCCACTTGAAAATGACAGAGGTCAGACTGGAGAGTCAGAGTGTCTCCATCCCCTTGACACTTGGTTCCCATTATATGTTGTTCCATCTGCTGGCCAAATAGGTGTCTATTTGAACACATTTGAAGACTATAAAATGAAAGGGGTGCATTACTCACAACGATAATACTCCAGACCCGTTTTCCTTGACCTGCTCCTCGGTTCTATTTTTATTGCAAGTTAGGAAGAACTCCGAGGCTCTTCGGTAATGAAACATTTGCTGAATCTAAGGGCTGAGCAGACAGACACCTCCGATGTGCTGGGACTCTGCTGTGCAGAATTTCCACGAACATTCCAAGAAATTGTTGGGGTTACATTTTTAAGAAGCCAAGTGCATATTTCTGTGTTTAGAATGACAGCTTCTCTATACTGGCCTGGGTTTTATCCAATTTAGCAAACCAATACAGCAGTGTCCTTCCTTCCTTCCTTCCTTCCTTCCTTCCTTCCTTCCTTCCTTCCTTCCTTCCTTTTTTTCTTTCTTCTTCCTTTCTTTTTAAAAATTCCTTTCAAGTGAATGAAATGTCAGCTCTTCCTTAGCAGTAAAAACAAAGTACAGCATCTTACAATGGGAAATAACGGGATAAAGCTCCACACGACCCAGGCTAAACTGCAGGTTTGTTTAGCCCATTCTGGACTCACAGCACACTGGGTTATCTTACTGCATATGCAGGCCTTTCCCTCTCCCAGTTCTAGACACCTGGAAAATCTGGGCATATGAGGTAACGGTGCTCAGTTCTCTCAGATTTTGGGGTGATTTTATGTTTCTATACAGGAGTATTTGGAAAAGTTTTACAGTAGACATTTATCATCCTATTTTTGTTGATGTTGTTGTTGTTTTGTTGTTTTACTTTCTAAGATAGGGTTTCTCTGTGTAGCTCTGGTTATTCAGAAACTCACTCTGTAGACCAGGCTGACCTTGAACTCAGAAATCCACCTGCCTCTGCCTCCCAAGTACTAGAATTAAAGGCACAGAGCACCATGCCCAAACTTTAGCATTCTTAAAATGAGTAATGAGTTAACATGACCATGCCATTTATTTAGAATTTATTAACTTCTCTTTATTTGAGATGGAGTCTTTTTTGGGGTGGACCAGGCTGCCCCTCAACTTACCATTCTCCTGTGTCTTTCAGACAGCTGCTAGAATTACAAATGTATACTGTAAGGACCAGGTTTTATCTTAATCATTAGCCTTTCAATATGTTAAAATTAAAGCACGCAGAGTTGGAGTAAAACATGTGCTCCCTCCAACACCTCCTCCCCACTGCTCTCTTTATTGTTGCTAACAGATAACAGAATTCCTCAGGAGCTGAAGAAATAGCTCAGTGCTAGAATATTTGCACAGTACACATTAAGCTCTGGCTACGGAACCCTAGCACAGAAAGGAGGAAGAGGAGGGAGGAGAGGAGAAAAAGGAAAAAAAAGAGGAGGAGGAGGGACAGGAAGAGAATTTTTCCAAAATAAAGATAAAACCATTATCATAAACTCTCCCCCAATTAGCAAAAATTCCTTAATATTTTCCTTTGGCTCTTTCAGTATAACATTGGGCTTTGTTGCTTACCCGTTGGGTTCATTGCAATCTCACGCAGTGGTATTCCAATCACTCAGTTCCTTGTGCTGTCTGTAAAGGTCAGTGAAAGAAAAATACCACCTAATTACCTATATAGTTACTGCATGATCCCAAAGAGATGCTAAATTCATTCTTCATAGGGCCACTTTGTAAAATAATAATCTGATTCAAGATAGAGAAGAGTGTGTGGTTTTGATATCATCATTGTAATGGCTGGTTTTGTGTGTCAACGTGATACAAGCTGGAGTTATCACAGAGAAAGGAGCCTTCCTTATGGAAATGCCTCCATGAGATCCAGCTGTAAGGCATTTTCTCAATTAGTGATCAAGGGGAAAGGGCCCAACCCATTGTGGGTGGTACCATCCCTGGGCTAGTGGTCCTAGGTTCTATAAGAAGGCAAGCTGAGCAAACCAGGGGAAGCAAGCCAGTAAGTAACATCCCTCTATGCATCAGCTCCTGGTTCCTGACCTGCTTGAGTTCCAGTCCTGACTTCCTTTAGTGATAAACAGCAGTGTGGAAAGCATAAGCAGAATAAACCCTTTCCTCCCCAACTGCTTCTTGGTCATGATATTTGTGCAGGAATAGAAACCCTGACTAAGGCAATAACTCACTAAGAGACTTAAATACATTAGACATTCTTTGGTTTATCACAGTCATTCATTTTATTGTTCAGTGGTTTCAGCTTTGGCGAGTGTGAGCTTCCCACTTCCAATGAGCATCGCATCTTGGAACCTCTCAGTTTTGGCATGCTTGTCTTCTTACGAGGCTCATTTCAGTACAAGTGTTATTTAAAGCCCCCAGGAGCCTCTTTCCACGAGTAGTCTTAGAGATGAATGAACTGTTGGACAGATAGGTTGCTTGACTTCGGGGCCACAACAGAGCTGTGTGGTCCATTTAAGACCTAACAGGATTAGAATGAGCTTTCTCTCCATAGGATCCACAGGATTCCCATGGATCAGCTGAGGTCAAGTAGATGATGATGAACTAAAGAGGTATGTGAAGCAGCCATTCTGAGGTGAGGCCAAGAAGACAGGCAAAGGGCAGTGCTTCTGCTGGGCTATTAAGGCAGGTAGCTGGTCTCAAGGGTCACTGCTTGCTATGCCTCTTTTCTTCATACTGCATTCCTCCTTAAGGACAATCTTACCTCTACTTCTTCAGAGACTTGTATAGTCGTTAACCCCACATCTAACCCCTGAACACTGGAAGATGAAATGAACTATTAACAACACCCACATATCATTGGCTAGATCTCCAGCTACAGTAGCAACCCCAAGCCTATCCAAGATCCTGACAGCAATGCCCCTCCTCCTTGATTTCCTTGTTGTATGAAAAATCAATGTGCCTTTGTACTGGATCTCTGAAAGAGCAAAGTCTACAGAATGACAAGTAATGTTTGGGCTGGCTCAATGTTTAGAGCAGAGATGAAGCCAGGAAAGAGAGCCTCGGGGCTTCTTGTGTTCAGTCCTGCTCAGTAGCTCAGAGAAAGCAGGACCAAAACCATAGCTAGGAATAAATGCAGATATCTGATGGGCTGCGACCTCTTTTGTGTTTCTCAAAAAGCTCATCCCAGCTGCAAATGGGCACATTCGTGACAAACGTCACCATCTGGCACACTTCAAAGCATCTGTCTTGTCACCATTGAGGGCTAGCATTAGAGGGCATGCTCACTGGAGAACCTCTAGTGGGGAGGACAGTGACATATCACTGGCCCTTGTGTCCTACAGGGAGGGGGTGCGACACTGCAGCCTTCACAGAGGATCTGAATTGATTGGCTTGGGAAAGATCTATGATAGGCTTTGGGTTGCTACTGTAGCTGGGGATCCAGCCAATGACACCAGCTACTTCATCCTGTTATGGAATTATCGCTATAAGTACAGATGATATCAACCATGATATTAACCATAGCATGATTTATTACTTGTTATATATTATATGTAATATGATACAAAACAATGATTTATATGTAATAAGTACATATATAATATTTAATAAGTAATAAATATATATTCATCTAAGGAAGAGATCAATATACTGTATATTGGAAGAAATGGAAGCACAGAGAAATTAAGCGAGTTTTCGAAAGTACCTGACTATGAGTTTTTGGGTTTGGGGAGGGTTGTGTTTTTGTTTTTGTTTTGTATTGACTATCCAATGCAAGCCAACCTGTCATGCTAGATCAGAAGAGAATGGTATGCTGGTTGAGTGTGCACAGGGCAGTGCACTGTGGGCTCTGTTGTCAGCCTTGAATCTCCTCGCCTTCTCTGGAAAGGCTCTCCTGAGTCAAGGTTCTCAAATAAACCAAGAAAACATTAGTCAAAGTTTTACGTTTCTCAGAATGAGATCAAGTAAACCTTAAATCAATGAACACATATTTCAAATGGGGGTGGGGGTTCCTCTTAAGTGGGGACTTAGCATTATTTAGGTTAAGAAAAATGCCAAGAGATTAGCAGAACTTCAAAAGCTAAAGGGAAACCTAACAGTCATTCCATGGAGCCCCATGCTTCTGAGATTTAAGTTGGTCTAGCTGGAGCAGTGTTCATGTTCTGGGGATAAGACACCCCTGGGAAACCACACAGAAACCCAGCCCCAGTGCGGAGGATATCACTGGCTTCAGAAACAAAGCACTCAGCAAAATACAGGATTGGACATAAAAATACATTTTAATTAGCCTGGGCTTTCTCATGCATGTGGTACTTTTGACACGTGTTGGTCTCCAATCAAATCGACACATAACAGGCTTGATTGGCCATTGGAAAGAGAGTTAACTTGGTTTCTCCTTTTAAACTTTTGATTATTGTTGAAGGGCGCATGTGCATTCCATGACACGGGTGTAGAAATCAGATTTTGGAAACTCACTTCACTCCTTCCATTGTGGGTTCTGGAGACCAAGCTCAGGTGACAGACATTATAGTAAGTACATTTACCCGCTGTGCCATTTTATTGGCACCCCCGTACCCCACTTGTATCTTCCATGTGGTAGTTTGAATGAGAAATGGCCCCCACACCCTCAGGCACTTGAAGACTTAGTTCCCAATTTGTGGTTCTATTTGGGGATGTTTAGGAGGTCCGACCTTGCTGTACCCCTCTCCCACCAATTCCAATTCACTAACACTGACTGCTTCATGCTTGCAGTTAAGACATGAGCTCTCAGCTTCCCATTCCGGTTGCTTGTTGCTAAGTTCCATCATGACTCTTATCTCTCTGGAACCAGAAGCCAATATAAGCTCTTTCTTTTCTAAGTTTCCATGGTGATGGAATTTTATCACAGCAGCAAAGAAGTAATTAACACACATTGCCATCCAGGGGCATATGTTTTAGTATTGTGGTTCATAGGTCACTTTCAGACACTGGACCAGTGGCTCCAGTTTGTTCCAGTTGGCCTCAAGTGCAGTGGAAAGAATTTCAAGCCTTTCACTTTGTTCACTGGTTTCTCTCATGCACTGGTTTGCAGCCCTTGTGTAAGGACTTCTGGGCCCCATTTTCTGCCCTACTTCCCTGTCTCACTGGGAAAGGAAAAGAAAGAAAGAGACAGAGATGGAAGAGACACAGAGAATACTAGGTGCTAGCAGTCTGGGAAATAAGAGAGTTCTGAGTTCAAGGCTGATGATGCTCAGGTGCCTGACAAAGCCAAGATGTTAGATTAAGATGCCACTCATAGAGGTGGAGTAATCCTCAGGGGACAGCTTTCAGGAAGAATAATGTGAGAGCAATTTTGCTCATTATGTGCATATACATGTGGAGGCCAACATGGAACATCTTCAATTACTCTCTACTTCTGCATGTATGTGTGGTTTGTGAGTGTCTATGTGTTCCTGTGTGTATACATATATGTACATGTGAAGACCAGAAGTAGATGTCAGATGCCTACCTCAATTGTTCCCTACCGTATGTATGTATATATGTATGTATGTATGTATGTATGTATGTATGTATGTATGTAGACAGGCTTTCTCACTCAACCTGGAGCTCCCTCATTTAGCAGCAAGCATGGGGAATGCTCCCATCTTGACCTTCCCAGTGCTGGGATTATCAACTTGTGTTGCTATGCATGACTTTGGGTGCTAGAGATCAAATTCAGGTCTTCATGCTTATCTGGCAAGCACTTTACCAACTGAGCCATCTCCCTATGCTCTCCATATAACCTTTAAAAAATTTTATTTTTATTTATTTATTTATTTATTTATTTATTTATTTATTTATTTAAAACTTCAGATTTTATTCCCCTCCTGGTCCACCCTCTGACTGTTCCACATTCCATACCTCCTCCCTGCCCCCCTGCCTCCATCAGGATCTCCCCACACCTAGAATAGCAAAAACAATACTTAACAATAAAAGAATGGCTGAGGGAATCACCATCCTTGACCTCAACCTTTACCATAGAGCAATAGTGATAAAAAACAAACAAACAAACAAACAAAACTGCACGGTATTGGTACAGAGACAGACAGGGTAATCAATGGAATAGAATTGAAGACTCAAATATAAAACCACACACTTACAGGCACTTGATCTTTGACAAAATAGGCAAAGATATACAATGGAAAAAAGAAAGCATCTTCAACAAATGGTGCTGGTCTAACTGGCTGTCAATATGTAGAAAAATTAAAATAGACCCATATTTGTCACCTTTCACAAAGCTCAAGTCCAAGTGGATCAAGGACCTCAACATAAAACCAGATACACTGAGTCTAATAGAAGAGAAAGTGGGAAAGAGCCTTGAACTCATTTGCACAGGGGGAAATTTCCTAAATGGAACTCCAATGCTTCATCCTCTAAGATCAAGAATTGATAAATGGGACCTCATGAAACTGGAAATCTTCTGTAAGGCAAAGGACATAGTCAATAAGACAAATTGGCAACCTACAGATTGGGAAAAAAAAATCTTCACTAACCCCACATCCCATAGAGGGCTAATATCCAAGAAGCTAACAAGAAACAAAAGAGTAAATAAATAAAAATAGGGTATAGAACTAAACCAAGAATACATAACAGAGGAATCTCCAATGGCTGAGAAATGCCTAAATAAATGCTCAAAGTCCTTAGTGATCAGAGAATTGCAAATCAAAACAACCCTGAGATTCCAACTTACTCCAATCAGAATGGCTAAGGTCAAAACCTCAGGCAACAACACATGTTGGTGAGGATGTGGAGATATAGGAACACTCCTCTATTGCTGGTGGGATTGCAAACTGGTACAACCACTCTGGAAGTCCATCTGGAGGTTCCTCAGAAAATTGGAAAGAGATCTAGATAAAAAACCAGCAATACCACTCTTGGGAATATACCCAAAAGATGCCCTATCATGCTACAAGGACACATGTTCTACTATGTTCATAGCAGCCTTGTTTGTGATATCCAGAAGCTAGAAACGACCTAGATGTCCCAGGACAGAAGAATAGATACAGAAAATGTGATTCATTTACACAGTGGAACACCACTCAGCTATTAAGAGCAAGGACATCCTGAGTTTTACAGGCAAATGGATGGAGCTAGAAAATATCATCCTGAGTGAGGTAACTCAGACCCAAAAGGACCTGCATGATATGTACTCACTAATAAGTGGATATTAGCCAAAAAGAAAAAGTACAGAATACCCAAGATACAGTCCACAGAACTCAAAAAGGTCAACAACCTGAAGGGCCCAAGTGAGGATGCCTCAGTCCCACTTAGGAGGGAGAAGAAAGCAACTTCAAGTGGGGAGGGAGGGATCTGTGTCATACCTCTGACCCATAATTGTTCCTGAAAGAATTGCAGGGATGGAAATGGAAAGGAGCCTGAGGAAAAGAAGGTCCAGCAACAGGTCCAAAGTGGGATCCAGCTCAAGGGAGAGGTCCCAAGGCATGACACTATTACTGAGGCTATGGAATGCTCACAAAAAAGGGACCTAGCATGACTGCCTTCTGAAAGAGCCAACAAGCATCTGAAAGAGTCAGATGCAGTTATTTGCACCCAACCAATGGACAGAAGCTACTGACCCCTGTGGTTGAATTAGGGGAAATCTGGAAGAAGCTGAGGGGAAGGGCAATTCTGTAGAAGGACCAACAGTCTCAATTAACTTGGACCCCCAAGATCTGTCAGACACTGGACCACCAACCAGGCAGCATACACCAACTGATATGAGGTCCCCAACACTCATACAGCAGAGGAATGCTGGGTCTGTGTTCATTCAGAGTTGATGCACCTTGCTCTGATGAGACTAGAGGCTCCAGGGAGTTTAGAGGTCCATAGAACCTTTGGAAAGTCAGAAAACATTCTGAGATCTGGCAGTTACCAGTCAGCAGAGAAAGCAGAGGTGGGAGGTCTAGGGCTGTGATCTGTCCTGACTTTGTAGCTGTCTCCATACAGTTGCCTGTGTTGACAGAAAATCAAAAGGCTTGGAACCATGAACTCATGCTCAGAATGATGGCGTGGAGGCCGCCAATTATGAATGAGCTTGATCATCAGTGCAGACAGCAGAGGAAGCACAGCATACTATCCTAGTTCCGGAAAAAAGACGACTACTGAGGCACAGGGGTGATGGTAAAGGGCCTGTGGCTAAAAAGCTTGCTTCCCCTCTCACAGAAGTGCCCTTTCAAGCAACTTTGCACTGGCTACTGGCCAATATCCTCCCAGTGCAAAAGAATGCAGGCATCGAAGGTCACAAAAACTTGCATTACTGAGAGCTTCTACAAAGCATTGACTATGGGAGCAAGCCAAGCATTCACCAATATGCTGAAACCTCAACAGATGGACACAATGCTTATAGCTCTCACTTTTGACTAAAATGTCCCCGTGGTCTCTCTCCCTTTCAAAATGCCTCTTTCTTCTTTATCCTCTGTGTCCATACCATCTACATTTTCAGAACAAATGCTCATTTACATCCATAGTGAATAAGTAGCCATGTTAAAGTATTCCCAGGACGGCAATTCACGCCACTGGCTCAGACAGAATATGTCTGGAATCCAGATTAGCATTGCAACTATGGAAAAGAATTTCCAGAGAACCCCGACCCAGAGTTTAAAAGTTACTGTATCTGGAAATTCCTCTGGACTATGGAAATCAACTCAAAAGGATTTCACTCTTTTGGAATCAAAGAGAGTTTATAATGTTCTCATGAAACCATCCAATTTTCTCCAAGGATCTCATTCCTTGTATGATGCGGTGGTGGTGGATTCTTGGTGCATCTCCTGCACCTTCATTCGTTACACTGAAGAACAGTTTTTAAACAGATGAAAGGGATACAGAAGGTTGAACTCTTTCTCATCTTGGATGAGTCCTACCAGAACTGACCAAAGCCTGTTTTCTGGAAGCCACTGGAAGTTTCCTTTATATACGACTGGCAAGTCTAGCATAATGTGGAGCTATGGAAGGTTAGAGTGAGAAGTTCCAGGGTCATAGACAGAGAGTAAGCTGGGATAGGTGGAAAACCAGGTCAAGTTGGGAGATTAAAGGAGAGGAAGTTACCTAACAGATAGGCAGACTGAGGCTGGTAAGCTGCCCAGAGTTCACTTCCAGTATCGTCCTCAATTGCTGTCCTCTTCACATACTGAAGCAGGGTACTTACATCAGCCAGAGCTTGTTTAAGAGCTGCTCTAGCTAGTGAGCTTGATCTGGGGGAACCCCTGTTCTCTGGGTCCCAAGCACTGGAGTTATTATGGGTGGGTCCCCACACTGACCTAGCATGGAGGTGGGTGCTGAAGAGCTAACCTCCAGTCCTGGTGCACAGCAAGTGCTTGACTCATGGAATCATCTAATCAGCAAATAATTTTCCATAATACAACCCTCAGAGTCATATGGCTAAGACAACACTCACAGTTATATGGCTAAAACAACCCCCAGAGTCATATAGCTAAGACACCCTCACAGTTATATGGCTAAGACAACCCTCACAGTTATATGGCTAAGACAACCCTCACAGTTATATGGCTAAGACAACCCTCACAGTTATATGGCTAAGACAACCTTTACAGTTATATGGCTGACCACAGTGTCCAAATGTTTAAAATTCATATTTCATGACTTAACTGAAGACACTTTGAAGCAAAGCTGCCATGTCCTTTATTTCAGCCCCTTTCGTTTTCATTGCAACTGCATGAGCACAAAGACATCTTCTGTTTGATTCCTACTTGGTACCAGTGGTTTTACTGGTATTACTTCCAGCTCGTCGATATAAAAGCTGGTATAGAAAAAGAGCACTTAAGAGTTGACCTTATTGTGAAAATTGTCCCTGGAAACTGTCTTGGGGAACTCTTGGGTGTTCTCTGTGGGTCATTTTAAAAGAACTTCTGTCATGTGAGGGCTGCAGAGCCTCTCTCAGTGGTTGTAAGGTGCTCCCTACTCAGTGAATGCTGGGCAGCTCCTTCTCCTATAGGGCAGCATCAGTCCATCAAAGTCCAATTGTTTACACACAGCATGGAACTATTTGGTTTAGTAGCTAAGTAGCCAGACTAGGCTTGATCCTAAAACAGTTCTTTTTCCCAATTACATTCTTTCCTGCCCTTGTGGTACTCACCTATTACTGGAGAGATACAAGGAACAAATGAAATAGGAGGTGTTTGGAGCAATGCACGAGAAAGTGAGGGTTCGGTGGAGAAGAAGGCTAAGAGACCTTGACGGAGAGGAAATGTGATATTGGAAGCTTCAGGATTTCTGAAGCCAACTTAGCCTGAGCTCTTGAGGATGTAGTTAGATGCACTGCATTCACATCGTGGTCAGTGCAAAGGCAAGCAAGTAAGCAAACAAAAATGGCAACGAAACAAGGGTGGAGAAGGATGCTTATGGCCTACAGCTGTTGGGGAAATCTCAGACACGTAGGATTTTTACATAGAGTAAAATAGGCAGGCCCGTTCTTGAGCATACTCAGTTTGAGCATATTCAGTTTAAGGCCATAGCTCCTAAAGGAAAGTAGCCCATGATTCTTGTGCTTGTTTAGTTCAAAGTCAATGAAACATGATCCAGAAAAGGTTTTAGATGCAGCCCATGGAAGGGCACCAAGGAGTTACCTCTAAGGATTCTTACTGGATATTGGTCTTAGACAACACACCAACATGATAACTTAGAGAGCTAACTGTGGAGTTCAGGGAGATAGGACGTCAAATTTACTGCTTTGAGTCGGGCCTTTGAGTAGCTGTCCTTTTAGATATGGAACCTCTCTGCATTTATTCAGTAAATGTGTAGTAAGCGTTTTCTTTGCATCATGTTCTGTGTGTGCTAAGTGCTAGGAAAAGACAGGCCCTCGGCTGAAGTAGTTTAGGGATTTAGAGCAAAGGAGACTAAGAGAGTGCACATTCCAGAGGCAGCCAGGGCCTCTCACACCCCAAGCTGCTGGGTCAGGAGGTGACTTTGGCTAAAGAGTAAACACAAATTCATACATACATACACACAGACACACACATACACACACACACACACACACACAGAGACAGACAGAGACAAAGAGACAGACACAGAAAGACACACAGAGAGCCAAGTGCTATGTGTGTGATTCAGAACTTCCGTACCATATTAGATGAAAATTTAGGAAGTTCCTCTTCCAGGGATATACTTCAGCAGTTCAATTGGAAGAGTGCTAGCCTTGCATTCAGGAGTCGTTGGGTTCAGTCTACAGTGACAAAAATCAAAACTAAAACCAAAAACCCTGGAAGTCCCATAGCCTCTGTCTTAATGACAGAAGCTAAGGAACCGGAGAACCTACAAACAGTAACCTCTTTAGGCTACGAAGACATTAGCGATACTTTACAGAGAAGGGAACTGAGGCCCACAGAGTCTTCCCACTCTCCTTCTCAGCCATTACATCCTGCCAAAGCAAAAGTGTGCCTGGCATCAACTCCCAAACAGCGAACTCCTCAGGTCTCAACTCTGCTAGCACATCTCCCCGCCCTTTCTCTCAGCTTCCCCCCTTCCTTCTGAGTCAAGGCCTGCCCTCTCTCTCTCTCTGGCTGCACCTTGCATTCCTTAAGCACTTGCTCACCTCTTACAAGTGACAGCAGATTTTGTTCCTGGTTGACCCTACTGTGCTGGTTCGCAGCCTTTGTTATGGCTCCATCTGCTCCTGGTTACCTAGGACAAAGTTTTCCTCGTGCAGGTAGATACCAGTCTTGGGTTCTTCTGGGTTATCAATCAGCCTTCTGGGTCAGGATCCAGACTGTCAGCTCTCCAGGTCTTGTGCAAGTTGAGGGTAGACTGAGAAGGGGCTCCCTCAAACTTTGTGCACAGAGCCACACTGTCATACAACACCTTTGTCCTGGCCTTATAAAAATGGAATGCTTAACATCTGAAAGTCTCCTGCCGTCTACTTGGAGAACTGATTATATCTCTGTGCAATAAAACATAACAATTTCCAGGAAGACTTTAAAATCAGTACAGTTTTCTCTGAATCACAAACCAGTTTCTGCACGTATTCACACAGCTCATCCTTGAATTCTTTTGTCTTACTTTATGTTCCTCTTTAATGATCAAATTTTCAACAGTTTTTATTTTTTGTGTGTGTGATTCACGGAGGACAAATCATTGATTGATTCATCCATTCATTCAAACATTTATCAGTGTCTCCAATGTGCCAAATGGTAGACTGCCTCTGATTTCTGATACCCAGTCAGCAATTAGACACTTAAGATTCGTGGGATACAATGCCAGAAGCAGGTTTATAACAATTTTCTTGGTTAACATGGGTTTGTCTTGACCCTCTATGCTCCTTTGGGCTGTGTTGTGCTTTTCTGTTCACCCCTAAGTGAGAGAATATCTTATAGTCAATTTGTGTGAGACTCAAGCCTTAAAGTAAGAACTCTAATATGTGATTTGTTACTTCCATTTTACTGTCCAGTGTGTGCGTGTGTGTGTGTGTATCTCCACACCTTAGTTACAGACTAACTAGCTGCCATGTGAGATTCCCTCAGAGCTGGAAGAAAGGGAGGAAGGGAGGGAGAGAGAGAGGGAAGGAGGAGATGTGGGGAGAGAGCTCCACCTGACCATTCCAATGTGAAGCTTTGTACTTCCCATGTCTGGAGGTTAGCATCATGGACTCCACTGCTGCTAGCTCCTCCTTCTAGATTTTCTCCCCAGTCTGAGCATGGCCTGCGGTTTGGATGATCACTCCTGGTTCTCAGCTTCTGTCCTTGGGCAGTCATGTTATCAGGCCCTTGTGTTGAGAGCCGCCTTTACCATGGGGCACTGGCTTTAGAATACCTATTTCATTCCTCTGTTGTTGAATGGTGGGATTGGATGTTTTCAGTGTCTTGATCGTTTAAGGCAATAGTTCTCAGCATGTGGGTCACAACCTCTCAACAAACCTCGATCACCAAAAACACTTGCTTTATTATTCGTAACAATAGCAAAATTACGTTTATGGAGGAGCAACAAAAAAAAAATAATGTTATGGTTGAGGAGTCACCACAGCGTGAGGAACTATATTACAGGGTCACAGTATTAGGATGGTTGAAAACCACTGGTCTAAGGGATAGAATCAGCTATAAAGAAAAAAATGTTTTGTTATAATGTCTTTTGCAACCAAGGGTGTCAGGAAACCCAGGACAAACGGCTAAACTATGTTGTCTATTGGCAGAGCAAAGCACATGCTAGTCTCTAAGTTCTCGCAGCAGGTAGCTGTTACAGAGTTCCTTACTGGCATCCCGGCCCCTCACCTCCCCTACCCTAAACCTCCCAAGCCCGTGAGATTTGCTTCCTTCCCCTCGTTTCTGATTCCTGAATAACCCTACCATTCAGCTATGGGCTCTGCCCTCTTTTGCTGTCTTGATCCACTTGCCCTCTCTCCTCTCCTCCTCTCCTCTCCTCTCCTCTCCTCTCCTCTCCTCTCCTCTCCTCTCCTCTCCTCTCCTCTCCTCTCCTCTCCTCTCCTCTCCTCTCCTCTCCTCTCCTCTCCTCTCCTCTCCTCTCCTCTCCTCTCCTCTCCTCTCCTCTCCTCTCCTCTCCTCTCCTCTCCTCTCCTCTCCTCTCCTCTCCTCTCCTCTCCTCTCCTCTCCTCTCCTCTCCTCTCCTCTCCTCTCCTCTCCTCTCCTCTCCTCTCCTCTCCTCTCCTCTCCTCTCCTCTCCTCTCCTCTCCTCTCCTCTCCTCTCTCTTCTTTTCCTCTCCTGCTCTCCCCACCTCCACCCCATTTCCATGGTCCAGTTCAGTCATATTTAGTCCTCTACTTTCTCACCCCCGCTCTGGAATCTTCCAGTTGCCTCTGGCTGTACTCTCCCTCACAACTGCAATAAAAAAAACCTTCTTCTTTTCAGCCCTACCCTGGAGCAGTGGTGTCCTCATTCCATTCGAAGGTCAGTATCCCTTCCTACATATCAGCAGGAGTTCCAACTTTAGGCTATTTTAGTGTGAAACTCAGACTCAGCGCTTCTGTTAGCAGTCACTGTCGATCTAGGATAAGTGGTGTTGATACTATGAAAGATCTCACAGGGATCAGCAATCATGTTGAACATGTTCTTCCAGAAATCACAGCCGTGGTCATGATTGGTCACAGCTCACCCATGTCACAAATTCTCCATCATGGTGAGAGCTGTTTGTAAGTAAGGTTGATTTCACTTGGCTCATTCCTCCCACCCGGACTAGCCTTGGCTTCATTGTTCTGTGTGAATACAAACACAACAATTAAATGTGCATTTCAACCTTCCCTTTAAGAAATTAATTTGGTTAGGGTAACAAACAAGCATTGAGGAGAGATCACATGAGGACTGAAAAGTCGAAGGGATGAGAGACCAGTTCCTGGGCCCAAGCCCTCAGGTGTCCTCAGTGAGCTCTCTGGCTAATGAGTGTCCCTTCCCTTCGGGTCCTCAGCTCTGTGGCTCTCAGTTCCAACTGTAGTTACCCTCTTTTTAGTTTGCTTTTTTTTCCCCTGACAGTTTGGGAGGGGTTAGCTCATGTTCTTTCCACAGAACTTTTTATTGAGCCAAGTACTTCTTGCGTAAGTGATAAGTAAATATGAAGGAAATGGCACGACGTGCCACCAACAGTTCGGATCTAGTGTCGACAAGAAAGGCAAACAAGCCACTAAGTCTAGTACAAGTGCATTCCAAATAAAGGTGAAAGCTAGGGCTTGAACAACAGAGTGAAAACTTTGATGGATGGATGAAGGTCTTTGAGAAGAGTTGACAAGACTACTCCTTAAAGTATGCAATTTCCAGAGGTAAACGGGTAAAAGAAAGAATTCAAATGGGGGGAAACAGCCTGAGGAAAGGTTATGGCAAATATACTGAGAAATGAATATCTTAAGACCAATGCCTTAAAAGTCATGATATAGACACAGTTTGGGCATAGAGCTCAGTTGCCCAGTACTACGGCCATTAGCCCTGGGTTGCATTAGAGCAAAAGACACATAAGTGCAAATACACGTGATACTCTTGCGACTATGTAAAAAAGAACATTGCAGCACTCATTTAAAATGCTTACGGAGCAGATGCTGAGAGAATACTTTGAATATGCTGAGTTACACAAGACATTATTTAAAAACATTTCACCTATTAACACATTTTTGGCATGACAGCTAGAAAATACAATAACATCTACGAGGCTCATTTTATATTTCCACTGGATAGTGTTGACACAGAAATTGAAATGCCAGGAATTTTGACATTGCTTTATGAACCATGGGAGACTTTGTGCAATTAACTTGTGGTGTGTCCTCACTTCAGCAAAACCATAGTTTCCAGTTCTTGTCTACTATGATCCTTGTTGGTATGTTGTGTTTGTTTAACAAACGTCTCGCTGAATCTGTACATTTCATCCAAGTGGGTATCCACCAAAATTGCCCTAATTTTTTTTATACTTTTTCTTTAATTTGCATATTAGAAGGTTATTGGAATAAAGCTGAGCATTTAATTCTTTATAATCCATCTTCCCTCCCCTCATCCCTCAATGCTAGCTACAGTAACTGTCACTAGAGGCTGGGCCAGTGGAGCAATTTGATTCTTGACTTTTAACCTCTAAAACTGTGAACTAAAGAAGTTTTTTTTTTCCCCTTTTAAATTTACTCAGCTTAAAGTATTTTATTTTAGCATTGAAATACAAATACTAAGTATAGTTAGTCCAGCTTCTCTCCAGGGTTAGGATTATAAGATATACATGTATACATGTATGTTGAAAACTACAGGGTTTGGGTCCTGGGACCATGGCTAGAAGTGACAAGGAAAAGAAGAAATGACAGACACAGATATGTGTAGAGGGTCAGGTGAGGTTCTCTAACTGCCACAACCTAGAACTTCAGCATATTTACTGGGTACAGCATGGGATATGGGGGTGGGAGTTAACTAGTATCTATAGGAGGGTGATGTGGTGCTTTCAATGAAAATGGCCTCCAGAGTCTCACAGGGAGTGGCACTATTAGGAGGTGTAGCCTTGTTGTAGTAGGTGTGGCCTTGTTGGAAGAAGTGGGTCACTGGTGTTGTACTTTGAGGTTTCAGAAGCTCAAACCAGGCCCAGTGTCATTCTCCCTGCTGATCAACCTGGGTGTAGAACTCCCAGCTGTCCCTCCTGCACCATATCTGCTTGTGTGCTGCCATGATGACAGGGGACTAAATCTCTAGACTGGAAGCCAGCCCCCATTAAATGATTTCTTTTATAAGTGTTGCAGTGGTCTTGGTGTATCTTCTCAGCAATAGAAGCAGTAGCAAAGACAGGCCATGTCTGTAGCAAGGCAGTATCCGTCTGTAAGCATCCCGCAGGAGGAAGCCACATTTCCTAATCTTTGCATACACCGATCATTCATTCATCAATGCTTCTATTCAGATCACTGAGAAGAACTTTACCACCACTCTTCAGTCTGGTCATATGGGTAATAGCTTTAGCAATATCCTGTGGGTTTGAGGTATGGAGTCATTAATGTGGCCATGTCCATGTCAAAATTCCACAGTTGCCCAGAACTTCATTCAGCCAGGGCTTCCTCTGCTTCCTTCACATGTAGTTACCTTTATTTATTATATTTATTTATAACATTTATTTATTTACTTATTTATTTATTACATTTATTTCCATACCTATCATCTATCAGAGGTGATGACTTCATCCAGTGGTCTCTATTTCTAATGCAACCACAGCTGCCATTTCTCTTTTCTTCCTTTGTGGTTTTGCAATTCTCTCCCCAACACTAGAGAAACTTGGCTCCCATATTTTTAACTTTACACATACATACTTAAGTCAATTTCCCCATAAGTGTAGTTCCTAACTGCTGCTGTATACTCTATCCAACATAGACAGCCAGTCTTCAGATAGATCTATTTCCAATTTTCTGAGGAACCTCCAGATTGATTTCCAGAGTGGTTGGTTGTACCAGTTTGCAATTCCACTAGCAATGGAGGAGTGTTCCTTCCTCCTCCTCCCCTTCCTCCTCCTCCTCTACCTCTTCTCCTTCTTCTTGGGCACTGTTGCCTGGGACAGGATTCCCTTGTTCTCAGGGACACCTTTCTCATCAATATGATTACCACCGCCACTTTACTCTGTTTCTGTCTGAACCTTAATGATCCCTCCACTTTAGGCTCCCGTGGCTCCTGTTTGCCCTTTAATAGGAATATCTACTTAGTAGCTAAAACGGAAGCTTGATCAAGAATAGAAGAAAAAGGGGGAAGAGTAAGATTCCATCTATATTTGATATGAAAATTTCCTTGTGGATAGTCACTCCTCAACCAGAGATACTAAGAAAACGTGCCCCTTATTAGTTGACAGATATAGCAAGGGTGCTTGAAGACACCCTTCGGGATCTTACATCTTATCTCCATTTGATCTGATGTAAACTATAATTTGTTAATCAAAGGCCGTGGGAAAGTAAAAATTGCATATGGCAGTGACAGCAAAGGAGAGAAAATGCTAGTCTAGATGCGTGAAAGATAGAGAAAGAAGTGAATCTGCTCCAGCACAGAAAACAACACATCTGGTGTTTCCATTTGACTTCTCATTAGTTGTAAGGGAAGACTTGGACTAAATGGGGAAAAAGAAAGATACCTCTCTGTAGGCTCCTAAGGATTCCCAGAACTAACATGGAAGGCTTTTCCACTGTAGATTTTACAGGGAACAGACCCCCTGCACTGCCTTTTTTTCTGTCTTCTAGCACATGTGCTAGATAGCATGTGCTTACAGAGTCTCTTTGACCACAGTTGGTAGCTGTTATCCCCCAGGCATGGTCTTCTCAGAGAAAGGCATTCTTGAAAATGTCAGAGTAATTAATGACCCACTCTAAACTCTTCCAGTGAGGATGTGTGATCTGCTTGGAGGGACCAACTGTTTCCCCTCACTCCCTCCATGCCAGGCACTTCTTCACACTGAATCTAGAGGCCATAGCCTGGAGCAGCAACCCAATAGCTCCCCAGCTATGACTGAAATGTCCACAATGCAAGGCCTTTGAAAACTGAACTTGGTCAAATTCAGTCACCAGTGGATGCCAGTGAGAACCTAAAAATAAACCAAGAGGCTTAAGCTTCAAAGACTTCCTGGAAGGTAGAGGGGCTAGAGGTCACAGAGGGCAGTGGATGACTCCTCGCTGCCTCTTGGAAGTCACAGGAAATTCTCAAATTGCCAGGAATGTCACTGAGTTCTGCACTGTGCTGTATTCACTAGAGGTAGAACTAAGCACCATGAACATAATAGATCTTTAGTGTTCAGAGCAGAAGAGAGGACAGAGGCCTGTGGGATCTGCTCTCTCCTCAGGTCTGAGATAGACAGAGGGCTAACCCACCAAGAAATAGTATATCAAATACTTCATATCTTAGAAATATGACTGTCAGATTTGGCTTGCAATTCTACTATAGCCTGTGTGTTCCTTTTAACTCCTATGTTAAATTCAGTATGGCCAAACCAATCACAAATTTTTGTCACTAAACCTGTATGGATTTTGGACTTTTCTTTTCACATTGTTAGTCATAAAGATTTGAGACCCTTCTTGGTCATGTATTTCAGTTTAGGATCTAGAAAGACACTTTTGGCACACTATCAATCCATAATGTCCTACTTACTTCGTTCATAGGTTAGGTCCTATTGTCTCGTGAGGACATCACTAGTTTATTTAATTAATTAGTTTATTTTTAATAAATGTACATTTAAATCCATTTTCCAGAAAAATTTTCTACATTGTGATATAATCTGTGAGTCATTACACTGAATACTTAGCACATAGCTCTTCCCTTTTTTATACTGTTGGAGTTCATGTGAAGTCATACTCTATTGACAAAATAACAATTTATACACATTTTTAAGAAAATCTTAAACATACAGGTACCATATTTTCCAATCCAGGACTTTTCTTCATCTGCTTAGACCATCTGCATGGACAAACTGACCCTTAAGGTGGCAAGAAATGGGCTGTTTGACCAACAGTTATAGGCTACTGTCTACTCTTGTCAAATGGCCATGTTCTTGCTTGCAGTGTGCTAAAATTTCACCACAAATTGGACAAAAGTCAGGACTTTCTATGGTAAAGGGCACCTTTGAGAGACCACATCTTGGCTTCAGACTCCATCTTAGAGAACTTGCCCTTGACTAACAAGCTGGAGTCTAGCACCAGTTTCCAGGTTACTCTCCAGTAATCCTTCACCTGGCACTAGTTTCCAGGTTACAGGCCTGCCCCCAGCACGCCACTTCCTAACAACCACCAGTCAGGAGGAAAGTGGAAGCTAAGTTTACGGTTTGGCTCCCACACCAGCCAATTAAGTTAAAGGGCAACAAAATTCCGTAAATAGCCCACCCCAGTCAGATGTGTGCCAGGCTAGAAACCCCCTCGCTTGCTTGCCATTTCCTATAAAACCTTGTTCTGCCAAGAGCTCGGGATTTCACCCTCCCTCCGGCTCTGCTGCATCAGAGAAGGCAGTGTGGCCCAAGCTTGAGCATGTAATAAAGACCCTAGTGTGATTGCATCGGTATCTGCTCTTTGGTGGTCTTTTGGGGTTCACAAAACTGGCATAACACTTCTCTTACCAAATATGCCTTAGCATCTTAACCTTAGTTGTAGATCCAGAAGAATGCAAAAAACGAACTGACAGAAGGGAACAAGGCTTTGCAAAGCATGCTGGGAAATAGCAGGAACCGCTGCTCCCTCACCCAGGGTTGGACAGGTCATTGTTATGACGAGTTATCAGGTAACAATAAGACCTGCGGGTGGCATTGACTGAGCGGCACAGACCAGACTGTTTTCCTTTTTACCATTTTCAACGGAAAAAAAAATTATAGTGTCAATAAATGGTAAGTTTGTTTGGGAGTTAAGATTTCTACGTGTAAAGCCTGGTGTGGTCGCACAAGGCTTTAATCCCAGCACTTGGGAGGTAAAGACAGACAGAAGTCTGCGTTTGAGATCGGTATGAGATGACTATGAGTTCCAAGACAGGCAGGGCTACACAGAGAACCTGTCCCCAAACCTCATTCCCCTCACCCCACCCACCAAAGCGGGTGGAGGTGGGAGAAGATGTCTACACTTGAACAGTGTGATGAAAAGAACTCTTAAGCGTCCCAGCTCTCTTCCTACAAGCACATGTGGAAAGGTAACTAATTGACTATTCCATTTGAAGATCAGGCACTGACATATTTACCACTTCATAGTTATATAAAATTCTCTGTGACCCTTTTGAGAAACTACAGTAAGAAATAATAAATTAAATATTTTACAGTTCACAAACAGAATGCTTAAACTACTAAAAAAAAAAAAACTAAAAAAACCCCAATAACTTGACACTTTTAAAAAAAACATAGCCATTGTATTTATAAACAAGCACTATAATACACATTTGTGGGGGGATTTTTTTGATAGGCATTCCATATTTTTAAATGTGCCTTTTAAATTTCATTTAAAATTAAATATCGTGCCATGTATAATGGAATTTTTAGGTAACTACTTTTAGTTTTTTTTAAAAAAAATGCCTCTATATGCTAGCTAAATGTTTCTGAAGCTTAACTAGCTATTTTAAGCCGTAAAAATAAGAATTGCTTTGACCTTTTGGTATATTGTTTTGAATTTTGTTATCAGGGTGAACTTTAGAGGTCTGGTTTTTGTATTATGGAACACCTCCTTCTTCCAGACGCATAATAAAAATATCACAGCTCTTTACTTCAGTACCAAATTGAGGGGAGAAAAAACCCCTGCAATTTCTCACAAAGAATGAGCTTCAAGGTCAGATTTTAAAAGCTACAAGGAGACTAGATTGGCACAAATGGATGCATATGCGAATTCTATTCAGCTGAACGGAGTTAAATTATGAGGGGCGTACGGAGTGTCTACATCAATGCATGCTTTCGGGAGGCTGTTCCTTTTATGAATTAGCCACGGTTGCCTGAACTCTCAAGTCCAGCAAAGTTATTAAATGAACACATAATAAGAGCTTCCACTTAACCTAAATCATAACGGGGATCGCTTGCAGGCTGTTAATGCCTGTGATGGGGAAGGTCCAGGCTGTGCTTCACTGCACAAACACACCGATGAGAGATGGCGCACGATGGTTCCTGCTACATCCGAACTTTAAAAGCGTTCTGCAGAGAGGAGGCAGATACAGAAAGTGGCCGATGGGGTACTACTTTTCTCGCTTCAAGGCACCCCAAATCACAGAGGTTGCCTCAAAGTTTCCCCGCTGCTTAACAAGAGCAAGTCACTTTCCCAGACTCTAATTTCTCGCAGGCAGCAGGCAGGGCGCAGCAAAAGAAATGGCAGTGCAGAGGGAAACGGGCCAGGGGCTTGTTAACGCCTGAGACCGCGATGAAGCCAGTTCCCTTCTCTTTCCAGGAAACTAAATGACATCTCTTGTTGAAAAGACTACTTCTGCCTGAGTCGATTTTAGGGACATGTAAAGCCTGCCTGGTGGAGTAGGGCCCTAGATAACAGTTTAGATATAGTCTTAAAACCTGAAGCCAATAACAAGTGCCATGAAGATCTAGTGTCAGAGACAAACCAGGGCCTATCACATCTTCCTCACAGAGGTCATTAACACAGATACCTTGGAGCAGCTGATGAATCTCAGGATGGCACTTTCTGACTTCTATTCTGATTGGACAGTACTGGTCTAGAAGAATTTTGCTCTGATTGGCTGAGGTTCTTGCAACTATAATTCCTTTCAAAGTTAATATCTGCTGGAATTCTCTTTATTCCAAAATATAAGCTGCCTAGAGAGTTCCCGAGACACTCCCAGCTATAATTACTCTAGAGAGATAAGGAAGAGGGAGTAGGCTACCCATTTTGGATTCAAAGATACAATTTAACCATATCCCAATTCTCAGTGGAAAAACATTTTCCTCTTGATAGAGCCAAAGTCTAGGGAAAGAGAGAAGTGGGGGGAAGGGTATGATATCACACAGTTTAAGGCCCTCCGGCAGCTTGGCTCACTGTTTCTTACTCCAGTCACGTGCAGAGCACCTCCCATTCATTTACTCCCCTTTAAATAACCACTGTCTCCTTTGTGCACGTAATTTTACAAATTTGTATCCACCATTGAAGGCAGGCAGAAATCCTATCAGACTGTGTGTAGTCTTTGCCACGCCCCACATTTTATATAACATTTGGTTGGATGAACAATTGATACAAATACAACTTTTCTTGTTTGGTGGATTCAGTGTTCTCTAGTTAAACTAAATCAGACACTAGGATATCATGGGAGTCTCATCATAGAAAAGACCTACTTTCTTATCCGCCCTTTAATCCTTTACTGTTTCTGACTGAAGACTGCTGTTTCCCTCAGAGTGGGTAGAGGGATGGCAAAATGGCTGCTTGTTCATAGTTTCTCACAGAATGGCTAAAGTTCCCAGGCAGTGCAGAAGGATGTTGGCAGTGACTTAAATACCTCCAGGGAAAGAAAGACTGACAATCATCAGTGAGCAATTTCAGGTTCCCAAAATATTTCCGACAAAGAGTTCTTTTCCATATACCCAATGAAAATTCTGCTGCTGCAAACGAACCAAATAATTCTGGATCTCTTCCTCCCAGAGATGGGTTAGAGAGGCGAATACCATCACACACTCTGTAATTGGCTGTAGGTAAAAACACATCAAACATACAAATAGTTCACCTGGTGATATTTGTAAAGATATACATACTGAAAATCATCTGAACTCTATAAGATCCAGGGGTGGAGGGCAGAGGGAATCACCACCTTTGCTGTGAGGATGTGTTTTGTCCACAAGAGTATAAATTGGTCAGAAAACAAAATTTGATTCCCAGAAAGTCTTGACTGTCTCCTGCTTTGAAGGTAGGTTAAGAGGGATACTGGATGGATTTGACAGCTGGATCTTTGAAATTACACTTCTATCCAGTGTTTGGTGTGTGTGTGTGTGTGTGTGTGTGTGTGTGCCACCACACACACATATGAATGTCAGAGGAGAGAATGTGGGCGTTGCTTTTCTCCATCCACCATATGGGTTCTGGTAATGAAACTTGGGTTTCTAGACATTGCAGCGAGCCTCTTTATGTGCTGAGCCGTCTTGTTGCTTGTGTTGCTGGTTTTGATGTTTGGGGTGGGGCAGTGTAAGGAATTGGTAAGGCGTCTTTGTGATAAAGGACAACTTAACCCTTCCTCTTTACCTTAAAGCACCATTTTCGTTGCCTTCTTCAGTTGGAAGAGCATCCAAACTCTCACTTCTGAGCTCCTACTCAAAGAGGAGCCATATAAAACATCTATGAGACTGTCACTGATGTGAAATCTACGGGAACAGGGTCACCCTGCTTATGGGTCTATGCCAAGGCTTTGAGACAGAGCAGCCCAGAGTCTTGTTACAGCATTTTACCTTTCAGTGTTGGACTGGACTGGGGGAGGAGGTGGGAATTTGGTTTTGTTCCCATCGATTTTTTAATGTGACTCTTCCTCCACCACCACCCCCCTACCCGGGACTTACCACTCCTCTGTTTCCTCTAACACCCTCCCGCCTGTTTAAAATTAGAAGGGAAATGGGGGAAGAGGAACAGGGAAAGGGAGCCTGGGACAGGTCCCAAGCTGAGCCAGCAGCTGTCTTCACTGTATGCCAAGGGCAGCTCCAATACTTCCAAGTGCCCCTCCCAAATGGTGACTGCTACAGAAAATTTCACCTCCTTCCCTTTCCAGTGTGGTACTCTGTCGTGGATTTTTGTCTTTGACTTTGCTTTATTTTTGGACAAGGGATTTCATTTCCTGCACCCCCACCCCCATGTACAAATGAAATCCTTTAATATGGTGTCACTATTTTTATAGTAGCCTCAAATCAAGTGAGTTGTGCCCGAGGGAGCTAAAGCTAGCAAGGAACAAATGTGTTCTGTGCAGGCCCAGGGCCCTTTCGATAGATCAATGCCCAAGAGAAAAAAACTGGACCATAACCCAGAAATGAGGTTTTTAAGTTCCCTGGTATTTAAGAATGATGAAGATGGAGATGACGAGAGATGCCACAGGCTCAGAAATGCTCAGGGTCCCAGATAGCTTTGTGTCAACTTGACACAGTCAGGAGTCATCAGAGACGGGGAAACCCTAATTGAGAAATGCCTTCGTAAGACCTGCTTGTAGGCAAGCCTGTGGGGGCATTTTCTTAATTAGTGATTGATGTGGGAAGACCCAGCCCACTGTTGGTGGTGCCATCCCTGGGCTGGGGGTCCTGGGTTTTATAAGAAAGAAGGCTGATCAAGCCACGAGGAGCAATAAGTAGCATTCTTCCATGGCCTCTGCATCAGCTCCTGCCTCCTGGTTCCTGCCCTCTTTTGGTTCCTGTCCTGACTTACTTCAATGCTGAACAGTGATACGGGAGTGTAAACCGAATAAATGCTTTCTTGCCCAGTTGCTTTGGTCATGGTGTTTCATTATGGTGATAACAGCCCTACTGAGACACTCAATAACATTCAATGTCTTGACACGTGAAAGAAATTTAATTGAAAGTGCTTTCCTCTGGAGATACAAACCCATTGTCGTGGTCAAGGCAAACTCCCATCTTTTAGCCTGTCTGGCTTTACTGGCAAGATTTAAATGTGTGCAGCTTCTTTGGGCCATAATACATTGTACTCAGAATGTTCTACAGGATTTCAGGAACTAACGAGGAATACCATGTGCAGACTATGTAGAGTTCTGATGGGATCAAGGTGCTACGGAATAGTGAAGAAAGGTCAGTTTCCTCCAAAACACATGGACATTTGCTAGAGTCCTTCATCCCTTCCAACTCCACCAGGGGCAACTGGTAAGGTTCAACTATAGAATCTTGAAGCCTATGTCATATGCTACTATTGAGGTTTTTGTAAAACTATGTGTGATTTTTTTTTCAGCAAAAGCAGGTAATCGTTGCCTAATGGTAAGTGCTTATCTCTCTAGAATTCAAATGAGAATTTACTGCCAACAATATTTAAAATTCAAACATTCCACTAGTTAAAATCAAAACAATGGTAGGAGAAATGACTCACCAGATTAAGAACACTAAACGCTCTTACAAAGGACCTGTGTTGATTCCCAGCACCCATGTGGTAGCTCACAGCTATCTATAACTCCAGTTCCAGGAGACCCATACCTTCCCTCTTCTGGCTTCTACAGGCACAGGGCACATAGAAAGTGTGTGCGTTGACATACACGCATGTGTTCAAACATACAGCACACACACACACATACCACAAGACATTCAGACATAAAAATAGAATAAATTTAGAAAATAAAAACTAAATAAAAGCAAGAACAACGGTGTCTTTGCTAACACCTCTGCGGCATTAGGAAGTATAGATAGTCTACGGCTATACCATCTTGAATGCTCCTGATCTCATCTGATCTCTGAAGAAGTCAAATTAAGCTGGGCTTCTTTCACTTTTTAAGGTGTTCAGACAGCTGGGAACCTAAAAATCACTTGTTCAGTTAACTTTATTTTATCAAGTTTCATGGAATGCCTTGCATTTTGGGTGTGCTGCCTGCTTAGGGTCACTGATATTATGGTGTTTTTGATTGAGAATGGGCCCATAGACTCATATATTTGACCACTTGTTGCACAGTTTGTAGAACTGGTTGGGAAGGATTAGGAGGCGTGACATTGGGAAGAAGGTGTGTCACTGAAGGTGACTTGTCACTCCCAGTTAGCTGTCTCTCCTCACTCTCTCTCTCCCTCCCTCCTTCTCCCCCCTCCCCACCCTGGGCTTACTTCTCAGGATCTAAGCTCAATGCCTATCTGCCTGCTGTTTCCTTGCTTCCTGCCATGATGATCATAGCCTCTAACCTTCTGAAACTGTAAGGCCCCATGAAACTCTTGCTTCTGGAAGTTGCCTTGCTCAGTAATTTTTCATGGGAATTGAAAAGTAACCAGGACAGTTGTGAAGGAGTAAGTAGAAATTAAACCACCAATGATAGTCTTTTCTCATCCCGCCCCATCCCCCACCCCAATTCTCCCTTCTGACATGGTCAGTACTTTTTAAGGAAGTAATTTATTTTCAGGCCATCCCACTGTCTCTCACTGCTCCTGCCCTGCCCTCGTGACTGGCAGATTCTCATGTGCTTGAGTTCTTTCTCTTATCTATGATCAGCGACGGGATGGAAATATGAAGAACACACAAAACTAGTTTCGAGACCAGGACACTTGGGCACAAATCTTAATTAAAAAAATTTAGTAAGGACTTCTGCCACTTTAAAGCTTAATGCTTACATCTGTGAAGTAGAGTATTAAATTAGACAAACTATGTTGTCTGCTTTAGCCGAATGTTCTTTGTCTGAAATGGCGCAGAAGAACAAAAGAAGAGAGCAGCCTGTGAGCTCCTCACCGGGGTTAACCAACCACAGATGGGAAACATTTGAATAAAAACAAATTGAATCCTTACTGAACACAAGCTGACTTTCCCCCTTCCCTCGTCATTATCCCTTAAACAATCTCGTATAATAGTTCTTTACAAACCATTAGCATTATAATACACGTCTTAACTATTCTAGAGAGGATTTGAAGTACAAGCCAGCAACACACAGATTATAGGCAAAGGCTGTTGCTTCATTGTATGTCAGGGGCTGGTATCTGAGGATCTTGGCTTCTGTTGGGGGCAGGGGTACTGGAATGGGGCCCCTGCAGAGAGTGTTTAGTGCTGGCAGGGCTGTCAATCAAATCCTGCCTGCCAGAATTATTTTAGATGGGAGTGACATCATTCATGTCCTTGTCAGAGCATGATCTTATCACATCAACTATGATAATTCCTTGAAAAGCCAAATTTGAAGTAGTCATAATCTAAGAATCCTGACGTCTCGCCATGATCAGATCACAAGCCCAGTTCAAAGTGAATCACTGTGCCTAACTTTGTCCAAGATTGTTTTGTAATTCTTAGCTTTGAATTCTTGTATCACAGATTATCTTCTTTTAGACTATCTTTTAAGCATTTTAAATAAACATGAGCAAGCCTGCAATTATACACTGTAGGGTGAGATACAATTTAGCTAAGAGCATTTTTCCTAATCATTAGTATTGTGATAAATGTGTGTGTGCGCACGTGTGTGTGTGTGTGTGTGTATGTATGTGTGTGTATGTGTGTGTGTGCATGTGTGTGTGTATGTGTGTGTATGTGTGTGTGTATGTGTGTGTATGTATGTGTGTGCATGTGTATGTGTGTGTGTATGTGTGTGTGTGCATGTGTATGTGTGTGTGTATGTGTGTGTATGTATGTGTGTGCATGTGTGTGTGTGTATGTGTGTGTATGTATGTGTGTGTACGTGTGTGTGTGTGTATATGTGTGCGTGTATGTGTGTGTATGTGTGTGTGTGTATGTGTGTGTGTGTGTGTGCTCCTACGCTGAGTAATCCTTACTTAGCTCTTTCTCTGGTATCTCATGAATTTAATTTTCCACATTAGCTATGTTTCTGGCAATCAAACCCCAAACAGTAGGTTCCTCTGTAGGTAGGCTATGCTTCAGGCAGGTGCTATCTACTAGATCTCCCAACCAGAGCTGCTCTGTGAAGCTCAAGAAGGAACTTGCCTTTGGCATTCACAGGGAGATAGAGCACAGCACACTTCTGTCAGTAGCCCTAGGGCGTTCCATCTTGGATTCCACGATGTTCCTCTTGAGAAAGCGTGCTGATTAAACAAGAATCTTCCCGGAGTTGCTGATGTCTGTGCTGAACTTTGGGACAGAGAAGACTTGGCCATGGGGCCAATGCAGGAACCTAAGAGAGATAGAGTCCTTGCAAGAGCTTGCCTTCTTCAAGGCAGGGTGGAGAGATCACATTGTTCTGTGAAGAGCCACAGTCACTGTTCCAGCTCCTATAGGATGCAAGCAACTCTATTGATTGGGATTGGAAATGTTCTAGTAAGACTGTATTTTCCAAACCAACTAGCTGCTGTGGTTTGGCCCATAGACCACAATTCCTTGGCTCCTGGAAAAGCATGTTAGGCTTCACAGACAACAAGCATGGTGACCAAGAAGGTCAAGGACCTGTTGTTGGAGACCTGGATATTATATAAGTAAGGAAAAGTGAAGGCTTGAGCTGCCCAGGTCAATGCAAAAGCTAGATAGTCTTAATACAGTGGTTCTCAACTTTCCTAATGGTGTGACCCTTTAATACAGTTCCTTATGCTGTGGTGACCCCCAACCAAAAACTTGTCTTCGTTGCTACTCACTACTATAATTTTGCCAGTGTTACGAATTGTGATGTAAATATCTGAAATGCAGGATATCTGATATGCTACCCCTGTGAAAAGGCCATTCAGCTCCTCCAAGGGTTTGTGACCCACAGGTTGAGAACCCCTGCCTTAATACCTCTTTGCTAAAATGCAGGAAGCTTTGCCAAAGGAAAAGCTTTCCCCAGGCAGAAGTATTGACGGCGTCATCTCTCCTTGCAGAATTTTCAGAGGTCCTCAGATGCCTCTTCTAAACCAGCAGGATCCAGCTGGGCCCAACAGTTCTTGTCTGCTGTGCCTGTCAGTGCCATAACCTTTTTCTCACCCTCTCTACTGGCCTCCAGAGATAAGGGCATCATGGGATATGCACATCGTGCCATGTCCTCAGGGGCAGGAGAAAGGAACAGAGGCTCCATGAAACATCTAAAATCGTCTCCACAGACTACATGAGTTTGCTTTACTCGCAGATAAATGCAGGAAAGGGTATGCATTTCTTTGAAATGTGATTCTCATTCATCTCCATTTTCCTACCTCCATTTTTGTTTCCAGATTTTCACATCAATAGTGTTTCCCATGAACCCAACTGAGAAACCTTCAGCTTGTTTCTATTGTTACTACAATTGGGCTGTCTCCCTGCCACCTATTCAAAATGTACACTCCTCTTCTGGTTCCAGGTGAACCTGGGAACTCTAGGGTTGATTATGCCCAGAGGCAGGCACAGTGGAGGGGAATGAGGGATTTCCTTTTCGAAAGAAAAAGGCTTCTATAGTCAGAGAAAGGGAAGCTGGGGTTACAACAATACGGACAGCTCTGGGGACAGTGGTGATGGTGATGGGCCTTGAAGAAGACCCATGGGTAAGCAAGGATCCAAGCCGAAGTGGGTGTGATGGCTTTTCTAGTAGATGTGTTTTGATAGATTAAAAGAATTGAAAAGCTTATGAGTCAGTATGAAGACTGAGATAATATCTAAAAGATAATTGGTATATAGTTTGTATGGTATTACTAGAAGGTAGAACTGAATCACAGTGAAAGTTCTAATGGTATACAGGCTGAGTATTCAACAGCAACCCAAGACCATGATTGGGTGAAGGTATGTGAGGGCATGTGTGGTCTACTATGCTATTAGAAGTGTGAAGAGGATGTGAGAACTCTCCTGCTAGTCTGAGATACAGAAACATAACTGAAAACAGCCACCAACTAAAATAAGTCTTTTAAGATGGGCACAGTGGTATATACCAGAAATGTCAGTTACTGAGAAGGGGGAGGTAGGAGGGTCCCTTGAGCCTGAGAGGCATCGAGAAACCCTGTCACTCTAGGACATTTAGGAATCCTCCAGAAGATGGCAATTTTTAACAGATGGGGCTTTGGGATTAACTCAGAGACTTCCCACCCAAACAACGAACCTGAAGTCCCCCTAAATCGTAAATTCTATAACTGTGTTATTCATTTAAATAGTTAATTCTAGTATTGTTAGAAGCTGTAATGGTGACCCAATTCTAAGGTGAATTCTATTTCCAACAAAATTCCAACTCTTCAACTAGAGCCAGGAGCTGTAGACGAATAGAAACAGGGTATATTTTCCATACAGAAACACCTCAGCACCAGTGTCTATAAGTAGTGTGAGCCTCTGAAAGTCTATAGAATGTATATTTCAGTAAAGAACAATGAGCACTTTCCACAAAATGTGGTCTTAGACTTTGAATTTACCATGTTGTCTTTAAAAGCAGGACATTTACATAAATGTACATACGAGAGAGAGAGAGAGAGAGAGAGAGAGAGAGAGAGAGAGAGAGAGACAGACAGACAGACAGAGAGACAGAGAGAGAGAGAGACAGAGACAGAGAGAGAGAGAGAGAGAGACAGAGAGAGAGAGACAGAGAGAGAGAGAGAGAGAGAGAGAGAGAGAGAGAGAGAGAGAGAGAGAGAGAGAATACTCATAGCTGGTGAGCCAAGAAACAGCTTCCCCAAATGCCAAGAGACTCAGGCATTTATCAATTGTAAAAAATAAGTGGATCACACAAAAATATAATTAGGTTCAATAGTAACAGTTAGGATAAGTTTATAAGCTTCACAAAACTCACAGTAGAGCTCAAGAGTCTTTGCTTTTGTTGAATCCAATATAGTTGTTAAAAATCTCCCCATCCCAGGAATCAATGATGCAGTCCTACCTCTTAGTAATACTGTACAAATATTCTAGTTAGTCATAGTATGTATGAAGTATATAAAAATACTTAGTGGAAAATTCCAAATATCAAGTCACTTAACTTAGTTATAGATGATCTTATTAATAGTGGTTGATCAAGTAGGATACTCATGTCATAAATGTGAGGGCTGATGAAATGTGTTAGCAGATAAAAGCTATAGCCATCCACCCCAACAATCGCATAGGATCCTAGATCCTACTCCTGGAAGTTGTCCTCTGATGTCCACATGTACACAATGACACAAATACACAGACACTTATGCACAGAGATACACACCCAGACCCAGACTCAAGCACACAGAGAGAGACAGAGACAGAGAGACAGACAGAGACAGACAGAGAGTTAGAGATAGAGACACAGAGAGAGACACATACAAATAATTTAAAATGTAAGTGATCGACAGAAATACCCAATCCACTGACACGTTCTAGGTAGCTTTATCTACCTTTATTACCTTAGAGTGCAAACAGGAAAACCAAACTACCATGCCTCTAAAATGGTCTCTTATAGGTGCGGTTTGTCACGGCCTTGAACACCTAGCTGTCGCAGTGCAGGGATCACTACAGCTCCATGCAAGGGTGCCATGAACTCTAGTATAGTCCTTCCTGCAGCTCAGGTTTGGATTGCTTGCTTTACCTTGTTACACTCATTTTAGGGATCAATTAAAATACTATTTATCTATATCTACCTATGTATCTATGCATATATGTATGTATTTCTGTATGCATGCATGTATCTATGTATCTATCTATCCATCTATAATCTATATATCTCTATATCACCTATATCTCTATATCTCATTTATGTATCATCTATCTATGTATCTATATCTACCTACGTATGTATCTATCATCTATACTTTATTAATGTATAACCTATATCTCTACATCTCATCTATGTATAATCTTTCATCTATCATCTATCTATCTATCTATCTATCTATCTATCTATCTATCTATCTATCTGTGTGTCTACCTATCATATATCTAAGCAAATGACATAGAAAAGAGTACTTAGAAACACCAATTCAGTATGACTCCTGTTCCCTGAGATATTCAGCTCAGCTCCCTCAGTGGCAGGATGTAGGATAACTTACTCTTTCACTGCTTCCCTACATTCAACAAAGGTTATTTTGAGTTAGAAAAAAATATGTTTAGAATGTTGCTATTAAAAAGTGTAAAAGAAAATATAAACAATAAGCATAAAAACACTTGAGCTTGCTAAGTAGTTAAGAATACACATTACATTTTTTTATTATTACATTGGCTAAAATAAACAGTTCTAGCATGCAAATTTTGACAAGATTTCTCAGGCTATCACATACCAGTTATACCTATTCCTGATCAAATTGATAGAATACATCTAGTGAAGAAGCAGCAGGAAATAAAATAATGTTTGTAATATTTATCAAGTAACTGTCATGATAGTGACTTATCCTGAGGAAGTCATTTTTAAGAAACCCATATACAAAATACCTACTGTCTTAGTTAAGGTTTTACTCCTGTGAACAGACACCATGACCAAGGCAACTCTTATAAAGACAACATTTCATTGGGGCTGGCTTACCAGTTCAGAGGTTCAGTCCATTATCATCAAGGTGGGATCATGGCAGCATCCAGATAGGCGTGGTACAGGAGAAGCTGAGAGTCCTACATCTTCATCTAGAATGATAGGATTAAAGCCCACTCCCACAGTGACACACTTATTCCAAGGCCTCTCCTCCTGATAGTGCCACTCCCTGGACCAAGCATATACAAACTACCGCACCTACTATTTTTAACAAGAAGACAACCTCCAAATATCATTTGCCTAACTAACTCAAAATATTTTACTTAGTAAGATCTTAATAGATCTTAGTAAGATCTTTAATAGCCATTAGCTATTAAAATGTGACTATCAAAATATGAAAGTTATTTATAATAACACTGTTTTAAAAAGAAGGAAATCATATATAAAGTATGATTAAGTATATAAAACATGTATAATTTGATAATAGTGAGTGTGCCTGAGTCATAAGATTATGGAAAGAATTTTCTGAAAAGCCTAAGATTTTATTTCATAATGGAAACTTCTTTTAATAACGTTTTAAAAAGTCCCTTCTTTTCATGTATGTTTTATTTATTGTTATTGTGTATAATAAGTATGGGTGTTTATAGGTCAATGGGAAACTTTCAAATTCATGAAGATATATGAAAAGTTTGAAAAGAGGGAAAGGTTTTTTACTGCAATGATGATAAAATAGTTCAAGATCAAATGAACAATAATTCAAGGTGTTTTGAGCAGTGCTTGCCTACTATAGCTTTGGTTCTGCACACATAACATGCACACTCTAAGCTGTGTACGCCCCCATGCCACATGCCCAGTAACTCTCACACTACAGAGTTTTTCCTGCACTTAAAAGTATTTTGTTCTTGCAGGAGGTTTAGTTACGGAAAAACAGACCTGTGATAACTGCCGTTTCGCCATGTGTCAACATACAAGTGCCAAGTCAGTACATCGTTGGCTTATATTATGTTAGAATATTCAATTTTTTGAACGTTTCTATTTGAATCTCTGGCTTGGCTTTCATGAAAAGAAGTTGCTAAATGATTTTTGATTAGTAGTCAAAAGAGAATTTCCAGCAACTTATAAAATGGTTCAATCCATGTGTCTGCTATTTTCTACTGGATATTTGTGTGGGATAGAATCAACAGCCTTGACTTTTACAAAGGCAAATATTTATTAACTTTAAAATTATTGAGCCAGGCATGATAGCACATACCTTTAACCCCAGCACTCAGGAGAAAGAGGCAGTGGGATCTCTGAGTTCGAGACCAGCCTGGTCTACAGAGGGAGTTCTAGGACAGCCAGAGCTACACAGAGAAACCCTGTCTCGAAAAAATAAAAATAAAAACACTGGAGATATTCTACTCTACCTCCTGCAATATCAGACATCTACCTGTGATTTAATTCTATATCTAAGAATTTTTCATAATTTGTAAGAACACATATGTACCAAAGAAATGTTTTAAAATAAAATTATCTATGATTCATTACAGTGAATGTTTGATCTATGTACCTTCTTTATATTTCTAGGGTCATCTAAAATTTTCTTTATTAAAAACAGGGTTGTAAACAGAAACCGTTTAAGAAGTTCTGATCAAAAGAACCAAGGTCATTGCTGGTCCATGCACTGGCTGAATTGTCTGAGTTAAAATGTCCCTGAGACAAACACAGAGCCTAAGACATTTTATAGAATTGATATTGTGTTTGGCCATGAGGTCTATTTAGTTCATATTATCAGGAGACACATTAAGACTCTTTTAATTCCTTTGTAAAACTCTATAAGTCTTGCCTAGGCCTGGCACCAAACCTCCCAGTTTTAAGTAAACAGCTTTTCTTTTTCGTTTTTATTATTGCTGATGTCCAATACACACTTGCATGTCAAGTAAATTTTCCTTGTTTATGATCACTGACCTGCTTGTCTCTAAACCCAAACAGAGAAGATAGCCTGAAATATTATATCAGTAGGCAGAAAAGAAGCTAAGAGGAATTCAAGCATGCTTATGAAATAGACACATGATTACAGCGAGCACACATAGTGGGCTTAGGGACAGAGTAGGGAGTCCTGAGTCTTTGACCTCAGAGGTCAGGGCAGAAGCAAAGAGGACAAACTAGATGGGAGGAAAGAGTCCTTGGTCCCCAGTGCAGAACTGTCACCAGTGCCACAGCCTCTTTCTGTTTCTCTCTCACCCAGCACCCCCAACCCTGTGAGGCTCCAAAAGAATCCAGGGTCCAGGTGACAAATTCTCACCTTTGGCTCTTCCTAACCTGGACCTAATCCCTGAGAGTTTCAAGGGCAAAAGTGGCAAGAACATTTCTCATGTGGGAGCAGACTCGGGGACAATCTTGACATGCTTGAGTTTTGGTGGAAGATTTGTTTGATGACAAGCCCCATCCCTCAGAAAACTTGCCAAGCCAGCTGGGGGTCCTGTTTGGGACCTTAATTTCTGGTAGAATCTGACAAGAGAGGAAGAAAGACAAAGGTTCCTGGGCTCTGCTGCTATCAGAGGGCTGTTCTTGACCACCAGGTACACCAATCTGTGTCCAGAGCATGCAGGTCCGCCATGGTTCTCTTGTGGGCTCTGGCCACAGTGCTGAGTGTCAGGTAAGAACAGACATACAGGGAAGTTCAATGCTTCCCTGTCACTCGTTCACAGGGTCATACGTAGGGAGTGCACAGGGCAAACGCCTTTAAAGATCTATGAATATTATTCTGTTGCTGGGCACAGTGGTTATCCCAGAGTTCCATAGCAGGCAGCTTCCATTCTGCAGAGCTGTGGTGGAGGAGAAGTCAGAGGCATTCTACAGAGTGATATGTCTTGGTTTGCCTCTAACAGAGCATCCTTTGTGCCTTCCAAGACCTTTTGGAGCAGGTAAAATTACCTGGGCAATTTTGGATCCAATCCCAAAGTCTTTGACATAGAAGTCCTGCCAAGGATGTTTTCAGGTCCCTGCATGGGTACACTCTAATGGTCCTCTGTGTTGAGTGACATCCAGCATCCCCACCAAGCTCTGGTTCCCTCCCTCTGCCAAAGACAGGAGCCCAAGAGAATTCCCTAATGTCCATGTGGGAACTAAATGAAGCAAATCCCATAACCCTAGTCATGAAATGTACATGTAAGTTGACACTCTTGGGCTCTCAACGAGTCCAAGGCTTTCCAGGGATACACGAAGAGCCCCTATCTCTCAAATAAATAAGTAAGTAAACAAGCAAGCAGCAGACTTTAAGACAGAGCTGCCAATCAAGAGTCTAGGATGCCAAACTGCACAAGTACTCCAAGTCTCCTAGGGATTCTTGCTTCTGGAATATTCTGTCTGTCCTGTGGCTGGTGGCTGCCCTTGGGGCATTTTATCAATGCAGTTAAATAGGCCCCCTTTCATCAGTGACTCCTCTCTCCTCTCTTTCTCTCCTCTATTTCTTTATTGTTCTGGAGGTGGTTTCTACTTCTGTCCCTGGGGCGTCCTCTAACCTCTGCTATCAGCCAGTATTTTGCCAATCAAAGGTGTAATTGTTTCTTATAATCCAGGAGATATGGCTCATAAAAATCATAGCAGGCACAGAATTGGAGTCTTCACTTCCTGCCAATCTCTGCAAACAACGTCTTGCCAACTGCTTAATCCAGATCTTTGTTTTATGTGTGTTTCTGTTTATAATAACTTGCTAAATCCATAGTGGTAACTCGCTGACACTGAACTTGTAAAAGCACTGCAACCTGAGCCCAAGTGGGGCTTCTCTGATGGCGCACTTTCTCAGGAGCCCTCCTACCTCCTTGAAGAAAAACAGCTAAAAAGAATGAGAACACAAAGGTTCTAAGGAAGTCACCCAAGGGACACTGAGGCAAGGCATCACTTTTCTATCACTGTGGTAAAACACCATGACCAAAAGTGACCATGGAAAGAAGAGTTTAATCTTGGCTTATGTCTCCACAGAGTTAAGAGTCCATCTTGGTGGACAAATATAGGCAACAGGCAGGAGATGTGATAACCAGGGCTGGGTTGTTCGAGCTCCCGTCCTTAACCACAAGCAAGAGGCAGAGAGAACAAACTGAAAACAGGACAAGGCTATATAATCTCAGAGCCAGCGATATCTACCCCTCTTGCACAGTATCATTACCTAGACTGCTCCAAGACAGTGACAACAACTCTACCACCTGGTTTTGTGTATCAACTTGACATGAACTAGAGTTGTCAGAGAAGAAGGAAATGCCTTCATGAGATCCAGCGGTAAGACATTCTCTCAATTAGTAATGAGCGAGACAGGGCACAGCCCTTATGGGTGGTTCTACCCTGATCTAGCTTTCCTCGGTGTTATAAGAAAGCAGGCTGAGCAAGCCAGTAAGCAGCAGCCCTTCATGGCTTCTGTGTCTGCTCCTGTGTCCAGGTTCCTGCCTTATTTGAGTTTCTGTCCTGACTTCCTTCAAAGATGAACAGCAAGGTTGACATATAAGCTGAATAAACCCTTTCTTCCCAACTTCCTTTCTGGTCATAGGAAATCCTAACTAAGACACCAGCTGACAATCAAGTATTCAAATATCTGAGTCTCTGGGAAACATTTTTTATTCAATCTACTGTAGGTACTAAAACAAAAGAGGTTATCTTATGCTCTGTTCAGCCTCAACTAGAAATATGAGTCTCAAGTGTTTTAATCCTTTCACTGGCACACAGATGTCTGTAATTTCTCCTAAAAACACAAGTATTGGTTTGGGAGTTAGAAATACATTTTAGCAAGTAAGCTATTTCACAAATATGGAGATATGAAATTATTAGCATCAAACAGGCCTTCCTCCTTAGGACATACGACTTAGATAATGGCAACTCTTAGATAACAGCTTCACAGACCTGTTATTTTATTTGGAAAGTTGGTTCTGCTGGTCGAAGGTGATTTGGAAATCAGGGCCATGGGAAATGCGGTCCCCAGTTCATTGAAGTTATGATGTCATCCCTCTTCATCGATGAAAACCTCATCAACCTTGAGGTCAACAAGCTTGAGCCTTGTGCTAAAATGAGCAGGTCTGACCACCTGGGCAGACAGAAAAGAGCAAAAGGCAGACAGGTACCACCCTGAAGGGAACCCTATCCTCAAGCATCCTGAGCATTTCTGGGACTTCTCAGCATTTCTAGGAACATTATCCACATTACTGAAAAGCTGAAGAACAATCTGGTGTTTTAATCAAACGGCAAGCATGGCTACAGAACAGTAAACTCAGGTGTCTGTGTTGACAGTTCCCACCGGTTCCTGGGGAACGGTTTACCCAGAGGCTCTCAGGTCTGTGGTTGCAAAAGGCAGTCAGCTTAGACCAGAGCCAGGATTACTGCTCCAGGTTTATGTGTTTGGAAACAGACCAAGGTTTCCAGGGAGGGCTTCTTCTCTGTTTTCACAGCTCCTCTCTGCTTTCAGCTGTAAGGTATAATTGATGGATAGATGGGTGGGTATATGCCTGTGGATGTTATTTTTATTTTAGTTATTTGAACAGTGTTTATGAGCCTCAGTCCTTTGTGGTCCACAGACCATGATGCCTGGCCATGGAAACCCGAGACCGGCTCTCTCTCCAGTCCTGCCCGGGTCGTGTTGACAGATGGCATCTCAATCATATAGCCAGCACCTTCCCCCCACTGTCACCCCTCTCCTGAGAGTAATGATTTATATTGGCTCCATTTTCCAGGAGGGCAAAATGCCTTTAGTGGCTTGTCAAGTTGACAGAGGATGAGTGCAGCATGCCCAGGGGCAGAAATGAATGCATGCACAGGTTGAGCCGAGTGTAGCTTTGTGGACTTGAAAATTATTGATAAAATTGTTAACTATCTAAGAAAAATACATATCCAGTATTTACAAATAAGCTGCAAGAGAGATACAATTTTACATCTGCTCTCTCAAGTGTTTTTCGGAGGCTCTACCTTAGAACAGAATTACTATAAGACAGATCAGCAGAAGCACATGAGTGTTTGTTGAACTTCAGTGAGGGAATGAACACCACGGGAGTGGCTAGAGCTAGACATTAGTCTACTACATGGGACATTTATTGCAGTGTAACAAAGCACAGAGGCTTGAGATGGAAGAATTCAGAGCATTGAGATGTTGCCAGGAACAGAAGGTTGTTTGCTCAAGGTTCCCTTGGCTCAGCCTCTTTCTTTCCAGGTAACAATGATACTCACTTTCTGGGCAGAGGAGAGCATCTTTCACATGGGGATTCCATCTTTTAAGAAGTAGGCTTCCATGCCTCCTGTTTTTCAAGTACCTTACTCTCAGAACAACCCATAATCCAGATAAGCAAGTTAAAAACTTCTAAAGGAAGGACAAGAAGGTGTTCTCTTAGTGTCTCATTGGAGGACAACAAGGTCACCCAAAGGATGTGTGATTTATTATTCAGGGCAGTGTCTCTTCCACTCGGCTTCACACTGGAAACACCTGGGGGTGTTTGAGCAAAGAAAACACTTGCCTCCACTTACCCTGATGTAATGGCTAGGGTGGTGATATAAATAAGAACCTACTACAGAATAAAGCCCAGGGCTTTGTTCTCAGAATCTGTGTGCACGTGCTTTGCATGGCAAGAGTCTGCAGAGGCAACTAAGCTGTAGGTCTCAGTAAGATGGAGGGGTGATTCTCGGTTACTTAGGTGGTCCTAGTGTGATGTTAGGTTCCCTAAAGGAACTGAACTGAGAAAGACATAGAGGAGAAAGAACAGGGCAGACAGACACACACACACACACATGCATGAACACACATGAAGGGATGGAGAGTTAACTTACAGGATTCACATAATAGGGACTTGGTAATGGTTTTCTCCATGTAGTTATATATTCAGTCCAAGAGGATGGATGCCTTGGCTGAATGGCTGGATGTTCAGCAGAGAGGCACTGGTATTGAGTCCTTGTTGGAAAGGTCAAAGAAGTCAGAGACTGGTGTTTGGGAAGGACCACAGCAACAGGGACATATCTGAGGAAGGGAGAGTAGGTGCCTGGCTCTTGCTATATCCTTGGACCGCTTTATCCCTTGGTCACTCTTTGGCAGGTGTTACCAGCATCTGTGGGTCTTTCCCTCTCAGTTGCTGTTCCCAATGTCCATCTGATACTGACAGAGACTTTCTTGCCTTGGGTTGGCTTAGCCTAGGACTGAGGTACCAGAAGTTCATGGTCATTCAAAACTTCTCCTGGCTCCATGGCTCCAGATTTGCCAAGCAAATCGGAAGAAGGAATCCCAGGGACCTCAGAAAAGATGCGTCTTTAGAGAAGCATTTCTTTCTTACAGGTTGGTAGCTGAGAGTTTTAGAGAGAAGAAGCCCCTGTATAGCTAGGGCAGGCCCCAGAGAGAGATACCCCCTGAGGGTTTCTATCTGGAGATCAGTAATGTCTTCCTGAGTTGAGGACTGGGGTGGGCTATGAGGCTGGGGATGGGTCAGTCCAAGTTAGCCCACCTTGATGTCCAGGTGCCCCTCAGCCACAGTCATGCCCTGCTGCCTAACTTCTAGGCAGTGCTACTAAAGTTCATTATGTAAAGGGAGAAGAAAGATGACAAACCAGAGCCCCCTTGTGACACCAACAGCAAGGACATTTCTGGCTTCTAGCCAAAGACAAGAATCCTGTCCCTAAACCTGTCTTTCCAGTTTCTGTCTCTTGCTTTCATTAAATCCTCTCTGGAAACTCAGGTACATTTAACCACCATATAGATCTCTTGATTTAGCCAAGTTGACAACCAAGACCAGCCATCACAGATAAGAAAGGCAGGAGGCCCAGAGGCAGAGGGAGGGGAGGCAAAAGTAGAAGCAGGGGTCAGAGAAAGTACCATGCTGCTAGTTTTGAGAAGCCTGGAGGAGGTGCAGAGGTCAGGGTTCGGGGGGGGGGGGGGGTTGGGAGGAAAGAGCACAAACCAAGGAATGCAGGCCGCCTCTGGGAGCTGGGAAGAGGACGGAAGCAGCTTCTCTCCTAGAACTTCTAGGGCAGTGGTTCTCAACCTTCCTAATGCTGCGACCCTTTTAATACAGTTTCTCATGCTGTGGTGACCCCCAACCTTAAAATTACTTTTATTGCTACTACATAACTAATTTTACTCCTGTTATGAATTGTCAATATCTAACATGCAGGATATCTGATATGTGGCCCTAGTGCAAAGGACATTTAAAGCCCAAAGTCATGACCTGCGGGTTGAGAAACACTATTCTAGCAGGAACGGGACCCCTCCCACTCATTTTAGTCTCCAGACCTTCAGAACTGTAACGAGTAGAATTGGATTGCTTTAAGCACTGCATTTGAATGCTTTAGTATATGAGCCATAAAAAAACTAATACAATTAAGAGCTTAGACCTCAGGATTTCAAAAGCTCAAATGGTATGAGTGGAAAACACAGTTACAGAAATAAACCTGATTGGCCTGTTGTTTTATTTTTGGTAGAGCTGAGACTTGAACCCAGGGCCTTGCAGATACCAGGCAACTGTTCTATCACAACTCCAACCCTTGTAACTAACTTTGGTCAAAGCCAGACACTACTGTGGGGTTATTGATTTCTTTATGCATTGTTGCTGGTAGGGGCAAGATCCTCCAGGTCATGATTGAATGAAAAGAAGAAATAGAAGGAAAGGAAGGGACATGGCTGCTCCTAGGTATGGTGGGGGAGAAAGTTTATTATAGATATGTGGGAGGGCATGGCCAGAGGCAGACATCGGGGAGAGTCAGGAGTGACCTTAACCCTGAACCATGTGGGAAGAAGGGGAGGGGAAGGGAGAGGGGGGAACTAAGTACAACAGCCAGGAGGCCAGAGGTACAAAAGGAGCCAAGGGAGGGGTGGGTAACCAATGTCTGCATTGTATAGGGAAGAGCCTCTGGAGGAAGGGTACCCCAGGCCCTGGGCTGAAAAGTTCAGGGTAGAGAGTTGAGTATGACAGCCACACCCTATAACAGGTAGGGTCTGAGGGAGGCTGGGAGAACTTGGAGGCCAGTTCCATTTTAATATGTTAAATAGGCATCTCAGCCACGTGTCCAAGTTTGAAACGTAAAAATGATTATGGACTTGTAGGACATTAATAAAGAGGAACTTTTATTCTGTTTTTCTTTTCTTTCCCTTCAAAGGACTCCAAATATTATTGGAATAATTCTACTGGTGCCCTTGACGGGTGGATTGTTTTTGACGCAGGTTCCTGTGTGCTCCTGTGGGGAAGCATGCTCTACTGCTTGAAACACACCTTCAGAGTTGGGTGGGTTGGTGCATGCCTGGGGTCACAGTCCTGGAGGCACGGAGGCAGGAGGATCATGAGTTCAATGTTGTCTTTGGCTCTCTGGTGAGTTTGGAGCCAGGTTAGGCAGCGTGAGAACATTTCTCAAAGACAGAACAAAATAAAAACAAAAATAAAACATTCTTTAGCATGTACAGTAAATGCTCCCAAAAGAGGCAAAGGAAAGACTCGAGGCTATGAGCTTTTCTCCGGGAAAGACCAGAGTGAGTTTTAAGACCTTCAGAAGCCGTGAGACCAGATCAGTCACTGTCACCAGAGCCCTAGAGGCCACTTAGAGCAAACAGTGGGTGTCCCCTGCAGTGCTCCCAGCTCCTCTATCAGCAGCCTGGCTCTGCGAATTCAGAGTCCAATGATCTTGAGAGCATCTTCCCAATGCTTCAGTTCTTCATCTGAAAAATCCCAGAGATGTGTGTTGTTGCATTTAGAGAATTCTGGGAGAAACTGTGCATTTGGTGCTCAGGGTGGAGCCTGCAAGGGGCGGAGCCTGCGTGGGGGCGGAGCCTGCGTGGGGGCGGAGCCTGCTCAAGAGGTGGACATTACCCAGCCTGGTACCTGATTGCACAGTACTCTTTTCTAGAGCTCTTGGGGGTGACAATGATGACAGAGACAGTTGTGAGGGCAGGTGGGTTTACCTTTCAGGGTTCCTAGGGTGAAAATGTCAATCCCAGGCAGACCTTTGGTTTACAGGTAGGCTGGGAGGGCTGTAGGGGCAGGTAGCCTGTCTACACCGCTGGGCATCAGACGCCACTGTTAACCTGTGTCTCCTTTGACATTTCTGTCATTCAGGTATTTTCCACTGCAGGTTTGCTGGGCCTGCCTTCAATTTACATGCTGGGCCAGTTTAAGGATAATCCACAGGCTTCCTGCTCCTTCCTACTATTTTCTCAAGAAGAATTAGAGATGCACACTGGTTGCAGATGATGGTTCTCTGGGGGCAGCCAGGCTCTGGCAGCAGAGGCCACAGTTCTTTTAACACTGTTGTTTGTTGGTTGGTTGGTTGGTTGGTTGGTTGGTTGGTTTCTGTTTCCAAAGGTCACCAGGTCCGCACACAGAATCACAGAGGTCCTAGGTAGAGTTGAGTACCCACGGGCCTCATAGTCATTTCCTTAAGGAAAGTCTTTGCAGGACTACAAGGTGAAGCAACACTCCCTAACAAACACAAGTCAGAGCCAGCAAGGAGGAGTGACAAGAGACAGAGACTTCTGGCTTAAGCACTTAGTCTGTCAATGGACCCAACTGTGAGTCAAGACAGATAGGAATGGTAACAATGAAAGGAATTTTGACAAGATAAAGTGCCAGATAGGTGAGGTGACTTAGGGTCACCCAGAAATAGGTGGAGCCAGACTAATCCACTACTGGATTCACAGAAACAGAGGCAAACACCTGCCGCACACACCCAGGGAAGAAGTTCAGCCCCTCAGCCCTCCGTGTGGATCAGACATTTTCATTTATGCAGACCAACAAATCCTGAAGCTCAATAAATATATACTGACGTTCCACAAACACAGGACAGCTGCTAAGTACAGATAAGGAAAACTATGTGTTCCCTGTCGTTAGCATAATAGACGCTACTGGGGAGGGACATTCCTAGAGTAGCCATGCCCTGGGAATGAGTAACCACTGAGGGGTAGTCAAACTTTGGATTCATTGGTGGGACTTAACGTCATCTTTAGAGATAGGTGGCTTCAGACCTTTAGAAAACAGCTTTGTTCTCCAGTTTACAGGATGCTGGCGATCTCCAAATAGTGAACATTAATCTGTTGACATGTACTAGATAACTTGCTACAGGCAACATGTCCCATAGTGAAAATGCTCTCGGATGGTCCCTTACCCCATTCCAGGATTTGATGGACTTGGGGGTGGGGCTCCCTAGCTACTCACCAGCTGCCATGTCACAGCAGGCACTGGATTGAGGTGGGCTGCCGAGGAGGCCATTCTAAGGCTGCAGCAGGCTTCAGAGAAAAACTAGAATATAGGCTTGACACTTAGAATGCCTGGGTTTAAACTCAAGGGTGAAAATATATATACTCCTGCTACATGTTATTTAGCTATTTAGTGACTTGCTCCTCCAGCTTTAGAGTCTACTTCACATATAGTTTCAAATGGTTTTTGGGACAAAAAACCCTCCAAGTTAGAAAGTTGTCTTTGAATCAGAAACTTCTGAAGCTGAGCACTAAGTCTAAGTACTAAGTACTGAGTACTAAGTCTTAAATATTAAGTACTAAGTCAGTCCTAAGTACTGAGTCTATAGGTATCCCAATTGTAGCTGAGGATGCCTATAGGTGCTTTGCTTAGGCAAGGAACCTGCAAATAGCTTCTGGCCAAACTCATGACCAAATGTGCTCACAGACTCAGATAAACAGGGTGTGAGATAACACCCCTACCATGTAAGGTGAGCAGCTGGCTCAGAAAGGGCCTTCCGTTGCCTGGAAAGGATGCCCAAGGAAGACTCCTCCATTCCAGAAGTGAAATTCCTGAGTCATCCTCGGCCTACCTGGGATGTAGGACAGTCATTTGTTCTACACTGTGATCTTCCGGAGCACGGGAAGTAACAGTGGATGGGTGAGGAAGAAAACGCTGCCATCTCTGACAAGATAAGTTTCTGCATTTAAATACAGCTTCTGGATGCAGCAGGTTCTACTGTTGCAGGCCTGAGTCTTGGGGTCACCTTTAGGATACTGGCTAAAGTGTCCAGGGTCTGTACTGATGGCAAAGAATTAGATCAGGAACATGTGGCCGGAAACAGGAGCAGAGAGAGCTTCCTAAGAAAGGGAAAGAGTGCCTGAGAATAGAGAGGGAGGGCTGGGGACCCGAAAAGCTCAGAAAACATCAGACAACACTTAACCCCCATTACAAGACAATTACAGTTACCTAACATGCCCCTACCACACACACATATACCACCACCATCATGGCTATAGCCCAAGCTTATCTCACTCATGTTCTATTGAACAAAGCCCTGGAGATTAAGGGCTTCCTGCAAACTGAGGCCCACATTGGAAAGGGCTCTCCCTGCCAATAGCTTCTTTCCTGTGTTAATCTTGATGCCTGGATTTCCATTCCTCACTGCCTGCCACACCACTGTGGGAGAAGTGTACCACTGGGAATGAGCTCGCCTGCGGTCCCTCCTTCCTACCAGAGAACTGCTTCTGGGAGTCTAGTGTGGTCTGATGACCTGGGCTGGGTTTACCACTCAGCACCAAATACAGTGTCTCATTGCTCTACTTATGTGCTGGAGCAATCCTTCCTCCTCACAGGGCTGTGCTTTTGGTCTTGTTTAGTCATTAAATCTAGAATATATATATATATATATATATATATGTATATATATATATATATATACATATGTAATATATATATACACACACATATATAGTAACTTTTTTCAAACATTATATTTTGTTTGTATTCTTTCATACCCTTCATCTCCTCCCAGATCCTTGTTTCCTCTCTACCAACCCAACTTAATATTCCTGTAGATAGGAAATAAATAAGTAAATAAACAAGACAAAAAAATACCACATGAAACACAAGGATTACATAAACACACACACACACACACATGCACATACACATACACACTCACCCCCCAACACATGCACACATACACACATGCATGAACGCACATGCATTCACATACACACACATATACACACATGCACATGAACACACTTTCACACAGGCACACACACACATATGCACTTGTACTCATACACACATGCTCATGTATGCCTATGTACACACACACACACACACACACACACACACAGAGAGAGAGATTTTTGTGTTGGTTTATTACTCCTGGGCATGGGGCCTGCCCTGGATAAGGTTGATATACATATTGTTTCTTTATTAAAGAAAACTGACTGATTTTTCCCCACTCTCAGCAGGTATCAGTCTCTTCTTGGTTAGGGGTGAGACTTTGTGTCTACTTCTTTGCAGTGCTGGGATTTTTGTGCTGTTTGAACCTGCGCGTGTCCTGTGCACTTGGCCACCATCTCTGTGAGTTCATATGTATATCAGTCCTATTGTTCAGGAAGCCCTTGTCTCCTCGGAGTTGTCTACCACCCCTGGCTCTAGCAATCTTCCTACCTTCTCTTCCTCATAGATCCCTGAGCCTGAGTTCGGTAAGGATCTGGGGCTGAGTGCTTCAAAATCTCTCATTTTCCGCTCTCTATTCTGTTGTGGGTCTTGGTGCTAATCACCGTCGACTGCACGGAACATATGCTTTCAGCTGAATCATGAAAGCAAACTCTTGGTTCCCTGTGTTCCTGAATCAAACTAGATGGCAGCATATTGGTCTCAGTTCAGGGCAGACATATTTTCCCCCGCCCACCACCCCATATTAGTCTCATAGTGTCTTGAAAGCCTCTCCTCGTGGATTCTGTTTCCACATGTTAAATAGTTTTAATCTCTACATGTTAAATAGTTAAATCTCTACTCTGAGGAACAGAATGCAAATGAATGAAAACAAATGAGAACATCTTGCACACGAAGGCGCTTAGTCACCAGTCAAAAGGTTTAACTACAAAGATGGCAGAACGCTGCCGCTGTTCTAGGCTGGTCCTCTCCGTGCCTGTGAGGGTCAGCAATGGAAATGTCCCACCGGGCATATTTTGAACACTCACGCTCCAGCTGGTGACATCTTTTTGAGGCTGTGGAATGTTGAGGCAGTGGGGGTTCAGCTGGGAAGAGATTGCCAGAGTGGGTCTTTAAAGGCCTTAACAGGTCCTGCTTCCGATCTTGCCCGATGAGTCATCGTCTATCATGACTTGTGTGGTCTTGAGCTAGGCTGCTCTGTTATGCCTTTCCTGCCACCATGAGCCAGAGCAAATCCTTCCCTCCCGTTATGGTTTGTATATGCTCTGCCCAGGGAGTGGCACTCTTAGAAGATGTGGCCCTCCAGTAGGTATATCATTGTGGATGTGGGGTTTAAGACACTCATCCTCGCTGCCTGGAAGCCAGTATTCCCCTAGCAGCCTTCAGGTGAAGATATGGAACTCTCAGCTCCTCCTGCACCATGCTTGCCTGGATGCTGCCATGTTCCTGCCTTGATGATAATGGACTGAACCTCTGAACCTGTAAGCCAGACCCAATTAAATGTTGTCCCTTATAAAAGTTGCCTTGGTCATGGTGTCTGCTCACAGCAGTAAAACCCTAACTAAGACACCTACCTTCCTCTGTTTCTGTTAGGTATTACCCTCCAATAAGGCAACTATTACTAACAGTGCATACTCCCCCCATTTTTCTTCCTCCTTTTCTTTTTAGTTACTAAAAATTTCAATAGCTGTGGTACATGTGGAATGCTAGGATACAGAGCTTCTTAGAGCAAGCATAAAACATCGGCCAACCTCTCAATGCCCCACTTACACCTGGAAGCCACGATTTGTCAAATGTGTCTAATTTAAATTCTCATTTCTGAAAAGCAGATCAAATTAGTCTGATGGTATTGTAAAGAAAGCATGTTAGAGATACCTTTTAAAAATATTAATTTATAATAAAAATGGACATAAAGTACAAATTTGTATTTTACCTTATGAATAGAGAGAAGGCTTCAGTTATGTCAAAAAAGAAAAAGTCTAGATGAAAATTCTTATCAAAAGTAAAAAAGCTGTTAGCCCAACTATTTTGACAATGTAATCGCTGTGTACTATTGCCTAAAATTTACGCCATGCAATGCGTTGCTTGAAATCATGAACAGAACTTCTGAGGAACAGAGGCCTGGGAACAGCTGACAAAATGACTCAAACTCAGGATAACTCATTCCCTTAAAACTGAGCTGTCAGCAGGTGCTCTAGTATCTGCAAACTGAACAGGGGTGGGACGATTCACTTCCAAAGTTCCCTCACATGCTGCTGGCAAAAGGCTCCCATTCTTCATCAAGCTCTCTCTGTAAGGGACTGCACACAGCACGACTTCCCCAGAGCGGAGCGCGCCTGGAGAAAGAGAGCATAGGCTTGCAGACCAGCCCCAGGACGGTGAAATGCTTTGGGACTGAAGTAGGCGGCAGGAACCATTTTGAAGAATGGTTTCCTCTCAAACAGCAGGTTAAATATATGAATCGGGTTGTTTTTGTTTTTGTTTTAAATCTTGTTCTGTTCTTATCACAAATTCTTATTGAGAAACTAGTTCTCCCTGTGGCTCACTAATCAGCCATGGGATCGGAGTTATCAATGTGGGGCAAAAAGTATTCAATTGGTATAAAATGCGTCCACTTGAAACATTCCCTACTGAGGCCCCCCAGGGAAGGTAGCCAATCCTGAGGTCAGTTTAGAGACTCACGATCAATAATCAGTTATTCAAAGGAAATAGCTGCAAACTGGTTACCTGACTCTCCGGAGCTTTGTGCCTAATGGCTATTCCCACAGACCAGGGGCATAAAAAGGTCAAAAAACACAGCAGCCTGGAAGAGCATAGTCCTGAAGGGAGAAGTTTTCGGCTGAGCTCCAACTGAAGGAGACAAGTTAGTTAAAAGAGCCCTTACAAGATTGATTAACAGAGCTTAATATCTGTTCTTGGTGGCTAGGGTAGTAACATAGGTGACTATCTAACTTTGACTGAGAAACCTGGAAGTCAAGGGGAGATGATAGTAAGCTGGCAGCCATGTTGTGAAGAAGCTGTCATCAGCTTGGGATAGCTCAGGAGCTCCTAGGAGGGCAGTTCATGAATGTTTCTTAAGAAGTAGAAAACAGTGGGTAGAATTATCCCTTCTGGGTCCATTTAAATCTAAAGGAGGCTAAGCTGACAAGGGATATGACCAATAGAGCAATTCCACATGGCTTAAAACAAGAAAAATACATGGGCACCTAAGTAATGGCGGGGAGTCAACCATTGTATTGGACAGGGTTGTCCAGAGGAACAACCAATAAGATAAGTGTGTATGCTGTAAAGGGGGCTTATTGGATAGGCTTGCATGAGCAGCACTGAGTAGGTCAACTGTAGCTATTGTACTGGCTGGTTTTGTGTGTCAACTTGACACAAGTTGGAGTTATCACAGAGAAAGGAGCCTCCTTTGAGGAAATGCCTCCATGAGATCCAGCTGTAAGGCATTTTCTCAATTAGTGATGAAGGGTGGAAGGGCCCATTGTGGATGGTGCCATCCCTGAGTTGGTAGTCCTGGGTTCTATAAAAAAGCAGGCTGAGCAAGCCAGGGGAAGCAAGCCAGTAAGTAACATCCTGTCATAGCCTCTGCATCAGCTTCTGCTTCCTGACCTGCTTGAGTTCCAGTCCTGACTTCCTTTGGTGATGAACAGCAGTATGGAAGTGTAAGCTGAATAAACCCTTTCCTCCCCAACTTGCTTCTTGGTCATAATGTTTATGCAGGAATAGAAACCCTGACTAAGACAGTTATCTCTGTGTTATAAAAGTCAAGAATCTAGTAGTTGATTTAAGTCTGGGAAGCTGGCTGCCTCAGCAGTCCTAGCTGAGAAAGCCATAGGGGAGTCACTGGTGCAGATGGAGTCCGTGCTACAAGGCTAAGTTAGATGACAGCTGCTGAGGATGTCAACACACACACACACACACACACACACCACAGCACACTCAGAAAGAAAAGGGCCTTGCATGCTTCCTTCTCACCATGAATGTCTTTCACCAATATTTGGGTCCACGGGATGATACCACCCATATTTAGGTCTTTTTTCTCTCATCACTGGCCTACATGTCAGTCACACCAAAGACCGTTTTCTAGTCCCAGACAACTAATAACCCAGTCAGGTAGACAACCAAGACAAACCTTTACAATCACAGTGCAGGAATGACTATCAGAGAGGCATAGCAGGAAGGTCGCCAAAGAGCACATAAAGTCGCCATGAGAAAGTGAGTTTTAAATACAGAGATGGTGAGCCATATAATTAATACCAATAGCCATTGGGCAAGAACATTCCAGAGTCTTCCTCCCTGGATTTTCCTTCCCAGCATCATGTGTGATGAGCTGTAGGGAGGGGCACTGTCCTTTTCCCACACCATGGCAACAAGCTTGTTCCCAATGGGTCCCAGTGGAGAAAGCCAGATTTAACATGAACTCACACTGATGCTTATGTCTCAGGATTAAGCATCTTATAGGATAGACTGAGATCTTATGTCTCAAGGTGAGTGAAGGGAGTTTTTTTAGCTAAAGAACCAAAGCTGAGTCAGATGATACTTCAGACAGGGAAAGAGAGCAGAGCCATGATGGAACACGTCACGACTGATTAAGACTGTTTATGTGATTGGGCCCCTTGGTCCTGTCCTTGTCCCCGTTCGTTGATAAGCCTCTTCACCATTTGCCTCTGTTTGGAATTAGGATCAGTTTTAGATCAGCATGCATCGATTATACAAAATAACAGATTTCAACATGTTATTTTCATACTCGTGCATTATGAACTTTGATCCTGTTCCACCTGTGGCTCTGTGTTGCGGTTTTGCGCCTCCTCCCCTCTTCCCTTGTATGTCCCCTTCGGACTGCTTCTCAGGTGACTTGCATATATATTGTCATAGGTGAGAAGTAGACAGAAAAATAAGGAACTAGAGCAGTGGCTCTCTACCTTCCTAACGCTGTGACCCTTGAGTGCACTTACTCATGGCGACCCCCAACCATAAACTTACTTCCATTGCTACTTCATAACTGTAATTTTACTACTATTGTGAATAGTAATGTAAATATCTGATATTCAGGATCTGTTTCCATTGTTACAAATTGACACAAAGAGGTCATGCCCCACAGGTTGAGAACCACTGAACTAGACACTACATGAAACCAAAATAATTTCCCTTGTCACATGTCTTCAGGATGGAGGCTCCTATGTATGGTACTCTCAAGGTCTCTTCATTGGTTCTTACTCACCCACATGGAGCCCAAAAGCTAAATCTCTTCAACTACTGGCCCTTTGGCTTCTAGTTATTCAGCCATTTGTTTATTGAATCACACTTCAGAGTTCTCAAACACTTCCTCTCTGCTCTTCTCAGAAAAAAATAAAACTGAACTCATTAAAAGTACACGCACTCACTACTGATTCTTGCTCTGTTTTTTGGATCTTAGGTCTTTTAAAAGGAGAATTCTCAAGTTTCTTTATATTTGTATATTCCAGACCTATTTTGATACACAGTGGTAGATAGGCAGCATCAAATCCCAGATTCAAACAAAGCCAAATGGATAATCAAATTCAATAACACCACATATTGGATAGTTCATATTTGTTCCATTTACTAGAGCAGAATTCTTTAGCATATATTTAATGTGCATGGCTCTGTTCCTGTGCTCTGTTCAGCTCTCAATCCATCACACACACACACACACACACACACACACACACACACACACACACACACACAACTGCTTAAACTCACTCTTCTGTCAAAATACATTTGATATTCAGTTTTCACCCAGTCGCTGAACAGCCCTACCTAATTCAAAGTCTCTCTATCAAGAGTGCCTTTACTTCTCCTTAATCAGAATGCCGTTGCCTCCCCATCTGAGTCCCCACCCCAATCTGTGACCGGCAGTCAGGCAACGGGCAGTTGTTTCAGTAGGAAGTTTAAGTGGAGATTTATCATTATCATCCTCATCCTCACTATGTTATTATATCACAAGTTAGCTACTTATTGCAGTGCATCATGGGGGCTAAAGCAATATTAGGCTGCATTAGTAATTAGAAGAGTGTTCATAAAATGATAGACCATGGTCACAGGATCTCTCAGATCTGGAATTCCAAGCTCAGAGCTGGACACCCTCCTACAGGGAAAATGTTACCCAGCTAGACTATAGACAGAGGACAGCTAGAACCTGGGACACATGAAGACAAAGGCTGGTCTTAAGAGTCTTGGTGTGACACGCTGTAGCTCAGATCATGACCTCAGCAGTGTTAGGGGACTCGTGTGGTTGAACCCTCAGCACCGTCCATGCCTCTCCTTCCAGGCTGTGGTGGAGAATGTGCCGGCTTGGGGCCATTGCCTCTGTCTGCTGACATGTCCAGGAAGGTGGAGGAATGGCACTTTAGTCTTGTCGTTTAGCCCTATGGGGCTTATTTACTAGATACAACTCCCTCAAAAAAGGTTTATGAAATGCTGAGCCTCAGGTTTCATAGACGTGTTTGTACACTAAGAATTCTGCAGCAGAATATTTTTAAACATTGGTTTTGGTAAGCTATATTTTTGTATATTCAATTGCTATTTTAAAACTTTAATGTATTTTTTGCTAATCACTTGTTTAAAAATAAAACATGCATGTAATCGACCCAAACGTGTAAATAAAGTGCAAATTTTGAAATAAAAAAAAAAAGTCTTGGTCTGAAAGAAAGATGAAATTTCAAGACCTGCAAGTCATATAAAGTACTCAGAAATTGCTGGTTGTTTGTGAGCCTAGAGGCTGCCTGGGGCTGAGAAAAAAGAAAAACAAACCCGGGCATGCCCCATAGTTAAAACATTCCTGGGAACAGCTTGACCATAAAGATAAAGAGGAATGTGAGGACATAACAGGGCTATCTGAACGGAGTCAAATTGACCAGATACTCTGCTAGCATTGATAAACATCCAACTCACAGAACTCTGACACCCTGATATGCACGTACATGTAATGTTTCTGCTGATGTTTGAATAAGCCAATAGTGTGTCCCTATGCTGAATTCCCCACCCCTAAGCCCCTTACCCCATAAAACCCCCTAGCTTTCGAGCCTCGGGGATGACATCCGTTATCTCCTGTGTGGGATGCATGTCGGTCCTGAGCTCCATCATTAAACTGCCTCCTGTGCTTACAGCAAAAAGGATTCTCATGTTTCTTTGGGTGCACTCTCTCTCCCGAGACTAGAGTGGGGGTCCCCGAAAGGGGGGTCTTACAGGTCCAAGATGCAGCTAGTGGCTGCCATTGTACAAAAATTCTCTTTTGTTATAAAAAGAAAGAAGTTAAAGAAAACTAATGTGAATTCTATGTTGAGGTGAAATGTCCAGATTGAGTTACTGAATTGGTTTGTGGGGTGAAGGATGCCCAGGCCATGGAAGGGATCCCGCTGGATGTGAAAGAACTTGGCAGTTGTTTGCACTCAGTGGGTCATTGTGATCTATTAATGTGGCTTTCCCTCCTTTCAGCCCCCAGTCCTCTAATTGACCCTTTTTCACAATGATTCTGGAACTCCCAGGCTACAGTGGTCCCATGCCTTCCATGTTATGAGTTATTGTCTCTGTAGATTCATAATTTTGTTTCTCTGACTCTAGTCACTATTCTTGAATATTTTTTAAAATTTTTTGGTTATGTTTTTCATGCTATAAAGAATTATCGGAAACATGGGCTGAGGAGGTATCTCGGTACTTAAGAACGCTAACTGCTCTTGCAAAGGACTGAGGTAGAATTCCCAGCACCCACATGACAATTTACAACTGCCTGTGACTCCAATCCTAGGGGATCCAGTGCCCTTCCCTGGCCTCCTCATATACGTGCACACGTGTGGTCAATATGAACTCACACAAGCACACGCATACACATAAAAATAAAAGAAAATCTGAACCTTTTAACAAATTTAAGGATTATTCCTAACAAGGAAGAGAGGGAAGGCTCATTTTAGCCGAGGGTTTGGAGGTGTCAGCCCATGGCTAGATCCACTGCTGCTAGGCTGATGGGAACTAGAACCCTGGGAACACGGTACAGCAAATCTTATTCCATGGCCAGCAGGAAGCAGAGAGTGAAGAACAGTGTGGGCATAAGATCGATCCTTCAGTGGGATTCTTCCAGTGACTGTTATCCTCCAATTCCTAGCTTCTACCACCTCCCAATAATGGGATCAAACTGTGAGTCCATCAGTGGATTGATTAAGACAGGAACCCCATGGTCCAAACAGGTCTCCAAAGCTCCATCTCTAAGCTTTGCACTGAGACCAAATGTTCAACCCACAATGCTATTGGGGGGGACACCTCATATTTAGACTATAGCACAGCATCTAGCCCAGTCCCTTGTATGGAAAAGAAGTTTAACCATACATATTTACTGTGTCATAATACTCTGGCCAAAAAGCCAGAGTATTATGGCTTTAATCTAGTCACTAGGAAATTCCCAATGCATGTTCCTGGGTCCTGCTTCAGAAAGCCCCACCTCTTGCTATTGATCACCTCTGAAAAGCTCATCCCCATGTATTTTCTCCCCCATTGTATTTTTTTTTTAAAGAAAACCCTTATTCTGACAGTAAGCCTTTTCCTTTATTTAATGTGTGGTCAGAATCATCGACAAGAGGGGGAACAGATGGCTGAGTTGGAAAGGAGACGATTCCAGGCTGTCAGAGGTTTAACAAAACTAATGAAAGGAAATTTACCAAAGACGTAGAAAGGCACGAGGCATTTGAGATGTTTTAAAGCCCAGTCCACTGCTCCTGGCAGCTCCTCTCCCCCGGCTCTCCCCCACCCTTTGCCCCTCAGAAGTACGTGAGGTTGCCAAGCTGAATCTGATGTAGCACAGCACTGTGGCTCTCCTAAGCACACACACAGGACTGGCTGGCTGGGATGCCATTGTCTTTCAGCAAATTATCTTGGCATGGTTTAGCTGCCCAGGCTGTGCCTGGCTACACCTGGCTATGTTCCCAGATCCCCTGATGTGACAGCTAAGCAGATAATGTAATTCAGCATGGGGGGGGGTGTGCTTTATTTCATTGTAGGGGCAATTCTACTTCTGAGAGGCTATTTCATAATTCTTACACCTGCTCCATTCTGTTAGCATACGCCTCTCAGCCCCCTGCCTCTTCTCTCTCTCTTTCTGATTTTCTTTGAATAGAAAGCTTACAAAATGGCCCCATCTGTTTCTATCAGTCTTTGTCATCTAAGGAAACCTGGCATTACATTAACCATGAGGACACTCGTCCGTTGGTCACCTCCTGGCACAGGGCAGTCAACTGCTTCCCCCTAATGAAATGCTGGTGTGCTTTGACAAGGTCATACTGTACTGCTGGCTGGCTGCAAGCACAAGCCAGTTCTCCTGTCTAGGCCTCCCAATGCCGGGATTACAGATTTGCACCATTGTGGCCAGCTTGGGCTCTTGTTTTCTTATGTTCTGGAGAGAAAAGGCTGAGAAACAGATGAGAATCCTCAGAGAACATGAGGCGGCAGGTGTGTGCATGGGGCCTGGATTACCTGAAGATCTACAGAGAACCTGAAGGAAGACTGAGAGGATCGGTAGCTACCAGTCTCACCAACCTCATTTGACTTTCCAATATTAATTCCTACAGTGGGGAGACCTGAGGACCAGGCACCTGACTTAATTTAGATTCATGCAGACACAGCCTAGGTTTTTCAATGGGAGCAACCAACACTGATTATCTTACTATCAAGTAAATCATGATAATCCTGAAGTGGGAGGAAGAGGTTGACACAGGTGGGCATAGTCTGAAGATGGTTAGACTAGGATCTGAGGGAGAAGTTGGGCATGCATAGAAGACATTCACTTCACCTTCGAGAAGAGACCGAAGGTAGACTAGACACTGATCCAATCAGCAAAGAAAGGGGTGTCAGAAGAAACAGGGCATGGTCCAAGAAAGACATATAAATACGAAATCAGTGTTATCAAAGATGCAAAACCATTATCCAGTAGGTTGCTGGGAAGCACCCATAGGCCAATGGAAAGATAGCTAGATAGGCTACATCATAGAAAGAAAGACTTCCTGCACCAAATGAATGGACTGTGGCTAAAGTGGGTAGGGATGGGGGAGCTGATCCTGGTGTGAGAGCTGTAAGCAAAGAGTGACAGGTGACAAGCTTAAGCTATCTCCTCAGAAACTTCTCTCTCTCTCTCTCTCCTTGATGTTTCTTGACTGCATCTGCAAACCAGCAACTTGGAATTGGTGATCGTCACGCCTCAACCTCCTAAGACTTGGGGTCGGCTCTAAGTGTCTGCGCCTCTGTGAGTGTTATCTTCTCAAAGAGAGGTATATTCTAACCCCCCTGTTCGAAATCATAGTCTCTGCCAAGATCCATGATAGTATATTTGGGATCGATAATTGTCCATGACCATCAACCTGATCAAATTGATACATGCCTAGGAGATTAGGGAAATCCACTGGTTGTGTCTGTGATGGTGTTTCCAGAGATGATTGGATCCTGAGGACTCTGACCTGGAGGACCAATAAGTGTTTAGATGGATGCATAATAAGATGGCACTATTGGAAGGTAGGGGAGTTAGGAGGTAACATTTAGCTGAAGGAAGAAGGTCACTGGGGCCATACCCTTAGCTAAATCTCGCCTAAACCCCATTCTCTGCTTCCTGGTCACTATTGTGTAAACTATTTGACTCAGTAGCCTTTTCTTGGCTTAAAAATTGACACCCTTGAAATGGTGCTTTTCCCACTCAAGCTTTGTTAGCTATTTTGGTCATAGTAACATGGAAATTGTGTGTGTGTGTGTGTGTGTGTGTGTGTGTGTGTGTGTGTGTGTGTAATTCAGGTATTAGTTATGTTTTCATTATTGGCTTTTCCCATCCACTTGGAATTAAACTTAAGACAGAGGTTTCTTGTCACTATTTATATCCTAAGTTCCCAGGATAGAGCCTGGCGTACAGTATAATGTAAGTAGCAATAGTTCAAAGGAGAGTTGATAAGGGCAAATACGAGAGTGGTGTTGGGATAAGAAGAACAGGATCTTCCCAACTGGTTGAAAATGTCGGTTGAAAGAAAGGGAATGATCAGCCTTTAAGAATTCCCTGAAACAGATGAAAATATAAAAGGATGGAAAAGGAAAATGATGACAAGCCCTGTTAGACTATTTTAAAATGGAACTGGTTGTAAAGTCTTGTTCTAGTTAGTTTTAATGTCAGCTTGACACAATCTCCTGGGAGGAGGTTTGGTTTTTGTTTGTTTGTTTGTTTGTTGTTTTTTGTTTTTTATTTTCAAGACAGGGTTTCTTTGTGTAGCCTTGACTTTCCTGAAACTCACTCTGTAGACCAGGCTGGCCTCAAACTCAGAAATTCACCTGCCTCTGCCTTCCAAGTGCTGGAATTAAAGGCGTGCGCCACCACGCCTGGCTGGGAGGAGATTCTTAATGAGGAATTACCTAGACCAGCCTAGCTTGTGGGAATGTCTGAGGCTGTCTTGATTGTTTATTGACCTATGAGGATGCAGACCACTGTGGGTGGCACCATTCTCCAGACAGGGGGTTCTGAACAATATAGAAAAGAGAAAGCTAGCAAAGAGTAAACAAGCCAGCATGAATGGGTGTATTCTCTTTTTGCTCTTGACTATGGATGTCCTATGACTAGCTGCTCAAGCTCCTGCCTCTATTTCCCCAATAATGGACTACCGTTTGGAGTTATAAGTCAAAAGAAACCTTCTTCTCCCCTAAGTTGCTTTTGTCTAAGTATTTCATCACAGCAACAGAAATGAAACTAGAAAAGGTGTTCAAGTGGAGACATAGTTGGCAGGTAGAACCACCCACACAGCCCACTGTAGCATCAGAGGTCACCAGACACTGATGGATACAGATCTCAAGAGCCAGAAAGAACTCTATATCATGCCAGAAGCATGCAGAGGAGAAATGCTCCCAGTACATTTGAGAGAGAATAATTAAATTTGTGGGTGGTTCCAAGTTTCATTCCCAAGGGCAGTCTTCCCTATTAGGTGTCATCTGAGACATCCCAACAAGGAAGAAAGGTTTTCATAAGTACAGGGAACACATTCGTGGAATACTTATGTCTTGTTTAACTGAAAACTACTAAGCACCCACTCACGAGGACTCAACAGTGTTGTTTATCTCAGCCAGTTATCTAAACACCGGTGAAAGGACAAAGGATGAATTTGTTCTCTAAACCAAAGCACGCCTCCCTTCCGGGTGTCTTACAGCTTTTTCAAAAGTGTTGAATGAAGGCAAGTCTATTACCTCCCTTTAGAGATGGGACAGGTTCACAAAGAGGTTAAAGTAATTCCCAAGTATTGTACAAAAGTCAGAGGGCAACTCCTGGAACAAATCTTTGAAATCTTGGATCTCAGAGATGCCCAAATTGAGGTCATCCTGGTCATGAAGGCTTAGTCAGATTTATGAGCTAATCAGAAGGAACATTATACCAATGATCTTGGATTCCAAGGTTTGAACTCTAATGCTTCGCCCTTTCCTTTGGCATTATAAAGCTTACATGCATAGTACATATACATATTTATATATAATATATTATATAATACATAATATTTAATTTGTAATATATAATATATTATATAATTATAATATATATTATATATTTAAGTATGAGTATTTTGGAGCCTAATTCTAGTTCTCCTTCTGTTTCCTCTGACCCTGGATCCATCTTTACTTGTGGAAGAGAGTAGAAAAAAATATTGTTCGTTTCTGCAGTGGGATAAGGTTTCCTGCCTTTGTTCCATGATGTCAAATTGGTAGGATTGGCATGGAGAAACATTGAGTTCTGGGCAAGGTCTGCCTGGGTTTCACAGTGAGGCTGAGATGTTTGTTACTGGATTCTGTTGCTGACAGGTATCTTAAGTCACCGTTCAAATGCTGTGAAAGAACACTATGACCAAAGCAGTTTATAAAAGGAAGAGTTTATGGGGGCTTTCAGTTTCAGAGGGAGAGTCCATAACAATCATGGTGGGAAGCATGGCAGCAAGCAGGCAGACATAGCACTGGAGCAGCAGCTGAAAGCTTACGTGTTGAAAGACAAGCATGAAGCAGAGAGGCAGAAAGAGCTAATTGGGAATGGCATGGGGTTTTGAAGCCTCAAAGCCCATCCCAGTGACACACCTCCTCCAACATGGCCACACACCTACTAGTCATTCCTACATAGTTCCACACACTGGGGAACCTGGGTAGGAATGCGTTCAAATTTATCAGCCTATGGAAGCCATTCTAATTTAAACCACCACACAAGGGAAGAGACTGGACTTCTTTCTTTGAGACCAGTCTCAAAGGTCTTTGTCTCGGAGGTCCATGATGTTCTGTTAAATGATGAAATACCTTTGCTACCATCAAAAAGTAGCCAATTCTGTCCAGGTCAAACAAAACTAACAGATATTTATATTTCTGCTATTTTTTGTTCACTAGAATTCTAGAATACTGAAAACATGGAGTTCCCCTCTAACTAGAAGGGTAGTGACAATAGGGGACAGAATGCTGGGTGCCATAACAGAGTCAATAGGAAACAGGAAAGTTGTATAACTGGAAATAGTCTGCAGTATTTGCAGAAAGGCTTGTCCAAAGGTTATGGGCTGCACGGTAGGATTTGTCTCTCTAATACTCCACGTCTCCAGGTAAGCACCAGAAAGTACGTGTTAAAATTGCATTGCTCATGGCAAGCAAACAAAGGCAGAGCTTTATTTCCAAAATCCACTGCAAGTAGAAGCACCCATGGCATATTAAAGACTCTATGGCCCTGCGGGAGGCTGAAGCAGGAGTTCATGGCTAGCCTTGCCTATATAGGGAAATCTGTGTCAAAAGACACTGAGAGTTCCACTATAGGAATGTATAGAAACAAAAGGAAGGTGTCAACCTTATAGGGAGGACACTAGCACGCTTCCACTTAGAATAACAGCTAGACTAGAAAGTCACGAGTGACAAGATCATCAACAATCATATGTGGTAATATTTAGAATACATTAAACAATACTTTGGAGCTAGGGAGAAGATTCAATTGATAAAGTGCCTGATACATAGCATGAGAGGACCTGAGTTCAGATCACCATGCAAAACTATAGGCATGATAGTAATCATGTGTGTGTGTGTATGTGCATATATACATATATGCATATATATGTATATACATTTATTGACAGTACATAAAGATAAAAAACAAACACAGATGATAAAGCACCTACTATGAGTATTTTAAAAGTACAAGTGTATTTAAGTTATATTTTTATGGGAAATTGGAGGGAATTCTATGATAAGAACTTAATGGTATCTACTTTGGTGTACTATAGTTTCAGATTTTATTTTTGAAATATTTTCCATTATGGTCTATCTACATTTTCGGCGTTGGGGTGTTTAGTTTTAAAGAGCTGCAACCTGAATTCATGGAAGTAGAAACACAGGTAGAGGAAAGACCTCATTAGCTGCAGGAAAAAACTGCCTTAGAAGCAAGCTGGCTCTGAGCCAAGAGTCCTCATCAGAACACAGGAGAATCCTCAGGCTCTGGAAGTTGTTGGGACAGAGGGACAGGAGGTGGCCTCTCTGGCATGGATACTCTTTCTTCCTCGGACTACGGTTCCCAGGAGAAAGTTGAGCTCCACATTCCTTCTGGCCTCTGACAAATTTCTTGGTTTACATGCTGTTTTCCAGAAGCCTCTTTTTCCAGAGTTAAAGTGTGGGAAGGCATCAGGCTGGCAAAACTGAATGAAGACTGTAGATAAAATGAGCATGTGTCCGTCAAGGTCTTTGGAAATCGAAAATCAATCTGCGCAGCTCCTTAGATGTGGGATCTCCTCATGTCCAAATGAAGTGTCTAATGAGCAGTGAAGGAAGACAGGGCTCAAGTTTCAAAGGTTTGGGAAGTTCATGGTTTGTCAAAACAAAAATAATAAATGGAATTCCAGGTCACCTCCCGGCAACAGAGAGCCAGTATTCATCTTGGATGGAACTTCCCTACGGCTCTCCCATCGGGCAGCACTCATCTATTTGGAAGAGTCGAGGTCATCTACCAGCAGTCCCTTGGGAGACTTTATGGCGAATCTTGCAGAGATTCTAGCTTTCATCTTTAAAACAGAAATAAAGCACTTGACAGTTTCATCAGACATGTCAGAAGAAAATCTCCAGCTAAGGGACATATAGGGGCTCCTTGGACTCTGCCCCATATCTCCCCTTGAGGATTCGCTTTCCTCAAAAATTTCCACTACTCCCATGATCATAAAACCTAGCTCCTTTTCCCTTCTTTAAGGAACCAGTTTGATCTGAGACCAAAAAAAAAAAAAAAAAAAAAAGCTCTCTGTCCATTCTTTCAGCAAACCCTAGACACACTGATGTGTGAAAGCACCTCACCTAAAATTAAGATACTAAAATAGCATTTTCTAGATGGTCAGAGTACATGCCTATGGATTACAAGACCCTAGGTTCTCTGTCATTAAGATAATAACTTTAAAATGGTTTTTTAGGAACCCCAGCAGAAGGAAAGCTGAGTCTAAAGTGAAGCCACTGTCACTCGGGTGGGGCTGCAGACAGCAGGCTGGGAGCCAACACTCCTTGTTCTGTCCCCCAGAAAACATCTAAGGTCCACAGTGCTCTCACAGTTCCATATTTTACGCCAGGAGAGCACACTGCCTGTTATCCAAGAACGGAGAGAAGCGTAAAATAGATTACGGAGAACTGAAGAATATCAGCTTTGCCTCCTGTTCTTCCCCTTCATTTTAACGTGTCATAAGACCTGAAGACAGTGCTCCGTTATTGGAAAACGGAGAGATGACACCGTTCCCAGTGCAGTCCAGGCAAGACCTTACACAGTATAACTAGAGTGCTCACAGGGAGAGTTAGATAAAAGCCAACAAAAGTCTTGATCAATGACTGCTAAGTGCTAAATATTGTAAGAATATAGAGAGGCTTACAAAGATAAGAGAAATATCCTTGTCCTTCGGGAAACATGTAGTGAGTGGAGAGGAAGACAAGTATAGCTCTCCCTATAAGGCAGAAAGCGAGTCACAAGATCTTCATTCTTAGATGGACCAATGTTCTTGATACAATGGAGAGACCCAACTAAAAGTTGAGGCTACAGCAAAAGCAGAGGCTACAAATAGGGAAGACAGTTAAGATCAACAGCAATGCTCTAAGCAAGAAGCAATAAATGCCTCAGCCTGGGAAGTATTTCTGGCACTGAAGAGGATAAAGGAAAGTCCTCCTGTAGGCCCTGATGACCATCACCATGCAAGCCCAGGAAGATGAGAAAGCAAATTTCCAGGTTCTTGCCCTGCCATGTGGGGACACAATACAGTCATCACCCTTGCTGGGGAAATCAGAAGGAGAGGAGAAACTGTGTATCTCTTAACCAGGATGCTTAGGACCAGAAGGGATTTTGGATTTTGGATGTTGATGTATTTACATAGACATATTGAGCTACCTCAAAAGGTGTGGGATCCAAAGTTGAAATTCAATTATGTCTCCTACCCCCCCCACACACACACATAGCCTAAAGTCAACCCTATATAGTAAGTCAGATGATTTTGTGGTGTCACTTGTAAGCATCATGTTGGCACTCCAAGGGTTTTAGATTTTAAAGCAGTAATGCTCAACCTGTTTTAAAACCATAGAAAGAGAAGCCTGCTGAGGAAGATCTTTTGAAAAAAATCGAGTGTAACAGAACGAATACTTCTATGCTTCATTCTCTGCAGAGTTAAAACACCCCAAACCTCCTGATTATAGACTCTCCTCTAAGAGAGGGTAGCCAGGGAACATGCTAGCCCTGCATAATTCCCAAATATTCTTACCATCAGTGACACAATTTGAAGCACCCAGAGAGCTGATTTTATTTTCTCCACTCGTCTCCAAGGATCCTCTAATTAATGAAAAGGCAAAATGCCGCCTAGACAAGAGGTAACCAAAACACACCAAAGACGCCATTGATTCAGAGTCTCTTACAAAAACAAATCCGCCGGGCGTGGTGGCGCACGCCTCTAATCCCAGCACTCGGGAGGCAGAGGCAGGTGGATTTCTGAGTTCGAGGCCAGCCTGGTCTACAGAGTGAGTTCCAGGACAGCCAGGACTATACAGAGAAACCCTGTCTCAAAAAAACAAAACAAAACAAACAAACAAACAAACAAACAAAACAAATCCGCTGGCAGGAATCTAACTGGGTAAACAGTCCCTAAAATGGGAATACAAGCAGAGAGAGGGCAGTGTGCAGAATGCATCAGATCATAAACCCGCCCCCCCCCCTTCAAACCTCTGAGCGAGGAAATCAACCCCAGTACCAGCACAGAGAAAGAAAAAGGTCCTGGCAGTCCTGCCCCCAGTGACCAGGGACCAGATGGCCAGGCATTTGGGAACTTCTTGTTTTTTCCTGCATAGGAAGTAGTCTCCTGGGGGGACCCTGATTGGCCTGTGTCATTCTCCTCTTCCCGCTGTGTCCCATCAGTACCATTTCCATTGGGCATCAGAGAAGATGCTCAGAGCCTTAGGCTGACGTCAGCAGCATATTTTCTCACAGATTGATGGAAGTGCCTTTTACTCCTGGTTTGTCACAGACGATCCATGTGCTTTTCTTCTTTTATTGAGGGGGGTCATATGTTTTTCTCCTTGATAAAGAATCCTATGGATGACTTTCAAAACCCTAAGTCACAAGAATATTCACTACAAACTCCCCTTTCACTATCAAAGGTAGCCTTTCTTTTTCCACAAATGGCACAGTTGTCCTTTCCAGACTCTTCTGTTTTACATAGCGACTGGCGTTCCATGTATTAGCGCAATAGGGTTTTGGATTCTGAGGAGTCCACTGGCTGGCTGACTAAGAGGTCGGAGCCCTTGGTGGCACTTGGGAGCAGACCAGAAGTGTAGGGCTTGAAGGAGTGACTTTCCAAATGACAGAAAGCAGCAAGTCATAAATCCATCCACCCAGAACTCAGCTCTTCTTTCTTGGCTTAAGTCCCCCAGGAAAATCTTAGCTCTGAGCCCTAGGGAGACTATTTATCTTTCTCTTGCCCCATGCCTTTTGTGTTGAACACTGTAGAATCAGATCTTCCATAAAAAGAAAGTCCCTGCCTTCTGTATTTCAGCAATATAGTCAGCAACCAGACTTAAAGGAATATGCATGCTCCTGGCAGCAACTATCCTGGGGCATTACCTCTGTGCTCTGGAGTTTTTGAGAGGTGAAGCCGAAGCCAAAGCCTTTGCTAATCGCTTTCACTTTTATTTTCTTGTTTATTTAATTTTATTTTAATTTTTGGCACAAAGTATTGCTATGCAGGTCAGGGTGACCTTGAAATCCTCCTGCATCAACCTCCAGAGTTCTGGGAGTGATACAGGCATGGGCCACCATTCCTGGCTCTGAGAATGAATTGTTTTACGTATTCGGGCCAAGTAGGACGGCACACATTCTAGAGGCTGAGACATGGAGATCATAAGTTTAGATCTACCCAGCATGCATAGTGAGATACTATGTGTCAGTCAACCAATGTATCCAAGATTCAAACAAGCAGGAGCTAATTTGAAAGTTGTAGGTAGAAGAGATTTTGATGATATATTTGATTGGAATCTTCAGAGACTACCTTTTTAAATCTCAGCTTACTGATAAATTCAGCTTATGATTCTGGGCCAGTCATAGTACTTATGTAGAACTGTGCCATATATTTCACTTTATAAACATAATAGTTAAGGTGTTTGTCTTTTACTGCTTTCACTCATGTGAAAAGAATAGAAATTATGAAGGTGAAGCCGAGATAAATATTCTATTGTAAGGCCAGATGTGGTGTGTTGTGCCTATGATTCTAGTACTTGAGAAAGTGAGACAGAGGACTGCCGAAAGCGTAAAGCCAGCCTGGGCTACATAGTGAGTTCCAGTCCAGTCCAGTGCAATCTGCAGAACAAGGTCTTGCCAAGAAAAAAGAAGAAGCCAGAAGGAAATTCAACAGTAGTGACAAGAACAGGCAAAACCAATAATCATCCCCATGATGAGACAACACCCCATGCAGAGGGTCTACCACCCACTATGTGAGACCCAGACAGGGTCACTTTCTTAAGCCCATGCAGTTGGCAAATAGCAGGGCTGAAATCTAAATGCAGGAAATAGGACATTAAACACTTGATGTTCAACTCTCCGTGTCCTAACATGAAAAATGGTGAAGCACACACACATATACACACACAGAGAGGAGGGGAAATCACCTACTCACAGGTAGAACACAAATGCTATTACTGTAACCTTTGACCTCACAACTACTATTTATTGAGTGCTTATGCACACACACACACACACACACACACACACACACACACATACAATGTCTTAAGGCACTTTCCACATGCTGCTGTTTACTGATGCTGGATTTTGCTCTTGTCTGGTGTGGAAGGCCTGGCCTTAGATTACCAAGACTTGAGTGTCACCTGTCACCACCTTGTTGTAGATGCCCCTCTAACACTCAGCTTCGCATTCCATATTTTGTGGAGTTTTCTCCACTCGCTTACTCCTTGACTTCCTAAATCCCACCTCTTCCTCTGAGGACACTGGACTCATAGCTGACCAACTCCTGACCTTTGCCAACAGTGGGTGGAAGAGGACAGGATGTATCCGTGTGTACCTGTATTCACAAGCACTCGGGGCACAGTAGCTTTCAACTTGGACTAAGCAACAGGAACCATGCACCACTAACTTGTGCTTTCTGCTACACTGTACACTGGCTGTAAGGTGCTCAGCATAAACAAAGCTCTGGATTCCATATATATATATATATATATATATGGAAAGACAGAGAAACAGAAGAGAGACAGAGATAGAAGAGACAGATTGAGATGGATGATAGATAGATATATGATAGATAGATAGATAGATAGATAGATAGATAGATAGATAGATAGATAGATAGACAGATGATAGATATGATTAGACAGACAGACAGGTGAACAGGCAGATAGAGATGAGTTAGTATCATTTACCAAGGGTGGTGGTACACACCTACCTCATCATAGCACTTGGGGAGCTGAGGCTGAAGGATCTGAGTTTAAGATCAGCCTGGCAATATGTAATAATATCAAAGTGGGAGGGGGAGAGGAAAAAGAAAGAAAGGCAAGAAAGAGGCAAGCAAAGAAAAAAACACTCTATGTCCCAGGACACCAGCAGTTACAACAGTCATTGGACATCAGAGCCAGATGGGAGGGCAGAGCAGAGCAAAGAATCCATGCTGAGACAGAGTGATGCAACCAGGACACAAGGGCGCAAAGGCAATCACTGCCGGGATTCAAAGGGGAGGGAAAACTCATGTCTGGAGTTCAAGTCCTGACTAATTCAGTCTTCTATGGTTGGGCAGTGCCATGAGAAACCTCAGACCCAGAGCAACGGCTGATGGGAATCAGAACAAGGCTCTACCTTGGCAAACCACCACCGCTTCTCTTAGCAGCAATAAAAAAAAGAGGAGGTAAGATAACTTCATGTGTTCCATGTACTCTTGCTTAAGGACTTGCTTTCTGACATAAATTTTACGACCTTGTCACAGTGTGTCCTCATGGATTCCTGGAGGCCCCTGATAATGACACTGTCAATGGAACACTAACCCAGACAGCCACTGGTCTTGTGGCTTCACTCCCTTATTGGGGGATTCACGCCCCCGCCCCCCAGACAGCATGCCTGGCCCTCCCTTGCACAGGGAATTTCCCTGGAAGTGTTCTCTACCAGTCTGAACTGTTAGCACAGAGGCTGCATATTCAAGGGGTCTAGGAGGTGAATTCTTGACCTGACCCTGTTGCCTGGGTACAAGCTGACTCTTTCCCACAGTCTCTGGCCCAGACCTTTCGATCACAGCCAGGAATGTATGCTGCAACTGACTGTAGCCTGGATCCGGACACAGATGCAGTGCAATGATTAATGAGAAAAAAAGCTTAGTCAGAATTACACTCAAGTATGCTGGTGGTGCTATTTCCTGTGGGCACTCATTTCTCCAGGGCATCTCATTCCTTGGGAGCTGTACAGTTATCCCTGTGAGATTATGCATCTGTGACACCAATCGCCTTTGTGACAGATAATGGGAGACACAGACTTGCCTGTGTTCCCATCAGCAACCGTGTCTGACTGCTGCTACATTCATGTCCAGTAATTTCCTAAAATGGTGATGCTTGCTTCTGTTTATCTCGTTGGATAATGTTAAAAGCAACAGGAAAAAAAAATTGAAAACATTACATGTTCTGTCTTATGTCGCAAGGTCTGTGAGAGAGATCGACATTGGGGGCTCTAATTAGGTCGGCGTGCTCAACCCCATTCTTGGATAAGATTGGACTCAGCTCAAAATTTTGTTTAACATCCATTTCTAACAACTGCATATAATGCTCACTTGGTGGTTTTGACACAGTCTTTCACTATAATCTGTAGCCCAGGCTGCCTCTGACTCAATCCTGTCCTGGGATTATAGGCATGCACTGCCTAAAAAGGAGCTTTGATACCAAATATGAATCTCTTGGCTTGCTTTTATTTTTTTTTAAGGGGAAATGAGATTTCTAGAGATTTCCTGAGGAAGCTGAAAGCGTCCTAGCTTCAGTTCATAGCAAACAAACACAACTGTGCCTGGGATCCTCGGAGGAAGACTGTGAGGCCAGAGCATCCTGCCTAGTGACTGAGATCCTGAGATCAAGGAGAACGCCCAGTTAACGGATTCTATTGTTTACCATTGTTTATCAGCGTTCAGGACCACAGGTGAGAAGCCAAGCTCAGCCCGCTCTCATCTTTTGGAACAAAACAGATCCACCCATAATCATGTTGATCAAACGGCCTCTGAACTACTATACTGGTTCCCCTCTGGGCTGTGGTCTGATAACATCCACCAGAAGAGTGTAGTCACCACATGGCCTTTCTTTTGTGCACTGTCACACACACACACACACACACACACACACACACACACACACACACACACATTTTCTAGAGTGAGGATAATTTGGAGTTAAACTGTAATTGATTTATCTGTTTCCTTCTCCTTCGTGTTTGAAGTCAAACAATAACAAAAATCTCCAGAAATCTCAAACAAATACATTATAGCTTCAGGATCCTAAGGGCTTGATGCAAAGCCTCTGGTGTGTGTACCATACTCTGGGAGAAAAAGACCAAGAGCACAGAAATCACATGCTTTTAACCCTTGCACTCAGGAAGCAGAGGCACATGGATCTCTGTGAGTTCCAGGGCAACCTGGTCTACATACAGAGTGAGTTCCAGAGCAGCCAGGCAGAAACCCTGTCTCCAAAAAACAAAAGCAAACATCAAACAAACAAACAAAGAAAACCAGCTGTGCCTGAATGAAATAGAATCTGGTGGTAGTAGTAGTAGTAGTAGTATAAAATGGAGAACATCTGAGTTAATTAGAATAATGTTACTTATAAAGATACTCAGTGACTTGGAGAAGGAGGTATCACGTCATCTAGAAACACAGAATGAGTCTCGATTGTCTTCAGACACTGGTAGATCCGGGCATGGAATCCAGGCTTCCAGACACATAACTGAGTTTGCTTCATGGAGAACAAAGAACGAGGCTTTGCTTATTTGTCTGGACTTGCAGCCTTGTAAACCACACTTGGGTTACTGAATTGCAATCTTTGAGCCTCATCCACTCAGTTAAAGAAAGAAAAAAACAATAATAATAATTGACGCTAACCCTGAATTATTGTGTGTAGACTGAGTAAGAGGATGCATGTTCCGAATGCAAAGCAGATAAGGACTGTTCGCGACTGGATTCTCAATGAGGGCAGGGAAATGTCAACATCTTACATGTCACATGCAATGTGATTCTGTCATCACACCTCACCTAAAGTAGAGGACAGCAGCAGGTCTGTATTCCAGAGGAGCTCGTTAAAGCCCCACAATACTGAAGTCAAAGAACCAAGGAGCTCCTGAAAGATTTTGATCCTATTAAAATGACAAGCCATTGGATTTGTCTGTAGCAAACTAGACAAGAGTTAAGCCGTGGTTGACAACAGTCAACCTAAGCTAGTCCTCGATTCTAGGACACTGTTGTCAAATACTTTAATTTTGCGCAGATACATTTGCATGAACCAACCGTGCCTTTCGTCTAATTTGCTCTTAGTCGCGGTCTACCCTACCGTTCCTCTGCCCTTCCTAGCCTTAGGAATCAAGGGTGTGTTTGTGTTTGGTTAGTGTTAAGATAAAATTAAATACTCTGTGCTCACATTTTACTTCTCAGTTCTGTTCTAAGGTTTGTAATTTCATTCAAATGCAAGTTCACTCTGTAAGAATTCATGGATTGTCAGTGCCTCTCAGGGTGCGTTCTAATACCAAGCTGGTTCGGATACAAAGCCTGAATTGAGGATGCCACAGACCATGGCTGCTTTTGGTTTTCCAAGGAAAACCCACATTGAGGGACCAACCATTGCTTCTTTCAGACACAGAAGTAATATTTAGGGTGAAACAAAACTTCCAGAAGGAAAAGGACAGTTCCTGGAATGGATATCAGATGCAACATCAATGTAGTGACCTTGTGACCTTATGACCCTATTCGGACCCCGAACCAACACAGGCCACAGGCAACCCCATATTGAGTCCCTTTAATCTGTACTCTGCTCCCACCAAGCTCCTGGTACTGGCTAGCGTCCAAGAGGAGTGGGACTTCTTTTTTTTTTAATTGAAAACATTAATGTTCTTATGTATGTATGCATGAATGCATGAGAGTGTGCATGTCACAACACATATTTGGACATCAAAGTCAGTTCTCTCTTTCTACCTTTCCATGGATTGTGACAGAGATTAAGCCAGCAGACTTGTGTCACAGAACCTATATCCATTGAGCCATCTCATGGGTGTTCTTTGTGAAGAAAAGGAGGGAGGGAGAGAATACATGTATGTGTATCAATAACCAAAGCAATTCATTACAAATTACAACATATAGCTCTTATCTTTTGCCTTTCAATCACAATACCCAAGCACACCTCCCCACAGTGAAAGCAGGGTAGGATAAACCTTCACTTATGGCTGGAAATGTCACAAACTATGTACAAAACGCCTTAGAAAACTCTAATTCAATAAATTTACTGCTATAAATATACACTGAAAAAAGGAGACTCACATATATGTTTAACTTTAAGGATAATCACTACAGAGTTATTAATGAGTCAAAATTACAAGCATAACATGTACCCCATAGTGTAAAAACTTCTTGGGAATTAAAAGTTTGGCTTTCAAGTAATGTTTAAGAACATAAAAATGTTCATAATAATAAATGGTGAAATGAAATGTGTGACAAGAACCTAAACAAACAAACTTGAGGTTTGTGTTTTATTTTGGTTTTGAGTTTGCTAAACCAACCTTTAGAAGTCTGCCTGGTATCAGACTCTTCCTGTGTTTTAGGGCCATAAGAGTTGTTATACTGTGTCAAATCCCAGTTCAGCAATCAGAAGCGTCCCCAGGACAGACAGGTCAGGAGACAAAGCTGGCTTCCCTAAGAAAGGGTCTCCAGGAGTTCCAGTTACTCTTAGGGGAAGCAGTTCCTCAGGTGTGGAGAATATCATAGCTCACACAGACTTCTTCAGCTGTGTTTCCCCGCTCCAGACACCTACATGGTCTTTTGAAATTGATTGTAAACTATTATTCTCTGCATTTTTGTAGATGAGAAAAGGAAGGCTGAGAGGGGACCAGCTGGTGATTGACAGTCCCTCTCCCCCAAACCCGCCCTTCCTCCCTTCAGCCACAACTCCCCCCCCCACCCCACCCCCCACCCCCATTCCTTCCAGCACCTTTTCTCTGGAAAAGGGAAAATGGGCCTCCCTCTGGAGAAAGGCTTTCAGACTACATTCCTGACTCCTGTAGATCCTGCTCCTGGAGAAAATGTGTTTACATTTAGCCTAAACTCCGTGCTTCCACACCACAGCGCTCTCACAGGACAAGTATACACTGCTGGTCAATCCTATAATCTCTAGTTAGGCCTAATGTGTGATAAGAGTGATCCCTGTCAGGCAGACTATCACCAACCACAAACACATCTGCGCCGCCCTTACAAGATAAGATAAGATGGGGGTAGGAAAGGCCTGACGTACAGGTACTTTCTAATCCAGGAGAATGTCCAGGAGTCAAGGCTATTATGAAGACATGCCAGTTATCCCCAGAAGCCGATCTTGGCTTTGGCTCTGTCTCCCACACCAGGCAAGCCTTTCTCCCTTAGTTATTCTGTTATATCCGGTCGCTGTCTGGGTCAGACTTCTCCAACACGATGGTATAAGTGAGTCATTTGGGAATCCTGTAAGAAAGCAGACTGAGTTCAGTTCCGAAGGTTTACTCTGAGTCAGCTTTTCTGACCCAGGTCCTCCCACGACTTCCGGTATAGAGGACCCTAGTAGATCACCACCAACTTAGGGAGTAGGAACCCGTGCTTTGCCAGATTTTCATTCTGGGTTCCTTTTCTGTAGCAAAGGCACGGGCCACCTTCATTTCTAAATTACACCATCAGCAGTCACTCTGGGTTACAGGAAACTCCCCCGTGGTGGATTGACTCTACTTTTGTAATTCCCTGGGATGCTTCAACTTCCTCCCCGTAAAAGTCAACCAGAATCTCCTAGGGTATCGCCTGATATATATCACTGCATCCCAGATACTCAGGTGACTTTACCAGGCAGCCAAGGTTAAGGTCCCTTCCCTTGGAATGCGACCACAGAACCCATCTCTTATGCTGCTTCTACCTTTAAAGTCCGTGTTCACCCTTTGCCTTCAATATTCACCCAAAGATTAACTGTAAATTCCTCTCACTCAGCCTAGTAACCTTGACCAATCACCACTTCAGAAGACAGACGAATGAAAGTTACTTCAATGAGATCTCTTGGGAGAAGAGTCATAGAAGCCAGGGACTAGGTTTTTCTTTTTTTGTTTTGTTTTGTTTTGTTTTTCTTTGCTTTCTCTCATTTGGGAAGCGGGAGGGGGATCATTCAAGCGTTTGTTTTTCATTACTTTATCTCATGAAGCTATTCATGGAAACTGGTTTTTGTTTTCTGTTTTGTGGTTTGGTTTTGTTTTTAGAACGTACAAGGACTTTCAGATAAACTTAAGTAATTTGGTAATTAAGCAATCACAGTCTTTTATAGGTACCCAGGTTGCCACTAACACTCAGACAGTTTGAACAGACAAGTCATTAAAAAATCTATTTTTCCCCTCCTGAGAGCAGGGACCCCAATGGAGAAGTTAGGGCAAGGACTGAAGGAGCTGAATGGGTTTGCAACCCCATAGGAAGAACAACAATATCAACCAACCAGACACTCCAAAGCTCCCAGGGACTAAACCACCAACCAAAGAGTACACATGGAGGGACACATGGCTCCAGCTGCATATGTAGCAGAGGATGACTTTATTTGGCATCAGTGGGAGGGGAGGCCCTTGGTCCTGTGAAGGCTTGATTCGCTAGTGTAAGGGAATGCTATGGCAGTGAGGCAGGAATGGGTGGGTGGGTGAGGGAGCACCCTCATAGAGGTGGGGGGCTGGGGTTTGGGGGCAAGGGATAAGGGGTTTGTAGAAGGGAAACTGGGAAGGGGGATAACATCTGAAATGTAAATAAATAAAATAACCAATAAAATTTAAAACAAACTCTTTTTTTTTCTGTGACTGGGATGTAAAGTAAATAAGTAAGTATAAAAAATCATTTTTCCCATAAAATTGGCTCACTCCAGCAAGATAAATATCTAGGGCCATGTTATTTTAAAAGGAAAATTGAGAAGCAGAAGATATTAAAAATATACAGGGATGATCTTTATCACAGGGTCCTAGAAATATCTAATGATTCATTCATTACTAGGAGTCTGTCTTCAGGGGGAAAATATTTTCCTTTCCTATAAGTCATCCCATATATGGTAACTTATTTTAAATATATCTTATTTGCTTAGAATCTTCTGGTTTTTAACTGCCCTGAATTTCTTCTTTCTTTTTTGAAATAATAAAATAACAGTATAGGTGGCTAGTTCATGTATTTTCACTCAACAACAGCAGTAAAAAAAAGGACATTTTCAGGAAATTCCACCTCACCTAAGCTGAACAAAAGTCCCCTCCTCAGCAAACTGGGCCAAATTCAAGCTTCTGGGCCAATGTCTCATTTGGCCAATTCTTTGAGCGTTCATTTATTTATTTGTTCATTTCTTTATTTTTGTTTTAGATGTATTTATTTTTATTTTGTGTGCATGAGGATTTTGCCTGCATGGATGTCTGTGTGCTACATGCTTGGTGCCTGCAGAGGCTTGACAAGGGCATTGGATACCCCGAAACTGGAGTTATAGTTGTGAACTGTTATGTGGGTGCTGGGAATCAAACCTGGATCCTCTAGAAGAGGAGCTGGTCTTCTTAACCACTAAGGTGATTCTCCACCCACTCATTGTGCTGCCTTACTATCTGAAAACTTTAGCTCTGATATAGGCACTCATCTGGAATGCATTGAAGTATTTATCTAGAGACTTATTGTTGAACAAGTATTTATTGTATAACTGTCATATTTTAGTACTTACGTATGAAATATGAAAGTCATTCTCTTACCTTCAAGACTCTAGAAGTCAACAGGAGAAACCAGCGTACATGCAAAAAGGCCATGTGGAGCTGAGATGAAGAACTCAGGCCCAGAGGAACACAGTGAACTCGGCTCTACCAATTTCTTAGCAGCATGAGCCTAGAGCTATTCACAACCTCCATTCCACATCTCTAACGTCTGGATAATAGTGGTGTGTATATATATCAGACTAAAGGAAATCTTCCCTGTAAAGCCATTTAGCCAAGTACCAGATATACACTAAGCAGGCCAGGAATGTGAAGCAGCCCTGTGTGTGGCTCAGTGGTAACAGGGCAAGGAAGGATCCATGAGGCTCCAGGCTGAGGTGGTACTGTTTGAAGCCTTTATGAACACAACTCAGACTGTGCTTAAGACAGTTGGGAACCCCTGCTACTTAAGGTCTCAGTCTACCATGTCAGGCTAGCTCCTTTTCCAGGGGGCTTACTCTTCCTGCCCTATCTATGGAGTCTGACCCCTACCCTCTACCTGAGGAATGTCATGGAATCCTTGGTGAAATTACAGGTTCAACTCCCTAGAATGCCTCTTTATGCAAATGAAGTATCCCCAGAACCTGGGTTCCCACTTTTCAAGGTTTATATAGTCCTTGTTCCAAAATAAAGAACACAAGCTGTTTCATTGACTGTTGTCTAAGGGAACTATTTTCTAAAGAGCTATAACACTGTAAGAGCTGCAACACTGAAATCTTCAGAGACACCTCCTCCTCACTCTATCCCCACTCTGAACCTTGCTTCATTCTTTCCCTAACTGGTATGCATCGGGCCAGACACCCCACAGGAAGACGAAGACTGTTGAACTTGCTCGGCTTCATCCTTCTGGAGTTGGTGTACAGCAGTGCCTGGACATGCCAAGGGAAGAGGCAAAAACCAGAACTACTCAAGACAAGTAGACACGTAAAGCAGGGGTTGTATCATGAGTCACTCTGAAGCCACAGACTATTAAAGTCACGAAAGACACCAATACCTGAAATAGGAAAGGATTGTCAGCCTCAGAATATGATCAATAATAACACTGGTTTGTCCCAGCTATCTTTGGGCCCTAATGGCACATGTCTGTACATAAGGATCCCATCTGAGTTCCTGTCAAATCTAATAACAAAATGCAAAGCATGCAAATGCCCTGGAGATGCTACAGAAGGCAGTACTCTCCAAGGAGTGTGTCTGCAGTCCCATGATGGCAAATGCAAGAGCAATTAGAACCTTGCAGTTGAACTTTGTTCCTTCTTGGCACCTAACCACCCTCCTCCCCCCAATCTGAGTTAATACACATACAAAATAAACACGTCTTCCGTTTACAGAACCTGGGCACGGTTGATTAAAGGTGGTTCAGAGAATAGTAAGGGAATTAGATAAGGGAGGAAATGTCAAGAAAATCCCACAGGCAGAAACGACAAAGGTCCCAGCTATAAGGACATGTGACCTGGAATGGAAGGCGGAAGGGCACTAGGGAGAAAAGGAGTGCTGTGAAGGCCAGTGCCAGTTGTCAACTCAATGTCTGCCAAGGCACCAGAACCCAAGTGTTTTCTCGAGTGGATTATCTCAGGTGGGAAGAACTGCCCTGAATCTGGCCCACATCTTCTGGTGGCCACCCACATAAATGGACATGGGACAAGGAAGCTTTCCATTTTCCCCTGCTTGTCCTCACGTCTCCTGTCAGGTTCATTCTTCCTGTTTCCAAGCCACTCCTTCACCAAGATTAGAACCTATTTCTTAGGGATTCTAATGTAGACTGAATACCGGCAGCTTTCTAGAATCCTCAGTAATTCTAGCACCAGATCGAGACTGCTGAGACATCCAATATTATGGACTGAACAACTACACAAGCCCTGGTCTTTCCATTGTTGTACTGCAGCCTGAAATAAAATCCTGCCCTCACTACATATGCATACATGTACACATTCACATACACACACACTCACACATACACATGAACATTTACATACATACTCACACTCATATGCACATACATACCCGCTTTCACATACCTATTCACACACACACATATATATATATATATATATATATATATATATATATACACACACACACATATATATATATATATATACATATACACTCATATATACATAGTCCCACACTCACACTCTAGCACACACATACACACACTCCCTCACACCCATATTCAGATACACATGAACATTCACATACACACACACTCACACTCATGCATGCACCCACATATACACATACACACACATACATTCACATACATATACACTCTCACACACACATACACATACACACACATACACATACTCACATTCACATACATATACACTCTCACACACACATACACATACACACACATACACATACTCTTGTACATATGTGCACATACACATATACATTCAAAAACATACACACATACACAGTCTCTCTCACACACACACATACACTCACACTCACAAACACATACATATGTATTTATTCGATCGGTTCTGTCCTTTTACAGAAAGCTGACAAACACGAGTGCCTTCTCCACTTGTTTCATGAGGACAGGTCAAAGATTAGAAGAGGCAGCAGCCTGGAAAAGTCAAGATGGCAGACACTGAGTCAGAACAGTGAGCTAGGGCTGATGGGAATGTTAATCACATGGCTCTGAAGTCAGCGCCATGGGTGGAGCTCTGACATCACAGCCTTGACATCATACTGTGGCCTCGAAGGACTGTGCACTGGATGGGTCATGGTAGGATGTGGTGTTCTGGGAATAGGAAGAGCAGTCATTTGCTCCCTGCTGCAGGGCTGCACACCCAGTGACCTGTGGTGACTATGGCCCACATCCATGACATAGCTTTGGTCACCTGTCACCTTATGCTCTCTTATCTGAGCTCTGAGCTTTGTCCTCTGTGTAGACACACCTAATCACTGCCCACTTCTCCCACTCTGCCTGGCTTTTCAAGTCCCATTTACTCACAACACCTCTTCTTAAGCTTTCTTTTCCCTCTGGTAATTTTCATTTCACCCAGTGAAGTGTTTTGTGTGTGTATCTTGCTCCTGGATTGGGTAGAAATGGACAAGAGGTGTCTTCAATTGATCTTCCCTTTATTTACTAAGGCAAGGGCTTCTTGCTGATCCCAGAGCTCACTGATTCTAGCTACTCCAGCAAGCCAGCTTGCCCAGAGAGTCTCCTGTTTTCACATTCCAAATGCTGGGATGAAAGGTGGTTTACCTTCCCACCACAAGCTGTTATGCGGTGCTGGGATTTGAATTCCAGTTCTCATACTTTCAACAAACACTTCATCTACTAACCCATCTTCCCAGTCCGGCAGTGAAATTTTAACACTGCAAATATTTCGAGCATTTATTTGCATAGTATGGCCCTTCAGAAGGCCATAGGCCATCATGATATCTAAGCTTTGTTTGCTCTGCAGAGACCGTATTTGTCTGTTCTCAGACATCACCCATATTAAGAATGCACATGTCTAAGTCCTTTACTGCTGATATGAACCAGTGTCTATTTCCCATTTCTCAAGCATCAACTTTGATAGCTAGATACCATCTTCTCTGTTAAAATGAAATCTGTAAAGCTCATGTTTTACTTATTCATACAATAACACTTTAGGGTTTTACTAAACTTCAGAGACATAGGAGAATTGCTTTTAAAAATGCTGTCTGTGATCATGCGCTTTTGTGTGTATCTTACATACAACCCCACTAAATCCTCACATGGTTCTGTATGACAATTTCTTTGCTCTGCAGGTCAGAAGACTGGAGTGCTTATGTCTCAGTATTTGACCGAATATTATCCCTATTGGTTAATGTCAGAGCCCAGAATGAACATAAACTTGTTAGACACTTGAATCAGGCCTTGTGTCAGTCAATCATTGTTGTGACCAAATATTATTTGGTCCATGGTTCTTTTATTCATTGCTGTGGTGAAACAGAGCATCATGGAAACAGGATGGTATGATGTAGCAATGTTGCCTGCCTCAGGATGGTATTGACGCAGCAATGCTGTTTGCCTCTTGACTGCCAGGATGCAGAGAGAGACAAAATAAGAGAAAGGCTCTGTAGGCATGGATAGTCCCTTCAATACAGCCCCACCCCACCCCCCAGTGATGCACTTATTCCAATCAGGCCCCATGTCCTAGTTTTCACCATCTCTCAATCACGCCATCAAATTATGAAGCCATCAGTGGATTCCTCTATTGATTAGTCAAAATCTTTCTGATCCAAACATTTCCCAAAAGGCTGACTAGACTGATGACCAAATCATCAGGACAAGAGACTTTGAGGTCATTTATATCCAAAGCACAGCAGGCCTCATGCAGATCTGTATACTGGAAGGGCCAACAGGAGACAATGCCTTCCTCCTCCCACCTCACTGAGGTTTGCAGAGAGTCTTAGCCATAGTTCTCAACCTTCCCAATGCTGTGACCTTTCAGACAGTCCCTCATGTAATGATGACCCTCAACCATACAGTTATCTTCATTGCTACTTCATAACTGCAATTTTGCTACGGTTATGATTCCTAATATAAATATTTTCAGAGATAGAGGTTTGCTAAAAGGGGGTCCCAAGCCACAGGTTGAGAACTGCAAGCTTAGAGGCTTAAAGCAGAGCCCACTTACAAATGAGTACTAAGAAAGAGATTAGCATATGAACTCACTTGAATTTCCTTGTGTTTTATCTTCCCTGTGCTAAGGTAGTATGAAATATGGAGATTGGTAGACATAAAATTTATTCAGCAACCAGAGTAGCTATGCACTAGTCAGTCAGAACAGACCAAGCAATGAGCTGGAAGCAGAATTCTGGTGGCAACTAGCTGGCCCAGATGTCCTCCTCCTGGGTGTCCTGAAAGCGTGGCTGTAGTTGTAGAACCTGGACAGGATTAGCTACCCAAAGCAGCAACTAGTCCCCTACAAGTGTGGGTATTCATTTGTTTCTATAGCAATGTGGGGGATTTCTGTAGCGTAGACCATGAGATGTGGAGGTGATGCTCCAGAGAGGGAATACAAGACCCATTAGGATGAAGGGAAATCCTGAAGCTCCCACTTCACCCTACACTGGTCTAGAGGACCAGGAAGAAACAGAAGACAGGTAAGAAAGTGAGGACAGAAGTCAGAATATTCATTTTCATTGCTCCCACTTTCCCCACCTCGCTAGAGAAGAGAATCCTTGGAAAGATCCAAAACTAGAAGATGGAAAGAGATTATCTTTGCTTTCCCTGCCTTAGCTTTGGGTACTTCCAAGATGGCGCAAGGGCAATGGTTAGGGGAGTGGTGAACAGAGGTGTTTAATCCTCTTTGAGAGAGTGCTACTGCCTCCCTGAGGCACACTGGTGGCCCAGGTGACCCAAAACCAATGGATAAACAGAGACAATGAAGCCGAATGAGGGCAGAGACTCTGAAGACAAAGGACACATATTTACAGTCCTGGCTTGAAGATGGAGTACTTTGTGGGAATAAGCAAGAGAGGATCAACCTACTAAGGAAGCAAAGGCTGTTGAGTTAGAGCTCAGTGTATGCAGAGACTCAGTCAGCACCACTTGGGTTTTGTCAGAGACTCTAAGGCAAGAAAAGGACCGAAGAATCCTCTGCAGTGGGAAAGTGGAAGGCCCCCCGTGCATTCTCTGAATTGAGGCAGCTGCCCTGGGAAGCTGGCAGTGAGCCAGCTCGAAGAAGGGCATGGGTGATGGTTAGTTAGTGTTAATTATCAACTTGACAAGATCTAGAATCACCTCGAAGATGGGCCTTTGAACATGTATGTGATGATGATCTTGATTGTAAGTGGTATAGAAGACGCATCTTAATTGTGAGTGGGACCACTCTCTGAGCAGGGGAGACAGTGAGCAGAGCACTTAGCATGTGTGTGCTCACTGCTCTTTGTTTCTTGGCCATGGGGGCAACACCACCAAGTACCCAAGCTCTTGTGACTTCCTTTCTCCGACTGTACTTGAGCTGTGATAAAGTCTAAACCCTTTGGTCTTTTATCACGATGATAGGAAAAGAAACCAAGACAGCTTCTCTCATGTGGTTTGGCCAGGGAACAAAGCTTGCATTCTCTGATTGATACCAAATCAGAAGTGAGTACAAAACTAGGCCAGTTGTCAGTTTCAAGTTAATTCCAGCCCACTGGGATTGACTGTTCCCAAGTTATGATTTAGCTTCCAAAGTTGTTTGGGATGTAGAAATGTGGCGGTCAGCATGCTGCCCTCTGGCTCTGGTTACTGTGCATTCCTAGAGTTTCCTGTTCAATCCGCCATGGGGCTGTGGGCCTGTGCTCTGCTTTTAGATGTGGCCACCCTAAAAAACCCACACAGAAGCAAATCACATGGCCACAAATTTGGATGGCAATTAACCCAGCCTCTTGCCCCAGCAGAGATGGTGAGAATCCAGTGAATCTGTGCAGATCAGGAAGCAACCCCTTCAGCCAACACTGACTGGGAGTGGGAGGATGCCCTTCCAGAGTGGGAAGCACCAAGAGCTGGAGAAGCTGTCAGGGAGACAACGTGTGAGCAATCACCTCTGCATGCCACCCCTTCATGGATCCTGCTGCCTGTTTGCTTCATTAGCTCAAAGGAAAAATTTAATTCAAATTGAGATACATACTGCCCTTCCCACTTTTCTTTACATAATACTATGTATTACATGACGGTTTACTTAGGAAAAAGGAGGTGGTCTTGTCTAATGTTATGGCCCTTGCAGAGTTCCTGAAACCACAAAATACAAGATGCCATCAGACTTTAACATGATAAATTCGCCTGATCCCGTGAAATTCCCAATATCCAGTAGTTTTTGTTTTACAAAACAACAGTATGATAAGTTCTACCAAAATAAACAAAGCAAAACAAACAATCAAAAAAATCCCAAACTAACTTTACTTCTAAGAACCATCTGAATAACTGGAATTACTTTAAGAAAAATAAAATAAAAGACCATTTTTACATTCTCTTTTCCACTTAGAAAAGCTGCCGGTGTGCTTTGGCACATCCATATCTGAGCACTTACACAAGCATACATGTATGAGCACACACACTTGCACAGGCACACACACCATATACATACATGAGCACACACAACAGACATCCACACATAGGAGCACACACACTCCACATATACATGAGCACAAGCACACACCTATGTGAGCACATATAACATACATCAACATGTGTGAGCACAGACAATACAGATATGAACATGTATAGCAATATACATACATGACCACACACCCCATGAGAATATATGAATACATACATACATACATACATACCTTCATAGTGACCAGTCCCTCCCATTATTTTTCTAAGTATGGAATAAAGATCTGAAGGGCATGTGATGCTGAACTGTGACATCTCAATTGTTCTTAGCCATATCACCTTCTCTTTCTCTTGTTGACTCTTGAAGAGGAACATTTTCAGATCTCACAGAGATACATCTGAATTCTCCTTCAAGATGGAATGGCAAAGAATTGAAATCAAATGTAGTTCCTTTTACAGAGATTTGGCAGAGGCAGATGAGAAGCCATAGTATTAGCCTTCAAGGGAGCAAATGAGGCAAGATCAGGTGAGCTCAAGGAGTTGCATAGTTTTCTCTGACTGTCAGTAAGAGGAGGCCATCATAGCTCCCTGAGAGCAAAAGCATTGCTAGTCAATTTTTGTAACCTGATTCAAATCTTTTCAGCGATTGTCAGTTTTGAAGCCTCATGTAATGACACTCCTGTTTTCTGCTCCAAACCCTTGCACCCAAATACTGCTGTATGGTGAAGCTGAAATACAGCCCGCACCAATTGGTAACACAAGGAATTATGGGGCTCCCTGAAGCCTTTGCCTTTGATTAATGAATTAAGTACCCTATCCCTCTAATGTAGGCCATTCAAGTTACTTTTCTTTACTTTCCCCAGAGTGAAGCCATTTGTGTCTAGAAAAGCTAAATGTTGGACCATCTTGTGAGTGAAGTTGTTAAAGTCTAGACAGTCGTCTGCCAGGTTATATCCATCATGGAGGGTAAAGATATAAAATTCTATTGGCATAACCATAAAGTTTTGATTCTTTTCGACTCAAATTACCTCATGCACTTCTCTGGTATTTAGTCAAAGACAGACTCAAGATCTGTCTTGTGCTGTCAGATTTTCTACTCTTTCTTCTACTGTAAACCCAGTGACAGAGGAAACCATATGCTTCACTGTGAGTGACCATTTCAATGCCGGTCACAAAGATATATCTGTGGAGAAGTGGTGGGGGACGACATTCAACCACACAACAGAGACCTATAGGCGGACCAAGAGCTCAGGAAGAGGTCAGTACTCTAACCACATATATTGCTTTGAATCCTAGATTCAGGCTCTTCGTTTGCCTTCTTCCCCAGCTCTCAGACCCTTGAGATTCAGTGTTTGGCTCCCGGGAGTGAGCCAAGGGTGACGTGTTTCTGACTTACCCTGGGATATCTTTGGTTTTAAATTTCTTTGGGCTTATGGAAACACTGAAGTGACATTATTGGAGAACTCCTAGGAAGCTAGCTTGCCAAGAAGCCAGAGTACAGTCTGTTTTATAGCACACAGCAGGCATTGCAAGCGGGAGAGATGCCAAATGGCCAGAGCCTGAGAACTTCATTTTGAGAACACAAGTGACTGCCACACTGCTTATCTGTGCACATCTACATGATGTCTATGCACTAAGCAGCTCTCTCCCATTGATCCATCAGAATTCAATTTCTGTCTCTGTTTGTTCTGTCTCAGTTTAAATAAAAACTTAACCTCAGAAATCAGAAAAAAAAAATAGCTTTGTCCTAAAAACATGGCGCCCCCTCTTCCTTGTGCTACCAGCGTACACGTTCTTTCTACGGCCTACCACTCTGCTTGCCAGATAACTCGTTATGGGAGTGAAAACTAAGCATGGACAAATAAATCATGCTGAAGGCTGGGGCTTCCCAAGGGTAACATCAGAGATTATCAGTCAAGCAGAAATGGTAGCATTCATTTTTCACATCGTTGTGAGGCCCTTTGTCAGTAAAATTTTTTTCTTTCTTTTTTTTTTTTTCAAAAAAGGCACAATGCCCTATATTATAGGAGACATTTTATACAAATAACAGTTAGCCTGTGTGAAAGTGCTCTGTGTTGGGACCCGTAGTTCACACAAACATCCCTTCCAGGAAGGCTTGTATCTTCAGTGCACACCACCTGGAAAGGTCCTTGGAGCATTAGCAGATCAACCCTCTAGCTCTCCCATCTCCAGGGGCATAGCTAGCTAAGCTCTCTGTGATAGCCTGGCTCAGAGGAGACTCTGTTCATTAGCAGGGGAGGAACGCTTCTGTCTGAGTTCCTGAGCCTAAAGAGAGTACCAGATCCCAGGTCAATCTGACACTGGGAACCAAGACTCCACAGCAGAAGCACCGTGCTATTTTCCAGTCTTCTCTTTCTCCATATAATCTGGTGTATTCTGTTTGGTATTCTCTTCCTTCCTTCCTTCCTTCCTTCCTTCCTTCCTTCCTTCCTTCCTTCCTTCCTTCCTTCCTCTCTCTCTCTCTCTCTCTCTCTCTCTCTCTTCCTTTCTTCCCTTTTTTTCTTCTTTCATCCATGTCCTTAGTCCTTACTGATTTTTTTTGCCTCCTTGATGCACTTTTAGTGAAGAGATGTTGAAGACTTTTACTACGCTAGTGTATCAAACTGGTTCTTCTCACAGTTCTGTCAATTTTGTCCCATTGTTTTGACACTGACAAATGTTAATGATTGTTATCGTTTACAGGAGAATCAAGGCCATGACTATTATGGAATGATACTTTTTATCCACGGTGACTATCTTAGTTCAGGTTTCATTGCTGTGAAGGGACACCATGACCAAGGCTGTTGCGGCCCGCCCGCGGTCCACAACACGAACGGTTCAACTGAGAATGGCAGTTCCCTGCAAAGAGAGGTAACTAGATAGGGCGGAAGAAACAATGGAGTCAAGACAACATTCGGATCAAGACTCAATTTAATATTTCCAGACACTCAGTTTATAAAGGAAGGGGGAGGGAACCCAATTTCCCGCCAAGTAACTCAGGGTCCAGTAGCAGGACGAACACGTGTGTGCCTCCAGGCAGCAGAGTCAGGTTCCAGCAGTGGGCGTGGCAGGACGAATGAGCCGGTAGCTCCACCCTAGAGCAGGCAGGTTCCAAGCTGGGGGGAAGGGAGACCACATTTCCCCCCATTAGATAACAAAAATAAAAATAAAAAAGGGGTGGCCTGTGGCAGAAAAATTATCTATGTTCAATAGTTCTGCCTAAGTTCCTAGGGCTAAAGAAAAAAAAAACTATTTCCGTGGGATTCCCTAACTATTCTAATGGTAAACTGTATCTGGCTGAGGCTGTAGGCTCTGACTTTATAATGCTAATTAGTGCTGAATAGGTAGCTACCTGTTTGCCTTTTAAGTAGGGCGTTGGAACCCTGGCTGAGTTTAGCTAAACAATTTTAGAATAACACTGAACTGATAATTATCCACAATTTTGGGTGATAGGCAGGGGAAACAGTGAGAAGCGATTAAGACTGGCTGGCTCCTAGTACAAGGCCAATTGGCTTTTTTATTTTTTATTTTATTTTTTTTTTTTTGGGTGGGAGGCAGTGAAGGGCCTGCTCTTACAACAGCAAGGTCTCCAATCTCTCTCCCCCCTATTAATTAAGTTTAAATAGGCAATGCTTAACAGAGGTGATCAAATGATTTTCTCATCCGTAGATGAGTGGGCCTTTAACCTTGACTTGGGTGGACATTAACCTGATTCCTCCCGTGAGTATCGTAACAACTCACATCTGTGGCTCTTGGTATCTTTTGGGGAGGGGAGGCAGAGCCGTAAGTATTTTGGTTTTTAGCTGGAGTCAGATACCAACCTCTTTCAAATCAGGTGTGTCGCACAGGGAACTCAGAAACGGTCAAACTGGACCTTCCCTCCGCAGTGATCTCCTGCGCCAAGCGGTACCCATACCGTATTCATATGATTATGAATCAGTATCGCAATTCTGAGTTATTGCGAGGCCTCTATGTGAGACTTGTCAACCTCAGATTTAGCAAGGCCTAGACAAGAATTATGTCACTATTAACACCATTAATTTTGGTTAAAATAGGAGCTGAAAGTCTTTCCTCTTCATCTCTGTTATTCCCAGTAGCCTGAGGAACTAAGGACACCTTGCAGTAACAGCAAGGGTGAAAAGCCAGAGGCTAGCTAAGGGACTAAGCCTATATCTATCAAAATAAGAACTAATCTTTGTAAATATATATAAAATTTCTACTTCCCTAGCTCTCCTGGTAAATCTAAATCTTATCTTAGACTGAAAAGCCACATGCTGGGATGTCCCTGGAAGGGAGATTAGCAGAACCACCTGTTTGCTCTTAGGGGCGGGGCGGAGAACCGGAGAATGTAGATTGACCTGCTTGAGAGAAGGAAGAATACTAAACAATTAGAGTGTAGTAATGTAAATTTTCTGTTTGGAGAAGTCAAGGTACTTTATTTGGATGCAAATTGTAAAGCTAAAGTTTATCTCCGGCCTTTTGTAGGGGAATTGGCTCAGAGGAAACAGTGTTTTTTGAGAGCTTCCACTCCCAGATCAAGAGGAATTTTAGTTTGTAGAATGATACTTACGAGGAGAGACAGAATCTGTGTTTACCTGACGAATTAATCTCTCTGGTAGCCACCGTGCTTCATCTTCATCTCGTGAAAAAACACAAACCGAGCCTCTTCCCCAAATTAGGACTGGATCTGGACCCTTCCATTTATTAGTCAGGGGGTCCTTCCATTTTACCAATGCATAAGAATTAGAAGTAACTGGGTGCCAGTGGCGTTCCGCTGCAGACTGACCTTTAATGTCAGTTTGCAAAAAGTTTAGGACAAATAAGGTAAAGGCAAGGTGAGCCTTTGGTGACTTTGGGGAAAATGCTCTGAATTAACTTTGCTAGGTAATTTAGAATATAGGAATCTCTAATAATTGAACTGAATATTAGACCAGTCTAAGATTGAGTTAGAATGGCTGGTCACACTGAAGAAGAGTGAAAAATCATTATGACTCTATTAAATGACTAATTTTACTAAGTCTGAATATACAGTCTCTGATGTACTATTGCCATAAAGTTAAAAGGCTAGAAGCTAGTCTAAACTGGAAAAATGACAAGCAAGGATTTAAGGTAAACTTCCCTTGAGAAGCATTAGTTAATAAAATACTTTCCACTTAGGAAACAATATATACTGAAAGATTAAAACTTTTGGCTTCTTGTAAAGAAGCAGAAACAATAAACATTTTTCTTACATAATGTAAAGCTATATTAGCCATACATAGAGGCAAAATTTTCTAGTGATTACCAGTTTACTAGAAGCAAAAATCTTTGAATTTAAGCATTATTTTAAACATCTGAATAGATCTGTAACACTGTTAAAAAGAAATTTTCTTGAACACAGGGAAAAACTTTTTTAGGCATTGTTTGCAAAACAAAAGAAAAGGCCACAAGCCGCTCTGGGGCTGCCCAGAGCCCTGTATTGACTCAAAGGTAAAATACTTTTTAATCTGAGCATTAATCTTAAATTTGCAATCAAACTGCAAGCTGCAGTCAATGGAACAATGGCAGATTTAACCATAATTTTTAAGTTTTTGTGCAAGGTTAGGATAATACCTACAACTTTGGGAAAGCAAAACCTATGTTTAAAACAATTTATCACTGTTAAATCAATATTAGAAGCATTACTATCATATTACGAAGTTTGGATATCAATTAATACCTATGAATACCTATTAAAGCAAGCTTTAACGCTTTAATAAAGAGGCATTGCTTTATATCTTATCTTAAATTTTACTATTTAGGATAGGAACCACATTAATCATTATCTAAACTAGAAATATCTTAAGAGACTCAGCCTCTGAAGCTTAATTTCAAACTTTAACTCGCTTCAGGGCCTCACCAACTTTCTCTCAGGTTCCACAATCTATCGTTTCTTCTTCTTTGAGCCATGGACAACAGCTATCTATCTTATCTAAAAGATTTCTTACTAATTGTACTTCAAGCCTTACTCCTTTTTCCTTAAGCAACTCCTGAAAACTAAAAACTATTGCCTGATCCATGATTTTGAACCCTTCTTTCTTCCACCTAAGCAGTTTTCTAAAAAAACTGCGGCACACCGCCTGTCTCCGTATCTAGTTCCGATTTACGAACTGCTGACCCCAAGCAGAACCAGTGTTGGGTCAGCACTGCTTCAAACTTGCTTCGTATCCTACTGCATCCCCGCAACACTTTCAAAACTGAAATTTTTTAGGCTAGCGCTAGCATGTGTACCTGTCCGTTGCTCCGATGCTCCTCCTCCGATACGAAGATTCTTTCCTTTCTTGTGGAGCTCCACACAGCAATCGTTTCTCTTAGCATCTCTCTGCCATTCTTCAGGTCCCAGTTCTGGCGCCAACTGTTGCGGCCCGCCCGCGGTCCACAACACGAACGGTTCAACTGAGAATGGCAGTTCCCTGCAAAGAGAGGTAACTAGATAGGGCGGAAGAAACAATGGAGTCAAGACAACATTCGGATCAAGACTCAATTTAATATTTCCAGACACTCAGTTTATAAAGGAAGGGGGAGGGAACCCAATTTCCCGCCAAGTAACTCAGGGTCCAGTAGCAGGACGAACACGTGTGTGCCTCCAGGCAGCAGAGTCAGGTTCCAGCAGTGGGCGTGGCAGGACGAATGAGCCGGTAGCTCCACCCTAGAGCAGGCAGGTTCCAAGCTGGGGGGAAGGGAGACCACACAAGGCAACTCTTATAAGAGAAGACATTTTAGTGGGACTGGCTTACAGTTTCAGAGATTCAGTCCATGATTATCATGGCAGGAAGCATAGCAGCCTGCAGGCAGACACAGGGCTGGAGAAGGAGCTAAGAGTTCTACATCTTGAGTGGAAGGCAGTCAGACAGAGAATGTCATCTGAAGGCAGCCAGGAGACTCTATTCCATACTGGGTGGAGCTTGAGCATTGGAGACCTCAAAGACCACCCTTACAGTGATACACTTCTTCCAACCAGGCTGTAACTTTTAATACTTTAAACATTGTACCGTCTAAGCATTCAAACACTTGAGTCTATGGAGGGGGGCGTACCTATTCACACCACCACAGTGACTTGCCTTGTTTTAAAGTTTGTACTCTCTAAACTTAATATAGCTCCTTTCATTCTCTTCTTGCCAGCAATAGGTTGGCATATTGCTATATATGTTTCATTTTTTCCACATATGTCTTTTTGTCTTCTTTTTATGTGAATATATATGCATGAATGTTTATATGTGTGCTGACACACACGTGTCTTTAGGTGCTCCCTTACATGAACAAGCATTTGGAAGCCTGAGGTTAATCTGGGAAGTCCTTCTCCATTACTCTCCATTTATTTATTTATTTATTTATTTATTTATTTATTTATTTATTTATTAGGCAGGGTCTTTCAGTTAAACCCAGAGCTTGCAGATAGAGCTATCTCCACTAGCCAGCTTTTTCTAGGAATCCTCTGTCCCCATCTCCCAAGGCTGGAATTATAGGCAAACAGCCATGTCTAGCCAGTGTTAAATAGATTTTAGGGACCTGAATTCTGCTCTTCTGGCTTATATAGAAAGCATGTTAACTGCCCCCTTCCCACTGGATAGCAGCAACTGGATAGAGTCAACATCTATGCCTACTCTATCTAACAATAGTAGAACATTTATTCCTCAGCTTCTAAACTGCATTTCCCAAGACAATACTTGGGGCCATAAAATGTATTTCAGAAATTTTGAGTCAATAGAATTTAGAATATACCTGAAGCAGACAAGAGTTTACACATCAAATTCCTAAAATAATTCCTAGAAGAAATGTAAAAACAACTTTCAAAACATATTGGACTAATGAAACTATAACTTACCAAGTATGTGACATATGGGGAAACCATCTTAGAAACCCACAGTAGCAGGTACATCTTCCAGAAAAGGAGATGCAGAGTCAATCACTTGGGCTGTCACCTCAGGAAACTTGAAAAGAAAGAGCAAAATAAATCCAAAGTGGCAGGAGAAAAGAAATAAACATAGAATAGCAACCAGTGAATGAAAAATTTAAAGAATCAATAGAGAAAAATCAATGGAACAAAACCATGATTAAATTTTTTAAATGGGCCATAAACCTTAGGAGGTACCTCTCTAAAGAAGAGATACACCAATGGAAAAGACTCTGAAAGATGCTCCTCATCACAAGTCTCCAGGGAATGCGCATCAGCAATGAGGTACATCTCGTGACTATTTAAATAAACAGAGTCCCCAAACAGGGACCACACTAAATCCTGGCAAGGAAGTAGAGCCTTCATTTTCTACTGGACAGAATAAGAAGTCTGTTGCCCTTTCAGAAGCCAGTGTGATACTCTTACTGTGTAATCAAGTCACAGTCCTTGGCATTGACTCAAGGATGTTGAAAACCTACATCTACCCAAGAACTTACACACCAATGTTATGACAGCTTTATTTATAATTGCAAAACTCTGAAGCAACCACCATGACTTTCGGTGAATGGATGGGTAAAGAAACTGTAGTTCATCCAGAAAATTAAGAACTAAAAGTAATGAGATATCAAGCTAGGAAAAGACACGGAAGATAATTAAATGTCTACTACCAAGTGAGTCTGGAGAGACCATCTGCTGTATGACTCAACTGCATGGCATTCTGGAATAGGTAAAAGTATGACGACAGTAAAATGATTCACGGTTGCCAAGTCACGGAGGATGGAAAGATGAACAGCAGAGCACAGCAGATTTTAAGACAGTGAAATACTGTTAAAAGCAGCACCATTGTTCATTTATTTGAACCTGAAGAATGTCTAACTCCAGGACCGAGTCAGAATGTCGGCTGTGGCTTCAGGTGATACTGCTACACTGACAAAGCTTTGTCATCCACACACATGCTCACTGTGGTGGGAGATTATGATGATAATGTCAAGGCTGCATGTAGAAAAGGATAAAGAGTGACTGAGAGACCTCTGTATCTTTCAATTTTTCTATGAACTTACTAATGCTCTCATGAATCCAACTAAGTCTTATAAAGAAAAAACAAAACCTTCACTTTTCAAATGAAAAATGAATCACTTCATTTGGCCAGTAATCATCATCCCTATGTTTACATTTTTAGATGCTTGGTATTATGCACATAAATTTTAGCACTTTAGAATTTTTTGTTGTTGTTGTTTTTGAGATGGTGTTTTTCTGGGTAGCCCTGACTGTCTTGGCACTCACTCTGTAGACCAGGCTGGCCTCAAACTCAGAGATCTGCCTAACTCTGCCTTCTGGGCTTAAAGGCATGTGCTGCCGCTGCCACCACTACCACCACTACCACCACCACCACCACCACCACCACCACCACCACCACCACCACCACCCCACATCAACCACCCAGCTGTATTTTAGCTAATTTTAAAGGTTAAGATCAATTGTAAATTGAAAGTGTTTGCATCATGTTGTGTGGTCTGCATCATCTTTCTTTGGAACTTAGTTCACTGCCTGTTGCCGAAGCTACCTCCATTAAGCACAAAATGCCTTTCCCCTACCCCCACCCCCACTCCTGGAAACCACCTCTGACTTCCGACACTCTGAAAATGTCCCGTTATATGTGCTTCAGAGTGAGTGAAATTATACAGTAGTTGTGTGTGCCCTGTTGTGCTTTGTGTAGTGGTCCTAAGGGTTAGCAATGCTGTAGCATGTGCCAGAATTTCCCTTCGTCTGCTTCTACTCCTTGACCATTGTAAATGAGGTAACTATGAACATAAGCACAGTTCTGCTCACCAGGTCCCACAATGTCCCAAAGCATTAGCACCAGCTGAGCACCGAGTATCAAACACATCACCTGATATTTTATATTTGAACCATAACATTCTGGCCCCGGCCTCCACAGGCTCTGACCATCTCATCATTCAAAACACACTCAGTCCAACCTCAACAATCTCAAGAGTCTTGGCCCTCGAGGCATGTTTACCTGTGAGACATCATACAGCCAAAGCACTAGTCACATACTTCCAAAATGCAGTGGCACACAGAAAACAAACCATTCCTAAAGGAAAAAAAATAAGAGGGTCACAAATAAAGACAGACCCCAAAGCAAGGCCATAGCAAATCCTGACGCTCCAGATCCAGCCTCCAAGGCTGAATTCCCATCAGAACGGCCCACTAAGCTCTGTGTACAGCATTTTAGGTCTTTTCTAGCCCCAAGCTCCAACTTCAACTATTTAACTCCTATAAAACAATTTTGAGGGTCTGAGAATCATATTAATGAATTCATCATAATGATGACCCTACTTCTTGCTACCAATTTTCTATATTAGACACTTTTCATGTCGCTGTGACAAAATGCCTGACAGAGTAACTTAAGACGTAAAAAGTGTATCTTCTCACAGTTTCAGAGCATGTAAGTCAGTATGTTGAGGATGGTATGGAAGAATGGCTTACTCTATGGAAGTAAGAGCTTGTGTCACAGTGTGTCCTGCTGTGGTAGAGCCTACAGTTCCTTCAGTTCTTCTAGGTATGTATTCAGAGATAGAACAGCAGGGTTATCTTTTAATTCTAAGTTGGATTTTTTGAAACACCATACTGGCTACACAATTTCACCTTCTTACTAATAACACAAAGGGATTCCAATTGCTCCCATACCCCTGACGATACTTGTTCTTTTCTTCCTTTTTTTTTTTTAAATAGTAGCTATCTTAATGAGTATCAGATGTATTTCATATAGGTTTTGCTTTGTGTTTGCTTTGCATTTGCAATATCAATTTGTACATTTTTTCCTTTGGAGAAATGTCAACTCAAGACCTTTGTCCATGTCTTAACTGGGTTATTTTTTGAGGTGTTGGGCTTTGGTTATTTCATTTACTTTTGGTAAAATATATCAAAGCCTTCTAACCAAAATAGGAAAAGGCAGTTCTGCTCTTGTTTGGTTCTGTACTTGTGTGGTAGGTATGGAATTACCACTAAGATCTTTCCAAAGGCTTCCTATCCCAACCATCCTACCTTTCCCTGTCTATATCTTACTCCCACCAAAGGAAATCCTGCAGGCCATCTCCATAGAAGCCTTTGGTCTCCTGGAACTGAGAAGGATTGAAAACTAGTAGACTATACGACCCCCACATTGTCTTCTGGCTCATAGACAAAGCTCACGTGATCATGCACTTAACCTGTATAAAGGAAGACATACCATGATGTCATCCTTCCCTCTCCAGAGCATGAACACTCCCCGATTTAACGTGGAAATTCAGAATTCTTCTAAAACATTGTAAAGACTTTTAAAATTCTTGTAATTGATCATTGTAGTGAATCACAATACTCAAATTATTCCCTTTGCTATATAGCATTGGGATAAGTCTATTTGGTAAGATACTGTTAGAGCTGTTCCTGTATGGAACATGCTAATTGAAACACTTTCTGTGGTTTATTCTTTCTTTTTTGTATCTAGAAACTTCACAGTACTATGACCTTGTTCTCACATACACACCTATGTAGAGGTGCTGTCTAGTTTTTCATTGCCAAACTCTAAGCTGGCCTTGTGGTTTGCTTTGATCTGGACAGTGGGGTAGCAATGGTATTGGCAGAGCTGTGAGCCTCAGATGCACTGTTACTCTCATGCTTGGAATCCTGTTCAGCCACAGTGAAAACCAAGCCTGGGCTAACTGGCTGCCAACGAGGAACATGTGTTTTCATTATCTCATGGCCCAGCTGACAGTCAGCCAACAGTCGTACCTGCCTTTGAAGCCATTCCAGGCATCCATTCCACAGCCATCCCTTCCCTCATGACGACAGAGACATGAGCCAGCATAATGCACTTTCACACAACTACCCAGTAGACCATGAAGCAGTCATGAAGGAGTAGTTATTGCTTTAGGTTGCTGGTATTTGGGATGGTGTGTTACGTAGTGATGCTTAAATCATCACTGACTTCTCAAAGCAGAATGAAGTAGCAAATACCGTTCAAGGACCAATTGGACCTTGCACAAAAGAAATCCTTCTTTGCAATGCCTTATTCTTAAACAAGTACTTGATGTCATTATCAAAAAGTCAACACTAGAGTGTGAGTTAAAAATATTTGCATAAACCACAAAAGAGCCCGGAAAGAATGTCTCCTTTCATAATACCCAGAGATGAACATAAATAAGTGTTTGTATTCAAGAAAGAAATATTTCCTTTAGGGCTTTGATCTCCTGACCCACGTGCCACACTTTTAGATGGCATCAGTAAGCTCTACATGTGGTATTTCATAGAAACATGGGAAATTGTTTCAGTAGCAAATGCATGTTTCTCTTTGCCTTTAAGTTAGACCTATGTACAAAACACAAAGCAAACTAGCCTTATATGTAAAACTGTTTCATAGTCAGAGAGCAGAGGGCTTCAGTTGATGGAGATCATCATCTCCCCACCTGTGTTAACTATGCAGAGATGAGCGAAGATGGTTCCCTTTGCAGAGCAACAAGGCTTAGCCACTTCTATGTAGTCTCAGATGAGGCCATTACAAGGGTTCATTACAGCCAACAATTCCTCATGTCTGATAGCCACCATAGTTCAGTTTTGACTCTAATTTTCCCAAAGGCTAAGTAGCTTTTCTTCTGAGAAATTTAAGTAAGAAGGATCATGAGACTAAGTTATGCAAATATATGCAACATAAATCAGACTGTTTCTGCCAGATAGCACAGTCTCTGGGGAGATTTAGTGCTTTCTCATTCTGCAAAAAATCCTCAGTACGATGATGACAGTGTACCCTGGCCACCATTTGGGCTTTGTGACCGTAATTTGTTTATTTATCTTTAAAAATAAATAGGGAACATTCATTCTGACCTTCAAGTTCAGCAAGTGAAGGGCAAGCAGAACTTCAGTGGTGGCTGTCAGTTAGCCAAGACTGTCAAAAGCTCGGATTCCCATAGCTGAGACATGAGAGATGTAAGAGATTGTGAGAGGGGTCATGTCAGCATGTATCATAGATGAGATGAGGCAGCATGGGAACTTTGCAGGGGGGGGGTGGTCGGGGGTGTTGACTCCATAGACTCAGTTCCAGCAGAATAAATTGCCAAAGACAAGTAATAATGACTTTAGGCATGAATGCAGGAGCTGTGTGTACACTGGACATGTATACACTCAATTTAGGTAGAAGGAGAAAGAAATTTAATGGTAGCTAAGGGCCATGAGGGAACAGGAACAGATAGATGTTTACGGGTGAGTGAGGGGCTGTGACTAATCAGAGCAGCCCGGGGACAGAAGATTGAAGCCACTAGAGAGAATACAGCAGAAAAGACAGGATTAAGAATGTGGCCATGATATAGCAGGCTTGGAAGGCACAGCTTTGGATGTTAAATACATAATGTTATCTCTTTGGCTATATTGAAAACTAATTTAGCTTTTCAGATTTCTTTCAATTGCTTATCTCTTTTCCTTGTGTTGTTAAGTAGGATCAAGTTGGGATTTAAACTTGGACAATTGAATATTACAACTCATTCTCTCACCTTTCTTCCCAGAAAGGCCTAGGTTTCCTAGAAGTTCATCTATTGCAAGGGCATCCTGGCTCCTGTGGCAATGTAGCTAGACCTTGAGCATCATCCCCCCCTTGGTATATCTGTTGCTGACCATGATTACCATGGATTGGTAAGATCATTCTCTTCTCCACTGTCAAGCCTGATCTGGAAATATAAGATGAAAAATCTCTCTCTCTCTCTCTCTCTCTCTCTCTCTCTCTCTCTCTCTCTCTCTCTCTCTCCCTCTTTCTTCTTCTTCTTCTTCTTCTTCTTCTTCTTCTTCTTCTTCTTCTTCTTCTTCTTCTTCTTCTTCTTCTTCTTCCTCTTCTTATTCTTCCTTCCTGCTCCTCTTCCTCATCCTCCTCCTCCTTCTCCTCCTCCTCCTCCTTCTCTTCTCTTCTCTCTCTGTAGGTACACCCTTTCTCTCTTTCTCTTCTCTCCCAGACCCCTACCCCCACTCAATTTTGGGGGCCAGAGACCTTGCCCAAGAGCAGCTTTCCAATAAACCCACCTTTAATATAACCTAAAAATAAAAGAGGAAAAAAAGATGAAAAATTTCCAAACATAAAGAATTCCTGAATTTCAACTCTACAATGATCTGAGAGGTTTGATGAAGTCTTACCCACTCTATTCCATATCCAATGGGAGAAAAATTACCTATTTGTCCAGCATATCCAGACTGTATATGCTACCCACCCTCTCATCATTTAGTCTTGGATGTCAGACTGAGGATCACAGTACTTTTGTCTAGATCATCCTATTTTATATAATAACCTCAAGGGCAAGAATAGCAATGCGGTGGTTCTGATTCAGTCTGCCTTATATAGCCCTAAACAACAGAGACCTGCCTCAAAGAAGGTGGAATACATCCCCACCCCACAAAGTTCCAGAACCTATTTCACTGATCTCTTCTTACACTGATGGAGGACTTTGTTAAAAAGAAATAATTGTGTCTTCAATGACTGAGACTTGATGTATCTAACTTATAGCCAGGCAGTGGTGGGATGATAAATCTTTCTATTTGAGAGGTAGCTGAATATGTGGTTATCGTAAGTGCATCCTGGGACACAGGAAGGTCCTCCAGTACATGATCTAATTCTTACACACAGATTTCTGAGCTTTCTCCTCACCTGTCACTAGTGATGAAAAATTCTTGAAATATCACCGAGATCACTTAAATTTCCAAAATGGATACATCAGGCACCACACAGAAGGGACCAGAGGAATGTAGCCAAGCAGAACTACACATGTTATGTCTGCATCTCCTTTCTGAGAAGCCAATGTCTGTTGCCTAAATTATCCTCAGAAAACACTCATTCCTTAAACCAGTTTAAGGGATTCCTGGAATGTCACAGTCAAGCACGAATCAATTCCTCGTTAGCTTCCTCAAAGACAATACAAGATTATGTTACACTGTTTGCCCCAATCTGGAGTTGCTCCTAGGTAAAAATATAAAAAGCTATCAGCATGAAAGAAAGTGGAAGTGTTTGCAGAAAGCTTCGTTTTTGTTGTAACATGAAACTCCTGTGTGTGCAGTCTGCTATCTTTGTCCGCACTTTGTCATGGCGGTATGTGCATGGAGGCATACCAAAGTGACATTTAACTTAAATTAGCAAGGTTTGTTGCTTGTGAGAGACTCTGGATTAAGAACGAGGCGCCTGAACCAGACCCGTACTTCTCTCCCTGAGCATGGTCACAACCTCTAGACTAAATGGGAACTCCACATGAATCTCAACTATGCGTCAGACTGGGTGGTATACTGCTTCCCCATTGTTTCATCACACCAGCCTTCATCCTGAGGCACATTCTACACTGCACTTTTTCTATTTTCTATCCGCATAAACATGTTGCTGTGACTTTCTCTATGCTTCCATAAATTCATGGACTTCCAGTTCTGTTCAGTTGTACCTTGCTTTAGAAGGCAAAGAATCAAATGTCTTAATTGGATCATATATTTTTCCTCCGATAAGTGTTCCCAAACAAGTATCTTAAAGATCCAAAACGTCCTTGCAGCAATGCAATATTGCTGGAAAAGGACTAAAACGATTATTCAAAGGAGTCATGTGAGTGTAAAGGAACTTACAAAAAGGTCAAATAATTGCAGCAGATGCTGGACCAGGAGATGGCTCCGTTGGTAAAGGCCCTGCTGCCACTTCTGATGACATGGGTTCCATTCCCAGTACCCACACAGTGAAGGAAAGAGTCAACTCCCACACATTGTCCTTTGACCTCCATATGTGCACGATTACATGTGCACCCATCCCCTCAAGTGCACAGTAAGTAAAATATATTGGCAAATAATACGATTATGTTAACCAAAATAAGAAGGGAAGTTAGACCTTTCACATAAACATGATATATTCATTGAGAACACAGTACCGACACAGAGTAGCACATAGTCACATAGTAGTCATTTGTTAGATGAATGAATTAGAACAATGTTTTTTGTTTTTTCCTTAAGTAGAATTACAGAGGGAAAATGGCTGAAATGGAGTATTACAAAGAAAAAACTGGCTGGGTACTGGTATCATTATCTCAAGATAATAAAACTAAGCCCAGTCTTGTCTACAATTTTAAAGTAGTGTTAGCATTTCCTTAAAAGAAAAGAAACTTGATTTTAGGAAAGAGAAATATTCGGGAGTATGTTTTGGAGAGTTAAGAATACAGGAAAAATTTTATTAGACAATATAGGCTTAATTTTTTATGACTTTAATTTTTCATTTATTCTCCAGCTCCCTCTCCCTTTATCTCTCCCTCACCCCTTCCCCCCCCCCCCGTGTGTGTGTGCATGTTGTGTGTGTGCTTCTGTGTACATGTCACAGAGTACAGCATTCCGAGAGCAGCTCATGAGAGTTATTTCTCTTCTTCTGCCGTATGGGTTCTGGACACAAAGCGCACATTGTCGCCTTTACCTGCTGAGCCACATCACTGTTCCTGCTTTATAACCTTAAAAAATATGCTCTAGGCTAGGCATAGTGAGATGTACCTATAACCCCCATATTGGGAAACTGAGGCAGGAGGAACTCAAATTTGAAGCAAGCCTAGATACCCTTTCTCAGAGAAAAAAATCCCAAAACAAACACACAGCAAACAAAACAAAAAATGACCACACACATGCAGTTGTATAAGGTTAAAATTTTGTACCAAGACTAATAACAGATCTATTTGAAAAACATCAAGTTCTTCTTATCTATGAAATTGTATGCCATCAAAGGCATAGTTAACCTCCATCGGGTATCCAATTTGTGTAAAGGTAAATGTTATGTCCTGAAATTTATTTCTTTATTTTATTAACTTATTTAATCTATTGTAAAGCATCCATAAAAGGCAACATTTTAAACACAGCAGTAGACACGCAAATACCAAATAGTATTTACCATGAAAGAAGCTAAGGAAGCTTGATTTTAGTCAAATAAACACTATCTCAGCCCATTTTCTGTTGCCAGTGATGTAATACAACGAGACAGGTAAGTTATAAAGAAAAGATGTTTATTCATCAATCAGGAGTCTAAGGTCAAGGGCCTGTACCTGCTGGCTGTCTTCTTCCTGGCAGAATTCCGGGGCCGCTCATGGCATTATGTGGTGAGCAGGAAAGACTTAGTCATGTGACGTTTATAGCAGACCTACTGTGGGAACAATCCACTAATCAGTTATTTGCATTCATGATAATGAATAAATTGAATCGTCATCCATTAATGAGAACAAGGCCTCCATAACTTCCTAAGCATTCTACCTAGTGAGTAAAAAAGCTGGCTGGCTCACCCCCATCACCACCAGGATCTGAACTGTTCTGTCTTCCAGCGGTAATGCCTTCCTGCAACTGTGCCTGAGAAAGGACTCCTTCTGTCCCCTCAGCTGTGTATCACAGCAAGGAGAAAGCAAGCACTCTCGTGCATCAAACAGGGACTCTCCAAAACTCACTTTATTTGTATGTGTTTCTCCTGTCCCCTTCATTAAAGCATCAACTCCATGAAACTCATAACCTTGACTTCATTTACGCTGAATCCCCCCATGCTTAGAACACCAAAGTGTGCAAGAAGTAGCTCCGTGGAGACTCTTCACTGAAAACCCTGCAGCAGTGGTCTACTTGAAAGTTATTCTTATCCCCTGGCCATTTGCATCATGAAGTCAATAGGACGTGTTTGGTTGTCCCAGCGTGCTCTGGGGATATGCAGATGTCAGCATTAATTGGTCAGGGCTTCGTGGAGAAAAGAAATGGAGCTGATGGAAAGTCCCTGGGAAAGCTGCCAGACCTCCCAACTCCCCAGAGACCTTGCTCTGCTTTCTCCCTTGACTTTCAGTCCATGACAACCTCTACAACATCACAGCCACGCCCGCACCAGGTACTTGCCTGTGCATTGCCGATTTTCATCAATGCCACAATTCCCAACAGAGAGAAATCATAAATTATCCCCAAGCCTATGACTCAGCCCTAGTCTCCTGGGCCACCATATTTCCTCCCCGCTCCCCTTGCTATACCACAGAAATGCTGTGTGGCCAGAGAGACTTTCACAATATTATATTACAGCTGTGATTGTTTCTAGCAAATCCACTTGGACCCAAACCCTATAGGGCAGGATCTATTGGCAAGGTGCAAAGCCTTGGTTTCAGGAGGCTACGTCTGGGAAATGGAATCCCAAGAGCAGAGCCCCTGAACCTTAAAAACAAACAAACAAACAAAACAAAACAAAAACAAACACAAACACAAACACAAACACAAACACAAACACAAACACAAACACAAACAAACAAAAACAGGAGTGTGTTGCTCACCATGAACTGTAACAGGGCTTCAGGACTCCTAATTGAAGACGTTCAGACAGCCCGTGAGGTTGAATTACTCACGACTGCTTCAGCTAGGATAAGGGTGCTCTGCCACTTCCTGATTACCAGAGCAGGGACTAGACTTACTGATCACCAAATGGGGAAACCAAGAGAGCCTCTGCCACCCCAATGCTGTGCGGGTAAACAGTAGATGCTGACACTCGTGCTCACTCTCCCTCCACCAATCACTGTCCATGAGTACCAGTGTGGCAGGCCCTCTGCTAAGAGGTACAGACACGGCCCTTCATCACCACCATATCCTTGTGTGATAAGGATACGAGACAGACTAAAAAGTGAGCGGGAAGAGTGGTATTGTGGAGGAAGCTGAGCAGGCGTACACAAGTTCCCATCCTGTTGGAGGACAATAGGCAGGCAGCTCTGGAGGAACAGCTGCATAGACAGGTTAGGGAAAACCTTTTTCTGGAATCCTTGAGCAATGCCCTCCAACTCCAGGGGGTGGGGGTGGGGGTAATCAGTCCATACTTGCACCTGGAAAGAACATTTCTAAGAACCAGGGATCTACACCAAAGGAGACGAGGTTTCGCCTCTAGGTACACCAATCAAATTGCATTCCTTCAAACACAGCTCTTTCAGGGCAAAATATCCAGCATGTTTTGAAGCAGCCCCTGCAAGGCATGAAGCTCATTTCTATAGTAAATGAGAGAGAAAAGATAAAGGAGCAGACATCCCAGGAGAAAATCCAATGGAGATGGCTGCTGTAGGATCAAGTTCCCACAACAAAAGGCGTTTGTAGAGAGACAACTGAATGAACTAGTGAACTAGTAGCCGTGCAGGTGGAAGATATAGCAGCAATGGGGGTAGGGGGGCCAGGGGTAGGATGGGGGTACTGAAGAGGAGCGCCCAGGCCCTGGGGTTGTCAGACAAGTAGGTTAGCTTTGACTTGGGTCTTCGTGGCCATAGATAGAGCCAGTAGCAGGGAGTGGGGGGGCTGAGAGACTAGAGGGGTGGGGTGGGGGGAAATCACAGCAGCTCACTCTGGAAACTTACAAGCTGTTGCTGAGAATGCTGAAAGACCAGCTGAAGGAGGAAGTGGTTTCAAGATGCCCCAGTAGTGGGAGGAAATGACCGTGGTGGGTACTGCCTCTGTGGGACTGTAATCCTAGCAAAGAACAGGGTCATTTCATTGATTGTGTTGATCCATGGAGGAATATTGCTAGACTCTGTGATCTTGCTCTGACACTGAGGGTCACATTCTAGTGAATCACTTCTCTGTCTGTCTGGGTGTCAAAAACACAGTACCTCTTCCCCCAACAAAGTCTATACTAATTTAAATTCTACTTTTAAAAAGTTGCAAAAATATTTGGGGAGCTTTTTTCATAAAGTCTTTTGCCATTGGTTTCTCTAGTAGCATTTGAAATTTTAAGATAATAAGTTAATTAAAATATGTACTTTAGTTTTAGGACATTTATTTATTTATTTATTTTTTAGCCCATGCAATGTTGGAGCTCAAAAAGTACCTTTTGTGTGCTCCATCTGTTCGTTCTCCACAACAGAACTGGGGATTTTATTTTAAATTTGCATAGATTTTTATTGGGTGGAGTTGAAATTTTTGTGTTTGGACTGGTCACTTGTCAAACTGTAAGCCTTGGTCTTACATCTTATATTGGGTTTGAATTTTGACTTGAGTTTTACTTGGAACAAGCCATGTTTATGCCATAGCAAGGCCTACAGGTGCTACAGTCTTAAAGGTGCCAGAAGACATTTGTAGGCGTGAGAGTCACAGGAAAGCCTAATGCTTGAACTGAAAGCTGAAAGCAAAGTCCTTGATCCCTGTCCAAAGGGGATGAAGGGAAGAAAGGCAGGTTCAGGAACTCGCTTAGGACTAATCTCTGCCTTTAATAACCATTGCTCAGGAAACAAGTGGGTGCTGTGGGTTAAATGGTGGCCCACGTCCACTTGGGTCTTGGGCCACTCAGTGAGGTGGGATGTAGTAGTTTTGACTGCGCACCCCACACCGACACTGAGTGGGCATCGGGCTGTGAGAAACCGTGGGACCCTGCTCCGTGGGTGGGGGAGTATAGTCTGAGGTCCCTGGGACTGTCGGAATTGGCTCAGGGGTCCCCAGACCTGCATGGAGGCCGGGGATGGCAAGTTCTATGACTCTTGGGCACCACAGACACCGCTGGATGCCTCAGAAGAGCTGAGAGCAGAGTGGAGGGTTGAGGGGCTGGCTCTAGCCTGGAGCCGAAGGGAAAGGGGGGAAGAGAGCTCTCTGACTGGGTCCTGCTGGGAGGGGAGAGATCTTGGCTTGTTTAGTAGGCGGCTTGGCTTGGTGGAATTGATGGCTGGGAGCACAGAGAAATCTCCTGCGGGAGACTAGACATGGCTCTTTAGAGGAAGACCTGCGCCGTTGTTCCCCACGGCAGATTCCCGATGAGAAGAGACAGTCTACGGTTTTAAGACATTTATTGTCATGGCAGAGAGTGGTGGTGAGAAAACCATACCCCACTTTCTCAGGGTGGTCCTGAGGTTAAATACCTTTTGCACAAGGGAGAAGTGTCTGGGAAGGAGAGTTTAATTGGCTAAGCTCACTAGGGCTTTATATAGCTCATTAAATGGAGATCTGTCTTGAGGCTATGTGATCTGTGGTCACTGTCTTCTGCCTGTGGAGGGGCTTGGGGCATTGCCCTTACGTGACTGATGATCACAGAATTATGGAGGGCTGAGGTCTAGTGTCAGGAGCCTAGTGTCTAGGAGTGTGGCAAAAAATTCCTACCATTCCTTGCAGGATCACCTGCTGGGTCACCAGGTGTTTTAAACCTAGTTCAACCAGAAACCAGGCTGCCTTTAATGGTCCCACAGTCCCCGAGAGAATGCAAACATCTACTATGCAAACATTTTCTAATTTGTATTTACTTATTTATATTTTCACATGCCTGTTTACCCACAATATGTTTTTCTTTCTTCCTGCTTGTTTGTTTGTGATGGGAGCAGGGAGTGCACGTGAGTATGCACAGATGTGCAGGTCAGTGGATAACTGGTAGGAGTCAGGCCTCTCCTTTACATCTTGTTTGATATGGGGAGGGCATCTGTGTGAGCTGCAGGAAGCAGGTAAGCTGTTGGGTGAGCCTCTGATGTCACAGATGTTTATGCTATTGCATCTAGCTTTTACATGGGTTCTGGGGGTGTGAATTCAGCCCATCCCCACTGTCCCCATACTGTGTCCCCAAACCCAGCGCTGGGTGTTTCTTAAGCCTTTGTCTGAGTCCTAACAGTCCTCTAAATGTTGATGAGTGCCCTTAAGTGATTAAAAAATATGACTGTTTTAAAGCATAAAAATCGCTCCAGAAAAGTAGCTCGGTAACAATAGAAACCTGGACTTCAGCTTGTGTTCACAGTTCTCTGCTATGGAGCGTTGGAGCCCAGCGACTGCCTTGAGCAAAGGAACTGGAGAGAGTGGTGAGGCCCCATCAGGACCTTGGGAGAAAAGGAAAATGAGAGCCAGGACTGTAACATAGCTCTCTTACGTATCATCATTTCCAGCCAGTTTGCTATTGATGATGATAACATTGCCTCATGTTTTCTCAGACCCATTTGTAGTCTAGGCACTTGTCAAATCTTTTTCTATGGATTATTTCCAGTAACCACCGTGCCATCCCTGCAAGGCAGAAAAATCTTTGACTTCTCATTGTATTGATGGCTAATTGGGACCGCCCCAGTCATGTTTATTGTTCTCATTCCTCGTTGGATATCCTCCAGCAAACAAAACACGTCCTTCAATGCATTAAAAAAGAATCCTAAGAAGTGATTTAGTTGCAAGTTAGCACAGACCTTAAATTTAAATATTACAAATTCTTAAATTATCAAAATTCATTAGCTCAGTTGAGCATGAACACATTGCAAATATACCTTGGGCTAGGAACAAATTGCTTACATCTTTTATGTATTTGTGAAAACAGAACATCCTGCTTTTGAATTTGTTATAACAATAAATACTCCGACAATGACCCATATTTGAAAAGGAGACTTAAATATAACTACTAAGAAAAGAAAGGTAGAGCTTCCTCCCTCTACATCACACCTGATTCTATGAACTCCTCCTGGAGCCAGGCAAGTTCTGACTGAGCATTCTCAAGAACTTCCAACTACACAAAGCTCAGGGTATGATGTGTATGTGAGGGCAGTTGTCCATGGGAGACCAGAGGTAGTGGATCCCCTTGGAGATGGAGTTATAGAGGTTACTAGCCACCCAAGATGGGTCCTCGTATCCTGCCAAGCTTGGGTCCTCTGCTCTTAGCCATTGAGCCATCTCTTGAGCTCCAAAGAACCCAGATTTCCCCTTTCTCATAGCATGGTTCTCTGGGATGTTAGGTGAAATGAATGCCAAGAGACCAAGATGGTAGCCAGGGTGTGGAGACTGTAAGCTAGGGGCTGAGAATACTTCAAAACGTTTCCCACTTGGGACTAAAGGATGTTTTTAGTAGGCAACTGGCAAAGGCAAATACGATAAAATTGTGATCGGTGTTATAGCTCATTTATAGTGTACAATCTCAATATGGGTGAGATCCCGGGTTCAGTCTCCAGTGAGTTCCCCCCAAACATAACAAAAACCAAAGATATTTACTTAATTGTGTTTTGTGCATATTCCTGAAGAAGTGGAAGATAATGAAACTCTTTATGTATGAAAGTTTCTCTAGTTATTTTATATACAGAAGATTCAATAGAAGTTTGTCCACCATAGCTTTGATCACTAAGGCCACTTGATAGACTCAAGGTTGCTAAGCAGCAACCCAAAAGGAGACAATGACATCAAGGACTCAACTAAGCCTTGACAGGAGCTGTGTAGTTACATAAACATCTGTCAATTGGGTAGGTTGTTTACTATGAAGAAAAATGTACTACTGTTTCATCTCCTACTTTTCCCATGGTCATAAAAGTGAAAGAAAAGTGAATTTAAGACTTAGAACCCGTTCATTTCTCATCTGTCCCCTTTGAAAATGGCTGTTTGACATCTGTATGCCCCTCCCCACAAAACATTTCTGGAATGGGCAATACACTCAGGCATGAGGACCTAAGGATGCAAGTTCATAGCCTGCAGGGTCAGGGGAGATGGTCATCCCAGTCACCATGAAGAACACACAGAAGCACCCACAATGGAAGCAAAGGGTAGGGGTAAGTCTGATCCATACTGAGTTATGACCCACTGGGCTTCAAAATTCCAAGAAGCTATACCTCTACCATAGAGTACCTGTGGGCGGGACCTTTGAAGCCTGATCTACCTTTCTAGCTAATAGGAAGGGAAAGCAGTGACATTAATTTACTGTCCTGTAACTTCTATAACTGTTGAGGTACCCAGTAGAGGTTAATCTGGCCAGTGCAGAAGACTAGAGGGCACCTCTGGTGTATACAATGAGATAATAGCTAACCTGAGCTTTTAACTCTGAGGCCTAGGTAACACCAGACACACCCACCCGTGCATAGCTTAACTTAATACCCTGTGCTGGTGAATCTTGATTAATCAACTTGACTGGACTAAGATAAATGCCCAGATGAGAGAAATAGAGCTATGGGTGTGTCTGTGAAGATGTTTCTAGAGACAGGTCCTTGGGCCTAGTTGGATCTAATGGATGAATCCTTTGCACTCACACAATACAATGGAATGAAGGGAGTCTAACAATGACAGCATTATTGGGAAGCGATAACAGGGAGGAGCTGGCTCCTCGTTGGAGGAAGTGGGGCCCTGGAGTGATGTTCTTAGATATGGAAGAGAAAGATGTGGATAGATCTTTCTCTTGCCCCTTCTAGAAACCTGTCTTTCTGGGCTTCCTGGCTGCGTGAGTTTAAGAGCTCTGTTCCACATGTTCCTGCTGCTAAGATGTCCTGCCACACCGTAGGCCCCAAATCAATGGCAACAGCCACAGTCGACAAAAGCCCCCCTGAAACTGTGAGCCAAGGTAAATATTTCCTCTCTGTGACCTGTTTCTGTCTGATGTTTGTTAACAGCCACACACACAAACCCAGTAACTACATTCTACCCTTCCCAATCACCCTATGAGGAAGCCGACAATGTCCCCACTGCCCAATGTACAATAGGAACACTGAACTCCTGAGAGTTATTATCACATTAACAGGGCATGGTCTTCTGTATCTACTCTCTTGATGCACTCCTGCTTCAGACATTATTAAGCATAACAAACATCTAACATGATTAAAACCACACTATCATATGCCAGTTCCTTCTAGCTGAAAGACTTCCCAGTCTGTGCATAGCACTGAAGTAATACTATGCAAGAGACAGTTTATAGTATAATCAGAAAGATATGCAATATCCTAGTAATTTCTCATAATGGAATCTGGTATGGTCAAGCTACTAGTAGTTATGTTAAAATATCCAGAAGAAGAAAGAAAAAGTCCAAGATGGCAGCGTGGTGTGCTTTTTCCTTGGATGGCTAAGATGGTTTAACAAAAGTAGACTGAGCTGCACTTCAAGAAGTTGTACAAGCTTACTCTGGCCTCTCCTTCTAAACAACTTTGGCAGCTCCTTCTGACCTTGTAACAGTTCAAACATTTAAACAGAAAGACACCCATGAGCACCCCGAGAAGAACAGCACTGAACTCACAGTTTTAAACATTATATCTAAAATAACCAGAAAAGCTGCAGTTATTCTGAAAATGTTTGTGCTGGGAGCTCTCGGTCTCTTGGCAACAGCAAGGCACCCAAAGGGGAGTAGGAATCAGGAAACTGTTGCCAGGAGAGGACTGTACACTTTCTGTATGCAGAGGACGGCCAAGAGTTGGGAGGGATGGTGGGCACGGAGAAGTGTTTGTGGAAGGACCAGTGTTATCCTGTAGTCGGAGGCCTAAAGGGAAGAGAATTCCTGGGAAGCTCAAAACCTTTATTAGTTCTCTGTAACTGGAGATTGGTGCTCCAGAAAGGGTGGAGCTGAAGGAAGAGACAACCTGGGTTCATTCCTTGGCCAGCAGGAAGCCATTAAAGTGTTTTGGTAAATGCTAATTGTATCTATTTGCTGGACTTAGTTTAAGGATTCATGTTTATAATGTGCATTTAAAGCCTTAAAAGAAAAAAAATGTCAAGGTGTTTATATCTCTTCTCCCAGACGACAAGTGCGAACACCATCCTTAACAGCTCAGCCGACTCCAGGATCTTTCAGCTCTGAAAGGCCTCCAGACCTACCCTCCGAAGAAGTCTAAATCATCCACTAAAAGGCTAAGTCTTAAATAGCCCGTGCCCACTTGCCTGTAAACGACTTCAGGGGAATCATACCTTCAAATATGCTTTCACCCATAAGTTCTGTAAAACAACCAAACCATCGCTGGATTGTCAACTTTCTATAATGTCCCAGGCTACCCGGTAACAAGGAGGAAGGGTATACCTAACATCCGCTGATAATTTGCCAACCACACAACAAGCCAGGCAGCTTGTTATCCACAGACTTACCACACAGCAAAGCACACCTGTAGGAAACACCAGGCGAAGTATGGAAAAACCCACTGCTGAAAGGAAAACAAACACACACAAAAACTGAACCCCTGTAATACGCCAGTGTATTCAAAGCTTTGCCAGAAAAAAAAAAAAAGAACACACACACACACACACACACACACCAATGAGTATTATCTCACCTTCCCCTTAGCCTTATGGCTGGATGATTAAGAATGCCTCTTTCTAGAAGATTTAGGCATGCCTATTCATCTAACAAATTTGACTTAGCTTCTGTTTTGATCTGAGCATTGTGGTAGGCAGCCTAAAGAAAGGAATTAATAAGCGCCATTGCCTGCCTTTGAATTGCTCACCATGACAAAAGGAGGCACAGACAGCAGTAACCAACCTGTCCAAACACACAAGGCATTACTGGAAACTATGAAATATATGTTGTCTCCAGGGCCAGGATCATAATTTTAAAATAAATAAATAAACAAACAGGACTTCCCAGCTGCAAATCCTCATAAACAATCGCTTTCCCCCAGGACAACAGTCAATCTTTAGTAAGAAAAACAGGAAGCATCCAATTCAGGCTCCCGGTGGAAGGATGCAGGCTGAATATTCATTAGGGTGGGGGGTGGATGGGAGCAGGAGAAGGGAAATGGCAGGCAGCCAGGGACGCTCACTGCATCCCATCTCTCAAACTATCGAGATGCGTTTTTTTTTTCCTACAGCCTCCTTGGAAGAAGGACAGTGAAACTGTCCTGTTGTGATATGAAATATGACCACAATAACCAGGTTAGATAATAAACTATTCTTTATTTGCTAATAATTGTCAGCTCACAGGGTCTGTACATGTATTAACATTGAAACATATAAAAAAAAAATGAAAGAAACGTTTGCTTTCTACGGCCGTCGTCGCCTAAGGGGAATAAAAAGAATTGGAGGCTGCATAAAACTGTAATTATGATGCAACACAGCCAGGAGAGCTAACAAAGAATCTGCTTTCCCTTTGTGTTGTTAACTGAGTTAGTTCTTCCACTTTCCGCTGCTGACAATGCTAACACTGGGCTTCGCTGAATGGTGGGTGCACAGGTAAGCCTAGGGCCAGATGGCCTGAGAGGCAATATATACAGTTGTGCTATAAACATGGGTCAGTAGGCTGACTCTAGAAAGAGATTGGGCATCATTTTCCCTTCATTTCTCCGAAAAGAAAAGGAAGACATGTTTATGAGCAGTATAATTAACAGTTGGATACCTTGTTGAATTAAGACATTATCACTGGATGAAGTTTTTTTAAAGGGGCAGCTAAAAAACTCCAAAGGCAAGTGACATGCTATTTCTCCTTTGGTGAAATTAGCCAATTAAAGTCAGATTTAAATGTGTGTGTATGTATGTGTGTGTGTGTGTGTATATATATATATATATATATATATATATATATATATATATATGCATATATATATGCAGGTTTATTGCAAAGCTGCAGTCAGGTGTGTTCACTGGCCCCTATGACTGAGGCCATAAAAGTCACCATGGAAAGGGAAAGCGAGCAGAGGGGGACAAAAAGAGAGAGTTCAGACAAAGAGAAGGAGAGAAAGGAGAGACCAAAATGTCTGGATTATATAGGGAAGAGCCTCTGACAGAAGGGCAGCCCAGTCACTGGGCTGAAAAGTTCCGAGTTGGGAGCAGGGCATGCCATGTAGGGACTGCGGGATGCTGGGAGAACATGGACACCAGATCTGCTTTGGTATGTAAAATATGTCCTAGGGTATGAAATCAAACAGTGACCCAGTGGGGAAGAAAAACGGACTTTATGATAAGAACTGAAAAATACTTGCTGGCAATGTTGAAGTAGAAGTTAAATGTATTTGGCTGAATTTCATAAAGGAAATCAATGTTCCCATTAGCTAAATCTAAGGTCATCTGAGTTCGTTTTCTAGTCCTTGACAATGTATAAGCTCCAACACCCCCATTCTTTCAGAGTGAGTCACAGCTGCCTCACCTTCCTTCCACCCCGCCTCTAGCCAGCATCCTTCCAACTCCCAGACGTGCACACAACTTTTTGTGTTCAAGTTTTTCCTCCCACATCTTCCTGGGGGAATAGGAGAGGGTGTGGCAGTGCTGGTCTGATTCCCTTACAGTTCCACTCTGGGGTCAGTCCCTCCTCTAGCTTTTAATGGGTGGCCATTCAGACTGTGCTGGTTCCAGTGAGGTGGAGAAAGGTCCATGAGGCAATGCCACTACATCTGATATCACCTCCTCCCCCAAATGATACTCAAGTGAAACTTCCCTCTCTCCCCACCCCCACAATATGTAGATGAAACCAATGTCTTCCTTCTCCGTCCAGACTCATAACTAGAACCTAGATATGAAGGAGACCCGAGAAAGCCATCAGCTGGAAGCAAACAGTGGTGTGGTATTGAAAAATATAGAGAGGTATGAAATGTTGTAAATAGTTTGGGCAATGAGAATTAAACCCTGGATCCACACACATGCTAGGCAAGGACTCCACCCACTCACGAATTTTGATTTGGTTGATTTGTTTGATGAATGCAAGGATCAAGGGCTTAGTATCTACACTTTCATTGAGGTTCCCTAACTCCCTTTCCTCACATCCTTCTGTCTTAGCCCTTCATATTTGCTCTCTCAAAAAGGGTACCATCTACAGAGAGGAAAGATGAAGGTTACAGAGCTCCATAACAGAGCCCCATGGGTTCTGTCTTCAAATAATAAAATATGTGCAACCTGGAGGGGACTTCTCCACAGTCTTTCTGGTACTTTGAATGAGAATAGCACACCCACCCCCCAATATAGGCTCATGTATTTGAATGGTTATCACCAGTGGTAGTATTTGAGAAGAATTAGAAGGTGTGGTCTTCTCTCTCTCTCTCTCTCTCTCTCTCTCTCTCTCTCTCTCTCTCTCTCTCTCTCTCTCTCTCTCTCTCTCTCTCTGCCTATGGATCAGGATGTAGCACTCAGCCTACTACTCCAGCATCATGTGTGCTGCCATGATGATAACAGGACTACACCTCTGAAACTGTAAGCTAGTTCCTAATTGAATGCTTCCTTTTCTAAGAGTTGCCTTTGTCGTGGTGTCTCTTCACAGCAATAGAGCAGTAACTATGACAGTCCTCTTCCCAAAGCGAGAAATCTCACTCTTCTGAGCCACCCACCACCCAGCCCTTTCTCCACTTGAATGTGAGGACAGCAGTGGGCACATTTATGTGTCATACTGACTTAGAATTCTGAGCTGCCTCTTCCTACGTGATGGCCCGTTTTTGTCTATGCCACTTTGTGATGCTCTTCTTACATGCTTCCGGTAGAATCTTGACACGAAGTGTATCTTGTCATCACTTAGATGAGATCCAGAGCCACCAAGACATCTTCCCTACACCTGAACCCTTCAACACAGCAAAGCCAGATCTCCGGTGGCATGTCTGTCCTTCATACCTTGCATCTTGTTTGTGGAGTCTTGGAAGCTTACCTTTGACATTACAGTCTAGACATTTACATAAGAACTTATGAACACAGTGTTTTTCAAAGCATACTTTGGCATTTCATGTCATGAAAATAAAAGATGTAGGTTAATATCCGAACCATTCTCTTGTCAGTAGGTTTTAATAAGGTTAATTCCAACATGGGGTGGATGGATGGGTGGAGGGACTGGATGGGTAGGGGAACAGGAAGGATTATGTGTAGGGAGGAGAGAGAGAGGAGGAGGAATGGGGGGGAGAGAGGAGGAATGGGGGAGGCTGGGGGAAATCCCTGGGATGAGCTAGAAACCTAAGACAATGTAAACTTACAGAAATCTATGAGAGTGACCCTAGCTAAGACTTCTAGCAGTGGGGGATATGGAGCCTGAAACAGTCACCTCCTGTAACCAGGAAAGACTTCCAATGGAGGATCTGGGACACTAACCCAGGTACAAAAATCTTCTACCCACAATTTGTACTGGTTATAAGGTATACAAGAGTAAAGATAAAGCAGAAATTGAAAACATGGCCAACCATAGATTGGCCCAGCTTGAGAGCCATCCCATGAGAGTCCACTCATGACACCATTAATGATATTCTTCTATACTTGCAGACAGGAAGCTTTACCCAGCAGCTGATGAAAACAGATGCAGAGACCCACAGCCAAACATTAGGTGGAACTTGAGGAATCCTATGGAAAAGTGGGAGGAAAGATGGAGGGAGCCAGAGGGGTCAATTACACCAAAGAAAACTGACAGAGTCAACTAAGAAGGGCCCATAGGAGCCCACAGATAATGAACCACCAACCAAGAGCATGCATGGGAGAGACCTAGGCCCTTGGGCACAGATGTAACATTTGTGTATCTTGGTCTTTGTGTGGGACTCCTAACGGCAGAAGCAGGGGCTGTCTCTGACTCTGTTTACAGCTTTTGTGTTCCTTTCCCCTAATGGCCATGATAGATGTACCTAGTCCTACTGCAACTTGATATTCTGAGGAGGGTTAATATCCATGGGAGGCCTCACCTTTTCTGAGGAGGAAAGGGCATGGGGGGGGGAGGGGGGAAGAGAAAAGACTGGAAGGAGAGAAGAGGGGACGTTTTGATAGAGATGTAAAGTAAATAAATAATTTTTTTTAATTGGCAATTTCAATATTAGAGTGGAAGACAACATTGTGTATCATTCAACAGCCTCTAAGCAGCTCCTCAGATGTGGCCATTCTGCCTCTGGAACCCAAAGGCTTCCAGACCATTGACTAGGATAGGCAATTTACCAATTGTCTTAGTTAGGGTTTTACTGCTGTAAACAGACACCATGACCAGTGCAAGTCTTATAAAGGACAACATTTAATTGGGGCTGGCTTACAAGTTCAGAGGTTTAGTCCATTATCATCAAGGTGGGAACATGGCAACGTCCAGGTAGGCATGGTGCAGGCAGAGCTGAGAGTTCTACATCTTCATCTGAAGGCTGCTAGCTTCCAGGCAGCTAGGATGAGGGTCTTAAAACCCACATCCACAGTGATACATCTATTCCGACAAGGCTACACCTCCAAATAGTGCTACTCTCTGGGCCAAGCATATATAAACTATCCCACCAATTGTCAGAGTTAGCATTTATTTGCCCTTCCACACAACTTCACAAAGAATTATTTTCCAATAAATTATTTAATCTATCTGGGACCTGCTTTCCCTATCTATAAAACAGCTGTGACTAAAACGAAGATGCATAGAGAGAATAGAACCCTTCAAGGATCTACAAACTTTCTGAGCTCCTGAGAGAAGGTGAACGTATAGTGATCATCAAACTTCTGTAACAAAACAGCAAAATCTGGCTGGTCAAAACCACAGAAATTTATTCTTTCATAATTCTGGAGGCCTGGGGTTTGGGGTCTGGGGTCAAGGCCTTGACAGAGTCCTGCTTCCTCTGGAGGTGTTCTAGAAGGGCCTTAACCAGGCCTGTTATCCAGAGGCCTCCAGAAGTCATTTAGTTCAAGTGAGCATGAACCCAGTATTTATACGGAGTTCTCCATGTGTAAATGGCTGCCTCTTCTTGTGTGTATGTGCATATTCATATGTATGTGCACATATGTGCATGAGTTTGTAAGCTGAGGTTGGCTTCAGATTTCTTCCCCAATTATACAATATTCTTTTTATGCATATATTTGACTGGGGGACTATCCAATTTCAAGGGACCTGAGGCTAGTGCCTTCTTCACATTTGCACCTCCATATGATACCATGCACACAAACACAGACACCACACACACAAACACAGACACCATACACACAAACACAGACACCACACACAAAGATGCTATACATAAGCATAAAGATACCTCACCCAGGAACACACAAACACTAACAACATAACACAGACAACACAAATAAGTAGATACCATACACAAACACAGAGACGCCCTACACAAACACACAGAGAGACTCACATAGGTGCTACACACACAAACATAGAGACACCACAAAGCTATACATGTGTGATACTGCAAACTCACACAAAGATACCCACCCACTGCTCATTGATAGCCCGCCCAGTGTGGTGCTGTGCCCGCTAGGTCATAGACGCACATGGAGAATGAATTTAGCAGCCCTGCTCCGATGACTGCCCTTCTAGAATCTCATGCAGTCACACAAATGCACAATAGGCACACAGTTGCAACCACTGAAGCTTTTCTTGTACATAATAGGATGGGAAAAATCCATAATTCCTGGGGTTAGGAAATGTTCAAAGAGTTTACCGATTACCCATGCTGCCAAATGTGAGTCAGCTGCTTTTCTTTTAAAAAGGACCTGATTCTGCAGATGTTGCAGTGTCCTTGGAAAAATACCCTCCAAATGACTGCTGAGAGGGAAAAGCAGGATATTCAATGACAAGTAAATGCTAAAATTCTCCAAAATGCTTTTTATCTCTTAATTTTAAGTTATTAGGATGTGAATTCCTCCGTAAGGTCCTTGTGTGCATTCTTAAGTTTTCTATAATGAATAGGACCTAACTTTGAAATTAAAAACAAAATAAAATAAAAATCAAGAGCCCTGGGAGCAAGGGAAGGCTCTCTCATACTTCCCCCCTCCCCTTCCTTCACGGGTTCCCGACTCTACCTCTGCCACTTCAAAAACAGACAGTACTATATGTGCAAGCTGCCCCATGTCAAATGTGCTTTTCTTTAGTAGGAGAGGATGCTGTGCGCTCACTCCTCTCTGCTTCCTCCTGCTCTCTGCCTGCTCCTACCTCCTGCCCAGAGAGTCACAATTTGACTCCACAGAGACCTGCTGAGGTTCAACCTCTCTTAGCCAGAGTTCAATTCTAGCAGAATGTGGAGGGGTTGATCAGGGACAAGGACCTCTGTGGCACTCTTCCAGTCAGGCAGTAATGGTAGAAGCACACAGAGTCTTCCCACATGCTTGGAATCCTGGCTCTGAGCTGGAAGCTGCACAATTCTGTTTATCCTCTTGTTAGGCCAAACATGAAATGGCTTGAGCTGAAGGAAGTGGCACAGATGTCATTATTTATGAGAGTCACAAGATGTATCCGTAACTTCGATCCCTGTATCAACCTAACTTTTAAGTCCAATGCACACAGCAGCAGATGAAACTGCTGGAGTGTGGACACCCACGTAGGCCCACAGGGTGGGCGTCTCCTTCCTGGTATACATGGGGATAAGCAGGCTGGAGGGCAGGCGGGAGAACAAGGGAGCAGCCTTCCTTTCTAGATGTATGATTGATTGTTTAGAGTCACATAGCCAGAAAGAGGAAAGTCTGGTTAATAGGCCTTAGATTCCCATCTTTGCAGGCCTTTCTTCTCAGCAAGACAAGAATGTGAAAGGGGGCTACTGCTGAAGGCTCTTCCAGCCTATTGTCTCCAGCCTTTACACTACAAGACTTGCTCAGTATAATACCCTGTGACTGTTGCTGTTTTGTATTCTTTCTCTTGCCCTCTTTCCAAAAGCCTCTGCCTCTCCTTCCCGTTCCTCCACAGACAACGAACCATTTAACAAGGACCGGTGGCTTTGTTCCACCTATTCTAATGTCTCTGGATGAAACACCACAGGGCCATCTCTGATGAATATTAACATCAAGCCTCTGTCCTCCCTGGTGGCATCAGTCTCGCCTCGAGTTTCACCCCTGAAATGGCCTCCTCCTGCCTGTCTTCTCTTCCTCTTTCTCACACCCCCACAAGAGCTCCTTTCCACCTACTCTCCCTGCACCCATACTTGTCTCCTTTCCCAGACACAGGCAAGGTGTCCCCACCCAAGACAAAGAAAGGCTCCTTTGTTATACCTGCAAGATCCTAAATATTATCACCATTAAATTACTGCCATCCTCCAGGCTAACTTCTTGGCAACAGCTCCTCTCCAGTTAAATAGGCTGAACGTTTTCCCAGAGTGGCTGCTTCCATTGGGGATAATTTGTGAATGGAGACTAATTTGGGGTGTTGCCACTGGTATAAAGAGGTGACTTCAAGGTAGCTGAGCCTTAAAAGACAAACAGTGTATGGAGGGAGAAGGGTACAAATTTCCTGACGGCATAGATCATTTTTGGGAACAGACATCCATCTCAGATTTAGTGTCATTGGCACAAACCAGTGGGCTGCATTATTAACTGGCTAGGATTCAATTCATCTCCCTTTTACTTTTCTTTCTTTTTTCTTTCTAGTACAAGGAGAGCAAGGTCACATTCATGATGTCAGGAATTATTCTCTTGGTGTGTGGTCAGATAAAAGCGTGACTTCAGTGTTTCAGCAGGTTCAGCCAGGACTGCCTCGTAGACCTACAGAGGTGTTAGAACATCTTGACTTCTGAATTAGGTCCTGATCTAAACATGAGAGCAATGTTTTCCATACCTGGAGCAACAGCCCCAGCAGGGCTGTCCACTCCTAGCCTTTGTGGGAATCTTGAGTTGTGCTGTTTGCCTCCAAAGTTACCTGGTCAGATGGTAACCTAGTTTTCTCAGAATGTTCTCATGAGAAGTGGCTAGATGTTGGTTGCTTGTGTGCCCACTGCTGTGGTTCTTTGGAGTAGGCTGTTTTGGCTACCAAGTTTATGAAGTGGGTGGGGAGTGGGGGGTGGGATGGAATAAATGACAGCTTGCTTGTCATCTCTCTCCGTTTTAGAACTGCTGGGAAGCTAATGCTGCTCACAAGTCTTAACATGGGGAATGATATTTAGAAGATCCGTTGCTTTCCAGAAGAGCTAAGGTACCAAGAAAAGGTACTTACCACAGGGCCGAGGGAAGTGGACAAACTAAAATCTGAGGTAAAGAAAAAAAATCCACAGACACAAATTGTTGTGTTTTGTAAAAAAGGAAAGGAAGTCAGGGGTGTGTTTGGTAGAGGCATGGTATAGTGTGGGGTAACAGTGTACCTCTGCAGGTCCATACTGAGGCATCCCTTCCTTCTGAGGTGCCAGCCACGATGGATGGGTATAGTATAGAATAGAGTTTGTTTAGTGCATGGGGAAGAGATTTGAGGGGGTAGTAAAGAAGGAGAAAGGGGAATGGGGAGAGAAGGTAAAGAGAGGGAAGAGGGGAGGAAGGGAAGAGGGCAAGAGAGTAAGAGAGTGAGGAGGGGGCAAACAGCCCCTTTTATACTGAGTCAGACATACCTGTCTGTTGCCAGGTAACTGTGGGGCAGTGCCTAGAAGAAATGCTAACACAAATAAATGACAGTATGTCAAACAAGGAGGGGAGAGAAGCCAAGAGGGCACTCCTCACTACAGGAAAACTCTCCTTAAAAAAGAATAAAGGCTGAGCTGGATGGTGGTGGTACACTCTTTTAATCCTAGCACTTGATAGGCAGAAGCAGGCAGAGTGAGTCCCAGGACAGCCAGGTCTACACAGAGAAACCCTGCCTCAAAGCAAAACAAAGATAAATGACACACCTATGTCACACTATTTTGTGACTTTTAATGTGATAGACTGAATAAAAATTATTTGCCCTGTGTATTTTTCCTACCGCCAGCTCCAACATGATTAATATTTGTAAATATCTGTGTTGATATGCAAAATTGCCACTGTATGATATGATGTAAGATATGCACATAGCCACTATAAATCTGTGTAGACATGAGGACTATAAAGTACAGAGGTGGGGACACAGAGGAAATCACAAGAAGAAATTTTATGGACATTTATAGCACTACTAGAAATGGTACCCAAGAGGCCCTGATGACTAAGGTAATGGGATGGGTGGGGGGGAGCTCGGGCTATTTTTTTTGGAGAATTATCGTATCCAGAGCCTTAAAGTTTTCTTATCATCAATATCTCCATGCTGGCATTACCCAATTTGCTCTGATGTTGAAAACTCCTAATGGAAGTTTGAGACTCCTCACTGAAGGATGGGTTTACACTTTAATAATTACAACATGGGCTGATCCCGCAGTGTGACTATCAGAGTACAGTTATGCAAACTTAGATGGCACAGCCCGCAGCTTCCAAAACTGTGAGTCAGGAGCCCATATGAAATCATGTGACTAAAGGTGGGGGTTGGGAACATTTCGGCAACAGTAAAAGGTTTCCGGTTACACAAAAACTGAAAATTCAAACGCAAGCGCATAATGAGCCTTGTGTGTTTCCGGCTGGGTTCACCAGAGTTTCTTTACACAGCTTCCCTGCAGCCTGTGTTCTGAACACACAACCTGCTCACTTTACATTAAACACACCCTCACGTAACCCGGTGCTAACCAATGCAGCCTGAATCCTTCAGCGCAGATTCTAGGATATTGCATGCAACGCAGTGTTTTTGCTGTGTATTATTTAGTGCTTCTTTCTGCCTTTACAGAACCACAATGGTTCGATTACAGAAAACCAAGACATTTAATATTTTCTTACCATCATTCATCAGTATGTGGGTATCACATTAGCATAGTTTGGGATTGTGTTCTGTTAGAATGCTTGACTTTAAAAACTACTGTTTAAGGGGCTTACATGAACTTCATAAAAAGTCCTTGGCATAAGGTTCAGACAGAATGTCCATCAATTTCTGAAATGGCTATGAATACACTTCTGCCATGTGTCCTGTGCATTTACGCAGATCAGTGTCGTCAGCCTGGATGCTTATAAAATTGAAATATCAGTCAACTCTGAAAAATATCAAAAATGCTGTGCACTCCGCAGCATCAAGTGCTCAGTCAAAATTTAATTCTTTATGTAAAAACAAGCACAGGCGTCGGTCTCATTAGCACAAAACTTTGTTTTCATTGTGAATGAGTGGTAAAATTAGTATGCCAAATAATTGGTTTAAAATGGATTCCACTACCAGTAAGTGTTTGTTTTGCTTATCTACTTCATACACTTATCTTCTCAGACAAAAGTGGGGGTCACAAGTGGAAAAAAGTAAAATAATAATAATAATAATTACAGCCTGTTCTACTCTTAGACTCTATGGTGTATACCATTTTGTATGAGACTCTGAAACCAAACCACTATTATGACATGCAAGACTTTTAGATGTATTTGTAATTAAATGTATATATTTTTATTAGTTGTATATCTGTGTTATTATAATTGATATATCATGCATATATGAGGCATAAGATGTGGAGAAAGAGGAACATGTCCTCAGTGCTGGTTGGAGTGAAATCTGGTGGCACCACTGTGGACATCAGTGTGAAGAGTCCTCAGAAGGCTAGAACTAGATCTGCTGTGATTCCACTACCTGCCTGCTGGGCACACACCCAAGGAACCCTATATCCTAGGATAGAAATACCTCTGCATCCATGTTCATTGCTGTTCTCTTCATAGTAGCCAGGGAGTAAAAACATGCTAGATATCTATCAACAGATGAATACATAATGGAAACATGGTACATATACACTGTGGATTTTTTAAAAAATGTATATACTTTTATTTATATGAGTACACTCTAGCTGTCTTTAGACACACCAGAAGAGGGCATCAGATCCCATTACAGATGGTTGTGAACCACCATGTGGTTGCTGGGAATTGAACTCAGGACCTCTAGAAGAGCAGTCAGTGCTCTTAATCACTGAGCCATCTCTCCATCCCCACACAGTGGGATTTTGCTCACCTGTAAAAAATAAAATTATGAGAATTTTATGTAAGTAAAAGGAGCAGGAATCAGTTGCCCTGAGTGAGGAAACAAGAACCAGGCAGACAGAAATCATGTATTCTCTCTCTCATATGTGCATACGAGCTTTTCTTCAGGTGTGTGTTCAAACTTCTTGGCTCATACGCGTCAAAAAAGTAGTAAGGGACCAGACGATGGCGGGGAATTTCATAGGAGGAGGGATAGAACACAGGTAGTGTGAAGGGGAGAGAGGAATAATGGAACAGGAAGGATTAAATGGTATAGAGGGTGGAAGGTAGGAGAGAGGAAGAGTATAGGAAGAGATAGCTAACACGAAGGACATTTGAGAAGGAGATAAGGAAACCTACTTCTGTATGAAGCTTTCTAAAATACAGTCATATCCACCTGTAAAAGGAGTTTCAGTGGAGTTACCCTACAATAGGAAGACCAATCCCTATCCCAGATCTGGGATCGAACAAGATGTCAAATAAAAAGCTCAGGGCTAGGTTTCAGTCCCTTCCTTTTGAGTTATTGATCAGTACAGTCCCATAGACTCTTCCCTACAATAGACATTACAGGGTAGCGCCAAAGGTCTGGGCTACCCTCCAGAAAACCTGAGTGTCAGACCCTGTTGCCGAAGCCACCAGCTAACTTGAGTCACAGGACCTGGAGAAATCAGGTTGGTACCAACCTGGAGGTTTCGTCTCTACTTAATAGCTTTCACAGTACTGGAAGGCTCTGTGTATGCTGTGTGAGGAGCAACGTGTTCAATACTTACCCAGCTGTAAGTCCTACGAGCTGCTGAGTTATCAATATATGCTTACCAGTGCAATACCTGCACAAATGTTATGGGAGCAACCAACCATTTTCTGGTTGGATTTAAAGCCCTGTTCCACAGAATGGAATCCATGCCTGGTACTGTTAACTGGGACAAGATTCGGTAGGTAGGTCATAAGCCCTGAGGAAGAACCTATTCTTCTTACTCTGCTAAGTAGACAGAGTATGAAGCCCCCTGCTAGGAACTTAACCTTATACGCGTAGGCTAGTGCATCTCTCATCCCTCCCTCATCCTGAAGCTTTCTTTCTGCAGTAGATGGCTACTTAACAGAGATGCATGACTGGTCAACATATAGAAAAATAAAGGACTATGGAAAGCTCAGCCCTAAATGGAACATCTGTGTCACGCCCTGTGCTCCCAAGACTCATGACTCATCGTGGAAGAAGGGGCAGAATGACTGAGAGCCAGAGGTAGTGGACATCTGGCAAAACGTTGTTCTTCAGACATGACAAGGCTGTTACACACACAGGCTTCAGCAGCTGTGAAATACTAGCACAAGATCAAAACAGACTGGATCCCACAAGGAATGCGTTTGGTGCTTGTGAAGTGGGGTGGGGATGGAGGGAGGTTGATCAGGAGGGAGTGGGGAGGGGAGAGAGGAGGAGGAGGGAGAGGGGACGAGGATGGGACAGGGACAGGGTCAGGGACAGGGTCAGGGACAGGCAATTTTCTTTAATGATGCAGCTGTCAAAAAGCTACCCATGCTCCAGTATATAACCCTACACCCTCACATATACTGACAGCATTAAATGGACTCAGTGAGTTTTAACAAACAAACAAACAAAGCACTGAAGTGTGGGTTGGGAAAGTAGTAGTAGAGGTGGATTGGGGAAGGATTGGAGGGAAGGGAAAGTGGTGAGGATTGATCAAAATTCATATGCATGTACGGAATTCTCAAGCAACAACAACAGCAACAACAACAACAAAGTTTAGAGAAAATAAAAGCATCACAAAAAGAAACACCAGTAAGAGGCTTAAGAGCTCCTCCTGCACATCACAGCATCTCCTAACTGAACCCCACAGCACGATGCACAAATCCCTTACTGTAGAGTAGCCAGGGGCACCAGGCCTTAAAGAAATGGGCCAGAGAAAAGTGCATCACTGACAACCGAGAGATGCTAGCCTCCCCTGTGGACCACTGATAGATACACTAGCTAGCCTCCCCTGTGGACAACTGGCAGATATACAAGCCCCCACTGTGCACAGCTAAGAGTTATGCTAGCCCCCTCTGTGGACCACTGATTGAAACCCTAGCTAGCCTCCTGTATGGGGGTCTTGATGAGCACTACAGCCTGGCTCCTGGAAAGCTCAGGCCCCCATGAAGTTCTGGACTTTGGAAGGCCTGAAGGTTAGGGTCAGAGAAATATAAGGACTTGGAACAAGCCAGTAGCCTTCCACGTTTCATTTTACTGGTGACAATAATGTAAATATCTGAATCTGCCTCATTTAGCTCTACACCCATTTGAAGTATCGGCTTTTTATGGTTCTCCAAATTATAACGCTATAACTTGGAACAGTATAGAGAAAGAGGCCCTGTATATGGTCTAAGTTCCTCTCCGAATTGTTTCCAGTGTCTTCTCATGTGACCAGCTCTCTTATTTGCTGCCATGCAGGATATGAGCTGTTCTTATGAGACCTCTGGGCCAGGCCTAAGGCAGTTCCTCAGAAAACATCCTCTAAAATCCTTTCTCAGGAGCTTCACAGAGGCCTGGCTATCTGGTAGATGGGTCAGAACAGGTGCAAGGCATGTTTTCCTTTCTTGTTCTGTCTCAGAAAAACAGACAAAAAGCCTTTTATAAGAACATACGCCTTCCTTGAACATTTTTTTAAGTAAATACTCTATGAGGTGGTGTTCTTAAAGCAGAGCTATGGTTAAGTGGCTATACTTAATAAATTCTAATTGCTCAAGTGCTTGCAACCCTGGGCAGCAAATAGAGAAATTGGCATAATTGCGATTATAATTTCCATCAGTGGTTATAATGCAATTATCCCCGAGTAGTGCTCTATGCTGGAAAGATGCTGTTAGAATCTCTGTAAGAAATGAGGACTGTGTGCCCTCCCACCAGGGTCCACATCATGCACAGAGACAGGTTAGCCATGGACTTCCATCTTCAGCCTCCCAGGACCTCATTTGCCTGTCAGTCAGAGACTGCGGGATCATTTGAAATGCATGCAAGGATATATTGCGTGAAGAACTGCATCTGCCCAGGAGATAGCACCAGGAACAGATTTTTACCTTTGTCAGAAATGAACACACAGAGACAGAAAATACAAACAATATATAACAGAGATGAGAAGCAGATGAGATGAGACTAGACTCTGTCCTGGAAGGGAAACCCAGGCAGAGGTGAGTGGACTCCCTACAACATGGAAATGGAAATGAGAGTCTAAAAGACCAGGCAGTTTCTGGAAAAAGACACTCAGAGAAGAGACGGGTGTGCAGACAGGACCATGGAGATGTGAAGGGTTCCCGAGCACCAGATAAGTCTTCATGCATATGAGGATTCTGCACAAGCTCTGAGAGGATTAGGTTAGATAACAGCAGCCATTGCTCATCAGGAATCAAGAGGGCTATCTCCACTCCCAACTAGTCTATCTGGGAAAAAAAATAAAAAATTTCAGGGGGCACAGTACAAATAATACCCATAGAATACATTACTCAGTAGGGATAAATAACCTACCCCAGACCAAATATTGCTCCAGGAAGATAAACCTCACAACTCTATACCTGAGAGCCCTGTACAGCGCTACATTGTCACTTACACCCTTGACTTTTAATTGTTGCACTCTGAGCCTTCTTCTTGCTTGGAGTTGAGAGGTTTATTTTGGTGTCCTTTCTTGACTTGCCTTCTGATATTTTTACCTCACAGAGATCCAAATTGCTAAATATATGTTTAATTCATCTGGGACATAGATAGAATTCGACCACAGGCCCAGATTCTGCCCCTTGGGTAGAGTGCTGCATAGTCACCTCTCCCTGCGTGTGAGCAAGATTTGTGACTAGGATGCCATATCACATTATGATTTCTTTTTATGGCAGAGGAGAATTTGAAGATGCAATTAAGAGTCCTACTGAGTTAACCTTAAGTTAATCAATAGAAAGACTATTCTAGATGAACCTGACATCATCAGATGAGCGCTGTATGTTAGAGAAATGTGAAGCTAGTCAGACTCGCTGAATCTCACAAAACTCGGCTCTGGCTGCCATCATGATTCAGATTCATGTAAGGCCAAGCTGAAGAACCAGCTGGGCCTTGCCTGGACTTCCGACCTACAGAATCGTACATGGGCAATGGTGATGCCTAAGTATCTATATCTGTAGCAATTTGTCACATTGCAAAATCTTATGTACTTAATTAACATATTAAATGCAATAAATGAAATGATATTTTAAGTATTCAAGTATTAAAAATTAGATTTTACCCGATTATTTCTTCTAAAATATTTTAAATAAATACAATACAGAAAATGTTTTAGATGACTAAAATAAGTCTAGTGCCATTCATCCTACCTGGAACCACGTGTTAGAAAAGAAGGTCCAGAGCTAGGGACGGTGATCTACACCTGTGATTCCAGTGAGGAAGGAGCTAAGACAGGAGAAGTAAAAGTTAAATGCTAGCTTGGGTCATATAGCAAAACTTAAAAAAAAAAAGAGGGGAGGGAGGAAGGAAGGAAGGAAGGAAGGAAGGGAGGGAGGGAGGGAGGGAGGGAGGGAGGGAGGGGAGTCAGCTAGTCAGCTTGGGTACTTCATATCTATGCAAATGCTATTCAAAAGGTATAATTATAACTCAATGTATTTTCTTTCCTTTCCCTTTTTTTTTCTTTTATCTTGGGGTGGGGTGGGGGGATAGACAGATTTGTAAAGGAACAACCACAACTGCCGGGCTACTCTGTATTTTCTAACAAAGCTTTTTATTGGGTTTCTCTCCTTCCTCGGAATCTCTAATGTAGTAGTCCAACAATCCAGCAATGTCTTAAAGTTTCAAACCAACCTACATCAATTCTTCAACCTCATTGAACCCTATAAACCATATGTGCAGAATTGCAAATGCTTCATCATGTCTAATCCCTTTCTTGGTCCAGTTGACTTGCTCTCATCTTGCTATATTTTCCCATTAATCATCTCCACAAGAATCACTCAACAGGGACACAAAACACAAACCAACCTGCTCTACTTGGTAAGCTGGAAGTAACGGTTTCATGGTCATCCATTAGTAAGCTAAAGTCACCCCGAAACAATTCCCAAGTGGGACAAGTGTCAAAAAGTGTGATGCCCATATGCAATGTGGGAGGAGTCATAGCCATCTAGTATATGTGTAGACGTGGAACACACTGAAACAGAGCAGCATATTTCTTAAAATATTCTAGGGAAACAGCTGTAGCCAGATAGGGGATCACTAGCTTTAAATGTTAGCCTCATTAAGATTCACAGTGATGATGATGATGATCCAAGTTTATACAGCAAAGAGACTCTATAAGGCATCTATGACCCCAGAATTGTTTGAATGCTTTCTGTCCAAGTTTTACGACTGCGCTCAGGAAGAAATATGAGTAGTTCTCAACCTGTGGGTCGAGACCCCTGTGGAAAACCTCTATCTTCAAAAATATTTGCATTAGGATTCATAACAGTAGCAAAATTACAGTTATGATACAGCAACAAAAATGATTTTATGGTTGGGGAATCACGATAATATGAAGAAGTGTATTTAAGGGTCATGGCATTAGGAAGGCTGAGAACCATTGAGATAAAAGGAGGTGTATGCTTACCTAACAGAACAGGCAGAGTCATGGAGGGGGGTGCATACTAAAATCCCTAGAAGGAGGAGCTCCAAGTTTCCAAAGATCAATAAATGATAAGGGCAGGGAGGTATTCATTACCTTGATTAGATCAGTGTTTATTCAATGCATGCCAAAAATGCTAAAATGTCACACTGCACCAGATTAAGTATGAGCAATTATTACATGTCAATCTCCCAGCTTCTAATAAATGTTCAGTGGTACAGATCTCCAAATTAAAACCTTTTTTTTTTAATTGGGGAAGACAATTACACCAGACAGTGTAAAGATGCTCACCAGGGATGGAAGAGGAAACCAGGGGGTTATTATTAGTGGGGTTTGAACATCAGTTTTAACAGATGAGAAACCTTATGAAGGTGGGTAGCCACCGTGGTTACACAACATTATGAATATTTTTAGCATCACTGAACCGTTTATTTAAAAATGGTCTCAATAATAAATGTTATCTCTCTGTTTTAGTACAATAAAACAATTGGGAGGAGGGAGGGAACCCTGGAAAATGAAATGTTTCTGCACGGAAAGTATTTTGGGAACTGTGGTTTAAATTCTTTGTATGTTTATTTATCCTGTCTCCTCTTTCCAATGACACCGTGTTCCAGGTCAAATGGTGATCATGTGGCCCACGGCGAGAAAACCTCCTGTGTAACTAGTGGGAGCTGCTCGGCCACCTTCCCTTCCCCCAGCTGTGAGATACAACGGTGCAATTCTGTCTCCTCAGAACCAGACATCCTCTCTCACTGGAGGATTCCAGGCATCGCCGCAGACCTGGGTGGCTTATCACAGCAGAGCACTCTACAGACGTTCTCCAGACGACCACCATGTGCCAGGCTTAGCACATTACTAAAGCAACAAGCATCCCAGCAGGACACCCACTTTGCAAGGAAGACACTGCCACGCCAGGGAAGAATCCAGAAAGAATTATAACACTGGGGCTTCTGAGAAAGCTGATTAAGTGGCCTGACTGGAAAGTGACTGGCATCCTCAGGGCAGAGAACCTCCAAGGAGCTTGGAGGTGAGAGCTGTCGGGATGACTCAGGCAGGAATCTGGAGAGAGCAGGGTGGGGCACGTAATTCACTGCCTAAAACCTAAAGCCAGTTCCCCACCTTTCAGCGGTACAATCGGTCCCTGGAGATGACACTTCAAGTAGAGAACTAAGCAGGAAAGGAGGAAGCCCAGGAATCAGAAAGACAGAATGACTTTGCATTTAGCATTGATTTGAAAATGCTAAATTACCTCTAAATTACCCCCTTCACACGCCTGATCTAAAATTGGAATCCACCCTCCAATCTCGAGCATTTTACAGTTTCTGTCCACCACCCCCTACCCCTCGCCCCCATCTACCTTCCCGGCATGCACGTGACCCCAACGCATGCCCGTGGCTCACTTGTCAATGCCTGCGTGCGCAAACTTGTCCACAGCTACTGTCATTGTCATTTCTTCCTCGGGATTTTGAGTTTTGTTTCTACCCCACATGGTGGGTTTAATGGCCGAGTAAAATGTCTTCAGCAAGATCATCTTGGAGGGTTCGCACTGACAGGAAAACTTACAGTGTGTTCAGGTAGGCGAGGGACCAGAGTGGTACCGTCCTGATTGTTACGTGAGAGATGAATAGTCATTCTGAGGAAAAGGTTTACTATTACATAGCGGCCTTGCAAAAAACAAATCAAGTATTTTACAGCTTTGTTAGTCCAGGCAAGGGCACAATAGCAATGCCCGGGCCATTTGTTAGAATGACAGAAGCTCGGGTTGTATGGCTACCCACTGACTCTGGTTGTACTGCGGTGACTTCTCCGTCCAACTGTCAAAACTACCACCTCTACCTCGGTCTTATTACAGCACTTTCTTCTCTTTTATTGTCTGTGAACTAATGATGGAATTTAAATATAAAGGGCATGTGGGACTCAATTAGGCATGGCCTGTGACATCTCTGCAGGCGCAATGAAAAATAAAACCATCTTCTTCAGTGAGGGGGGCTGGCAGCCAGCAGGATGGGTAGTCTCCTAGGAGGGCCATGCACACGAATAAAACCGTGAATCACCTGAGACCTTCGTGCTGTGACACAGCTGGCTGAGAGGAGCCCCACCTGCGGACTGTCGTAATGGGGATTTGGGAGTTAGTTATACGCGATCTCTACTAATAATGATACTCAACTTCGTCCCTCTTGTGGAGGGACCTGGGCACGGAAACCATGGCTTTGCCTATGCTGGATTGGCGCTGTGTCAATGACCTATAGCCTCAGCCTTCAATAAATTCTGTAGTCAACATTTGATATTTTTTTCCTCAGCTCCTCATTCTGATCCCTTACTATTGAGAAGCACGACAAACCCTGTAGGGAAACAGTGTGAACTAAGACCCGATGTTTGGGTGGCAATGGCTTTTTACCTATAGAGATGACATTTACCAGACTACCTGGTTGGCAAGTAGCCGAGTTGGGGACTGGACTCTCCAGATTCTGGCTTTGCTTTGGCAATTCTAAGTGGAAAGATAGTGTTGGTGACATTTTATGCAAGAGAATTGGGGTCCAGTATGCTCAAGAGATTCTGAGCTGTCCTGTGAGCCAATTAATTGCCTCTTCATCTAAGCCCGTTCTCAACTGCTGACACCCTTTAATACAGTACCTCAGTTTATGGTAAACCCCCAACGGTAAAATTATTTTCATGGAGACATTATAACTTTAATTTTGCTTCTGTGTGAATCGAATATTTTCTGAAGACAGAAGTTTGCCAAAGGAGTCTCGACCCACAGGTTGAAAATCATGATCTAATTCATCTCTTGTCCTTCTGCCCCCAGCTCCTCAGTAAAAGTCAGCATGCTCATTTATGATTTTATGATTTTTCTGGCATAGCGTTTATTTGCTTATTTATATAGTGTATGTATGTGTTCACATGTGTGTGCATATGGAAGCCAGAGCTGGATGCTGGGTTTCTTCCGTGATCGCTCCCCACCTTATTTTTTGAGTCAGGGCTTCTCACTGAAACTGGATATCCTCCATCCATCTAGGCTTGCTGGCCCAGGAGCCAGAGGGATCCGCCCATCTTTGCTTCCCCCTGGCTCTGGGGTTACAAGCGCACTGTAGCCAATGTTCCCTTTTACATGATTGCTGGAGGTCTGAATGCAGGGTCTCACCCCTGCACAGCAGCCACTTTACTGAATGACCTATGCCCGGCCCTTTGATACATTTTTGAATAAGTGATCAGATAATTAGGTGAACCCTATTAGAAAGAATGTGCATGTAGGCTTATGTTTTTCATAACCTGCTTTAGTAAGGGTTCTCAAATGCTTTAATCTCCCTTTTAAACCCACCACCCACCAGAGGTAGTGGAAGAGAAAGGTGAATTGGAAACAGGGATTGTGGACCTGTTTAGAAATAATTCTTTGGAGCCATTTCTGTCTTCATTGTTGTTGGCATTTCATCTAGGCTCCGCCCCACAGTTACCTGGCAACAGCCAGGTGTGCCTGACTCATAAAAGGGGCTGCTTGTCCCTCCTCACTCTCTTGTGCTCGCTCTTGCTCTTGTTTCTCATCTTCTCTTTCCATTCCCTTCCCCCTCTCTCCATGTGGTTCTGTCTCTGTGTCTGTCTGTCTCTTTGTCTGTCTCTGCCTTTCTCTCAACTCCTCTCCCTATGCCCTGAATAAACTCTATTCTATACTATATTGTCCTGTGGCTGGTCCCTCAGGGGGTAGGAATGCCTCAGCACGGGTCTGCAGAGGCACCCCCTTCCCCTACACCACATTGCGCCCCCAACCAAACATATCCTTCTTTTCTTTTTCTTTTTATAAAGCACAACAATTGTCAGCTGTCCAGTCCACTAGCAAAAGACCAACTTGAACCAGCAGTGAGCAGCTGCAGTCCACTCCACATGGCAATCACCACTCAGAAATCAGCAATGGCTGCTCAGTCCAGAAGAAATGGCAAGACTCTGCCAATGGGCCCAAGTCCATGGACACAGCTAGAAGCAACCAGACTACCACCAGAAGTTCTTTGGTACATCTTTCTCTGTGAAGTCACAACCAACAAAGATCAGTGAAGAAAGTGAGGTGAACCAATGCCACAGCGTTGTCAGTACAGAGCAGAAAGGTGAAGCCCAATGAAGACCAGCAATGTCAGAGCATCAGCCACTGTCTGTTGGGTTATATCTCTACTCCTTCCAAAATCGGGTACCCTCTCAAGCATTCGCTTCACCAGTCAGCTTCCTGAAAAACACCTGTCTGTCTCCAGAGAAACACCTCACGACACAACTGGGTCTCCCACAAAACCAGAAATTCCCACTTCATGTGAATCACTGGAAAATGCTGGAATCCAATACAAGAAGTAACGCTGGTGGGTAGTCAGCACCTGCCACACCTTTGACTCACTGGGGTTTTCATTCAAAGGTCATCTTTCCCCTGGTGGGATCCCAGTGAGCAACTGAACAGGTAGGGATGTGGAAGCCGGGCTACTCCTGCTCCATGTGGGGATCCTGTGATGGCAATTGTTCGGAGGCTTCCTGACAGCCTGGCTGAGACTTAGTGCTGCTGTGCAGACTGAGAGCTGCCTCCCAACACTGCCCCCTCCTCACCTTTTACCGTGTCACAGCTACATCAGAGCACTTCCTCCTGCACTGTTTCCTCCAGTCTTTCTAGCACACACAGAGTTCCATCTTGACATCTGCTTCTCCAAGGGACCTGTCTTAAGAATCCATCTTTAGGGGCTAGAGAGATGGCTTTGCGGTTAAGAGCATGTGCTGTTTTTGTGGAGGACCTGGGTTTTATTCCCAACACCCACAGAGTTGCTCACAGCCATCTGTAACTCCAGTCCCAGGACATCTGACACCCTCTTCTGCATGTATGTGTAGATAAAGCATTCCTACACAAATAAGTGTAACTAGATCCCAGTCCCAATAGTTCAAGGCTTCCTTTTATCCATGTTCCATAGCACATTCATTTTTCCTGCACTTATTGGAAATAATAGCCCTTTCAGAGTTTGGGGGATGTTTGTTCCCCCCCCCCCGAGGTGCCAGCGTGGGTTTAAGCCCTTCTTAGCAAGTGATGCAGGGAAATTGTGCTGGAGAGGAGCCACAGCCACGGCATGGCACGCATGCTGTCTGCAGCTGCTTCCTGCTTATGGCAGAATGAAGCAGTTGCAAGGGATCTTTGCCGCAACTGCAGTTCTCTGCCACAGATGCTTCTCCAGTTTTGCAGATCTTGTGTGCCTCCTTGGAAGGCTTCATGTTCCATTGCAGTGGCTTTCGTATCTCCAACGCTTCTCCCATCTCATGCTTGCTGAGCTGAAAAGATTCTTGCAAGGCTCTGAACATGCCCCGTTTGGCAGAGAAGGAGAGATGCTGGCAGAATCTCTCAGGTGATTTCCCTCCTTGTCCTTTGGTTCCAGGTCTAGCAATAAATCAAAACCTCCAGTCTTCACTGTTAGAGCTGAACAACAGTTGCCAAAGTCGCCCTGTCCTATTCTGTGAAACCTATGCGAGAACATCTATGTTGGGATCATGATGCAAAGGATCTTGGGAAATGAAGGACATTCTATATTGGATTACCTGGGTATGCCCTGAATATTGTCATATGTCCTTAAAAGAAGGAGGCAGGGGAAGATCCAACAGGCATGAGGCAGAGACTGGGGCGATGCCCCCACTAGCAAGAACAGTAGAAGAGAACAGTGAGCAAGCTCTATCCTTGAAGAGGGGGCGGGGCAGAACAGACCTGAAGCTTCCAGATCCCCTGCCTCTATGGGAAATTACATCCCACTGCCCTAACCCCAACAGACACCTTTGGAAGAGTTCTCTCCTCTCCTTCCCCTTTCCTCTCTTCATCCCCTTCTGTCCCTTCTCATCTTCCTCCTACTCCTCCTCTCCCCTGCTTCCTCTCTCTCCAAAGCAAGACATATATTGTAGGGAACAAACCATTACAAACTTCTGCTGCTTCTCCAGCTTCTGTCTGTATCTTGGGTCACCTCAGTAAAGATTGTCCCAGGATGCTCCAAAGGAGTCTTTTCTCAGAGGAACCCGGGGCAGCGGCGGTGGGGGTGGGGGTTGGGGGGGGAACTTTCTATAACCCGGCAAGGGTTTCCTTTATGTATCTTCTTGGACCCTAACTGACCAGCTCCATTCATGGCAGTCCATCAAAATGCTAATTATTAGGTGACCTGTTGCCCTAGCAAAGCACCTACCGCTCTGTACTTTGAGGTACATGGCTGACTTTTATAAGTCTGCTTCCTCACACTTCCTTCTGTGAGGTACTTATACAGCCATCCTCATTTTTACATGTAAATAACCTATGGTCCTGAGTATGAATTATTTCAGCAGCCAAAATGACAGTTGTCCCTGGTATACTAATATCTCAAGCTCTGAAAGGATTTGAGGAGATGAAGCTGCCTCTTAACAGCAGCCCGGGCACTCTGATGCTGGTGCTGTGATAATTTTCTTCACGATTTCCCACCTCTTTCCACCCAAATTTAGTTAACAAAAGAACAGGTACCCAGCCAGGTACAGGGTATTTTACTCCCTGAGATGTGCTGACACCTGCTGGCAGATGAAAGAATAACACCACCAAGGAATTTCATAAAAAGCCCTTGTGGGCCTTACAGGAAGTAGTAGGTTGAAGAAGGCAACAGAAACGTACTTGATGATAGTGATAAGGACAGGGAAGAAAGCCCAAAAGGATACCAGGGAAGCTGAGCGGACCCGGAGTCTAAGGTTAAGCATCTAGCCCGGTCGGACTCTCCACGAAACCACACAAACCCTCTATTGCCCGTGGCCACAAACAGCTTGGGCCCTGAGATGTAAGCGATAATACCTTTCACCTCAAAGCCAGTAACAGAACTGCAGAGGCACCCACCGGGTAATGCTGAGCAACGCCTCATTCCCGATTTCCTGTCACATGTTCTAGAGCCATCCATAACCCAGTTACTGTTGATGCAAGGTGCGTTTAGGTGGTGTCTCAGTTAGGGTCACTAATGCAAGGATGGAACAACACGACCAAAAGCAACCTGGGCAGGAACGAGTTAATTTGGCTTACACTTCCGCATTGCTAGAGGAAGTCAGGAAGTCAGGTAGGGCTGGAACACGGAGGCAGGAGCTGATGGAGCAGACATGAAGGGGGTCTGCTTACTGGCTCTCTCCCCAGGGCTTGCTCAGCCTGCTTTCTTGTAGAACTCAGGACCGCCTGCCTAGGGAAGGTACCACCCACAATGGACTGGGTCCTTCCACATCAGTCATTAAGAACTTGCTCTACAGGCTGATCTGATGGAGGCGTTTTTTTCCAACTGGGGTTTCCTCCTCTCAGGTGACGCTCATCTGTGTCAAGTTGACACAAAATTAGCCAACGCAATTGGCCCTTTGTTAATTGGCACACAACGCTTTTAAGACACAACCCTTCCATTTTGTGGTTCATCCCCAAGACCTCAGATAGATAAACATCACGAACATAAAACATATTACAAACTTAAATCTTCACAGTCTTTACCCATTCAAACACTTTAAGAGCTATCTCTGTAAAATTCAAGGTCTCCTTTATACATACACACACACATATAAGTATATGTATATAGATATACTTTTACTTTTATTTATATGAGTACACTGTAGCTGTCTTCAGACACATCAGAAGAAGGCATCAGATCCCAGTACAGGTGATTGTAAACCACCATGTGGTTGCTGGGAATTGAACTCAGGACCTTTGGAAGAGCAGTCAGTGCTCTTAACTACTGAGCCATCTCTCCAGCTCCCCAAGGTCACTTTTTAATCTAAAATCTTGTCTAAAAACTCAGTCTCTTCACTGTGGGCTCCTATAAAATAAGCTAAATACTTTCTTACTTCAAGAGGGAAAAAATTGCACACAGTCACAACCTAAGCAAAGCTAAGCCGTACTCCAACAGTATAAGTAATTCCGTGTGCAGTATCTGGGATTCACTCACAACATCCTGGGCTCCTCCCAGGGCCTTGGGTCACTTCTTCAGCTCTGCCCTCTGTAGCACACATGGCTTATCTTGTAAGCTTGGCCAGGACCCATGGCTGCTCCTCTTGGTGGTCATCCCATGGTACTGGCATCTCTAAAATGCTGGAGTCTTCTACTGCAACCAACAGCCTCCCCTGGACTTTCTTAATGTTGTAAAGCTTCAACTTTTCTTCATGGTGTCTTCATTCCTAGGCTTTCGCCTGCCACTGAGGCTGCACTTTCATCAATGGCCTCTCCTGGACTCTCACAGTGCCAAGCAAGCCTCACCTGTTCTCTATGGCCCCCTCATGACTACCCAGTACCACCGGGGTGACTCTCATCCATGCTTAAACTTGGCTGCCAGTACAAGGCAGAACCGTATCTGCCTCTGAATATAGCTGGCATGTGATGACTCTAAGGACATACTTCCCAGATTTCACCTCAACCATGCTGGCCCCTTCCTAATCATGGCTGATTCTTCAGCCCCAGTCTACCAGCATCCACTGTCCCAGCAAAGTAAAGGTTTGTCTCTAGTGGTTTTGGTCTTTTGCTAATCACAGAGAATTCTTCAGCTTCAGCTGACCAGAACCACAGATTCTTAACACATAAGGCCTGGTAGAATCTTTGCTTCCCTCTGAAACGTCACAAGCCAGGCCTCCATCATCTGCACTGCTTTCAACACTCTTATCTTCCAAGACCCTATAGAACATCCCACCGAGTTCTCAATACTTTGGGCTTCTCAAGCCCAAAGTTTCAAAAATCCTTCCACAATCCTCCCCTAAGCCATGGTCAGGTGTCTCACATTATCCCACTATGCGGATCCCAACTTCTGCCTTCCGGTTGTTATTGCTGTGGTGAAACACACTGTGACCAAAAGCAAGTTGTAGGGCAAAGGGTTTATCTGTCTTACACTTGCACTCTTGTGGTCTATCACAAAAGGAAGTCAGGGCAGGCCCTCAAGCAGGGCAGGAACCTGAATGCAGAGGCCATGGGAGGTGCCGCTTACTAGCTTTCTCTCTATGGGATTCTCAGCCTGCTTTCTTATAAAACCCAGGACATCCAGTCTAGTGATGATCTTACCCACAATGGAATGGGCCCTCCCCTCCCCCACACTAACTAATTAAGAAAATGAGGTGCAGCGTGATCATACAGTATTTCCTCAATGGGGTTCCCTCCTGCTCAGAGGACTCTAGACTGTCGAGTTGAAATAAAATTAGCCAGCATGGGTGGATACCAAACAGCAAACAAAGAAAGTCAAGCCACACAAAGCTATCTGGGCATTTAAAGTAATGACGTACTGCTTCAGTTCAGGAGATAGAGCCAGAAAGACCAGACAGGAACCACACTGCAGAGCTCCAGCTTATAGGAGCTTCAGCCCTTTTCCATTCCTTAACTTGGTTGGGAAATCTGGGCCATGAGTTAGCAGGCGCAGGCTCATCCTCTCCTTGTTATCTGGTTTACCATCTGTCAGGCGTTTTGTATGTCCCTTGATCCCAAATGATGATGATAATATTCTTGTTTATTGAGCACATATGTAAGCTGAGTATCATGTTGCATAGCTCCGTGGCTCTGTAAAATCACTGTGAAATGTGGCCTTCATTCCCTTCTCACCGCTCCGAGATCTGCAGCCCATAGAAATCTGTAAGCAGAGACCGTACACCAAGAAAGACACATCAGGATTTGCTGACATTTAATGAGGCCATGCTGTCATGGTCTCTGACCCATGCCAGGGGGTCATTTCCAGCACCACAGAAGCAAAATCCCAAACATCACCTCTCTTAAAATGTGGGGTGCGTGGGGGAAACTCCTCCCTTAAGGGAAGATAACTTCAGGGTACCTTGGTCCAGAACCTAAAATGTTATCCACAGAAGCACTTGGTTTTCATTACTATCCTGATAATAACTCAAGTTTGTGTTATATTGATGTAAAACTAGCTAGCACAATATAATATTAGAATACCCAGCTCAAGGGGCCGGGTGGATGGACGCACGTGTGATGTAAGGAAACACAGAGAATTCAGATGCGCTACTGAAGATTCTAATATTATGGTCAGATTCTGAACTGGTGCAGCTGCTGTGAGAAACGGTTTGGCTCCTCAAAAAAAGCTGAACACAAGATTTCCTTATGGTCCAGCAACTCTGTGCTTCTGCAGAAATCAAAAGAACTGGAAAGAAAGGGTCTCAGGTTGATGTGGGTGCATACACATTTGGGTACTGCGTTAATTACTTTCACATCACTGTGGCCAAGCACCTTGCAGAAGCAATTTAAAAGAACAGAGACTTACTATAGCCCATAATTCGGAGGGTCTATGGTGAGAGGGGAGGCATGCAGCTGGCATGGCCAGGCTAAGTGATGGGAGTCTACTCTGGAAGTTTCTTGAAATATTGACTAAGAGACAGAGTGCCTCAGCTCCAAGTGGACTTTGGGTATAAACCATGAAGACCAACCTCAAGGACCCAGGTTGACCTAATCCTTAAAAGTTCTACAACTTCTCAAAACAATGCCACGAGCTGGAGACCAAGTATTTTCAACACAGGAGCCTGTGAAGGGCGTTCCATATTCAAGCCATAAGAAGTACCATCATTTACTGTGAGAGAGAAACTCAAGTACCTATCTCCAGGTAAATGGATAGAAAAACGGGATGTCTGTGATAACATATAATTCTGCCTAGAAAAGGGAAAGGAAATTGAAACATATTACTGTGTGGGACATTCTTGAAGATGTCATTGTAAGCAAAAATAAGCCAGTCACAGAAAGACAAATATTGTGGGTTTTGATGTGCATGAAGTCCTTTGATACACATTCATAAATACAGAGAGTAGAAAGAAGACCAGCAGAGATAAGGGGGAAGGGTCGAATGGAGTTACTGTTTAAAAGTATAGTTTATGCTAAGGATAACAAAAGGCTTGTGTAAAGATACACAGCATATGGGTGTGTCTAATATCATGAGTGCCATACTCACAAATTCTTAAAACAATAAATACTATATTAGATACATCTTATCACAATGTCGAAAATGCATTCATGTGCCTACCTCCCCTGCTATATTACACTTTTCCAAAACACCGGAGCTGACTTTTCAAAGTATTTTTAACCCAAAGCATTGAACCTAAAATGCTTAGACCACAACAAACAGCTTCACATACAAGACCTACTGAAACGGATCCACACAGACACGGAGAAGGGAGGGAAGAAGGGAGTAGAAGGGGGAGGAGAAGCGGGGAGAAGGGGGAAGAACAAGTAAGTTAAAAGCTGATTGTCACCAATTTAATTTTTTTTTTTTTACTCCACATGTGTTTATTGAATACGTCCCCAAATTTCAGCACTGGCAATGACCAAATCATCTTGGAGAAGATAGGGTTTAGCTGGCTCACAGGCTGCCCTCCAGCAGGAAGGAAAGCCAAGGCAGGAAGCCAACTTGGAGGCAGGAACTGAAAACTGAGGCACAGACCATAGAGGAACAGTGCTGACTCTCCTGATCTCCATGACTTGTTCTACTTCTTTTTCTTTTTCTTTTTCTTTTTCTTTTTCTTTTTCTTTTTCTTTTTCTTTTTCTTTTTCTTTTTCTTTTTCTTTTTCTTTTTCTTTTTCTTTTTCTTTTTCTTTTTTCTTTTTCTTTTTCTTTTTTCTTTTTCTTCCCCTTTTCCTTTTCCTCTTTCTCTTTCCTTTTCTTTTTTCTTTTTCTATCATTATTTATTTTTATTTTATGTGCATTGGTGTTTTGCCTGCAAGTATGTTGAATTCCCTGGAGCTAGAGCTATCAGACAGTTTCGAGCTGCCATGTGAGTTGAACCTAGGACCTTGGGAAGAGCAGCCAGTGCTCTAAACCAGAATCACCTGCCCTTAAGAAACCTAGGGGGCTGGGCAGTGGTGGCACAAGTCTTTAATCCCAGCACTTGGGAGGCAGAAGTAGGTGGATTTCTGAGTTCCAGGCCAGCCTGGTCTACAGAGTGGATTCCAGGACAGCCAGGGCTACACAGGGAAACCATGTTTCAAAAAACAAAACAAAACAAACAAACAAACAAAAAGAAACCCAGGGGTAGCACCTGCCATCGGTGAACTGGGCTCTCTCTTGTCAATCATTAATGGCCCCACGGGCTTGCCTACTGGCCATTCCTCAACTGAAATTTCCATTTTCCCGGCTGACTCAGTTTGTGTCAAGCTGATAAAATCTAAATGGCCCAGTGAGGATCGCTAAGTCTCTGTCCTCACAAGGTGTTCCTTCTACAGGGGCAAACTATTTACATGTAAGAGATAGACAGTGTCACACGGCTCTAGCTCCTGTGGGACAATGAAAGATTGTTGGGATGAAGTGGCAACTCCTTTTGCCAAGCACATTGGGGGAAGCCCCTAAATGATGGGAAGGACCCAGAGTCCAACGAGTCCAAGGAGGAAACTCTTGGTGTAGCCAAACAGGAGAGCTTAGGCACTGGTGGAGAAGGAAGTACTTTGTCAAAAGCCCAGGATAACCACCGAGCCTAGACTTTCATGAACAAGGAGGAAGACAGTGGTGCCAAATTGTGTTCCCAAGACAGGCAATCAGTCATAGGATGTAAAAGATAAGGAAGTCATTGTTTTCTGTGGGACACAAGACAGCTAATTGAGGCAGCAAGGAGAGACATGAGTGGGTGAGGATGTAGGCACAAGGGCCACTCTACAAAAGGCTTGCATGGGAGGGGGGGTTGAGTCACGTAATTAACATGGAACTCGGGGTCAAAGGTGGGGTTCTGCAGATGGCACCGAACACCGTGTCATCTCATCTCTCACAACCGCAACACCACGGCACTTGTTAAGTCTGTTGAACATATTATTTCCACTAGAGCTTTTCATTTACTACCTTCTGTTAAAAGACAAACGAAAGGAAGGCTACGTGTTTTTGTCTTCCTGTTGGCAAAATGAACAGCACCAAGATGCCTAGCTGTACAACTGGATTTATGTTTACTGTTACATGACTTAATGCTTAGAGTCTTCTGTTAAATCCAGCAAGGTCTTGTCACCTTTCAAATTCGACTCAGTGCCTGCGTCGGTGAACTCTGAATCTGATTTCCAATGGACAGCGTTGCTCCTAGCTCTACCGCTCTACTCTTGCTTGGAAATGACCAGAGCATCTCTAAGTTCCCATAGCTACCATCTCACTTAAACCTGAACACCTTGGTACCACTCAAGACCCTAACACTTGACAAGGTGGGCATTGTCTATGATTTTTTTTAATTAGGTATTTTCCTCAATTACATTTCCAATGCTATCCAAAAAGTCCCCAATACACTCCCCCCCCCCAGTCCCCCCCCACCCCCACCCCTTGGCCCTGGCATTCCCCTGTACTGGGGCATATAAAGTTGGCAAGTCCAATGGGCCTCTCTTTCCAGTGATGGCCGACTAGGCCATCTTTTGATACAAATGCAGCTAGAGTCAAGAGCTCTGGGGTACTGGTTAGTTCATAATAATGTTCCACCTATGGGGTTGCAGTTCCCTTTAGCTCCTTGGGTACTTTCTCTAGCTCCTCCATTGGGGGCCCTGTGATCCATCCAATAGCTGACTGTGAGCATCCACTTCTGTGTTTGCTAGGCCCTGTCTATGATTTTTTAAAGTCAAACTTTATCTTTAGCCATGTGACAAATAAATTTAATGATTATTTTTCTGAGACTCGTATTTATTAACATTATCTTTCTATGTCAGAGATGGTGTCAGAGGTGTGTTAGTGGGAAACACAACCTGCCTAGGCTTCCTGTTGGCATGGGAAGAAGTTCCCTTGGGTATAGCAGAATTTTCTCTAACCCACCAGCAGTACAAATAATGGCATGGAAGCTTCTAATGCTTCAAAGCTCAAGCCTTTTATATGATATATCATATATATATATACATATATATATAAATATATATGTGTGTGTGTATGTATGTATATTGTGGGAAGCCACATGTGCCGTTGCAAAGTGGCACAGGCTTCTGCTGGCCACCACGCATACATAGGCAGGAAAGTTTTTTGCCAAGATGAGGTTTTGAGAATTGACCAAAATTGACCAATCAGAAGAGAGAGAAATTGACCAATCAGAAGAGAGAGAAATTGACCAATCAGAAGAGAGAGAAAGTAACCAATCAGATAAGAGAGAAAGTAACCAATCAGATGTAAGAATGCAAATGAGGTTGTAAGCATCAACCAAACACAACACAATCCAGGTGTGAGACACGCCTCTCCTAGGCCTATATAAAGCAGCACCAGGGCTGGGCTGAGGGTCTTTTTGCCTCTGCAATCAAGCTCTCCCAATAAACGCGTGCAGAAGGATCCTGTTGCAGCGTCGTTCTTGCTGGTCGAGTCGGACGCACGCAAGAGTATATGGTATATAGGATATATGTGATATATATATATATATATATATATATATATATATATATATATATATCACTTGTCATGTGGTTAGCTCTATACCTTTCTCTCTTCTGCAGTCTGCTTCTGTTCCTTTCTGTGTTCACTCTCCCATCCCTCTCTTCAGCCTTCTTCCCCTGCTTCATTCTCTCTGCCTGGAAGTTACACTCCCTACTTCCTGATCAGCTCTTGGCTGTTAGATCTTCATTACAACCAATCAGTACTGAGACATCCTCATGCAATTTCTAGATTGCCTTGAGCCAGGTGAAGAAGGGCAAATATTCACAAAACAGAAAACCCAGCACTGGGCCATAGAAATAACTATATGAGAATCCTACCAGCACTTAGTTCTCTGCCGGTACAGAAATAACGATTGAAAATACAGAGACACACCTTCACACAATGTAAGAAAGGTTATCCCAACGCATTGGAGAATCTGTGGGAATAATCCCAGAGACTCAGCCAAAGCTACAAGGGCACCAACAATCACCTGTTTACTATGGACATTGTCCTTGAATGTCCTTAGCAAACAGTCAAGTCGCGGCACACACTAAAGATAACAGCACTTTCGTTTATTTGAAATTGACTTAGAATTTCAGCTAACAAAACTTTCTGAAAGTTTTCAAAATACTCTTCTGTAAAACATTATGTATAATTAGTACACCTTATATATAACTAGTATACAAATACTATATATCTAAATAATACAAATGCAAATTTTCTTTAAAATTATATAAAATATCATATAGATAATGCACTAACCAGTTTTAACTTTTGATAATAAACCTAATCCATTGTTGGGAAAGTTCACCATGCCATAAGCTACCTGCACTAGAGTTTCCATAGACTGTAGCTACCAAATTCTCCTGGGCTGACTCCTAGGTAAGAAAGGGTCCTGTGTGCTCTATGGAGACGTGATTAACCAGTAGATAGATTTGTAGAGCCTTTGAGGCGAATCTTTTCTTTTATATAGAAAACAATGCCACATGGAGTCTAGATGAGTGCTTATGGGTCTCTAGCTTTCAGGTTCAGAACAAAAGCTCAGAATACCCAGTTTCCAAAGTCCTTTTCCTTCTCTGGATAGAGAGAGTAACAGGACCAGCAAAGAAGGTGGAAATCAATTGCATTATCAACACACATCTAAAATGAGAGATGCAAGGGACTTCCACTTGAGAGTCAAATTCATGATCTGTACATGTGGACATTGAAGAGTGGCTGGGGCCACTTGCCCGTTCTGCAAGAAGCTTTGCAGTGAGAACCTCTGACCTCTCTGACTGTGAGGGGACAGATGCCTGTGGTGTCAAGTCACCGGGTGAATGTGCTCTGCTGGCCATCAGCCTGAGGTAACCACCACAAGTATCAGTGGAAAACAAACTCTAAACACCAACATCACACAAAGCAAAGAGAAAGGGGGAGTGTGAGCCTCACAATACCCGAGTCAGTCCTTTTATACAAGTGTTACAATGTAACTGATTTCCACCTCCATCCCACAAGTGTTACAATGTAACTGATTTCCACCTCCCTCCCTGGCCCTATTAATCCACAGTAAAGGGGAAAGGGGCTTTGGAAACCACCAGGTATCAGCCTTTGTTCGGAACTCTAGAGACCTACAAACACTCACCCAAACTCCATGACATCTTGGTTATTTGTTTGAGCGATTTGTTGTTGTTGTTGTTGTTTTTGTTTTTTTGTTTATTTGGTTTTTGTTGTTGTTGTTGTTTTAATAACAGAACGTTCAGCTTAATTTGGATACCAAGAGAGACCAGACCTGGTGTGTTTGTGAAGCTGACTTTAAAGCCAGGTTTCCCTTTCCATCAAATTCTGAACTGAGAGCTTAAGTCATAATCCTCCCTCCCTCCTCCGTCCTCCCGCCTCCCTCCTCCTCCCTCTTCCCTCCGAGTCTTTAAGAAATAACGGTTTTGGTGGTATATTGAAAGACAGTAAATAAGTTCACATTCACCATGCTTTCGTCATACAAAACCTGGGTGGGCTGCTTAACCTTTCTGAGTCTTAAGTTTGATCTTTTGTAAAAAGGGGCTAACGCTGAATCCCCCCCAGGAACATTTAAACAAAGGAAGAGTTTAGTCTAAGGGTCCTAAACTGACGGTCGGTGGTGTGAATACCTCTATGTGTAGATCAGGCTGTTAGCCGTTTCTGCAAAACTGGCAGTGATTCTCAAACCCACTCCCCATCATAAGCATATTACCCATCATTCCCCCAAGTTCAGAAGGGAAGGCCAAGGGATCACTAAACAGGATGGTAGGGGGGCCTGGCATCCTTTGAAACCGTAGGGATTTTAAGTAATTCACCTCACTGGGACTAGGTAAAAGTAAACAAACAAATAACAAGAACAAAAAAGTCTCCCTCTACCACTCACCTACTTCGGACTAGATACAGGAAAGAGACGTGGAAGACCGAGTGAGAAAATGAATCCACCTGCCGTTTGGAAAATAGTCAAGAGGCTATTATCCCACCCATAGCCACAGGGGGAAAAAAAAAAAAAAGCTTTTAAGCAACGGAAAAGGCAAGGGATGGAAAGGAGAGGGCTAGCGTAAGGTAGTAGAGGCTTCACAGAAGCTCTGGTTCCTATGCGCCAGAGGCGCGCCCAACAGAAGGAAACTGTCCTTGACCTGGGCTGCAAGAAAGGAAGCCCCTCTAGAAGTGCCTCTGCCGAAAGCAACCCTTGCAGCAGCTTCCGAGCGAGCATCAATGGGGTCTCAGAAGGTTGTGCCCTGTGGAGACACAAGAGGGCGCCCTAGGACAAAAAAAAATCAACATTTGTCCCTTGGCACACAGAAGTGGGCCTTCCATTCTTCTTCCCTCTTCCTGTGAACCCTAAAGGAGAGCAAACACAGAGGAAAGAAGCTCATAAGCAGGGAGAGTGACTAAAAAGAAAGTCCACTAGACGCCATGACGCCTGCTCCCTAGGCCAGGAGCAGGATAAATTTAAGGAGTTGCTGCTGGTACCTAAAGATGTGTAGGGAAAGCCGTGGAAACGCATCCACAGGCAGAGAAAGCTCATCCTAGAGAAAATTAGAGCAAAATATTGGGGGGAGGGAACCAAGTTGGCCCTTTGCTCCAGAGTCCCTTAAAGCCTAGCTGCCTGCACAGGCCCTTGCAGAAACAGCAGTGAAGTGGAAATTTCTGGTTTCTTTAACAACCCAATTGTGTCACGTGATGTTTTCCTGGACGCCATCTTGTGAGAGGGCATGTAATGTTTTTTTTTTGCTGAAAATAGACATTTGAGAGGGAGGTTGAAGTTTAGAAAGAATATAAATGGAACCCCACAAACAGTAGGAGGGTGCTCTCGTATTGCTACGCCAAACAACGCCTCGCTGGTCTTCGCTGGTCTTCATTGCTCTTTACTTCATAGACAGAAATGCGCCAAAGAAGTTCTTGTGGTATTCAAGCCAGAACCGTCCGCTTCCGCTGACTTGTGCCCATTCGGCGGAGCCTTGCTGTTTCTGCTGGATGGTGCGACTGCTACTGATTGGTGTTATGGTGTTTGCTATTGGACAGGACTGTTGGTATCCTGACAATAAGAGTGGAACCACTCCAAGGAACTCCTTGTAAGCAGGTTCACAACACCCTTTTTCTATTAACCTTCTTTTCCCCCAACCTCTGATTGGTGGGTTAGAAGGGAGGCTGAAGTGTTTAAGAACCCAAAATAAAGTAGGTTTTTTGCTTTTAAAAAGAAAGAAAGAAAGAAAGAAGTTTAAGCCTACACAGCAGATCTCCACTTACCAAGCTCCACAGAGGTGTTTGTTTGTTTGCTTGCTCGTTTGTTTTAACTTTGTCTTGCTCAGCCTGGAGGTGTGTTGGCTGATGGTGATACTGGTAGAGCTGGTTCTACCAAATGGCCTGGCTCCTGCTGTCCTCAAGATATGAGCTTCTGCCAAGCAAGGGGAGCACAGGAAGAAGTCACATGGCACATCCTGGCAGAAGAGAAGAGAAGGGTGGATGTGGGCTGAGTGTGCTGCGTGCAAGGATGCCCAGATCGTAGTTACTGCTGGTGTGTGTGCGTGTGTGTGTGCATGTGTGTGTGTGCGCGCGTGTATGTGTGCGTGTGTGTGCGCGTGTGTGTATGTGTGTGTGTGAGAGAGAGAGGGGGGATTGTTATATACAAAACAAAATAGCTCATTTTAACTTATCATAAACAGTACAGTTCAAATTCAATCAAATATTTATACCTCTGAATCTCTGAATTCTGAAACTCTGCTCAGAATAACACATGTGACTTTAAGAAGGTATTTATCACGACATAAACCAAAATACTGAATAATGAACTCTAATCCAACTTGGTCAAAGTGGGTTGTCCCGTGCAGCTCAGATTAATGACTTTACAGTAGGTTCCTATCCCGATGACTCATTTGTCTGGTAGGATCTTAAAACCAAAAGGAACACTTGTCAGGTCCTTGCCCTTGTCAAGCTGGAGTCTTGAAAGTTCCTTATGGAAAACTAATGAAGACAGGATTGAAAATATTAACTCAACATTCTAAGGTACCAACTATGCTTTTGCTTCATGCAGAAGAGCAAGCCTCTGCATTCTTTCTACTTAAGCCTAACCCAATAGAGAAAAGCACTCTGACTGTCACAGTAAGACTGACCACTGCACAAAGAAAGATGGCAGGATCATTTAAGAAGCTGTTCCAGTGAGAACCAGGTTTCTGGCTGGAAGCGGTCACCGCGAGGCTTCCTTTTACCAAATAACAATGTGGCTGTGGTCAAAGTCAGAATGTTTGTGAGTCACCAAACTCTTTCAGCAATGTGGAACAAGTTTGGAAATCAAAACTGACTCGAGTGTTTTCTTACAACAGTGGTTCCATTACATGAAAGGAGGAGTTGAGAAATCTCTTCAATAAGTTAGGTGTAGCTCACTCAACACATGTTCATAACAGGACTATTAGTGTGCCCCAGGTAGGTGCAGCAATAGAGAAAGGCAGGAGCCCTGGCATTTCTACTTCTATTTCTTAAAGTTTTTACATTTTTTTCTTTCTCCCTGAGAATTTCAGAGTGTTTACTCTGGACCTGATCACATCCACCCCTCATTTTCTTCTCTCATGCCTCCCACTATCACACTTGCTCCTAACTTGATGTTTTTTTTTCTTTTGTTGTTTACCTACAAGGTCAAGTTTGTACTGCTCATGTGTGAATGAGTATAGGGCCACCCAGTGCATCATGGGAAACCTACCCGTGACCATGCTCCAGAAAAAGATAAAAGAGTGAGTCTCCCACTGGCAGCAACTGTCCACTGCCAGTAGTTCCTCCGCCAGGGGTGAGGCCAGGAGATCATCCGCCTCAGAAGCTCAGTTGGCTTGATCGTGTAGAAGTTTTGCACCGCTGTTAGGAGTTCGCACCTGAAATAGCAGATGTTCACAGCATCTGTTCCCACTGTCTGGCTCTTATGTCCCCTCTACCTCCTCTTGCACTGTGTTCTCTGAGACTTGATGATGGTGAGGTAGGTACAGATATCCCATTAGGGCTGAGGACTCAATCTCTTATCTGCAGTTTTTGACCAGTTATACATCTGTGCATTGACTGCTGCCCATAGCAAAGAGAAGCACCTCTGACCAAGAATGAGAACAGCCCGGGTCTCTGGGTATGAACATAAATGGTTAGAATTTGACAGTATAATTTATCAAAAGTAATAGCTGATTTTATTCTACAGCCTATGACCTGCCCAACCTTGGCTTTTGACCAGGACTGTAAGATTCTGGTGAGCCTTAGCTTACTGGTGACTGCTGCCACTCTCCCCTCCACCAAGTGAACAACTCGAAGCTGGGGATTAATGCAAAAGCAAGAGGAACTTATTGATTCAGTGCACTGGGGTTGTCTTACACCCGAAGGCAAGGCCTCGACCTCCTGGTGGCCCATTCAGTGAGTTTTTATACAGTTTTCAGGGGTAGAATAGAACAACATCCACTAGGCACAATGTGATTGGTAGAACAATGTGACCTTTAAACTGATTGGTCCTTAGGGAATGAAGTAGCAAGGACTTCCATTGTCTGTTTGTGGCCAATGGTCAGTTAGCCCTTTGGAATGTGTCTACGTGCTCTGGGGGCTTCCACCACTCGCAGGTGGCTGATGGTTGGTCCTCCCCTGTGGTCTGAGGAATGTAATCGGACTCTCCTTTCTGGAGGGGAGGGGTGCCTCCATGACCTTCCTCTTCCAGGAGGGGAGGGGTCTGGTGGAATTTTCCAAAGATCCTGGACTGACCTCTTCCGAACTATAGTACCAAACATAAAATTTCCTCAAATCCAATCAGCTATGCCATAACAGTTGTACCACTATTGCCCATCAGTGGGTGAATGTTGCCTGGAAGGTTGGTGTTGAACACAGCAAGGTCCAGCATTGGGTGAAATCACTAATCTCTTTCCCCCAACAGCCTGCCTAGCCCCTTGCTTCCTGCACCGTGACGCTTAGTCATCAGGGAGGAAGTTTCCCAGGACAGTTTTATTTCTATGCTGGCATTTGCTCATATCTCTAGCTGAGGATATGCCCAGTATGTTTTCATGTCAAGCTATGATCATGGAGCTGTGGCTAACCTCATTTCCTGAAGATTTTGGGTGTGACATCAGGTGAACAGACGCTTCTTTTTATTTTCAAGTGATTGACCTGACATTTTGTTCTCTTTTACTTTATATACTAGAAGAACATATTCAGCCAAAAAATAAAAATAAAAAACATAAGGGGGTGGGGAGAGGCGGAAGGGTGAAATTTTATCAGTGATTGTGTGATATCAAAACCGAGTTGCAAACTGAGGAAAGCTTTCAAACAGGTGAATAGAGTCCGACAAAGCTGGCCAAGCTAACAAGTCCCAGGGCAACCAAGGAAGGGCTTCAGACCTGGCCTCCTCCATCTCAGTGTCACTACAGGATGATCCTTCCTAAGGTCCATGAACTACCAGAGTCAAATGCATAAATGCATTCACGGGCACAGCCCAGCCTGCCCCTCCCCATCCGCCTGCCCCGCCTCTTCCGCCTGCCCCCACAGAACCACTATCCTCCATCTTGACAGTATCCCGGCTTTTCCCCTTGTTCCATCATACCCATCATATTCAACGTGCCACCTTTGCTCCTCTCAAAGCCTGTCTTGTCTATCTGTCTGTCCAATGTTCACATCTAACGCTTGCCATCCCCCAGTTACAGTACCTCGCCAAGCAGCCCTCCTTTCTCCTTTTCTCTCCACCACGCTGATAAGTTATAACAGGCCTAACATGATGTTACCCTGCTTTGAAACTGCTTTGTTCCAGCTTGGAGGATGGCTCGGCAATTAAGAGTATTTGATGCTTTTCCTGGATTCGTACCTAGCATGCATATGAGCCCTTAACTCCAACTACAGGGGACCTGACAACCTCTTCTGGTCTCCATGGGCACCTGTACATACATACTACATACAACACACACACACACACTAAAAATCTTAAAAATATACTTAGAAAAGTAGCTACACAGGTCTCAAAATGAAGACCATATTCCCAGTTAGGGCACAACACTGGAGTTGTTTCTGAACCAGCTCTAGCTTTCTTAGATCAATTTTAATGATGAAACACATACACATGTGCACACACATATACATACATGCACACACTTTGATCACCCTTTTTCTTATTTGATTTTTTTTTTTGCTCTTGCTTATGTACCTTTGTGATAAAAGGTGAAACCAGATTGTAAGTTGAGAAATGCGTCCTAACAGTTGGAAAGAGGCTGCAAAAGCTCTTATACACACACACACTCACATTCACACACTCACATTCACACACTCACATACACACACTCACATACACACATACACACACGTGAACACACATACACACACACGTGAACACACACACAAACACAAGTTTCTCTGTGTTTAAATATCCCCCATACCCATACATTTTAGTGCACTGGTACAGCCTGAACACACGTAACAATGTTCAAGAATTCTCCTCCATAGTCTGCTCCCTGTTGTTCTTGACCTGCCTGGAGACTGCTCATCCATCTGTCAAGGACCTTAGGGTGTCCTTTGCTCCCTCACTTCCAGGACAGAAGCTCTGGCTAGGCATGCTCCCCCACAGTCCTCAGCACAAAGGCTGCAGCACAGGGATGTGTCTGTCTAGACAGCAGACTGTGCTACTCAAAAAAAAAAAAAAAAAAAAAAAAAAAAAAACTTCTGAGAAACAAAATCCCCTATTTATAAAGGGACATAAGCAAGAGAAAACTAAACAAATAAGAAAATAGGTCATCAAAGAGAGAATAATGGCATCCCACAGGAGGAGGTGAGATGACCTTAGATGTCTTTGTCTTTTAAAGGTCTGGGCCTGACATTTTCTCACTTTCACATAGGCACTGAAATTCTACCATCAGGCTTTTTCTTTTCTTGAAACATTTTCATTTATTTATTTATGTTTGTTTATTTTTTCACTTTACATCCCAATTGCAACCCCATCTCACATACCCTTTCCTCAGAGAAGGGGTAGCCCCCATGGGCACCAACCTGCCCTGGCACATCAAGTGTCAGCAAGACTTCAAGCATCCTCTACCGCTGAGGCCAGACAAGGCAGTAAAGCCCTGAGAAAGGGATCCCCAAAAGCAGGCAGCAGGCAGAACAGCCCCCCCACTCCAATTGTTAGGGGACCCACATGAAGACCAAGCTGCACATCTGCTACATATATGTAGGGGGCATATCTCCAGCCCATGCATATTCTTTGGTTGGTGGTGTAGTCCTTAGAAGTCCTCGTGGGCCCAGGTTAGTCAACTCTGTAGGTTTTCTTTGTGGTATCTTCCTCCCCTCCAGCTCCTTCAATCCCTCCCCTCCCAACTATTCTACTTGTCTCCCCAAGTTCCCCCTAATGTTTGTCTGTGGGTCTCTGCAGCTGTTTCTATATACTGCGGGATGGAGCTTCTCAGAGGCCAGTGATGCTAAGCTCCTGTCTACAAGCATAACAGAGTATCATTAATAGTGTCAGGGATTGGTTCTTGTCCATGGGATGGGTTTCAAATTAGGCCAATCACTGGTTGGCTGTCCTTTCAAATTCTGCTCCATCTTTATCCCTGCATATCTTGTGGGCAGGACAAATTTTGGATCAAAGGTTTTTGTGGGTGGATTGGTGTCCCCCTTCCTCCACTGGAAGTTCTGCCCATAGCTTTTAAGAAGAGAGAAAACGATACCTATTTCCACAAAGAGTACCTGTTTCGGGTGTCTAGAGAATGATTTGATGTCCTTAACGCTACTGAAAGAACAGTCTCTATCCTGAGGCTAGACGAAACTAAAACAATACTTGATACATTTACCTCACGAAGCATCTACTAGGGGAAAAAAATCGCTAGATGATGCACCGGAATTTTAAAACCCTAAAAAAAGTTCTTTAGTTACTCAAATGATAATGAAGAACACTTGACTATGGGTCACAGTCTAACAAGTGATGCTCTAGATATACCACAAGGAAGCTGAAGGATACATTGTTTCAGAGATGGGAGCCAGTTCTAAAAACAAGGAGGGGGTCTTTCCTTCCATCTAACGGAAAAGAAACTCACAGGTTCACTTTGGAATAGGACCCGCCTCCACGTGACATGTTTGGGTGCTGATTGGCTTGTTATAAAAGCAGTCGGAAGTGACACATAAAATGATAGAGAAGACGCATGCATCTAAGCCACCTGACTGATGGTTACAGAAACTCTTGTTTTCACATTAGAGAACTTCTCAAAACGGATGGAGGAACTGCAGAGATGAGTCTGCTGTTGAGAGCACTGGCTCCCAGCACCCACACAGAGGCTCACAACCACCTGTAACTCCAGTTACAGGTGATCCAATGTCCTTTCCTGGTCTCTGCTGGTGTGACACACATGTGATGCAAATACATACGCTCAGGCACACACATATATACATAAAATTAATATTTTTTAAAAGGACTTTAAAAAGTCAACTGAAATTGTAGTTATTTGAGGCTAACATATTTTTTCAACAATTTATTTTTATTTTTTAATTGACTTTACATCTGAATCACAGGCCCCCTCCCTCCTCTCCATCCAGTCCCACTCTTACAAGTCCCTCACACCATTGCCCCCTCCCCTTCTCCTTAGAGAAGGAGGAACCCCCTTGGGTACCACCCAGCCCTGGGATATCAAGTCCTAGCAGGTCTAGGCACATCCTCTCCCACTGAGGCCCAACCAGGCAGTCCAGGTAGCAGGGAGAGGCTCTAAAGGCAGGGAACAGAGGACAAGACAAGACGGCCCCTGCTCTGCTTGTTAGGGGGTCCACATGAAGACGAAGCTTCACATTGCTACAGATGTGTAGGGGGCATAGGTCCAGCTCCTGCATGCTCCTCAATTGGCGGCCCAACCTCTGTGAGTCCCAGGACCCAGGTTAGTTGACACTGTGGGTCTTGTAGTATCTGAGACATAAGGCTAACGTTCTGAAATGAATTTGAAGAACAAGCTTAACAAAGGGCAAGAATCATGTTGAGTGATCTTCCTGTTGCCTGGCTGCTCCAGACTGTCCACCCTGCCCTGTTCCTGACCCGTACTTAAGTGTTTCTGAGAGTTTGACCTTTGTCTTGTCCCAATTGTCTATGACTCACACAATTCTGCCAAACCCTTTATGACCTAATGCCCATGTCACTCTGGTGACCCTTTGCCTTGTCTCCAAAAATAGTACTCTGTACATACTTTTGACTGTGTTTACCTCTCTGTATCACTTACCGTGTCTGTCTGTCCCTTCAAATAAAGCTGGTTTCCTCTCCCTGTCACCAGCACAGTCTGGTGAATGGATGGATAAATTAACGCTTTGTGGGAACAAACTCTGGGCACAATCCTGCCCCAGGCCAGCCTTACTTGATGGCTCTAGTTCTGGTTTTCAGTGTTCCCTATTAGCAAGGAAATACACAAGTAGATGATTCAAAAAGAGTAGCTGCTATTCTATGGCTCTAAAAGCAGCGTTCTGTATCAGTTAGCTATTGCTGTGTAATAAAGGACTCGGAAAATGGAGTTGACTGTTTATTGGGTCTTGATAAGTGGTTCCTTTCTGATCTTTTCTGGACTCATCGTGACTACATTCAGCTGGCTGGGATGGAGGTGCAAGAAAGAGTCAGAGGCCTCAGTGGTAGCCACTGGCTGGACCTGGCTTCACTGCCAAGAACCCTTCCATCCTGCATACATGACCAGAGCTCATCCCCAAAAGCCCTAAAGCTAAAGCAATTACTAAGCGCGTGCTGCTGTCAGGTACGCTGGAGATCTTTTGAGCAAGGTAAACCACATGGCTGAGCCAAGTCCACCAAGGAAGAAATTAAACTGCCTATCATGAAGTAGAACAGGACTCTTCAGATTTCAAGTTTAAATAGGTTTTTAGTTAAAAATGAACTACATCTTTCCCCCTCCGTTTCCTCCCTTGGGTCCTCTCAGCTACTCTCCCCCAAATACCTCCCATGCCTCCCCCATCTCAAGTTGTTAGCCTCTTTATTATTATAGCCTTGGCTGTGCTGGAGCTTACTCCGTAGACCAGGCTCATGATGCGTCCAACTTGTTCTTATCTCTATCCATACCCTGGAGCCCAGGGATTCTCGGCCTTCCAAAGCTGTTAGGGAATGCACAGTCACCGTTCTCTGTGTGTGTGGCCATTGGATGCCACCATGGGAAGCACCAACTGGACTCAGTGGGTTATAAAAATGAAAAGAAGATGACATGAAGTTGGGAAGGGATGTGCTGGAGGGCTCAGTGGGATGTTGGAGGAGGGAGTGGGAGGTGAATAGGATCTAATACCATTCTATACAAGAATCATAGGAAAAACATTATTAGAAAACAAATTTGATAAAAGAAAAAAAAAACAGAAACAAATTGGCGGTCTTGGAGAATGACATAGAAGTTAATCTCAAGCCTGTATGTGAATCACCCCCACACACACAGACATACACACACACACACAAACACAGACACACACACACAGACACACACACACAAACACACAGACACACACACAGACACACACACACAGACACACACACACACACACACACAGACATACACACACACACACAAACATGACCATGTGTGTGAGCACATACCTCCCCAGCCCCATTATCAGTTACCGAGTGTCTGTTACCATGGGACTTTAGACTATGTCAGTCACAGAGTGTCATTCCCTACCATTGCCCTTACTTTCACACACTTATCGTGTAGTTCAATATTCATTCATCTCATTCCAGAAACTTCTTCCCCTTCACATATTTATGAATGTATAAATACATATCTATGTATATACATACATACATATATTTCTATCTTCATTCCGTCAGCTGAGTATTGCGTCCCTTTAACTTGGGATTGATTCTATGTCCAGATTTTCCAATTAGATAAAGTTATTAGGACTTAGAGCTGCTTGGTTATACTTTGAATAATTACAAAAAATATTTTGAATTAACATACAGGGGAGGACTCTGGCCTCCCCCAGGTGGCTGGCTTTGTTGCCTAGCAAATAAGGCCATTTCCACATGCTGTGACTAATGAGTAGCACCACCAGGACTTCTGCATCTGAGGTCATCATTTCCCTCAAGAGTTTTCCAGCTGACGAACCCCCTAGATCCAGACAGCATCCTCCCAGCGGACCCAATCAGCAGGTGTTCCCCAAGGCCGACGGTGGCAGCATCTGGCAATTAATTAAACCTGTTCTTCTGAACAATCAGTAGCTGGGCAACTGTGGGACTAGAATTGTGCATGAGTTGTATTCTGAGAAAACCATGTTCTCCAGAGATTTACATTCAAGGCCAGATCACTCGTGCCTCAGATCTGATGAAGGGATAGGCCATCTTTCTAGGTTTCCTAAAGAGAAATATCTAGTTGGTAAGGCTTTAATGTTTTTCCTTTATGTTTGTTTTGTTTTAAGACAGGGCTGACCTCAAAGCCAACAATAGGTTTGATTTCCTAATCTTCCTGACTCCGTTCCACAAATACTGAGCTTATAGACATGATCTATGTATTAGCAGCTTGCGAGCTGGAACCCACAGTTTGGTGTACCCTGAGCAAGCAAACTACCAACCTAGCTACGCCCCAGCCCTCATTTTCTGTGGATTTCTATCTTCATTCCGTCAGCTGAGCATTGCGTCCCCCTCACAGTGTCATTTGATTTTCCCAGCTGGGATTTTATTTTCCAATTAGATTGTATTAGGATTTATAATTGTTTGGTTATATTTTGAATAATTAAAAATATTTTTAATTAATGTTAGTATTCTATATAAAAGTTGGCCAGAACTAAATGCTAAGGTTTATGTAAGCCCTTCTGCAAAACTAGCTCGGTTTTAATTAATTAATTAATTAATTCTACCTTCTTGATTTTAAAAGGGGTTATATTTTCAACATTCAGTTTCGACCAATAGTATGAAAAAACTTGAGTCTAAACACAAATAGAGAGAGGGTAAAAGACCAGTTATTGATAATGCCCCTCGCTTGTATTGATTTATGGCTGCACATACTGGCTTTGCAACGGGATTCTATATTGACTCTGGCTTTCTTTCTCAGAGCTACAGAATACGAGCTAAACAATGAGTCTGTCTGCTACTCTAAGACACTAGCCCCGAGGTCAATACCACAATCAATGTCTTCTTCAGAAATACAGGACCTACTTTTTTTTTTTTTTTTTTTTTTTTTTTGGTTTTTGAGACAGTGTTTCTCTGTGTAGCCCTGGCTGTCCTGGAACTCACTTTGTAAACCAGGCTCGCTTCGAACTCAGAAATCTGCCTGCCTCTATTTCCCAAGTGCTGGGATTAAAGGCGTGCACCACCACGCCCAGCTCAGGGCCTACTTTTTATTCATTGTAATTTGAGAATCCTTAAACAACTGTGAAAGGTTGAAATGCAGACTTGTTCAAAAATGGGCTTTTCTAGTTTTTGTTACTATTATTTAAAAATGTACTGTCTGTAGGTGCCTGGCTGCCCTGTGTGTCTTATAAGGACCATCTCACCTGCCTTATCCGGCTGAACCTGAGCTGCTCTGCTGGACAATGGTTTATGGGAACACCACTTGCCCAAAGGCAAAACATTGATGGCAGAGCTTAACAGCTGTGTTTTCTAAGCTTGTTTGAGGTTCCTCATTGGCTTATCTGTACGTTTTCAGGCTAGGGAATAGTCCTAACATGCACAGTAAGGCTCTGGGTTTTATCCCTGAGCACTAGGAGGAGGCATGGGGCTGGGGAAAGGAGAGAGAAGAGAGATGGAAAAAATGGAAAGAAAGAAAGAAAGAAAGAAAGAAAGAAAGAAAGAAAGAAAGAAAGAAAGAAAGGAAGGAAGGAAGGAAGGAAGGAAGGGAGAGAGAGAGAGAGAGAGGAAGGAAGGAAGGAAGGAAGGAAGGAAGGAAGGAAGGAAGGAAGGAAGGAAGGAAGGAAGGGACAAAAGAAAGAAATAAAGAGAAAGGAAGGAACGAAGGAAGGAAGAGGGAGGGAGGGAAGGAGGGAGAGAGAGAAAGAGGGAGAGAAGGAGGAGGACAGAAAAAGAAAGTAAGAAAAGAGAGAGAGAGAGAGAGAGAGAGGGAGGGAGGGAAGGAGGGAGAGAGGGAGGGAGGGAGGAGGAGAGGAAAAGGGAGAGGGATGGGGAGGGGGAGAGGGAGGAAAGGGCAGGCATGTAGACAAGGGACATTCTTGTAATGCTACCAGGGCACTTCAGGTTGTCCCAGCCTTTCTGAGCCTCTCAGGGTCAGGAACCCAAGTATTCTCGGCCGGTAGGTGATATGTGTGTTGTCCTTGACTCAAGTGAACCGAAAAAACTGATAAAAGCCTTCCCGATGGCATCAAGCTTCACAAACATCTGACAAGTTTTGCGAGTTTAACAGGTTCCTTTCAGAATGGCTTCTGCAGGGCGGAGGAGGCAGCGGGTGCCGAACTGCCTGAGACTGGCCCCCTTTCTCACGTTTATAGAGGTGTCTATATCACCCCTTATATACATCAGCTCGCACACCTAGCCTATCGTGAGCAGCCTACGGCTAAGCCTCTGTGGAGACAACGCCCCGGGAGAGTCAGCACGCTGGCTGCTGATGTTTGTGGCTCCCTTGTTTCTCAGATCATGGTTGTTTCTGTAAAATTCAGAGACAACAACAGAAAACAGAAGTAGAACTTTCCAGGAAGGCAGTAGGCTGCCTTCAACTGAGAAACAAGGTGCCCTGCCCCTTGAGGTAGGACAGGGAACTACTGCCCAGGGAGAGTGGTCCTATCCTTACATACTGCTTTTTTTCAGGACTGGAAGACCCACTAGCCAAAACTGATGATTAATTTTTACATTACTTCAAATAATAAAACTGCGTTATTATTTACTTGCTGTAAAGTTTCTAGTGCTCTTTATTTTTAGACTATTTTTTTTCTCATAAATTCAGTTTAATTCTCCTAGGAAAATGTATAGTAAGCCACACATAGTTGTTGTCAGTGCTTAGTAGGCTCAGAGTAAGTTCATACATACCCAGTATTCACACAGCATGACATTGTAAACATAACATTAGGTCATTCAGAGAACTGTTTTTTCTGCCTAGCAACCAGGAGAGGGTATGCGGAACTCCAGGAAGAAAGAGAAAAAAATGTTTCTCAATACTTCTCTGACGATTTGATATGACATTAAGGATAACTTATAGGAAAAGATAAGATGAACATTAAGGTTTAAAATAATGCCAATTATAAATTTTGAGTATTATAATTGATTTATGAGTTGAATTTTTCTACTGCTGTGTGTTTTCTATAGTGTTTCCATGCCATGCATACAGAAAATTAATGCATAGAAATAAAGGAAAAGGCATGTGTGCCTGTCCTTTACTGTGTGTGCATTTCTGGGACTTACATTATAACAGACCTTAGCTCCCTGCTTTCCATATCAGATTAGGCCTAATTGTGTCCATAAACGACTGACTGTATGCCCACAATCAGGAAAGCAAATTGTCTGTCACAAGGATGCAAGATTAGCAGGGTGTGACAGCTGGCTCACACCTAAGAGGATCTCTGAGGCAAGGTCAGGCTGGTTTATACAGGAGCTCCACACAGGCCACACTGGTGACCATATAGTGAAACTCTGTTAAGAGAAAAAAGGTAATTTTTATTTCAATGGAAAAGAAATAGAGCAACTTAATTTTAAATTGATATCTTTTGTTTTGAGAAAGGAATTATGTCAGAGCTCAAAAGAAACCGATCAACTGTAAATCCCATCCCTGCAGGGTAGCCCAAGCTGACTTTGTGGTCCATCTACATTTAACATTTCTCTATTGCACACTCTAGCCAATCGCCTCCTAGGAATTATTCCCATATTTGCTGTGTATTTCTTTGGAACAAATGCTAACACAGAAATAAAAGATCAGTCACACAGTAAAGCTCTGAGAGATAGATCTCACATCATCTTGGAATTAAATATACTATTTTCTTTACCTCTAGCAGCTCAAGGGATTTTTGTTTCTGCATTTTTGTTTGTTTTATTTGTTGTTGTTGTTACTACTGCTGCTGCTGTTTTGAGACAGAGCTCTTGCTCGTTGCTATGGCTGGCCTGGAACTTTCCAGTACGATGATACTTTACTCTGATTTTAACCCAAACTGAATACTATTTTCGCCATTCACCGTTCAGTCTCATCGGTTGTATGTTTATGGGAAGAAGCACAGTTCCTTGTCACCCTTGAGCTTGCTCTTAGATGGTTCCTCTCCTCTGGGATTGCATACGTTCTCCATCCGTGTTCACTATGGGTCTGAGCTTTGCCACTGTTTCCTACATAAATACAAAAATACTAACTTCTTTTATGATGCATAAGCCAGTTTTTCTTCTAATTTTGCTTGACATCAAAATAATTTGAACCTTCATACACGGAGCCTTCTTCTCCATTATTTTCGTCTTTCCATGTCTTCATCTTTACTTTCCTTGGATTCTTTGAATGCATTTGTTTTATGTGTAATTATGTAATGGGGTTAATCGGCTTCTTACAACAGAGTATCTGAGGTAATTAACTTACAAGGCAAAATGGTTTAAGGATGGAAACTTGGTTTGGTAGGCAAAAGAGCTCAGGCATGGGAGCCTTAGTTTGTACTACAGTTCCCATATGTGTGGCCACCCAGGCCTGAAACTATAGCACTGTGGATGGCAGGGACAAGAAGATCACTGAAATTTTATAGTTGCCAGGTTTAGTTAGAAATCCTGTTTCAAAGGAATTGGGTAGAGGGTGGTAAAATAGAATGCCTTTATCTTCTTCTGACCTCTGTAGGTATACACACACACACACACACACACAGAGTCACACACACAAAGAGTCGAGTAGTCATACACAACCACACACCACAGTCATACACATAGTCACATGCAGAGTCTCTCTCTCTCTCTCAGATATATACACACACACATATATACACTTACACACAGTCATAGACAATCACATGCACACACACTATAGTCACACACACAGTCTCTCCTCTCTCTCTCTCTCTCTCTCTCTCTCTCTCTCTCTCTCTCTCTCTCTCTCACACACACACACACACACACACACACTTATACACACATTAGTGACACAGAAAATGAGGAAGTATTGTGGCCACAGTTTTGGGGGTTCTGGTCTATGCTTGATCATTCTCTTGGCTTTGACCTATGGAAGGAACACCACACCACCGTGTGATCGTGAAGTAGAGGAAAAATTCACCTCACTGCCAGGAATTAAAACAAGAAAATCAAGCGTTTGTCAAACAAGTGGGGTAATGTGTTACTGAGCTTCTAGGGGTCAGTTATATGTCAAGGTTTTATTTATGGTCTATAATATTATGTCAAGGTTTTATTTTTGGTCTATAATATTAGGTCCATGTGGCTAAGACACACAACCATCTGACTCTGTATCAACATGAGATGTCAAAGGTTTATGGCAGTACCATCATTTAAAGGAGAGAAAAAGCTACAGTCTAACTTTTTTTTTTCAGTTTAACTTGTATTCTTGACCTTGCTGAACTGGGTCTACCATAAGGAAGGTAAGCAGTAATATTCAAAGCCTTAATCATTGGACTACAAAATATGGAGGCCAGAGAACCTGGTGACATCTAATGGAGCCAACAGATGTGGTTGGCTACTTCTCTTGACTTCAGTTTGAGGTGTGGCTTTCCACAGTGAAATCAATACAGACGGTCTGTGCTAGGTGGCCTCTTGGGGCCAGAAGGCTACTGGGAAGAAGTCCAGTAAGAGTGCTTAGAAATAGTCACTGGATGCTCACAATCCATCCTGAGGCCCGGGAGCTTCAACAGATCTTTACAGAACTACATTGGGATGGAGGGATGGGGTGGGGGGGCTGGGGTTTGGGGGCTGGGTGATGAGGTGGGGTGGGGTGTTGGGGGGTAAGGTACTCTTCAGAAAGCATACTTTAGGGCCAGCTGGCACAGGGAGTCCTCTCAATAGTAACACACTCTTGCAGCTCTGAGTCACGCTTTGGTTCTCAGATTTGACTCAGAAGCATGTGGGACAACGAGGCTGGCTGTGCAGTCTCAGGCTATACTTAGTACAATACCTCCTTTCCCTTTTTGCAGCGGGAGGAAACTTCCAAGGCTTCCCTATCTTGGTTATGAATCTCTGGACCTAGCCTGTTGTTCCTTATTTACTATGCTGGAGACTAGCATAGTCTCATCAGAAGACTATAATAAAGGCCTTTCTTATAGAACCCAGGACCACCAGCCCAGGGATGGCACCACCCACAATGGGCTGGGCCCTCCTCCACTGATCACTAGTTGAAAAAATTGCTTTACAGTTGTGTCTAATGGAGGCATTTCTTCAACTGAGACTCCTTTCTTTCTGATGGAGTCCTTAAATGTCTTAAACAGACTTGTCTGAGGAAATGTGTATAGCCATCATTTTGACCAGGCACCCAGGCCTAAGAAAATGTTATGGATACAATATGGAAGAACGCATAGCATAAAGGGACCAGCACCAAGAGGCATCTCAAGAACAGATGAGAGGATGAACAGTGTCCGGGTCATAGGAATCACACACTGGGGAGAACTGAAGTATAAAGGGGTGTGGCAAGTGGGCTGACAGAAGTGGGGTGACAGAAGTACGACATGGGACAAGGTAACTTAACCCAGGCAAAGAGGAAACTACCAGAGAAAATGAGCATCCAGCAAAGATCTGATTTGTGCCTCTCAGACCAGAAGAAGCAGACAGAATATGAGAGGAAGAAGGTGTATGCAGAGCTTCAAAAGAAAAGGGGACACAAGCTCTAGGAAAGGGCCTTTCCTGGTGTCTCACTTAGGGCTTCTAGTGCTGTGACGAAACACCATGACCAAAAAGCAAGTTGGGGAGGAAGGGTTTTATTTGGCTTACACTTCCAGATCATAGTCCATCATTGGAGGAAGTCAGGACAAGAAGTCAAACAGGCCAGGAACCTGGAGGCAGGAGCAGATGCAGAAGCTGTGGAGGGGTGCTGCTTACTGGCTTGCTTCCCATGGCTTGCTCAGCCTGCTTTAATATGGAATCCAGGACCACCAGCCTAGGGATGGTCCCATCCACCATGGGCTGGGTCCTCCTCCATTGATCACTAATTGAGAAAATGCCTTAGATCTGGATCTCATGGAGGCATTTCCTCAACTGAGTCTCCTTTCTTTCTGATGGCTTTAGCTTGAGTACACCTGGATTATATAGCATGAGGAGGTGGCGATGGTGAGGACCAGAGGAAGAGGCCAGGGTGGAAATCAGAGCTAGGGCTGGATGGCACAAGGTCTCTGAATCAGACATTTCTAATTTCTTTGGAAACTCAGTTGTGTCACGTGATAGTTTCTGGAAGCTTTCTTGAGAGAGGATGTTTTGCTAAAACAGACACGTGAACAGGCATGTGATGTTTTGTTGGAACGGACATTTGAGAGAACTCATGATGTTTGGAAAGAATATAAGCAGAATCCCACAGACAGCAAAAGGATGCTCTTGCGTTGCTATGCCTTGCAGCACTTTGCTGGTCTTCAATGATCTTCACTTTGTAGAGAGAAATGCACCGAAGAATTTCTCGTGGTGTTCCAGCTGATTCTTGCTGCTTCCGCTGACTCGTGTTGACTCAGTAGAACCTTGCAGTTTCTGCTGCATTGAGCTGCTGCTACTGATTTGTGTTTGATGTCTGTGATTGGACTGAACTGCTGGTATCTGAACAATGAAGAGTGGAATCACCCCCAAAGGGCTACTGCCAATCAGTTTAAAGAGTCTAGAGAGAGGAAGTAGGAAAGAAATAGAAGCATTGAGGACTAAAGGGTGACTTAGGAAGTAGAGTAGGCAGGGCTCCTTCCTCCCCTTGGTAAATGATGCCTGGGGCTTGGCTCATGCAGCACAGATAAGATGCAGGAAGATGAATCAAGACATAAAATGTTCATGACACACAGCAAGCTGTTTCCATGCACAGTAACTCTGATTCTAAGGTAGAGGCAAATCGTGAAGTGCATTCAAAAGCAGAAATTGTCCTTCCTAACCTGAAAACTTTCTGGGGCCTCGTAAACTTAGGGGGTTCACTGTGCTTCCTTCCTTAGAGAGCCCCATTCAGTGGCTCAGGCACCCCAAGTGGTCCCTGTGATCAAACTGAAGTTCTATTACAGGCTATGTGTATTGTGTGCCTGCATAATACAAAGTGCTGAAAGCTACAGACTATTCCGTATTGGCAGAGAGCAGGTAAGTGGTTCCCAAGGATTGCCTGGCAGGGAGAGGCCAACACAGGGACAGCTCTGACTGTCTTGATTACATCTTGGTTACTTTAGTATTTTGCACGGATACATATGTTTATTAACTGGTGATTGAATGAGAAAAGAAAAGAAATAAAAACAAAGGACCTGATGGCTCCCTGTGCGGTGGAGGAGGAGGGTGATTGTAGATACGAGGGAGAGCGTAGGCAGAGGAAGACACGTGGGGAGAGTCCAGAATGAGCAAGACCCTGAGCCATGTGTGGAAAGGGGGAAGGGGAGAGCCAGACCAAGAGGCCAGGAGGGTAAAGGGTAGGTCACAGTGATGGGTAACCAAAATGGCTGGACTCTACAGGGAAGGACACCCCCTCCACCAGGGCTGGAGAAGTTTAGGGTAGTGGGCAGAATATGCAACCATATCCTGTAACAGGCAGATGCTGGGAGAACCTGGAGGTCAAGTCTGCTTTGAAATGTTAAATGGGGACCTCAGTTAGCCATCTGTCCTGGGTTTGACAAGTCTCAAATATGTTATATACAGAGTAGGCAGATCAATTGTGCCTCCTTTATATGACTTTGTTTGCATGACAGTGTCGTCCTACTTAGCTTCAACTGTCAACCTAGAACAGCCTAGAGTCATCTGAGAGGAAAGCCTTCTCTGAGAAATTGCCTAGATCAGTTTGGCCTGTGGGCATCTTGACTGTTCACTGACATGAGAGGGTCCAGTCCTCTGTGGACTGAGCCATCTCTAGACAGGCGGTCCTGGGTTGTATAAGGAAACTAGCCAAGCAGAGATAGACTTGCCTGTGAGCCAGCAGGCAGCGTCCCCTGTGGTTTCTTCTCTATTCCCTTTGCTGTGAACCAGTTCCTTGACCGGAGGTGATGCTGTGTGGAGTAACATAGAGCGTTGCTTTCCTGTCCCTGACTTGAGTTCTCCATTAATGCTATACTTGGCAGTGGGCAATGAAATAAACTCTTTTCTCTACTAAGTTGCTTTTAGTCACAGTGTAAGAAACTGGAACGGTCATTTACAGCCCATTCCCTCATACTTTATAGTGTGCCATTACTCTGACTTGTCCTAAATTTGATGACAAGGGCTGAAAGATGGGATGGGAAGGAAGACCATGGTCATCAAAAGTTATCGTGTAGAAAGAACAAAGGACTATTTCATATTCTTGAAAATGTGTTCTCCAGGCCAGGTGTCACCCTTAAGGCTCCGCCCCACCCAATCCAAAGTGAGTGGCAGCTGCTTCGACTTATGGGCACGTCTCTTGCTAAGAGCTTTCTCAGCTTCATTTATAGTTCACTTTCTATTCACCACAGCACAGCAGCGTGGGCCTTCTGGAGGTTTTCATTCTACTATAAACAGATGCTCTTTAGATTCCCTAGCCCTGTAGACTCCTGACTGTTAGGGTGGATCTGGAATAGACCCCTAAGAGGTTCCTGTGTTGAAGGATTGGGTCTGAGGCAAAAGTCTCTGATCTTTTCATGGCTCAGTCCACTGCTGAGTTCATAGCTGAAGGGGCATTCAGATGTGGGGCTTTGGCTGGAGGAAGTTAATCTGTGGAGACGTCACTTTGAAGGATGGAGTTTTGTCCCCATTGTTCCTCCTTATTTCAGTACAGGATGTTTCCTGTTCCACGCCCTTTCACCTTCACACACTGCACTGCTGGGATTTGGGGGTGGGGGTGGGGGATGAGCAGGAAGTTACTGTGCACTGGAACCTCTGAAACTATGAGCCAAGCAAGCACTTCCTCATTCGGTGTTTTGCCACAGCAAGAGAAAAAGGTGACCAACAGCAACCTAGTCAGGGTATTCATAATTGTGAGAACTCATCCCAGAACTTGTCCCTCTTCACGCAAACATCCGCTATTTCAATGCGCTTTTGCAGTCATACTGATCAAACCCAGGGCCCTGGGCATGCTAGGCGAACACTCTACCACGAAGCTAGGCATCTGGGCCTGCTAAGCATCAAGGTCCACTAGTGGGTCCAGCCCTTCTGTTCCAGAGAATCTTTTGTCTCAAGAGTTTGTTGATACGTGGGAGTTGTGGAGGACACGGTCAGTAGCTTCTAATATTTGGTCATAGAGAATGTTTTGTTTTTACAAGGTATTTATTCCAGCTTGAGCAAAGTCAAGACAGCCATTTCTGTACAGAGGCCCTTCCTGAGACCGAACAATAAGCTGCTCGGAGGATTCCCAATGCAGGACAGAGGGAAGCAAGCTCACTCATAGCATACTCTCCACACTAGTGGGATAGACAACAGAACCACTAAAGTACACCTCTTTATATTTTACAGGGTCTCACGATGAATCCCATGCTGCCCTCAAATCTACAACTCTCCTCCCTCGGTTTCCCAAACCCTGGGATTACAAGAATGAACTACTATATTCAGCTTAAAAGTCTCCATGTGCTTTCTCCATTCTTCTGAAAACGCCTATGCAAACCCCAGTAGAAAACACCAACATCTATCCATCTTGGTTCTCTGCATTAAGGCAAAATCTTTTAAGGTACTTTAATTTGAAAGTACTTTTAAAAGTGGAGAAAGAAGATTCTCGAAAGAACTATTTAAACCAAAGATAGGAGGCTGACAAGGTGGCTAAGCAGTCAAGGGTCCTTGCTGCATGGGCCTGGTGACCTGAGCACAGGCCCAGAAACCATACAAAGGTGGAGAGAACTGACTCTCCAGAACTGTTCTCTGGCCTCCATATATGGGCTGTAGCATGTGCACACACACACACAGACACACACACACAGAAAGAGAGAGAGAGAGAGAGAGAGAGAGAGAGAGAGAGAGAGAGAGAGAGAGAGAGAGAGAGATTTAAAAAGGTCAGAGCAACCAGAACTGCCATAAATGAGCTGGGCTGTAAAGGGAGGCTGGTGTTTCTCACACAATGCAGTAATTCTGCTTGTGGACATAACGCTGAAGAATTAAGAGCTGGGTCAGAAAGACGTCAGGACACTTGTCTTCATAGTACAGTTCACGCTTACTACAAGATTGAAAGGACCCAGTGTCTGTTGAGATATGACACAATAAACCCAAGTGGCCCAAACACCACAGGAAACACTTACTCTGCCTTGAATAAGAATATGATATGTTACCGTCAGGTCTCGAGGAAACTCTCTTTTCACAAATTCTGTTAGACAGAAGCCAGTTCCCTTCTGCCAAAAGGAACCATTTTCCTTAACACTGGCAGTGGGACAAATGTTTGTCTGTGGTGCCGATTAGCACACCAAAGAGCATGCTGGCCTCCAGGATCCCTTAGTATGACAGGTACCTGTTACAAATTTCAGAGTCCATTACAGCATCCTAGTTCTTCTCAGCTCCTCCCCTTCCCTAAGCTTCTCCAGCTCATGGGATCCCTCCCCCTCCAGCTACTTCTTCTCCTTATAACCCTGCTACTTCAACCCTGCTCTCCTTTCTTTTGCGCACTCTCCCTCCTCTCCCCCTCCCTCTTCCCTTCCCCTCCCCCTTTCCCTCCCCCCTTGACCATGTTTCTGCTTCTCTCATGGTCAGGTCCAGTCCCCTGGCCACGCTCATTCTACTACTTACTCTCTCTGCTCTGGCTCTGGACTCTTCCTGCTGTCTCTCTCTCTCTCTCTCTCTCTCTCTCTCTCTCTCTCTCTCCGTCTCCCTCTCCTCCCTCTCTTCTCTCTCTGTCATAGCTACAATTAAAAAAAAAACCCAACAACTCCCTTTTAACCACACCATGGACTGGTCAGTTTATAGAGTCACATGCATACACCTTGAGGACATTCTGCCTAGTGAAATAAGCTAGACCCAGGCACAGCTGGCTTCCGTTTACGTGGAGTATCCAGCTAACACTGTGAAGGTAGAGTGGTGTTTAGTGAGGGGTTCAGGGATGAAGGAACACACTTGTCACTGCTAAACGGTCAGTTTGAGTTTGGAAAGACCAGAGTCTGTAGCTCTCCAGGGATGCAGTATGATCTACAGCACTGAACAGGCTGATTTTAGTAAATAGTTTTAATTACAGCAAATTATATATAAAAAATACATTTCCATTGTAGGAAATGTAGAGAATAGAGAAAAATATGTTAAGAAAGCATTTTTCAAGGAAAAGCATGAGTCTCGCCCCATATAAAGTGAATATGTTTTAAATAAGTAAAGGTATTTAAGGAGAATGTGAACAGCTCGTACCTAGACCAACAGGAATGTTAAGATGAGTTTGACAGGCAGTGCCAAAGTAGGTGGTATTCAATGAGCAAAACATATTACGTTATTGTGGGTAATTATACGCTCCTTATAAAAACCTTTTTAAAAAGAAACCTAAGCACGTGGATTGTAAACATTGTATTCTGTCAAGTTGGCTAATTAAAGGCTGCACACTAACCCAGTGACAGCCGGAATCACTGGCCCCTGCCCTTGCCGATGCAGATTTTCAAGCTGTCGTTTTGAACCAATCAAGGTGAATATCGTGCTTCTTCTAATTATATTTCATTGGTTACAGATTTGCCCTTTTCCATGAAAAAATGTTAATTGACATTCTTTGACATTCAATTATATTCCATCCTTGCAGAACCTCTGGGTTTCTCCAATACATCATAAGCCCGCCAAGTTCTGAACGGGAAAATCGAGTCAGCCTCTTATCCACTTGGAAAAAAAAAAGGTTTGCTATTAATTTTTACATTTATTCACTTTACATCCCAAACAGCTCTCCTTCTCCTTCCAGTACCCCCCCCCACTTAGTTTCTTCCCTCATTCTCCTCTGAGAAGGGTGACCCCCCCCCCCAACACACACACATCAAGTCCCTGCAGGACTTTACAAGACTGAAGAGAAAACTCTTTCGCAACTCTTCAACCCAGAAATATTCTCCCTTTCATATGAGTTAAACTTCAGGCAGAGCATGGAGACCTTATTAAGCAAGGCTAGCAAAGTTTCCATAGTGCAACTGTTTGGATACACCCTGAGCCTGGAAACCGTGGTGCACACAGGTCCCATGCATCCTGAGAGCACCACTGTGCCCTACGTGGCTGCAGATGGCAGCACAAAGCTATGGGGGACTTTTGGGATAGCATTGGAAACGTAATTGAGGAAAATATGTAATAAAAATATTAAAAAAAAAATAAAGAAAAAAAAAACAAAAACAAAAAAAACTTTCGAGGGATCCTGGTCACCAGCTGGGAGTGGAAGGAGACTTGTGTTGGCAGGGCCCACGGGCAGAGTTGGGGAGAATTGGGGGCAGTGCAGGGACGCTTTGCTTTCTGACCAGACCTGAGAAGTGATAGGAAGAGGGGAAGGTGTAGCTAGGCGACAGGTGAGACTACATTAGCGGCCCGCCCTCTTTGTCCCGCCTACAAGCGCGCAGGCAGTGCGAGAAAGCTAGGGCGGGGCGACCTTTGCTCGAGCCCTAAACTATCTGGGCGGGCTGGGAGGAGCGGCCGGGCTAGGGTGGGGTGTCCGGGTCCTCAGAGTCCGAGGTCGCTTCCTTGCCAAGTGGCCCTGGCGCTCCCGCCCCTCCCACGCGGTAGGGTTTGGCCTTGGGGGCCGCACCTGGGAGCGCGGTTTCGGTCTGACCGGACTCGGAGCTGGTTTCGATTGGGGACAGCGACTGGGCGAGAGGGCGGAGCGGTCGGGACGCAAGAGAGGAGGGGACTCGGTGTGAGAGGCTCAGTGTGGACAGTTCCGCGCGGGAGACAAAGAGCGCCCAGAGAGCGCAGCAAGCATCGCTGCTACCCAGCCCGGCAACCTCGCAGATTCGAGGACAGGGTGCGCGGCAGAGCAGCCACAGCTGCTAGGGACCCAGGAGGCTACGCGGGATGCGGACGCCGGTGGTGATGACGCTGGGCATGGTGCTCACGCCCTGCGGGTTGCTGCTTAATCTCGTCAGTACACTGGCCCCGGGCTGGCGGCTGGTGAAGGGCTTTCTGGACCAGCCAGTGGACGTGGTGCTGTACCAGGGGCTGTGGGACATATGTCGCGAGCAGAGCAGTCGGGAGCGCGAGTGCGGCCAGCCTGACGAGTTGAACTATTTCCAGACCCAGCCTGTGCAGGTGGCCCGGGGACTCATGATCACGTCACTGGCCACTACCGCCCTAGGGCTGCTGCTAGCTTCCCTCGGCGTGCGCTGTTGGCAAGATGAGCCCCACTACGGGCTAGCGGGCCTCTCTGGCGTGGTGCTTTTCGTCGCTGGCCTCTTCAGCCTCATCCCGGTCTCCTGGTATAACCACTTCTTGTCAGATCCCGACGTCCTGGCCGCCCCGAGCTCGCCGGTCACTGTGCAGGTCAGCTACAGTCTGGTGCTGGGCTACCTAGGCAGCTGCCTGCTGCTTCTGGGCGGCTTCTCGCTGGCGCTCAGCTTTGCGCCCTGGTGTGAAGAGCGTTGTCGCCGCTGTCACAAGGCGCCCCCAGCAGGCCCGCGCCGCAGCAGCATCAGCACCGTCTACGTGGACTGGCCGGAACCAGCGCTCACACCTGCCATCAAGTACTACAGCGACGGACAGCATCGGCCTCCTCCCGCCGCCGAGCACAGGGACACCAGCAAGCTCAAGGTGGGATTCCCGATGCCACGACCGCCACCCAAGTCCTACACCAACCCGATGGATGTGCTTGAGGGAGAAGAAAAGAAGACAGCCACCTCCCAAGGTGGTTCTTCCTCTCGCAGCACTCGGCCCTGCCAAAACTCGCTGCCCTGTGACTCCGACCTGTAGACAGGGTTCACTTGAGCTCCGCCTGGAGTCTGAGAGGGTGACTTGAACTTCTGCCAGTACATCTGCAACTAGAACCCTGGACGCCTTCCTCTAACTGGAGGGCAAGCCTTCCTTTTCTGGGGCCAAACTCCTCTCCAAATACTAGGTTGGGTTCATTTATCTTTTAAGGAGTTTTACTTTTCTCTCCAGAGGGACCAGGTCTTCTTATGCAGTGACAAGAGTGTGTAGTGTTTTCTTTGCATACTGTTCATCGCAGTAGCAACAAAATTGCAATCAGCCAACAGGCTTTAAAACGTCCTTGAACACACAGTATTCTAAGTTACCGTGAGCCTTCACAAACATCATTCTCGAGGTGTTTTGCTTTTCTCCCTGCTTCAGTCTCCAGAGAACATAAATGGCCAAAAATGTTAAGTCTGGCTATATTTGAAGGTTGTGCCATAAAGCCAGCAGCTTTAATGGCTTTTATGAAGTGAAGTAACTTGTTTAACTCCTATTTATATTTCTCCGTGCATACATAGTATTTATCTTTTCTAATTACTTGTTTCTGTGTAGGAAGTTGAGCTTGTCTTCCAGAAGCCAAGGCGATGCTACACTGTCCTGTTCCCGAGATACCTCGCCCTGAACAGAGATATATTTTGTACAAAATGAACTGTTAAGTTTCCTTTGGCTAATGTCCATATGTACATATCTTATTTATAAATAAAAATTGTAAATGTCAGTTTCGGTATCCCTACAAAAAAGCCTGTCTCCAATGTCTGTGGGGAATCTCAGCATTTGTCACTAAGCAGTTTCCTGGCGTCTGAGCCACCTGTCTGCAATCGAGCACTCACATCTTCACCCTTCTCGTCGCCCTTCTCCTAAGATTACTAAAAGGAGCCAAGGGGCCCCACTTAAATCCCGGTTGGCTTTGTTTTCGGGATCTGGCTGTTTTCAGTGCAAGCCAAGTCTATTGTTGAAAGGAAAAAAAAAAAAAAAAAGAAGAAGAAAGAAAACCAGCAGCACCAGTTTCAGGGACAGAATGGTAGAGCTCTGGTCCTCTTTTGGCCCAGGTACTTCTTGTCCCAGCTAGGCAGTTGTGAGTGTATGAGGGAGCTGAAACCCCCTACAGCTCTGTCTGCCTAAACACTGGAGCTAAAAGCGCCTTTAACTGTACTGAACCTGTTATTGAAAGTTAAGGAGTGAGAAGCAAACATGGAGGCAGTGCTGATGCTGAAGGGCTACAGTTGGAGGAACTGTAGCTTGTGGAGGACCAAGAAGGTAGGAGTTCGCAGCCCCTGCCACTTTGGAGTGCAATCATCTTGTTTTCTTAAGGACCCCAACTTTACATCTATCACTTTAGTTAATCTTTCAAATGCAGATTCCAATGCCAGAGACCCCTGAAACTTCATTAAGAAGACCCCAGAAGACCACAGTGCAGAGGTCCTCAACCTGTGGGTTGTGACCCCCAAAGGGGGTCTTGCATATCCTGCATATCAGATATTTACATTATGGTTCATAACAGTAGCAAAATTCCAGCAATGAAGTAGCAATGAAGTAATTTTCTGGTTGGGGGGCGGTCGCTACAACATGAGGAACTATATTAGAGGGTCACAATGTTAGGAAGGATGAGAATCACCAGCGCAGTGTACATGGTCCTGGAGGTACACCAAGTAGCAAAGCCTCAGCTGGGACTCTGGCTCACGTAATTGCAGTTGGAGGTAGGAATACCTACTACATAGATGCTTTAGAAGGGGGAAGCTTACTGAGTGTATATCAGTCAGGATTTCAATTGCTGTGATGAAACACCATGACCAAAAGAAAGTTGAGGAGGAAAGGGCTTATTTGGCTTACACTTCCACATCATAGCCCATCACTGAAAGAAGTAGGAACTCAGGACAGGAACTCAAATAGGGCAAGGCCATGGAAGAGTGTTGCATACTGGCTTGACCAGCCTGCTTTCTTATAAAACCCAGGACTACCAGCCCAGGGATGCTACCACCCACAGTGGGCTGGACCCCCACCTGCATTGATCACTAACTGAGAAAATGTCCTACTCTTATGGAGACATTTTCTCAATTGAGGTTCTCGCCTTTCAGATAACCCTAGCTTCTGTTGAGTTGATCTGAAACCAGACAGCATACTATGGGCGTGGAGCTAGGAATATAGAAGGGTAGCCCGGATGTACTCAGCTCCCACGTCAAAGACAGCGGCAGGAGGTTCTGAGGTCCAAAGGTAGCTAACAAGTGGGAGGACCTGGTTTCTTTTTTTTTTTTTTTAAAGATTTATTTATTTATTATATGTAAGTACACTGTAGCTGTCTTCAGACACTCCAGAAGAGGGCGCCAGATCTCGTTACGGATGGTTGTGAGCCACCATGTGGTTGCTGGGATTAGAACTCTGGACCTTCGGAAGAGCAGTCGGGTGCTCTTACCCACTGAGCCATCTCACCAGTCCCGAGGACCTGGTTTCTTGAAAATACTGAATTTTACCTGCATCTTGACTCGAAGTTCGGCTAGTATGCGCTACTATCGAACACAGTTGGTCTCTTGAGCCTTTCACTTTTTGCCCCTCATGTACTCTCTCTGGCTTTTAGACCTTGCTCTCTGATGATTGAAATTTGATTCCTGGAAGCTAAAACTATCCCTCTCCCCCCATCGGCAGAAATGGATTCAAAGTTCCCTTTAAAAATACACGTATTTTGTCATAAAAAAAAAACCTTCAGGACAGCATGGAAGGAGACTCCTGTGTAGGGTTGGGATCCTTTCTTGACCCAGGGGTCATCCTCTGCCACAGAAACACCACACAATGGGCTTCAAACAAGATGCTGGAGGAGGCAAACTCTGGAGTCTTGCTGTGAGTACGATCCCGAGGTTGATACTGATCAATCAAGATGCTGCACTGACTGACGATGGTTCACTGACGTAGGACAGCTCTGCCATCAAGCTTTTTACACCCAGGACAAACCCTCTCAGACAGCACAGAGAGCACATGACACCATTTAATGCTTACAGGCTATCCATGCCCGCCAAGTTTGCCTAGGAGACTGTAGTGCCGGCAAATGAAGAGAAGAGGTCGCTTTACACAGTATCGGCTAGGCCTGTTCTCCGGTAGGGCTTTCCCTGGGATGCAAGCCTCACTAAGTGAGGTGTGGTTTTCAGAGCAGAAGCTGTTTATCCACGTGGAGGTTATGGGAAGGGCTGGCAGGCTGCTTCCAAAAACCGCCTCTCCTTTATTGCACAGGTCATCCACCCAGTAAGTATTTTAAACACCTGACATTTTGCAGGCACACTCATGGACACTGGAAAAAGAAACAATTTGACTCTGGCATACTCTACTGAAGGCCATCATAGAATAGGATGGAGAACAGCAAGTCAGGGTCAGGAGATGGAGGAAGGGGGATGATATTTTAGGAACAGTGAGAAGGGAGAAGGAAACGTTGGACCAGAACAGTGAGAGAAGAGAATGGGAGCACCCCAGGCACCAGGGATGGCAGAGTCCACTTCACTGGACCTGGTTTCTTTCTTCTGTCCTTCACTTTCCTCCATTCAACAATAGCACGGTAAGGACTAGAAGCTAGCAATGGAGGCTAGGTACATCTTGACATTTGCTCTCTGTTGGGCAAATAGTAGTATCTTTTGTATGAGACACATTCTGGAACAAATACAATTAGTGTTATAGAATGCTTCTAGAATAAAAAGCAATTTGACATATGACTAGCTAGATGCCAAGGAACACTCTATTCTGCCAAGGTATGAGTAGCCCTATAAACCATCAGACAAGTAACTGGAAGCCCACAGCCTGGGATTCTCAGGGTGTCATGGTACGTGCCTATACTCCCAGAATTTGGAAAGGAGACATGGGAGGATTAGAAGTTCAAGGTCATACAAGGCTGTATCGTGAGTTTGTAGCCAGCCTAGGGACATTGTGATGCTTGCTCCTTGCATACACCACACACACACACACACACACACACACGCACACACAAACAAAATCTTTCTTCTCATACGTAACTTGTCATGCATATAGAAAGTGATATATATATATATATATATATATATATATATATATATATGTATATACATACCACTGTTCCCAATTCCCAGGGGGATGTCATCTGTAGTGACAGATGAGCTCTTCCCCGTGTGAGAAGAATAAAAATAGAGTCTCAGTTATCTACTACTTCAAATAAAAAGTGTTTAAAGTCCCCAGTCTTTCTTGCCACCCACCCCTACCCATGTTCCTCTGTGCTCTCATTATGCAGCAAGCGATGAAATGACTCTTCCCCTAGTCCTCCCGTAATGAGAAAGAAGGTCACGGACACAAAGATTAACTTGTTCAAAACAAGGAAGACACAGATAAAGCTCAGCGGCAGGGACGATGCTGGTGAGTGGGGGAATGTGGAGGGCTGCCTTCAGGGTGATGCTTATAACTATAATTCCAGCACTTGCAGGGCAGGGGAGAGGGCCAAGGTAGGAGGATTGGGGGTCTACAGCCAATCTGGCCAGCATAGCACGACCCTGTGTCAGACAACAGAACAAAAGAATGAAACAGAAGACTTGATTTACACATTATCGAGACTGACAAGGGCGTGAGTCAGCTGTCCCACTTGGAAAGCGAGGTGTCTGTTAGATGGAGAGAGGCCTGAATATTACTTCACAGATTTCAAGCACCTTTGCCACTTGTGTGGCTAATGCCCTTGCCAACCTCCTCCCCACACCACAGCCATTTATGGCCATGGTGCTCCAAAATAGATTCCTCTTATCACTGGGTTACCAGGAACTCAACAGTGTAGTCGACTTTCCTCGTATATGTGTGTTCTATGCTGCTGCTGTGAGTCTTGCCCTTGCTTCATCTGTCATCCTGGAAAGACTGTTGGATATTACCAGAGGGCCTCCGTCACTTTAGTCCCCTGAAGGTAACAGTTCAAAGCTCGGCTGAGAGCACACAGAACACCTGGACAGGGCATTACACCTGGACAGGGCACGCTCAGGAAGCGGGTTGGCATAAATGCTAGAAGTTGATCTGGGAGCCACAAACTCCCATATTCAGAGTTTCACTTTCTTTGAACTCCTTAAGCCTTCCCGGAGTTAAAATAGTAGGGATCCTCCCAGAATTCCCCTTTGCCTGGCTGTTTTCTGTAAGAAGTGTAAGGTGCCTAATTTAACTTGCTGGCAGAAAAAAAAAAAAAAAAAAAGAGTCTTCCACTAGCAGCCTTTGGATGAAGACATAGAACTCTCAGCTCTGCCTGTGCCATGCCTGCCTAGATGCTGCCATGCTCCCACCTTGATGATAATCGACTGAACCTCTGAATCTGTAAGGCAGCCCCAATTAAATGCTGGTTTTTTTTTTTGTTTTTTTTTTTTTTTTATAAGACTTGCCTTGGTCATGGTGTCTGCTCACAGCGGTAATATCCTAACTAATATAGAAGATGGTACCAGGGACTGGGGTATTGCTGTGATAGGCCTGACCATGCCTTTATTTGAAAGAATGTGGATTTTGGGACTTTGGATTTGGAAAGCAGTGGAATGCTTCAAATGGGGCTTAATGGGTCATCCTAGTAGGAATATGGAAGATTTTGTTGCTGGGAGTGATTTGAACTGTGTTGACCTGGCCCAAGAGATTTTAAAGGAGAAGAATTTCAGAATGTGGCATAAAGACTGTTTTTGCGGTATTTTGGTGAAGAATGTAGCTACTTTTTGCCCTTGTCTGAAAAGTCTGCCTGAGGCTAAGGTGAAAAGACTCAGATTAATTGCACTGACAAAGGAAGTTTCAAAAAAAAAAAAAAAAAAAAACAGCAGAGGCTTTGTTCTCTGGTTAAGTCTTATGAAGAGAAGTTTGAACAAGCATAGCAAGCTTAGAAAGGAAAAATATAAAATACATGGTTCGAGTATTAAAGGAGTACCAGGAAGTGAAATGGAGCAAAATCTTGTGTTCTAGGAGATAACAGATTAAGGGAGCGGGACCTTGGGGCAAGACCCTACCCAGCTGAATTTAGATCCAGGCATGGTGGTACACACCTTTAATCCCAGGAGATAGGCATGATGATCTCTGCATTCAAGGTCAATCTACAGAGCAAGATGCAGGACAGCCAATCTTAGGTAGTGAAGGAGTTGGAGAACAGAAAGCTGGTGATAATGTAATAGAACAAGGGGGCCATGTCCCAGCTCCTGCAAGCAGCAGAACTCTGCAGTTTCAGCCATGTGGCTCTGACTTTAGAGTGAATAATAGAAGGGACTACTTGGGCAAATCAGTGCTGGTTAGCTGGAGCTAAGAAATTGGCAGTGATCAAGAAGAGACCAATGTCACTGAGGTGAAATCTTCTAGGAAGTGTATTCTGTGAGCATATAGAAGCTGTGTTCCAGAGATTGCCAAGGTTGTACCTCCTACTGCAGCTGTACTTGGTAATGGGAAAGAGTCACTAAGGTGGTACTGGTTTTGAAAGCATGAAGGGGTTATGAAGAGCAGCTGAGGCTTGGCACTGTAAGAGGCCATGGAAGACTATTGGTGAAGGTGCAGCCTCAGTTGTAGTTGATGGCCTAGGACTGAAGGGGTCATGCAAATGATTTGAGGATTGGCACCATGAAGAGAGCCTATAAGAGGCTATTGGTGAAGCCTAGTTGGAGTGGAACACCCCAGTGTATTGGAGATGTCATTACCAGTGTATTGGGATGATCACCAAGAACAGAAGCCATAGTGGAGTGGATCAACCTGAGTTTAGAGTGCTACAGAGGGCAGAGCTGGAGAAGTGATGCCAGCCCTTAGGAGGAGCCCAAAAGATCAAGTGGAATCCCAGACACTGAAACAAGAAGCTGTAACATTGAAATTGCCTTGGAGGGCTGGAGAGATAGCTCAGAGGTTAAGAGCACTGACTGCTCTTCAGAAGGTCCTGAGTTCAATTCCCAGCAACCACATGGTGGCTCACAACCATGTGTAATATAATCCGATGCCCTCTTCTGGTGTGTCTGAAGACAGCTACAGTGTACTTACATATAATAAATAAATAAATCTTTAAAAAAAAAAAAAGAAATTGCCTTGGAGACTCAAAGACGTTAAAGATGCCAGAGCCATGGTAAGGAAAGCTGCTAACAGGGAGTGGAACTAGCCCAGAAGAAAACAGTTGTTGCAGTTAACAAAGATGACAAAGGAGTGGAGATCTGAAGACCTCTTTGACATCAGCCATGGAGATGCAGAGTTTGGAATTTGCCCAGCTGGTTTCCTGTCTTTCTTTGAGGATTACAGTTAATTGATTGGATGAATCTCAGAAGAGACCTTGAACTTTGGACTTTTAACATTGTTGAGACTGCTATAGACTCTGAGGACTTTGAAAGTTGGACTAAATGTTTAAGTATGGCCCCCATAGACTCATGTGTTTGAACAAGTCTATGGAGACCAGGGAGTGGAATGTGATGGTTTGTATATTCTTGGACCAGGGAGTGGCACCATTTGGAGGTGTGGCTTTGTTGGAATTGGTGTGACCTGGTTGGAGTAGGTGTGTCACTGTGGGTGTGGGCATACCATCCTCACCCTGGTTGCCTGGAAGTCAGTCTTCCACTAGCAGCCTTTGGATGAAGACATAGAACTCTCAGCTCTGCCTGCGCCATGCCTGCCTGGATGCTGCCATGCTCTTACTTTAATGTAATGGACTGAACCTCTGAACCTGTAATCCCCAGTTAAATGTTGTGTTTTCTAAGACTTGCCTTTGTCATGGTGTGTCTGTTCACAGCAGTAAAGCCCTAACTAATACAAATGTCTTCTGTATTATTAATTCAATACTTTGATATCTTATACTTTTTATTAATATAAAGAATATGTTTTATTAAAAAATTTGCTAGCAAACATAGAAAGTCATGTGTAGTATGTCTTTGAGCCCAATGCACAGGCCAATTAACATTTCTTTCTAAACGTCCTTATTTTTCCAGAAGAACACCCAGAGGTTTCGCTTCTATCATGAATTTCCTGCTCTATTTACTCATGGGCAATTATGTTATTGTGCTGCCTAGGTTTAGGTCAACTTGACACAAGCTAGAGTCCTCTTACAGCAGGGAACCTCAATTGAGAACATGACTCCATATGAATGGGCCATATGCAAGCCTGTAGAACATTTTTTTAAATTACTGATTGATGTGGGAGGGCCCAGTCCATTGTGTGTAGGGCTACCCCTGGACTTCTGACCCTGAGTTCTCTAAGAGAGCAGGCTGAGCAAGCCAGTAAACAACACCCGTCCAACGCCTCTATATCAGCATCTGCCTCCAGGTTCCTGCCTTGTTTGAGTTCTTGCCTTGGTTTCTCTAAATGGGCTGTGATTCAGGATATGTAAGCCAAAGAAACCCTCTCCTTCTGAAGTTGCTTTTGGTCCTGGTGTTTCATCATAGCAACAGTAACCCTAATTAAGACAGCTACAAACTTGAGGTTCTGGTAACAAATGTAAAGAAACGACTGTCATACCCGGGAATCCATCCCATAATCAGCTTCCAAACGCTGACACCATTGCATACACTAGCAAGATTTTGCTGAAAGGACCCAGATATAGCTGTCTCTTGTGAGGCTATTCTTGGGCCTAGCAAACACAGAAGTGGATGCTCACAGTCAGCTATTGGATGGATCACAGGGCCCCCAATGGAGGAGCTAGAGAAAGTACCCAAGGAGCTAAAGGGATCTGCAGCCCTATAGGTGGAACAACAATATGAACTAACCACTACCCCCTGGAGCTCGTGTCTCTAGCTGCATATGTATCAGAAGATGGCCTAGTCGGCCATCAGTGGAGAGAAAGGCCCATTGGTCGTGCAAACTTTATATGCCTCAGTACAGGGGAACACCAAGGCCAAGAAGTGGGAGTGGGTGGGTGGGGGGGGGAGGGAGGGTATGGGGGACTTTTGGGATAGCACTGGAAATGTAAATGAAGAAAATACCTAATTTTAAAAAAAGGAAAAAAAAAAGAAACTGATAAATTAACATATAACATAGACACTGGCATACTAGAAGGTTCTTATGGTTTAAAATGCATCATTTCTACCAGTCAAAAAGGTTATGAAATTGATAAGCCAGCTCAAGAGTTAGGGATGGTTAGGAATTCTTAAATATAGTCTTGAGAATCAATTCTAAAATCATGCCTTTTGCTGAAAAGGACATTCAGTATGTTCTCTAAATTCTTGAATGGAGGAAGGTGTTAAGGGATATGTTACAATAGATTCTGATGGCATATACTGAGGCATACACTCATGGGAAACATAGGTAGTCCAGATATGGGATGAGAGGAGGAGTGGGGTGAGGCACAGCACACTTGGAACTGCCTGACTATGGCCATAGCCTTCTTCCCCTGAAATGATAGGAATTCCTGAGGTCTGCATTAGAATCTGGGTCTGAGGAGCGACTGACAGTCACATTCAAGCACTGAACCTGCAGAAGCTGACTGAGCAAGACAGAACATAAGGCCTGAGGGTCTGGAAGAAGGATAAAGGTCCTGAGGGGACCAAGGAAGCAACGCCATCCTATGCAAAGGGATAACATCACCTGCTTTGGAGCCTGATTTATTTTGTTTGTTTGTTTGTTTTCATGGCAGTTTCATACACGTGTGAAGAGTGAAGCCAGGAACTTGTCAAGGGCAGAATGATCAGTGATGTTAGCTTCCAGGAGGTAGAAACAACAAATTCCTTTTGTGACTGAAGGGACACAGGGTACTGGAAGGTAGAGATGAGTTTTCTCTGGTACAGATGAACTTCTGCACAACTCAATGATGCTTGTCCTACCTTCTAGCCAGAAAGACCTATCGCAGCCTAATCGGGAAGGGAGGCTTCCCTGGCATGTGTTCTTCGGGTCACGTTGATCTTTACTTAGAAGATTTCATACCTTATTGAAGAACATGGGACATTTTATGCTTTGTCCCCAGTAATAAGCCTAGGGCTTCTCATCAGGCTTGGTGGCTTGCACAAGCTCATTCTCTAAGACGATATGCAAAAGTCTAGAAAAGATACCAAGCCAGGAAACTCTTCCAAATGATATCGGGCTTACTACGATTTAGACTCATGTGACTGGTACCATGCTAAGCCATACATAGGCCTTGTATAGGACAAAGTGACTTGCCCAAGGTTGTTTCTACCATGTTTTGGACCATATTATCACTGTGACCCTATACACATCACAAATTCAATGCCTTTGATTCGCCATGAAGCAGTATACCTAGCAAGATGAGCAGACGTATTAGCAGGCCAACCACTTGTGTGGTCCTCAATGAGCAAGAGCTAGTTAGGCTTAATCCTGGTGTAGCCTATATCCTATGTTGATGACCACAGTACCCACTAATGTTATTTTAAATAGCACGAGACATATCATGTGTCTGAGACTCTATATCTACAAAGTACTTTTACCTGCCCCATTAGTTTCAAAATTGATTGACGTTATCATAAAGGAAATGGTTTTTATAAACAATTGCCAACCCGGAAGTGAAATTTATCCAGGCTAGTGATACTAGAGGGCAAATCCTTGACCATTTGCCATTATACGGAAACTTGGCTTTTAACTGGAATGGCAAGAAGATCCCTCTCTTTGGTAAACTAGAAAACTGGTTCAGAGGACTGTCTCAAAGCCAGCATCAGAGCTCAGATTTAAATCTAGAACTTCCGACTGCCACTGGGTCCCATGACTTGGGTTGATGGGTGCTTGGGGCAGAGTCAGAGCCTAAGCTACATAGAAGTCAAACTGGATTCTCACCATATCTAAGGGCCTACAGTTTTCTAATCTCCATGATGTGATCAAAAATACCAGACGACCATCTCTAATTTAAGAAGGAATCACTTGAAGAAGTGATCAGTATTTACCACAAACCGTTAGGAAAGTTAATACATCGTACAACTGTTCAAGCAGCATTTATTTAAATGTTTCAGCTTTTTTTTTCTTTTAATGAGCTCATTCAGTTTGTAACGAGGTTAAGGATTCCTGTGGGAAGAGAGTTGGAATTAGAGAACAAACAAGAAAATAAGTTAATGGAACTAAGTATGTTAGTAGAGGTCATGGGGTTAGGGTACCTGCGTTTTCGGGGTAACTCAAATCCTAATAGCAGCCTACCCCACTCCCAATATCATTTGCCCTGTGTGCATGCTACTGAAATGTCTATTTCACGCATGTTTTATTTTAATTCTCCAAACCAGAGCTGAAGACCAAAGACTGTGTAAGCAGAAGTTTACTATAAATTACAGCCACACTTGCCCACTTAGCACTATTCACAATCTCACTTTTTAAAAGATTTATTTATTTTATGTAAATGACTTCTGTAGCTGTCTTCAGACACACTAGTAGACTGCATCTGATTCCATTACAGAAGGTTGTGAGCCACCATGTGGTTGCTGGGGATTGAATTCAGGACCTACTGGAAGAGCAATTAGTGCTCTTTACCACTGAGCAATCTCTCCAGGCCCCACAATCTCATTCTTTAAGCATGCCTCACCACCCCTTTTCCTCAGATAAACCTCCCTGGCTCCCTCCACATACCTGGTCATCATAGACTTCATTGACAAAAGTCTCACTCTTCATTAGATTTTCTTCCTCTTGGTTATTTTCTTTATCATAGTCCAAATTTCTTGAAGATGTTCTGCAATCAAAGAAAATGATGTCAAAGGAATAGCTTGCATAGGAACCAAGATTAAAATATTATTACAGTGGGGGGAGAGATGCCTCAGTTCTTAACATTCATTTCCGGCCCATGCAGAGGATGAAAATTCAGCCTCCAAGTGGAGGCTCAGAACTGTCTGAAACTCCAGTTCCAGGGAGTTTCTTCTGGCCTTTGAAGGTACTGGACATACATAGCAGACATACATAATGCGTACATCTAGGTAAACACCATGCACTCAACATAAAACTAAATAAATCATATATACATCTGCTGTCATGGTTCATTACATAGAAACTGTGTCTCATTTTAATCGGTTCTTAAATAAAGCAAATGATCTAAAATAGATGATAGTTGAGTCCATTATTATTTGTTACTAGGAAAATGTAGTATGGTTTCTACCCTGAAGGAAGCTCAGTGACCAGTCAATGAGAAATAACTTTAGGGACAGGTAAGGGACAGCAGGACAAAAGTGAAGTAAGAAAGCAGGAAAACATGGAAGAAGGACGGAGAGTAAACCAGTCACCCATTAACCAGCCTTCGCTTGGACACAGTCATACTCCTGCCTTTTCTTTGGTCTGTGAACCGAAGACAGAACAGCAAGGCAGCTCCTCGAGCATCAGGCCCCTTTGTAATTCATCTGTCAGCTGCTTAATGCTCCTTCTCAGTATCTCCATCACCTCCTTCAAACATGTCCTTCCCTCTCTCTATCTCACAATGGCAGGAGTACCATCTGGCTGTTGTTTGTTTTTTTTAAATGACCTTCTTGCCCTTGGATAAAATTTAGTGTAGCTTCTTCACATTATTCCCGAATTTCACCTCTGGGTGTGGGCTAAGCTGTGCCCCACCGATGTCCCCAAATTAATGAAATATAGATGGTGATGATAGGGTCTCCAAGGAGACAATTAAGTTTCATGAGCCCAAAACAAGAACCCCATAACAACAAGACCACCTCCCTAAGGGGGGGTGCAGACACAAAAGAGGAGGAAGATATTGTGAAGGAGAAAGGAAGATGTCCACCATCCACCAACCAAGAAGAAGAACATCAAAGAAGAGCAATCTGCTCAGACTTCTTGAGAGCATGCATTCATGCTGTCTGTGACAACCAGCCTGGCATCCTGGCAAATGACTAACCTCCTAACAGACATTCCTGCAGTCCCGGGTGCTGACCTATCTCATCATGGGTGGGGAATACCCTCCCTTTCCTTCCTGCAGCTTCGTCACAGACTGGCCTTAGCACAGCAGGTTTTATTTACCCTTGCGAATTTCTTACCTCCAACACCGTATCACACACCTCTGGTCTCAAGGAGATTGACCCTATTACTGCCTTTCCTGGTCATTTAACAAGGGCCTCATCCAAATCGCTTCTCAGAAAATGAATTCCTAGAATGGACTTTAAGTCTTCAACCCTACTCATCATATATTATAAGCTGCCATTGAAATGTAATTCTCACACAAAGACACTCATAGCCACTCACCTCTTGAATTTCCGTTTCCTTCTGGAATGTAGAAACAGCCCCCAAACGGCCAGAGCAGCTGATAAAGCAACGGCTCCACCCAGGGCTACGTAGCCACTGACAGGGCCACGCGCTGCTTCTTGGCAGAACTCTCCACCATATTCCACCAGGCAGCGACATTTTCTCAGTTTTCCTTCCATTATGCAGGTCCCTCTCCCGTTGCAAAAGTCTTGGCTACAGGACTTATGTGTTGCTGTCTGTAAATCCTTGGACTGAAGAGTTTCTGCCCTTCCCTTGGTTTCTGGGACCTTGCTCCCTGATGCAGGCATTTGATTGGTTAGTGTTTTTCTAACAGGGTGTCTCATTTCTTCTTGTCGTAGATAGACATCTGTGGTAGACTCAGTAGCCTGAAAAAGCTCGAAAGCTTCTGATATCAACCTTTTCCAAGCTTCTGGCTTCTTAAGTACTGATGTTGAACGGACGTTACCTGGATTTAGACCTACAAAGACCAAGACAGATAAAATCGTTGGCCTAACCTCCTTCCCCTGTGCTGTGGTTACTCAGCCAGTCATTCTATTTAAGCTGGTGGTATCAAGACTTGTTCAAACAGATGTCCAGCTTCTTACAATTCACTCTCATGCTCCCTGTCCTAAAACCAAAGGCATATTAGAGTTCCAGAGGAATGCATAACAATGTATATGCCCAGAAGTTGGAATTTGATGTTGTCCAGGCACAAAACCCAGTGCTAACATGGCAGTAATGTATAGGATAAATAGTTGAGGAGTGGTATTGTATTGGGACTTCCAAAAGCCATGAACACTAAGACACAATGAGTGCTGGGTGGGCGGTACTCACAGTCCACTTCATCAGAACCATCCAGACAGTCAACGTGACCATCACAAATTTGCTCCTTGGAAATGCACCTCTGACCGTCCTTACAGCATTGTGACATTGGAGAGCACTGGACAGCTTCCACACATGTGTGGCCATCAACCAAGCAGTACCCATCGGGACACCAGCAAGTCTTGCCCTCGGGATTCGGTAGACAGATATGACTGCATCCTCCATTGTCTCTTGAGCAGCTGTTGTTACCTGTACATCAGCCCATTCCCAAACCAAAACTACATTAAGTGTGAGATTAGGCTCCAGAGGAGTTTTCTACAAGCTTTTTACAAATACATTAAAGACATATGACACAGATGTTTCAAACAAATTAGATAGCTCTTCAATTTGATTCCTTTTAGTTAATTGGGCTCTCAGTAACGGATAATTCTTCATAGATCGGTATGGCTTTAAACATATCACAAGGGCCCACCTTAAGAAAAATTGAGGGGATCTCTTAGTCATTCAAGACTACATTGTGGGCACACTTCACTCAAATGACAGAACAAGAAATCCCTTGGAAAGAAAACTATTGTTAGTGAAACCATGGAAACTGTGGGGTTTGTTATCCCTTTTATAATGTGAGTAAGAGAGCCATTTCTCACTTGGGATCACTCTTCAAGGCTTAATCTTAAACTTGTAATGAGATCTTACCATGTGAGATATCCCAGGCACTGTACCCCAGAGATGTATGTGATGCAAACTTACACAAAGGTGAAAAGCTGCTTCCTGTAGTTCTAAGAACTTAGCAAGTTCTTAGCAAAACCTGGGTAACCACCTGTCATTGGCAGACGTCTAAAATTTATGTCCCCACCAAGTCAAGACTCTGGGGGTCTCCACATGACTAGCACACTTTTGTAGAGATATGTCTGTCACAAAAACCAAAGGTCAGAATGCTCTTAAGACTAATGTGCCCATCACAACTGGCTGTCCCCAAGTTGATGGTCTGAGGCTCAATCAATGTTAAAAGTAGCTACAATGGAGGAGTAGAATAGGCTAGCTCCACTTCAGAGTTCAAGTGTGTATGTGTGTTGCTAAAGATTCCACCTGAAGTCCCTTGTGTACTAGGCAAGAGCTATACCTCAAAGCTGCCCCTCCCTGTTCCCTTTGCTTTAAAAACAGGATGTCAATAAGTAGCAGGCCTGCACCAACCACCAGGCGTCTCTCAAGTCTCAAGTAGGTGTTTTGCTTATGCCAATACTAGTACTGTTTAGTGTACGTGAGGAGAGTGATATATTCTGGTTTCAGATTTTTGTTTTATGTGAATGTGTATATCTTAGTGTCTGTTGTGCTTTTTGTACTCTTTCTTTGACTCTTTTTTCCTGTTTGTTTATTTTGTCCTGTTCTCTCTCTCATTTATTTTGCTTTTATTTTATTTTTATTACTATTTTTTAGATGCCTGCTTGTATTCTAATGGGGGGGGAGTTTGGGTAGGGAGGATCTAGGAGGAGTTGAGGGCAGAAAAAGAGTAATCAGAATATACTGTATGGGAAAAAAAAATCTATGTTCAAAAAAAAGAAAGAAAGAAAGAAAGAAAGAAAGAAAGAAAGAAAGAAAGAAAGAAAGGAAGGAAGGAAGGAAGGAAGGAAGGAAGGAAGGAAGAAGCAAGAGAGAGGGGGAGGCTTGCTCAGTGTTATTGTTCAGACCCTGGGTTCACAGGAACTATGTTAGATCACAAACACAATCACACCCCAAACAACAACACACAAAAAGGCTCAGATTCTATAGTGAAGATCTTTAGTGCCCCTCAAAGGTCCCTGCAGTCCAGTCTAACCCCAGTACAACACTATTGAAAGACACTGGAAATAGAAGAAATACGGTTTAGTGGGAGGTATTTAGACATGGGAGGCACATCTCCAGTGGACTATAGACTCCAGTCTCTTCCTCTTTTGCTTTTCAGACAGGGGGAAAACAGATTTTCTCTGCAATATACTCCTGTAATAATGTGTTGCCTTGCCATAGACCCTCAAAGCAAGGAGGCACATTCACAGACCGACCCCTGCAAAAACAGTGAGTCAGAAGAAACCTTCCCATTGCAGAAGCCAGCTGTCTCTGGTGTGTGTTATAGTAATAGCCATGGAAAACTAACATCATGTCTACCAACTTCCAGCCCAGTGGATTTACCACAGCCGCGTTTGGTATGCTATTAATAAGGCAATGGTGTCAATGGTGTGCCTGACCCAGACAGTAAGGAACTGTCCATAGACAAGAGCATTGTGCAGAACAGCAAGACTTTTAGACAGGGATATTTTAACATAGTGGGAAACACAAAGACATTCCAAGAAGATGGTAGCGTGGAATGTCCCCTCCATGGGAACTCAGTAGACTGCAATGTCGTCACAGTCATTGGACATGTACTTACCCTGTTGACTAAGGACACTATACACTTTTAAGTCTACAATCTTCTGGTCCACTTGGAACCACTGGCTTTCTGAGACTTGTGCTTTGTTGTACCAAACTCTGGTGATCTGGGCTGAAACAAAAGCCAGTGAGTAACTGTTAAGAGAAATAGAATCCATGGCAGAACCATTTCCAAAGCAAAGGATTGCATTCAGTAGGAACACTTTAACTCATTCATGTGATTTAATGCAGCAAAGAGATTTTTTTTTCAGAAGAGGTACATATTTTTCTGAGTTTTATTGTGAGAAAGAAGATCTGAGAGAACTTTGTAAAATGATAAGCTTCCAACCATAACAAATAGCACATGAGAGCCCAGTATGGGGTGACACACAATTATAATCCCAGTACTAGGGAGGCCAAGACAGGAAGACTGTGTAATTGGGGCTAGCCTGGGCTACAGAGTGAGAAACAAGTAAACAAACACAAAAGCTAAACAAAGTCAAATTTACCTGTCAATAAATTATAGCTAGAGCAATAATAGATGTTGGACTAGATAATTAAAACATGTGGCCCTTAAATGCCATCCATGTGGTTAATGAAGATTATCTCAAAATCTATTAGAACATATCTCTGGAAACAGCTCATTTGTGGGAGTCGTGAGGAATCCTAAAGTGGGTGGAAGGAGACTCATCATATGTCATATACCACAGATCCTCTGGGGTAGTACTGGCAACTTGCTTTGCTGTGGCTGATAGATATTTGGAAATTTAAGGATACAGGTTTATTTTAATTTTTTTCTAGTTTCCTTAAATCTAGACTCATTAGGAGTTTATTCACGGGAATCTAGCACAGATACAGTAATGAATGAAAACACTGTAACTTTGGACAATGAATAGCCTAGAAATGCCACATTAGAGTCGGGAATAAAGCTCTTTGCGTGTAAGAGAAGCAGAAGCAGGAGTTTACTGGGGAAGGAAGGGATCCGTTGATAAGTAAACAGGCTTTGGGAAAGGCCATAAGGGGTTGACAAAGAATAAACCATCACAATAAACACAAACAAAAATGTCCCAGTGAAACCCATTTCTTTGTATGTGAGCATGCAGAGTAGAAGAAGAACATACAAAAGAACATACAAACTAGAAAGGGTCATTTAAAAATGAAAATAGAAAGAACGTTGTATAATCTGCCTAGTACCTCATGTTTCCTTTGTCAACTAAAGACATGTATTGTCACTTCTTGGTGAGCTGGAACGGCTAGTAACTGAGGGTGGACATGCCACCTAGTCCCAACTCTTGGCCCTGTTCCCTCTGCAGTAGGATTGCCCAAAGGTGCATGTGTTGAACACTTGGTGTCCAGCTTGAGGATACGACAAAGGGAGTTAGAATTTTAGGTCCTTAGCCTTCCTCTTTCTCTCTTTTTGTTTTTGTTTTTGTTTTTGTTTTTTTTTTTTTTTGGAGGGAACTGGATTCTCCTCTATGTGATCCACCAAGACACACTTCATCACTGAAGATTCAGTGCAGCTGGAACAAGTGAACTGAAATCCATGGATCAGACTTTCCTCCTCAGAAGCTGGTAAGTTGGTTGCCACGGGTGTTTTGCCACAGTGACAGATTGATAACATGACAGTAAGGACCATGCTATGAAACACAGAAATTTCAGGACCTAAGCTTTATCATATAGAGTAGTTGTTCTCAACCTATGGATAGTGACCTTTTGGAGGTCACATATCAGATATTCTGAATATCAAATATTACATTGTCATATTATCATACTACCCGACTCACCACAGTGGCAAAAATACAGTTATGAAGTAGCAACAAAAAATAGTTTTATGGCTGAGGGTCATTGTAACATGAGGGACTGTATTAAAGGGTCACAACATTAGGAAGGTTGAGGACCACTGATGCAGAGAATAACCAAACAAGCAAAAGGTCCTCTAAGCCACAGATGCACTGTTCTGCATCCTCTGTAGTCTAGGGAAGTCAGTCATTCTTCTAAAAGAGAGACCCTGCTAGGCTCATGTGCTAAGTAGAAGCAGATACCCTTTGGATTGCAGGAGTAAGTTCAGACCACACTTCAGTCTACACAACGGAGACCTACCATCATCAACAGTTGTCCACAGCATCATGTCTTGACCACATGCGAAGAGGTGAAGACCCTTAAGTCCTTGGTAGTCCACTCTGTATCTTGAGCCATCTAGTTGAATACTTTGTATAAGCCCCTGCCCTGGGAAGAGATGGTCAGTTAATTTCATGTAGTCTTAATAGCTATACTACATCCTGAAGACTGTTATGTCTTGTTCCAGCTTCAGGATGACACTGTTTGTCATTTGGAACCTGAAATCAATTCTCCGTTATTCACCTCTCCATAACAGTGATTCACAACAATTTATTAATACATACATACATATATAGTATATATGATGTGATGCATATGTGTATGTGCATGATGAGCAAGTATGTAATCATGTGTTCACATATGAGTACAGGTATCCTGTGTCGCAGCATATGTTTTAAGATCAGTGGACAAAGCCAGGTTTCTGTCTTAACTTTCCATCTTGTTTGAAGCAGAGGCTCTTTATTGTTTACATCCTCACATACCAGGCTAGCTAGCCCATTAGCTCCTACCCCCAATATCACCACAGGGCAACTGGTATGTGCTGCTATACCCACATTTGCAGGGGGTTCCTGGGATTTAGACCTAGGTCCCCATGCTTGCAAGACAGGTGCTGCCCCCCCCCACCTGAACCATTGTCCCAGCATTATTATCCACATATTTTGAGTTTTCAGTCTTATCCTTACAAAGGGGCAGCCGCATGACTCTGTGGGTTATACTGTACTACTTAGGGATGCATCTATTTGTCTCTACTGTGTTGGCAGATTCAGGAGATCTGAAGGTTCTTTGAGGTTATAGCTGAAGATCATTGACCAGAACTTCATTATTCAGCACAGGGTCTGTGAGGTTCATATCTAGGGTTCAGATATTAATTGCTTACCAGTATCAGCCCAGTATACTCGGGTCCCTGAATCCGAAAAGGCCAGGCCCACAGGCACCTGGGATTGCAGCCATAGTACTTTTCTCCCACTGCCATCCATAGAGGCGCATTCAATGCTGGAGCCATGTCTCCCGACATCCTGTGAACCCAAGTCTGCCAAGCACATGGCTGCAGTAGGTGGGTGGAGGACAATAGAAGTTGGGCGGTAAAGGTTTTCACTGAGCAAAACAATGGGGTACTGGCCGTTTGAGAAAGCAACGTTGATGTAGGGATTATCAGTGTCGATCCAGTATATGTTTCCACTCATCCAGTCCAAGGCAAAGTCAATCACCGTCCCCTTCACAGAGATGACTCTCCGCCACGAGAGTATCTCTGGTTCTTTCATCCTCAGTAGCCTGATGTCACTGGTGTTGAGCTCTGACAGGTACAGGGCCTTTTCCTGGACAAGGTAATCCACTGATGCCAGCTGTTTGACACTGGTGAAGGGAAGTGTTCTGTGTTCTGGAACAGTTGTTTGTTGTGAAGTCTTAAGATTTTTCAGATAGATCTATGGGGAGAAATTAGATAGATGACATTGATCAAGTCTATTTGAATCTTCTAATGTCAATATGATATTGGTGCTAGGATTCTTAAATTAATATTTTCAGACATTCTATATTCTGAAAGCAGAAAACAGTTGACTTGTTCCTTTCCTTGAGCCTCTAGCACTGAGAATTCCTGAGATCTGTGTGTCTTAGTCAGGGTTACTATTGCTGTGACAAAACACCATGACCAAAAGGAAGTTGGGGAGGAAAGGGTTTATTTGGCTTATGCCACAGTTTATCATCAAACGCAGTCAATACAGAAACTCAAACAGGGCAGGAGACTGGAGGCAGGACCCGATACAGAGACCATGGATGGGTACTATGTACTGGCTTGCTCAGTCTGTTTTCTTATAAAACCCAAGACCACCAGCCCAGGGATGATACTACCCACAGCGGGCTGGGCCCACCCCCATCAATCACTAATTAAGAAAATGCCCTACAGCTGGAACTTACAGGCATTTCCTCAATTGAGGCTTCCTCTTTTCAGATAACTCTAGCTTGTGTCAAGTTGACTTAAAGCTAGCTATTGTATCATGCATTTTGATGACATGATCCCTGTTAAAGGTCTTTCTCTTTAAACAATATTAATTAATATCACACTGGCACTGGAGCTAATCTTCAACCCCAGAGGGTATGCCATTGTTTTACAATGCCAAGAATTGGCAAGTCCTCTGGGTGGGGACTTGCATGACTGTACTTTTAGCTAAGTATGTCTTAAAGTGCACATCATTTTCATTTAAGCATTTCAAGAAAACCTTATGTTGGTCAGCCGAGCATATCAAGATATTTTGCATAACAAGAACACACAATGTATGATGAATACTAAAACATAAGTTGTGTTTTAAGAATTTTTCAAGGGGAAGAGCCTCCACCATTTACAACTAAATGTGGAGACATCTACACTCAGTCAGAAACAGAACACAAGCCAAGCTTAGGCATGTCAGAAAAGCTCTAGAACAGTACCTGGGTGAGAACAGTGGGCAATACCAGGAACACAAACCCAGACTCCTGGAGGGAGACACAGGTGATTCCGTCATCTGCCAGCAGGAGGCCAACAGGACAACGACAACTTCCCTTGGCTCGTGGGCTCAGAAGGCACAAGTGAGAACATCCTATGTCCAGACAAGGACTAGAAGACCTAGGCTGGAGGACTTCATGCATTATCTGAAAGAAAAGAGCTGGATGCTGCTAAGTGCTAAATCCTTTCAAATAGAAAGTCAACCAATTCTTCGCTCCTCTCCTTCCTTCCCTCTTTCCCTCCTTCTCCCCCTATCTTCTACCTTCCTCCCCTTCTCTCTTTTTCTGTGTGCCCCGTTGAACACAGAGCCTCATGCCTGCTTAACATGTACAACTCTGCCTCTGAACTACAGTCTCAGCCCCCAAAAGTGCTCTTAATTGCTGTAGATGGTGCATGTAAACTTGGTGATTTGGGGTAGCTCATAGACATAGCCTTTTTCAAGAGGACTAGGGAGATGTTTTAAAGAGTACTCCACATACCTTGAGTCCAAAGGGCTGTCCAGAATGCTTGATGAGGACAGCCCTGTCCTTGCCTGTCATCTTCTCCGCATGCTGTATTGTTCTTGTCTGAAGGTCAGACCAGAAGACTTTATCTTCGAACACAGCCACTGAAAAGGGGCTCTTGATTTGTGTTAGCTGCATCATCTACAATGGTGAAGGTGAGCTTTCTGGGGTGAGTTTTACACAAGACCCATGATATTTCAACTGATCCTAATGTCAAGAGGACACTTACACTAATGCCACTGCCATCTAGGTTGACAGAGCCAATGCAGTGAAATTTCTCATCAGACCAGAATATCTTCCAACTTAACTGGTCAAGAGCTATGCTAGTTGGGCGGCCAAGGCCTTGATTGACAAGGATCTTTCTGCTGCCACCATCCATGCCAGCTTGCTCGATTCGAGGTTCTTCTCCAGTTTCAGACCAGTACATCAATCTATGTGGATAAAAGCCAGCTTTAAGGTAGGACACCACCTTGGAGAACATGTCTATCAATGAACTTCTTAAAACATTGACTTTCAGAGATTAAAAAGATTCCATATGTGTCTAAAAAATAGTAGCTTAGAGGTCAATGTCATCATAGCAATAAGGAAAAATTACTGAGCTATGGATCAATCAATGTTTCCTCAACTTTTCAAATTAGTTCAGTTTCTTAAGTATAGTTGTGAAATATTAAAAGGAAATTTTCTTGAAAGTTTATGATGATTGCTTAATTGTCATTAATTACCACTAGAATCTTGGGAGTACAATAGCTCACAGCCTGGAAGGTATTCATGGAACTTACCAGTCTTTCCTTAACTAGAGGGTAGGTTAAAAAAGCAAGTGAATGAGGAAGGAAGGAAGGAAGGAAGGAAGGAAGGAAGGAAGGAAGAAAGAAAGAAAGAAAGAAAGAAAGAAAGAAAGAGAGAAAGAAAAGAAAGAGAAAAAGAAAGAAAGAGAAAAAGACAGAAATAGTGAGAAAAAGAAAAATAGAAAAAAGGAAAAATCAAAATAGCTTTTAAAATTGTCATGGATGGATGTGTAGGTGAAACCTCCTTATTGCCTATGGCTGATAAGTGTACTAGAAACTACGGTTAATTTCCTGGAGTGAGCCATTCTGACAATTTCTGATATGCATGAAAAGGTAAGGAAAAGAAAGGATATCAAATGTGGGTTACCACTGGACCATAGGTTTCCCATATCTTTTTCCTATATTTGTTATTCACAGAGTCATCCCAGTGGCAGAACAGGAATGCTAACTTAACTTATGTGTCTTTTGGCTGGAGGTTGGGTCAATGGGAAATGTTCTTGCCTTGAAGCCTGACAATGTGAGTTCAGTTCTTGGAAACGAAATGCTGGGAAGGAAGAACCAGCTGCTACAAGCTATCCTGTGACTTCCACACGTGCACCATGGCACTGGAACATGTGCACACAAGTGCACACATACACACTAATTTTTTAAATTATAAAATTGCACCCGTTTTCAGAAAGAAAAGACTGTAAGTGGGATCATTCAGGCTTAACGCAAGTCTGGACGATCATAAATTAACTATCCTTACTTCCCTCCTTATCTGCCATTTAAAAATCATACGTGTGTTCCAGGAGCTCATTACTTTCCTTACATGCCACTGTCTGACCACAATGTAAATTGCACTTTGAACTTTTCCCAAAGTTTGGGTTGATACCAATCAGCATTAGATCTAAAACCAGACGTTCATGTTTCCAATTCACTCATTCTGGATTGAGCTAACACAAGCATCAAAGTAGAACTCAGGAGGAATAACAAGCTTGAGATTCTTAACCTGGTGTTTTGACACCAACTCACCCATTTAAGGGATCCAAAGCCAAAGACTGGGGCCGAATCAGGTCGTCATCCAAGACAACTGTGTATTCAGATTTTCCTCTCCCCATAGCAGTTAACTGAATTGCCAAAATCTGGCCAGCTCTCCCATCAGTCCAGTAGAGATTTCTTCCAATCCAGTCAACCCCTATACAGTCTGGCTTTATCCCTAAAGAGACCATTCAATAGGTGTGCTTATGCTAAACGATAACTTCAGTAGGCTTAAGTCAAAAGACTAGGCTCATATGCCGTATTCATTCATTTTCCAACTATGTGCATATGCAACACAGAAAACTATTAATATGTCCCAAAAGACTATTGTAGAGGAAGTTCATCATTAAAGCAGTGGTCGCTGGCTCGCAGCTTGGTAGAACCCATGTCCACCAAGATGACAATGGCTCTGTCTTTCTATTGCTTTCTAGCCAGCAAGCCTTGGTCTCTTTCAATTGAAGAGATAGAACCCAGCCCATGTTTATATTAGTTGTCCCTCATCATATTATTTATGCTCTGTGTGACATTGTGTGGGATTAATAAGAGCTTTCCAGACGTGCATACCTTGCACCACTATCCCGTCCTTCTTCGTGGCCATACTTGTCCACCTTATACTTTCTGCATTGGGATCTGCCCAGAAGATTTTCTGATCCACTAAGTCATAGTCCACAGAGTAAATAGCCAGGTTCTTGTCTGCAGTTGTCAGGATATCTTCTTTTAAGCTTCTCAGGCCAGAAAGGAATAGGTTAAACTCAATTGAAACAAGCAGGATGGGCTCAGCACCTGCCCAAAAGAAATGGCTTTCAACATGACCATAAAGGAGTTTATATAGTGAAGAACAGCACAGGATAAATGAAAGAACATGACACAGTGTGGGGCCTTGGGCTTATTGTTGCCAAGGCTGGGCTGCCAATTAGTTCACATAGAAGAAGTGTTTTATAAGAATGATTACAGTAATAACCACATTTTAAAAGTATATAGAATACAACAATTATTAGCTTAAATAAACAGTAATATCTTTTTTACCTTCTTATTTAGTGTACCAAATTGTGAGTTTCATTGTGACATTATATTAGACACATCAGTGTACCTTGCTGACATCCACTCTCTCCCTCCACTACCGTTCCCCACAATGTTGGCCCACTTGCTTTCTTCAAGTAGTTCTAGTTCCATTTTCATGTCACACAGGCACATGCACACATTCCACAGGTAAGAGAAAATATGTGACATTTTATCTTTCTCCTATAACCTCTCTCATTCTCCTCTCCCTTTCATCCTTTGTCCCCCTCCCCCATAGTCCCCCTTTAACTTCCATGCCATGCATCTATAGAAGACAAAAATGCAACATTTGTCTTCTTGAGTTTGGCTTATTTCACTTAACACAGTGTTAAGTCTTCACTTAACACACTTCCACTCATTTTCCTGCAAGTGATATAATTTCACGTTTCTTTATGGCTAGGTAAATTCCATTTATGTATATACACCACACTTTCTTTATCCACACATCTGTTGATAGACATTAGGCTGGTTGGGAATGAAATATTGGGGCAGGTGGGAAGGAGAGAAATGTTTGATAAGTCAGATTGACCCACAGTCACAGAGTCAGAGATTCAAAGCTCACTAGCCACGACTTAGAAGGTAGTCCCAGCTCCAGGTTACCTGTTGCCTTACAAGTGTGGCCATCAGGGCCCAGCAAGTAGCCAGGGTGACAGGCACAGATGTATGAGCCCTCAGTATTGATACAGGTCTGACTGCAAGGTTGACCAGATGGCTGTTGGCACTCATTTACATCCTGACAGATTTGGCCATTGCTCTCCAATTCAAAGCCTGGGGCACAAACACATACCTGAAAAAGAAGCCATCAGCATATTCTGAAGACAGAACAGTGTTGATAAAAGGGCTTTGATCTTCATATGAGATTCACATGATGATATATTCCATGATGATATGTTGACAACTAAAACAGCTTTGCTTTGAATAGCCCCTTCTCTGTCTTAACAGCCTCGCTGTACCCCTTATACCCTTCTATCCAAGAGTAACAATGGCTAGGTTCAGCTCAGGACACCAGAGCCTTTGCTGCACCCATATGAAGAAAAGCACACAAAGCTAACTGAATTGGTCATCAGCCAGTGGAGAGCTGGTGTGACCAAATATCAGAACACGTTCTTTCACTTGACTATGAGAATCAAGTTTCCTGCATGCTGCTGAGTAATACTGTCTAACATAGCCAGTCCTCAACTTAAGAGCGGGGCAGGTTCCAAATATCAACATGAAAGAAAATTTTACACTGTCATTTTCTTGACCTGCCCAGATATTTGTATCTTAAAACCATGTGACATTTCTCCCATAGCTCACAGCAGAGATGGGACAAGGCACAATATAGGGGAGAGGTTGAACAGACCTCAGGAGGAGCTTGGAAGGCTCAGGTACCTGGATAGGCACTCAAGACAGTTCTACTATGTATATATCTTTGAGATCAAGGTGCCATCGGGGACAACCTGAATGAGTACACTACTGATTTTTCTCAGAGCACATATGTGGTTGATAAAGAACACACAGTAAGCTTCAGCAACTCACCGGCCCAGTTGGGGACTGGTAGCAAGAGTGGTAACATAGCCCAGGGCTGCACACTGATGAGGAACACTCCCCACCCTCATCTGAACCATCCACACAGTCCTCTCGCCCATCACACACCATACTGAAGCTGAGGCAGGCACCAGTAGCACACTGGAACTCGGAATCCTGGCACTTCTGCGGACCACCTGTGGGGGAGGGGATGGCTTTCTACTAGAGTGTTACAATCATACCCCAGCATCCTTCCTCTACAAGGCTCCTTCATATACAACCAAGACCCATCTAATGAGAGAACAGGGTGGGCTCCAGGTTATGCAGCATTTGCATGGAAGCCCCCCTCACCCCCCGAGCTTCTGCCTCAGTGGGGATGCCCCTGCACTTACATCCAGCTTCGTCACTGCCATCTCCGCAGTCGCTCTGTCCATCACAGTGCCAGAAGTCAGGCACACACTGGTCTCCACTGTCACAAGCCCACTGCCTTGGGCCACATGAGATCACCTTGAGGCCACAGTCCTAAGGAGATAGGGACAGTCAGTGGCCTCCGATCCATCTAAGAATGGAGTTTTCAGAGTTAGACAAGGCCCCCGGTTAGGAGACTACTCTCTGCCTCAGTTTCTGTGAGGCTCCCCCACGCCCTGTTGTGCTTAGAAGACCTTACTTCATTGTACGTTGTTCATTCCATGTACAAAAGCATGAGGAAGGCACGTGGCTTCCAATGCCTAGTATTCTATCTGGGTCCCTGAGGACTACCACAACCACAACTGCCACCCTACTGCAAGTGACACTTGACTCAGCACTCTTGGCACCAGCTTGACTCTCTTGACTGACTGAAGGTCTCAACATCACCTTTCTTTGGCTACCTCCTGTGACTGGAGGTCAAGCAAACCCATGTGCATGGAAAACCCCATGTGAATGTGGGTACCACTCGCTGTGGACCACAGTGAGGTTATTGCAACACCATGAACATTCTAGCAGAGGGAGGTGAGCTAGTTCAAGAAGTATAAGAAGATAGACAATGCCCCAGAGGAGCTAGCTCAGGGTATTGCCATAAATACATCTTATAAGGAGTTATATGCCCTATTAACAACCACTGTGCCCACACAGACTGACCATCTGGGTTATGCAGTTATGTTAAGAATAAGGTCACAGACCCTTTCCCCCCTCCCTACATGGAAGCATCATGATGATGGCAGCTAATAATAGCTTCCTGCCCCAAGACTAGAAAGCACTTATTACTATGGTCTAAACAGATTGGAGTAGAGCATATCATGGTATGTGTGAACAAGACAGACACTGTCCAGGAATGGAAGATAGTTAAACTAGTAGAGTTGAGGATCCAGGGGATGCTTGCTGAGTTTGACTACTAAAGACTGAATATTGCAGCCATCATGGGCTCTGTTCTCTATGCCCTGAGCATCATAATCCTGAACTAGGAGTGAAGTCTGTGTAGAGGCTACACTGTGAACACTTATATCCCAGTGCATACTCCACACCTAGAAACCCCATTTCTGGTACCCATAGAATGAGGTTACTTTATTCTAGCCATGGGACAGTGGTGACAGGTACAATAGAGTGTGGCATGTTGAAGAAGAGAGATGCATGTGTGTTGCTGGGATATAAGAACATTTGCTCTGTGGTGGTGAACATTGAGACATTCTTACAAGAGCCTGGAGAAGGCTGAGACAGGGAGATATCTTGGGAGCTCTGGTCTGAGACTTGAATCAGGAGGATCTGAAGCATGGTCATGGTCAACCTAGGGTCCAATCAGCCCCACCAGAAGGTTGAGGCTCAGGTTTGTGACCACATCAAGGAGAACAGTGCTTCCACAAGCTCTTTGTGTCTTGTTTCACACCTGCCATGTTGGGGCGTGGCCTTTGGTGTCATCTTGCCTCCAGGGAAGGAACTTGCCATGCCTGGAGAGGACCTGAGTGAGGTTTAGCCTCACCTTTTGGCAGATCATGATTTTAGAGAAAGTCAGCATTGTATCTTGAAGGATGGCAACAAGACCATGAGCACTGGCCTTGTCACTTAGAGACCTGCCATGACTGAGGAGTGCCAACCTCAAATGGATCTGAGTCTGAACTCCTGCTCAGGTTTTTTAGCTTAGAAGGGCTGCCTTGGTCAGTATTCCCTCCTGTGAATGCAAACTGCATCCACTCCACGCTGTGTATAACTCAGGGTACCTCTGCTCACAAGGAGTGGCCTGCCAAGTGAGATATGCAAGTAAACTGTTTTGCGATCAGTCAGAAAATCAATAAATAAAGTGTAAGGGAATGACCAATTGGGAAGTGTTCATTTCATCTTGATAACAGAAGCAAAGGAATCTAATCTAGAAATAAACTTAGAACTCTTTCTTCCACAATGGATACATGCTCCCATGAATTAAAATTGACAGTATGTTTTGCATCTGCTCTGACTTGAGTATTTAGAGGGGAGGGGCCATTTATGCACCTGCTCATCCCCAAAGCCCTTTAACCAGTGGCTCCCAACCTATGGATCATGGCCCCTTTGAGGGCTTAAATAACCCTTTCACAGGAGTCACCTAAAACTCATCGGAAAACATAGATATTTACGTTAAGATTAATAACAGTAGCATAATTAGTTATGAAGTAACAACAGAAATAATTTTATGGTTAGGGATCACCACAACATGTGGAACCATATTGAAGGGTCACAGCATTAGGAGGGCTGACAACTGCTGCTTGAGTCACATCTCTAGCTGTTGACCACTAAGGCCATATGCAAGCCTCGAAGCATCTGGGAGGCATTGTGAACAGTTCTGAGCTCCAGGAAGCCTCATGGTAACAATCAAAAGGAGCTGGGGACTAATCTGCCCATTTCCAGAGCTCAGCTTTCAATTGGCTACTCAAGGTATGGTGGTCACATTCTAAATCTTGGAGCCCTCCTGCAACACAAGTGCCTCTTGAAAGTTTGATGTTCTACAGTCTCCTGGTAGCACCCTGATGCAGCTATGGGTGATGACTCTGCCTCTACATTTTCCTGAATTTCCCAACAGAAAGCATGGGTCACTGTCATGACTGAGAACCACAGTTAGCAATCTTGTTTATCAGTAGATTCAAAAATATTTTTAAAGGTTGAATCTTTACCATGCATGCACAGATTGTTACTGCTTCTTGTTACTGCCCCTTAAACAATACCATTTGACAACCATTTCCTCAGCATAAACACTTCATTAGTTAATATAAGTAACTTAAAGAACAATTAATGTATGAGAGATTATGGGTCCATTGCAAGCAACTATTATGCCACAGATTCTGGCATCCTGGGAAGATCCAAGAATCAACTCTCCTTGGCTACTCAAAGGCAATGGTACCTCTGCATATGTCTGAAGGAGAAGTATGCTACCTTCTCATCGGTTCCATCTTTGCAGTCCACATCATGGTCACATATCCACTCTGCCAACACACATTCTCCACTCTTCGGGCACTTCATCTCTCCTTCTGGGCACTGTAGGGACCAGGCGACAGGGCAGCCTTCCTCATCTGAATGGTCCTGGCAGTCTCGGTTCCCATCACAACGCAGAGAAGAAGATATGCATTGGCCATTCTCACATTGAAATTCAGGGGAGCTGCATTTTTCATGGACTGAGAAAGGTAACACTTTGGGTAAAGGCTCAGGCATCTCTGAGGCAACCCAGCAGTAAGAAAATCACTTCAGAGACTCTCCTGAGTTCTGATATCACCGTGGGGACTAGGATCATCAGGCAGTGAAAGAAAACTCGAATTAAAAGTTACTCTAAATAGGACTTGCTATTAATGTACCAAGTTCCATCTTGGTCCTAGAAAATATGGGCTGAGGGACAAGGATGGGAGAACTTACACACAGACCTTGCATAGGCAGAGTGAAGGCCCTCCTCACCAAGCTTCATGCATCAACAGTAAAAGAAATCCTCTCCCATTGTCCAAAATGTTCTATAACTTATGTCATGTCATTGGACTCAATGCCTACAGACAGGTGTTTGATTTAGCCTCAGAGAGGAATGTAAATAGGTCTCCAAGGTACTTTCCATCTAGAGTTCAACTTCCTTTGATTATCTCATTCCTCCCAACGGTTGCATGGTCCAGCTGCCATCAGAGCCCTGGCTACACGGCTCATTACACAACCAAATCTGCCTGAGCCCCACCCAGCTCTTCCCACTTTAATCCCCACAAGTTTCTTCTTGACAGCAGTCTCCCAAAGTGGCATAGGTCTTTGAATCATGACATTAGAAAGAGAAATCAAGACTGTGGCCCATAACATTAAAAGGAAAAGTAACAAGACCCCCAAGTGAGATGGCCCAGGAGGTGAAAAGGCCTGAAACCAAATGTAAAACATTCAGGAAAGTAGATCGTTAGCTTGACAAAAAAGTAATTTTGCAAAATAGACTAGATTTTTCCCCTAGTGGAAATATTCTTGTGATGGAAAGAGGAGAGTATGGTAGGACACTCAAGATGCCTCTAGCTCCAACCCTTTACCATCAAACTCTCATGGCAAATACAGCACTGTGTGTGTGTGTGTGTGTGTGTATGTGTGTAGTGTATACAGTGTGTATAGTGTATGTGTATGTAGTATGTGTGTGTATATGTATAGTGTGTATGTGTATAATGTATGTAGTGTGTGCAGTATGTGTGTGTGTGTATAGTGTGTTTTATGTGTGTGTAGTGTATGTGTATGGGTATATGGGTGTAGTGTGTGTATAGTGTGTATGTGTATAGTGTATGTAGTGTGTGTAGTATAGGAGTGTGTGTAGTATGTGTTATGTGTATCTGTGTGTTATTCATACAATATGTGTAGTATGTGTGTGTAGTGTGTGTAGTATGGGAGTGTGTATAGTATGTGTTATGTGTATAATGTGTGTAGTATGTGTGTAGTGAGTGTAGTATATATAATATGCATAGTATGTGTAGTGTGTGTGTATAGTGTGTATATGTATATTAAGTGTGTGTGTAGTGTGTATAGTGTGCATATGTATTGTGAATGTGTGTGTAGTGTGTGTTATATGTGTGTAGAGTGTATGTGTATAGTGTTTTTGTATATGGGTACGTGTGCGTAGTTTTTGTGTAAATGTGAGTAGTGTATAGAGTATGTATGTGTGTAGTATGTGTTTGTTTAGTGTGTGTTATGTGTGTGTTTGCATAGTGTGTGTATGGGTGTGTGTGTAGTATGTACATATATGTGTGTAGTGTGTAGAGTATGTATGAGTATAGTGCTGTGTATAGTGTGTGTAGTGTGTGTTTCTGTACTATGTGTGTTATATGTGCATGTAGTGTGTGTTTGTGTGGTGTGTGTATATAGTGTGTGTGTATGTGTGCATGTGTGTGTGTGTGTGTGTGTTTTCCAGCTGGGATAAACAGGTGACATATATATGCCTTTTGTGCTCTTACTCTCTTCTCTGGCATCCTGTTACGGTCTACTTAGAACTATAACTTTCACACTTTTATACTCTTGGCGATTTTACTATTGCAGTAACTTCAAAGCAGTGAAAGTGTTGTCATGTGTTCCCAGAACGAGACAGAGCTGGAGCAGGCATGGTGGCACACACCTTTGATCCAGGCATTTTGAAGGCAGAGGTCTGGGGATCTATGTGAGCGCAAGGCCATCTGGTTTTTGGAGCATGCTCCAGACCAGCCAGGGCTACATAGTGAACTCTGTCTCAAAACAAAAAGTAATCTCTACCACCACCCTACAAAGGCTGTGGAAAGTTTTATGGAGTAAATGGTTATATTAGATGTGTACCCCAGGCTACATAGTGAAAATCTGTCTCAAACACAAACACACACACACAGGCTGTAGTAGGTCTTATTAAGCAAATTATCATATTATATAGGATTGTTAATAAGTCAACAGTACAAAAGCATCTTTATTAATGTTACAAAAACAGTGCAGTGATGTATTTATTGGTGGAGTGATAAGGGTGCCGTGAGCAGAGCTTTGAAGTAACTAATTTATTTATTTATTTTGTCCTGAGGAACAATGGTTCAGTATCTGCTCAGTGGAAATGTTTAGGTTATCATTTAGAGAACTGTTGTAGAACATAATTTTCAAAAAGAAGATGAATCAACTATAAGACAGTTGGAAGTATTCCCGCAGGCCAGACGTCCTGGGTTAGCATGCAGGGTGGCACATCTCTTTAGTCCAAAAGGCAGAGAGAGGCAGGTGGACCTCTGTTAATTCCAGGTCAGCCAGGACTACACAGTGAAACTCAGAATCACACACACACACACACACACACACACACATGCTTGCATGTATATACACGCATCTTGGGAGGCTCATGGAACTTACGGCATCCTTGTTCATCTCTTCTGTCCAAACAGTCTGGCTTCCCATCACATCTCCAACTCTTCGGGATACAGCGGGTCTTGTTGTCACAGCGCATCGAGCAGTCATCAGCAGGTCTCCAGCAGTCCAGCTCATCAGATCCATCAGAGCAATGCTGAGCCCCATCACAGTGATATCTCTCCTCTATGCACCTGCTTCCATCCAGACACTGGAAGACCCCTAAAAGGGAAAAGGCCCAAGACTCAAATTGGTCACGAGGAAGATTTTAAATGAGATGAACTCTCTGTGTTCCGGAGTCTGAGGGTTCAACAAAGTGCATCCCACGTATCTGAGTTCTAATGTCTAGAAGATACACAAGGCAGCTTAATAACCTGCTCGGGTCAATTATGTTATTAACCTGAACTAAGTCATTTAAATAATTGCTTTGACAACTTGCTAAATGATTACCAACTCATAAGTGGTAATGTAGGTCACTCTATGGACCAGCAGATAAGTAGGCAAATATTGAAACACTGGGCAAATATTGAAACACATAGCAAATTTAAGGAAGCAAGCAGGCAACACACATAGACAAATGGATGAAGTGTGTCCTTAGGGGGATGGATATTCCAACAAATAATGACATGCAGACTTGTCCAGAGGAAGTTGGGAGGTCAGATTTAAAAACATACTCTGGGAATTCCTATCATGGGCCTGAAGATGATCCTGGCAAAAGGCCGGACATACGGATTACCAACCTGGTTGATGGCAGATCTGGAAGCAGTTCTTTTCATCCGAGCCATCCTGACAGTCAGCCTCCCCATTGCAGAGAGATTCCCTGGGAATGCAGCCCTTCCCATCCTGGCAGGGGACAGAGGACCGGGCACAGAGGACAGGAGGAAGGGAAGGGGTAGTGGGCACTGGTTCCTTAAGCCCAGGATCTAGAGCAAACAATATCACTTTAGCAAACCAATCCAGGAGGGCGCAGCAATAGGATACATTCCCACTGTCCCTCCCTCAGAAAACCATGTCAACGCAGAGCATCCGCATGGCTCTACCTTACAAGAACCGAGGAAAGCTCCAAGTCTTAAGAATGCTTAGAAAAGGGAGCTGCATGGACCCTCATCCACTGACTTTGAATTTGGGCAAGTTCTTTCTCCTTCCTGCGCTATCTGATGCTCTATCTGCATCCGAGAAAGGAAAACCAAGTGTAACTGCATGTCGAATCATGTTCTATCAATCACAGACTGCACATAAGTGCTGCACAAGAACACAGAGCTGGAAATGTCTGGTCGCACAGATGTTACAATCAACCGGTATGAACAAAGCAACTGTTCTTACTTGGAGTTGTCCTATCAGTGTACATCTGGGTTCCTGTGAGTACATTCTATAACAGAAACACAGCAATGATACCACACAGTATAACGTTTCTCGGGATGTGTCCCTACCATTATATAATGTACTATAGTCCTTCTGGTCCCCCCATCATGGGATGAGAGCCAGTGTAAGCTAGGCGCTCACTTGTTGAGATGCATAAATTACACCACCACAAGTTATATTTGCCAGCAGCTATGTGTTAGCAATCAGAATAGGACTTAAGGCAGGAAGATTAACTCTATCTGTATAACCTCAAGAATAAATCCTCAAACCTGGTGCTTTTTAACTCCTCAGATCAATATAAAGCAGCCAGTGAGCCAAAAGTTCTGTGTGTCACCGAGAAGAGGAGAGAGACTGAATACGGAGAGGAAATGGATCCATCCCTCTGGTGTCCATGGTTCCCTGAGATACCCAGCTGTTTCTACCGAGGACGGTTCTGAAACCTGGTGTAGAAACTCATTGTTTCCTTCTTCACAACCTAAGACTGGACGTGTTTGGTCTTGTCAAAGGATTATGTGAAAAGATGATATATAAACCTGTTCACCTGACCCAACTCCAACAAATGGAAGCGTGCTACTTTCCCTGGGACATGGGGAACACTTCAGTCCAGAAAACTTAGAATCCAAAAGCTTCAAAATATTAAACTTTCTGAGTCCAACATGATGTTCCAAAGGAAAACTTGATACCTGACTTCCCGTGTCAAGTCCCACTTCAAGGGCAGGCACACTAAGACGGTTGTAGGAAATAACCTTCAGCTAGTGTGCATAAAGTATGTACGGATTACAACAAATTTCACACTTGAGTTTCATCCGTCGGAATTTCACTATGCATCTTAAAAAGACTCCAAAGCCTAAAATAGAGGTCCAAGACTTGAAACACTCTTGGTCCTAAATATTTTGGGTAAAGGAAATTCAGCCTGTATCATACATAGCCTTGGAGGTTCATCACAGAAAAAAGTCCCCTACACAATGTCACTGCTATGTGTCTCATGAAAGAATGGTTTGGGAAATCAGTTTAGGCACAGTTTAGAACTAATTATGTTCATACCCAGACTGAGCCTTGAATACATTAACAGGAAAGAGCTTTCCCCCAAAGGACCATGGTAGGTAGACCTCTCTGAGAACTGCAAAGACTTACAGTCATTATAACTGGCTAATTCTCTTAGCAACTTTGAAATACCTGTTCAGTTATTAAACTCCCATAATATGAACAAGTTAGGGAGGGGAATGGCTGGGCTGAGGAGAAGATAGTGGTAATATAAACAACAGGGCACCCAGGATTTTTACCCTTAAAGAACACGGAGGATGGTCCCACAAGGAAAGACTCACCTAGCACTTCCTGGTTCTCTGCCAAGATGATCATTTTCTTTATGTGTGGCTCCTTCAGAGTGGAGAAGGGCTCCAGTGTCTTCCTGTTCCACAGCACAAGAGCTGCCTTGTCTGCGGTCACCAGGTAAGGCGCATGGGCGACCATAACCATATCGCTCCAGGATGTGTTCAACGAGCATGTTCGGTTTTTTAATATACTAAGACTGTGCAACCCTATGGGAAGAACCAAGGTTGGTCTGTGACCTAGAGCAAGGTGGGATGCCTGGGCCTGATGTGATGGAGGTCCAAAGACCCAAAACTCCAAGGAAATACATTCCCCTCTTGAAAGAGTCACGGAATAGTGTTATAGGTTAAAAGTAACTAATGAGTGTCTAGCTCCTGGACAATGGGGATCTTAGTTCTGAAATGCAGGAAAAGAAGCTCTGAATCCACTGTTTCAATATGCCTTGTGTTTGGTTAGTTTTGTTTTGTTTATCAACCTGACACAAACTAGACTCATCTGGGAAAAGGAAACTTTAATTGAAAAAAAAAAAAATCCCTCCATTAGATTGGCCCATAGGCAAGCCTGTGGGGTATTTTCTTGATTAATGACTGATGTGGGAGGTCCCAGATCATTGTGGGTGGTACCATCCCTGGGCAGGCAGTCCTAGGTTATATAGGTGTGGAGAGCTTTTGGGGTCTGCTTGGCGGGAATCTGATATTGGCCAAGGACAAGGAAGTAAGTTGTGGCAGGAAACTGACATCAGGACATGATAAGGAAGTAAGTTCGGTAAGAGTCTAACTTTGGGCTATAATAGGAAGTAAGTTCGGGCAGGAATTTTAATCTTAGGGTGGAACAAAAGAAGTAGGCTTCAGGCAAGGCTTTGGCCTTGGGGGAGGAAGTGGGCTCAGGTATTTTGGTCATTCTAACAAGTCCTTGGAAACAACTGTCTCAGGAGTAATCTCTTTGCTTACTGCCTTGCTAGTTCCTTGTTGTACTGCTCGCCTTAATACTTGCATGGAATTAGAATGGTATAAAAGTGAATTGGGAAAAATTAAACCTGCCTTCAGTCTCAGAATTGACTGGGGTCATGCTACAATGTTGTCTAATTGTCTTTTTTCTTTTTAATCCTCACTCCTGCGCTGGCAAACCTGTTGACTGACTGAGCAGGCTTGGTCACTTAGGAAAACAAACTTAGAAAGCCAGAGGGAGCAAGCCAGTAAACAGCTCTCTTTCGTGGCTTCTGATGTAGTCCCCTGCCCTCTGTGTTTCTGTGCCTGACTTCTCTTCCTTCATGATGGACCATACGTTGGAGGAAGACCTGTTCTTCCCCAAATTGCTTTTGGTGCTGGTGTTTTATTACAGCAATAGAAAAGGGTCGTGACTAAACTATGTGGCTATCAGCATGTTACCTCCAGGCCTCAAGGTAGCTGTTAGATAAGAAGATCAGAATCACTGCACAGTTATGGCTCACACCTGATACCAATATCTAACCACAACCCTGGCACCTCCTTTGCAAAGAAAGTTTGCTTCTGTTGTTTCTAGCTGCAAAAGGGAAAACACATTTAAAGCAAGCTTTTGGAAAAACAACCATGTGTCTCTTTTTGAAGCTCTTAAGCCTATTATTTCTGAAAGTGTTCCAAGTTTTTAAATTCCTAAACCAGAGGGTTAGGTAAGGGATGGGTTTGAAGTGCCTTGCATTTACTGTCAAATTTCAAGTCAAAGTCTTTGTTTAAGCAGTGCTTAAAGTAGGACAGCCAGAAGAAAGGTTTTGAACATTCTCTATACAAAGTAACAGTTCCTGCTTGAGGTGACGAATACACTAATTACTATAATTTGCTCGTTATACATTATATACGGGTGTCAAAATATCATAATTCAACCCGCGTGTATGTGCAACCATTTTGTTTCCGTCAAAATCTTAAAACAAAAATTTCCACCATAGCCAAAACCACAAAAATAAATGTAAAGTTAAAAGAAATGCTTAGAAAGAAGCATGATGCTAAACTGAAGAGTTAGCATGTGTCTTCAGGTCGATCCCTCCCCCACTTCCCCAGCACTGTATTATATGTTGTACAGTACTTACCAACCCCTTTTGTGGTCCAGAGGATGCTAGCAGACCCGAGGTCCAAAGCCATCCGAGTGTCTGCTGCCCAGGTGCCTCTCCAAACTTCCTGTCTGTTTTTGCCATCCAGGGTCATGCACTGTAGGGGCTTCCCACTCTCCACCCAGTACAGCATCCTTCTGGGCCAATCAAGGAGCAGCTGCAGAATAATGTTTCGAGTACTGTAGAGAGTGAACGACTCAGCGCCAGGCATTCTCGTCTTCTGAATAGTACCTCGGTTACACGGTACCCAGAACAGGTTCCCCGTGGGTATGTCCACATTTGCTGAACAGACTGTAGGAGGAACAGAGGCCACGTTGGAAAAGGCTTCTAGATATATTCACGTACTGGCCATAGCGGGTCAAGGGGAGAAGGAGACTGGCCTCCTCGAGCAGACACTTCTTTGTATCATGAGCCTCCTAATGCCTAGTCTGGATCCAGCAGCTTGTCACTTGAGCGCCACTGGTCCTCGCAGCCACCTGGAAAGATCTACTACATCCAGAAGGAGGTGGCCAAGTGGCCTGCCTTTGCACACAGGCTTGTAACTTCAGAGTTACATTCATCCTTCTCACGGGTCAATATGCAAATCTATCAATTATACTTCAAGGGGCTCGAGCTGAAATTGCTTTAGGGAAACTAGGACAAGTAACCTCACTTCAGATAGCATAGAAAGTCACCAAGAGAGAAGACCTGGGATGAGAAGGACTGAGCTCATAAAAATCATGGGTATTTGGATGGTTTGAATGAAAATGCCACCCCCACCGAATATGGTCCACTGCCTTTTTATATGGTTAACCTTTCAGGGAATATAGCTAATAAATCATACATTCTATAAGGCGATTTTCGTGCTACACTATCAAATAGCCACGGAGCATGGTGGTCTCTCTTTGGCTTGTCATACAAAGTTTGTGACCCCTTAGTTGTTGTTACTTTAGAAAAGCGATGGCTTAGTAGGTATAGCTGCTTGCCACCAAGTCCTAGGACCTGAGTTCAATCCCTGGAACCCACATGGTGGAAACAGAGAATTGATTGCCAAAGGTTGTCCTCTGACCTACTCACACGCATGTGGCCCATGGGCACATGAGCACCAATACACACACACACACCACAAAATAAAATAAATGCAAAGGAAGTAGGATTGTTCAGAGTACTGATTGCACATACATGAGAAATTAAACTCTAAATACCCAAGAAGTCTAAGAATCATTGTCTAGTACTTCTAATGCAGTACTGAGGTCATCAAAGCCATGCTTTATGACACCTGGTAACCTAATCCCCTTGTGGCTTCTCCACTTCACCTTTGTATCACTTTTCTATTGAAACAAAAGTATAAAAGTCAAAACTGTACTTCTGCAACAACTTTAGCAGATACAGTCAGCCTTATCTTTTAAAAAATAGTCATAGATTGTGTACTGTTCATCTTTATATCAGTCAGCTTTATTAGAAGCGTATGTCAGGTAATATACACACAGCCTATTTTTCCTATTCTGTTAGTCACTTTGTTTTTGCTTTTGTTTTTTTTTTTAACCTTTGATATCTGAGGTGGGATAAAGGATTTATTCTGGTCCCTGACTTCAGTCTACAGACATTTGTCTCCAAGGCTTCCGAGCCTGTATGTGGTTAGGTAGGACACCGTGGCAGTATGCATATAGTGGAACAAAGTGGTCACATTGTCCAGAAAGTTGGTGGGGAAAAGACAAGCTGTCCTTTCACGGGCATGACCCCAGCAGCCTGCTTCCCCATGCCAAGCTCTGCCTTCTCATAGCCCATTCATTTCTGAATTCCTCACTGGATTAATCTACGGATGAAGTTAGCATTCTAATGATTAGATCTCAGTGATGCTACCAGAAAACCAAGCCTTCATTCTGCATATGACTGCATATGACGGTGGAGGTTCATTTCCTATCCAAACTGTCATGTGCAGAGAGGCAATTGTCAAGCACTTTGAAGCACAGACACTGGATATGATGGTGAGAAATTGATGTTACTACTCAGGGGGAGAGGGAGGGGTGTCATAGGGAAGCTGGTGCACACGGAGCTTAGTCTTCTTTATGGTGGGAGCTATTTTATTTTATTTTATTTTATTTTATTTTTTACTAGATCAAAGCCTCTCATGGGAGGAACTTCTGTAAGATAATGCTTCTGAATTCTCCCCATATCCATGAAGTCCTTCTTGCCCAAGCTCAATGCTCTCTCTCTCTCTCCTTTGGCAAGCTCTGCAGTTTTCAGAGAACTCTCATTCTTTTTTTTTTTTTTTTTTTTTTTTTTGGTTTTTCGAGACAGGGTTTCTCTGTGTAGCCCTGGCTGTCCTGGAACTCACTTTGTAGACCAGGCTGGCCTCGAACTCAGAAATCCGCCTGCCTCTGCCTCCCGAGTGCTGGGAGAACTCTCATTCTTATAATGAACTATGGATTCAGCCTTGGCCCTTTGCAGATTCAAGGTCGAAATGAAAGCCTACTTGCCAGGTTCATAGAACGTTCTTTGAATGATGTCACATTGGTTCTTAAAGAAATGTTACTCTGATGCCCTCTCATTTTTTAATTAAAAAAATAAATAGAAATTAACTGGATTTTTCAACATCAGTTTTTAACTCTAGCCTAAGAATACGGCGCCCAAAAGAAAATGGTGACATCAGGACACTGAGGGGTTGTAAGAAGGAGGTCACACCAAGTGGGTCTAGCTGGCAGGAGTGATGCTGTTGCTTTTGTTGTGTTTAACAACTGCTACAATTTAGCTCTTGAATATCCCCATAAGGCTTATGTGTTAAAATCTTGATGGCAAGCCTTTGGTGCTATTGGGGAACTGTGGTACTTTTAACAGATGAGGATCAGTGGAAGATAATCTGGTAACTGGGAATATGTGTCCTCAGAGGGTCTGTGGACTTCTTGTTCCTTCCCCCTACCCCACCCCATCCCCGCCCCCTGCTTTGACCATGAGGTGAACACTTTGGGTCCACAATTCCCTTCCCACCATTGGCGTCCAGTACTACCATCACAAGTCTAAAAGCAGCGGGTCAACCCAAATGGACTAAGAACCAAAGCTAACTTTCCCCCTGTATGTTCTTATATATTGTTTGCTCAGTGAGGATTTGCTTTTTACAAGTTGGTCACTTCGGACATTTATTATACTTATGGAAAGTTATCGCCACTCCACAATACAGCCAGCTCAGATGAAACCAGCAGTCGTTGATACAATAACAGCAACACAGAAGCCAATAAGTATGCTGAGCCGTCTGGAAGAAGATAGTGCGCTTCCATTAAGCCGGAAGATGTCTGTGATCAGGCATCCTCCCCAGACAGCTGTTAGATGCCGTCATGGTTAGTTTGTCATGAATGTTTTCTGACTGGGGCATTAGAAGCTGCTGTTTGACTGCCATTGTACTTATCTTGCAGTCTTCTGGGTATCCTGCCCATCCCTGAGAAAAGTATCAAAGGCGCTTCTCACAGCCAGGCAGAGCGCACAGGTAAAGGTGTTTGGGGGATTTTTGTTTGTTTGTTTTGTTTTTTTGTTTTTGTTTTTTCTTTTCTGTTCTCTTTTATTAGATATTTTATTTACACTTCAAATGTTATCCCCTTTCTGGATTTCCTCTCTGAACCCCCCCATCCCCTCCCCGTGCTCACCAACCCCCCACTCCTGCTTCCTTCTCATTGGTTTGGATGTGTGTTTTTCTAATGAGTTGGGTTTTGTTGTTGCTGCTGCTGCTGCTGTGTTTTCATTGATTGGTTGGTAGGTTTTTTTTTTTTTAAAGAGTTTTTAATTTTTAGTCTTTTTATATGATGAAATACAGATGGCAAACGCTTTCATTCTGCAACCTGTCTTCATTCTGGTGTAGTTTCCTTTACTATGTAGAGGCTTTGTGAATCCACACAATCTGAACTGCCAGTTCCTAGAACTCTTTCCTGTGCTATTGGGCTTCTTTCTTTCTTTCTTTCTTTCTTTCTTTCTTTCTTTCTTTCTTTCTTTCTTTTCTTTCTTTCTTTCTTTTAATTAGATATTTTCTTTATTTATATTTCAAATGCTATCCCGAAAGTTCCCTGTACCCTCCCCCCTCTCTGTTCCCCTACCTACCCACTCCCACTTCTTGGCCCTGGTGTTCCCCTGTACTAGGGCAAACAATATGAACTAACCAGTACCCCCAGAGCTAGTGTCTCTAGCTGCATATGTAGCAGAAGATGGCCTAGTCAGCCATCATTGGGAAGAGAGGCCCCTTGGTCTTGCACACTTTATATGCCCCAGCACAGGGGAATACCAGGTACAGGTGCTTAGAAATCTAGTCACCCACTCCATAGATAAAGTCTCTGTCCTTTGTAGCGGAGATGTTTGCTGCATTTAGACAAAGTACAGGGAACTTGAGGGCGAGGTGTGTGGCATTTATGAATGTGGGAAGGGAAAGTATACATTGCCATATTAAGAAAATATCTTGCTTTTCTTCTCCATTGCAATCTGCATTGCAAATTACTTTTAAATTAGAATATGAAAAATCTGCAATGCAAAATGGAAGATTAAAAGGTCTTTTTTTTTTCTTCTTCTTCTATTTTTCCCTGACTTAAGGCCAGGAAAGCAAAACTTAAAAACTCTTGTACCTCTCTCCTCATGGCAGTGGTCATCCTGAGAACAAAGGATCAGTAAAAGATATCCTATTCAGTTAGTCACATCTAGTCTTTGGCATGAGGGTACGTTCAGATTAGGGATAGATTTGCTCTTTTGGCCCTACACATTTTTGAATCAGAAAATAAAAGAAGAAAAGAAGATGCCAACCACAGCTCACCTGTTTGCTGGGTCCAAATCTCTTGCTTCTCTCCTGAATATCCAGCCGAGTAAACAAGATGTCCCTGGGCATTTGCCCAATAGATGAAGTTCCTTTTCCAATCAATGTCCAGTAAATACAGGTTCCCGGCATGCTCTTCAATTAGAGTTCTCTCTATAGCACGTCCCATAGAGCTGACTTTCAGCAAGTAGAGGCGTTTGCCAGAAGAAAAGACGACTTTTAACTCTACAAAAAGAAAGAAGAGATTTGCTATTTCACGGTCTATCAGATGATTCCCACGTTGAGTAGCCATATCTCAAGCCCTGGCTAGAGATATTAGATATTAGAATTTAGAGATCTTCCTGCCTCTACTTTCTCTGTGATGGGATTCAAGGTGTGTGCCACCACTGACCAGCTACTAGAGAATTTTTACTAATTTCTCTTATTTAAAGAAAAATTGAGTATGCTGGTTTAATTGCATGCTATATATAATGCTCAAAATTAAGTCTGAGCTGATTACTTGGCAACAACTGCTTATTCTGTCTTGGTTCCTTTCAAAGCTATCTCCATGAATTGTGTTTTTAAAAATAAGTTGGATCACAAACATATTTACGTAGTTTATTCTTCTTAAAACTTTCATGTTCTAGTTTTGAAAGCCACAGAGGTTGGGTAGAAATATTCAAGAGATTGAATAGGCTTTAATATTTTGGAGATAAAGCAGCACCACGGGGAATTTGTGTTAGCAGTATTGGATGAAAACAGTGTTCAAGAGAGACTTTGCTGAAAAATGAAGTCAGGGGCTGGAGAGACGGCTCAGCAGTTAAGAGCACTGATTACTCTTCCAGAGGTCCTGAGTTCAAAAACCAGCAACCACATGGCGGCTCACAACCATCTGAAATGGGATCTGATGCCTTCTTCGGCTGTGTCTGAAGACAGTCACAATGTACTCATATAAATAAATAAATAAATAAATAAATAAATAAATAAATAAATAAACAAACAAATATTTAAAAATAAAGAAAAATGAAATCAGGATATGTGATAGGGATCATAGAAGACATTTCTTCTATTATTTTGTGTGTACGATTTTGCATGTAAACCTGTAGAATATCACTTAGGCTTCAAAAGGGACAGAGTTAGTAAAATGACTTAGCAGGTAAAAGTGCCTGACACGAAAGCCTGAGACCCTGGGTTCTGTCTCTGGGGGAATAAAAGGTAGCTGGACAGAAGCAACTCCAAAAAACTGTCCCCTGATGAACATCTATGCACAGTGGCACACATGTGTTCCTTGTCACAACTATAATAAATGAAATTGAAAAAGAAAAGAGAATGAAATCAGGAGAGGTGGTGCATACTGGTAATCACAGCCCCTGAGAAGCCAAAGCACAAAGATTGTGAGTCTGAGGCCAACGTGGGTCACATAGTAAATTCATAGCCAGCCAAGACTGTGTGTCAAGACCTGTTTCAGAAGGTCAAAAGTGTGTGTGTGTGTGTGTGTGTGTGTGTGTGTGTGTGAGTATGTGTGTGTGTGATTATATCATATGCTAGAACATAGAGATTTAACATTAAAAATATAATTCTAAGTGAAATACAACAGAGTCACAGAACGGACAAACCCACAATTTCACCAAATGTGGTCGCTAGAATGGGTAAGTCACAGACAGACACTAGAATGATGGTTGACAGGAACTACAGGCTGCCTAAGATGTAAAGAACATCATTTGGGAAGAGGAAGAAATTCTGAGATGCTCTTGGTGATAGTTGCACAAAAACATGAATGCTTTTCATGTCACCATACAATTAAAAGTGGCTCAATGTTAACTTTTTGATAGGCCATTTTAGCACCATTTATTATAAAACTAAATCAAGGGGACAAGGAGCTGACTCCAGCCCTTGGGAGGCAGAGATGGGAAGAACTCTGTGATTTCCAGGCCAGCCTAGTTTATATAATGAGTTCCTTGCCATCCAGAGCCATCCAGTAAGAGCCAATCTCAAAACAATCAAATGAAAATAGAATCAAGGCGTGTCGACAACAAACTGGTCATCAGAGGAGCTTGCTCGAAAAGAAGCGGTTGATTCAGACGAGTCTGCCTTACTTCGAGGCTAACCTGGAGCAAGCCTTCTAGGGCTGTACCCATTTTACCAGAAAACTTACCACTGCATGTACCAGAAGGTAGAAGAAACAGTCCCTCTGGACAGACACACTTGTACCCCTTGGGATGGATGGGGGACAGGAGGCATAGGTGACTGCAAGAACCTGGAACACATGCTGAGTGTCTGCCTGTTTAAACAGAAACAGTAGACATAGTTTTAGGTTCCCTGTATAAATCCATCCAAACCTCAGAACTGGAGAAGACATAAGATGGTCTGACTTCAGAGGAATCCAAGTATACTTGTCACCTTCTAGTGGGTGTGCTGACCTTTGAACTATGCTGACTGGCTGTCAGACAAGAATCTGTCTTATGCTAGAGCCAACAAAGTTGAACCAACTGTACCTTCTCCCTTGAAGTTAATGCAAAATGAGGATTCCATTGGTTTACTAGGACATGCCCTTTAAGAAGAAGAACAATATGAACCAACCAGGTCCCCCAGAGCTCCCAGGAACTCAACCACCAACCAAAGAGTACTCATGGAGGGACCCATGGCTCCAGCTGCATATGGAGCAGAGGATGGCCTTCTCTGGCATCAATTGAAGGGGAGGCCTTTGGTTCTTTGGAGGCTCAATGCCCCAGTGTAGAGGAATTCTAGGGTGGTGATTCAGGAGTGGGTGGGTGGGAGGGTGGGGGAGCACCCTCATAGAAGCAGGGGGAGGGGATGGGATAGCAGGTTTGTGGAGAGGAAACCAGGAAGGGGGACAATATTTGAAATGTAAATAAATAAAATAACCAATACAAAATATATGAATAAATACATACATTTAGGGAGAGAGAGAGAGAGAGGTCTATATTCTCTACCATGATTAGTTTCTGAGCTACACTAGTGGTGATTCATGACTTTGATTCCTGCACTTGGGACACAGAGGTGGGAGGATCTGTGTGAGTTTGTAGCCAGCAAGTTCCAGGACTACCCAGAGAGACCCTATCTCAAAAATCTAAATAAACAAACAAGCAAACAAAAAAGACACATTAAACAGAAGCATCTGGGTTGAATCTGACATACTGTCGGTGTTAGCAAATACTTTTAATTCCTCCCTTCTGATTTCTGCCTAGAAGTGGGGACCAAACTTTGTTCCATTTTCACACCATAGCCCATATGTCAGTGAACAGGATTTGAACCCGCTGAGGACAGCTTGTTTTCTTTTTCATAATTAATCTTTAAGGCTCGCATATTTTATTACTTTTGGGGTATAAGTGTTTTGCCTGCATGTGTGCACGTGAACCATGTACCTGTCTGGTGCCCCCAAAAGCCAGGAGAGGGCATTGGATCGCCTGGGATTGGAGTTACAGACAGTTGTGAGCCACAAATCAGGTGATGAGGATTGAACCTGGCTTCTCTGGACGAGCAGCTAAGGCTCTTAACTGCTGAGCCAACGCTCCATCCTGGAGCTTACATTTTTAATACTCCAGACCCTAACAATCCAGCTGATATTTTAGCCAGGCGCAGAGCACAGGACTTGGAATGAGCTTCTCTGCGATGCTTTTGATCTGCTCAGCTTACTCAGAAATTCTATACAAGACTGGAAGGAGCAGGGACTAGAACATGTCCCTGCCTCAAGACAGCAAGTTTCAATCACAAGCTGAAGTCACATCTTGGGCGGTTCCCATCTCAGCCATCAAGAACCAAGTGGCTCGCTTACTTTTGGGTTGCTGGGTCTTGTGGAGGACTGAGAAAGCAGAGATGGAGGCGTGGAGCAGCACCTCTCTCTCCTTCGGGCTGCTGGGTGAGGTACGAATCAGTTGAGTTTGATTTGCCCAGAAGAAAGCATTTTCAAATACAGCCAAGCCAACGGGGTGTTCGTCTTCGAAAAATACCCGAGGGAAGGTGTACCTCCCACTGCTGTCCACGTTCACTGTCTCTATGGACTAAAGGATTAGAGTCTCATGAGATAGAGGTAGCTTCAGCAAGTGTGACTGATGTCAGCAGAGCCTTCTGGATGCTGGTTAAACATCACTGGGATGTCAAGTCCATAGAGAGAAATTCATCTAGGATGGTACTAGCCTCTGTTAAAGTCAGCACACTGAGTGGTCCTTGTTCAGATTTTGGTTACCATAGCATCTGCTCTATATCCAGACAGGGTTCCAATGTTTTTCACTCTATTCTCTGATTGCCTTAGAAGATAGGCATTTCGTGTATCCTCAGAGAGAGCAGTGAGCTCTAATCTCTGAGGATGATGCTCTCACAGGAGCATCCTAATCAGCCTAAATCACAGCTTAGGAAACGGGAGACTTGAGAATGTGACTCATCCGGCTATGAGCTTCTGCTTTTAGTCACTATGTCATAACGACCTTTTGAGTTTGTCATTTCCCATATTGGGATATCGTAAACTGCATCATTAGGCTTTGGGAGTCTTGAGTACAGAACTCTAAAGTGTCATGGACGTTTCTAGAAATCTTAAAAACATCTTGTATCATGGGCACAATATAAACCATGACCTTTATTTTTATTTTTTAATTTTTGCAAAAATTTAGCGCTGTTGGACTATAGAGTCTGTTAAAGTAACAACAACAACAGCACACCAAGTCTCCCAAGCTGTCGGTACAGTCTGCTCTACTCCAAGTATGAGCAGTTAAACCTGGCTCTTCTTGTTTTGCTCTACAAGTTACTTCCTGGAGTTAATGCTAGACATAAGAGAAGAGTGTATACACCTGTAGGCCCATTCTAAGCTCCTGGCAAAAAAGGTCCCATTCCTCTGGGCTTATCTACAGTACCTCTTTATAGCCACTGATCCAGTAGAGCCTGCCAGTCACGTGATCAAGTGTCAGTCCTAGGGGCTCCTCTGTGGTCACCACTGCTAGCATCTTCCTGTCCGAGCCATCCATTCCTGCAGTTTCAATGGTCTTTACCCCATTCTCACTTCGGTCTACCCAATACAGATACCTGTAAGCAGCAGGAATACACACAGTTTTTAAAAGAATGACCTCACTTGTGCATACACATTATTCTCAACAACGCCCTTAGTGCTCTCCTACGAGCTTTGTCTCTGTACTGCTACCAAAGCTAGAGAGCTCAGCTCCCATATTTGTCAAGCATGGAAAGGTCTGGCCACATGAAATTCAGTCTAGGATGTCCAAATATGGATTTTTGTGGTGCAAAAGAAATCTAAAGGCCAGTATGCTCTCCTCTTAGTGTCCAAAATGCCAAGGGATTTTTTTTTTTTGCATACATCCCAAGAGATAAACTATACTACCTACCTTTTTGCAGGAAACACCACCAGCTCCTCAGGCACAAGATCCTTTTCCAAGATTTTGACATAGCCTCTGCCGTCACTTAAGCCAGCACAGATGACTCTCCCAGAGCTGCTGGCCCAGTACAACTGTCCTGTGACCCAGTCCAGAGAAATACTGCTCACAGGTGGAAGTTCTGCTGACACAGGAGACAGAGTTACACTGTAAGTAGTCTTTCATGTTTATGTCTATGTTGGAAACAATACTTGACAAGACTGTTCAACACCTGGATTGGGTCTATACCATGAGGCATGTAGGACTCAAGGAATAATGGCCAGAGTTAGAACATAGAGTCTCCAACATGTAGGGATATATGGAAATGAGGAGAGTCACAACCTAAGGAGAGGCATAACCATCGAAAATGAGGGTATGTGGCTTCAGCTCAGACACTGGTCACCACAGATGTCTCTAGGAGTTGTGATGAGCTCTGTCTTGTCACTATGCCTACTGGGTCATGTCCCTTTTTAACTATGCTGTCTGGTTAATCCCTGCCCTCACCTAGTGAGACAAATTTTGGCTAGTGCTCTCATCTTAAAGAGGTAGGTCAAAGGACTAGTGATGGAGAACACGCTCTGTGGCTTTAGGCTAGACCCTAAGATTTGTATTCTTCTTAAAAAGCACTTTCGTATAACAAGCAATGCTCTGTGATGCTCTAACTGAACCACCCTACCATATGCACATATCATATCGGGATTTTATATGCTCTGATGCTTCATAACAGGAAGTCATAAAAGCTTGCCCATATAGATAGAGATATACATAGATATAAATATATAGATTAGATATAGATACAGACCCTTCTTACAGTATGCTTAAGTAATCTTATAGATTGAATGTGGGATATATCACAAAAGGCCAATAGGTTAAAAGCTTGGTCTCCTCCCTATGACATTATTATTGGTGGGTAGTGAAAATCTTTAAGTGAGGGGTCTAGTGGAATGTTTTAAGGTCCTTGAAGGGAATTGAAGGATGGCAGTTTTGCCCTCTCTCCCTTTGTCATGGAGTAAGCAGCTCCCCTCCACTTCCACCATGATATGCTACTAATTGAACCCCCAAAATTTTGAACTCCCCAAATACTTTTCTCTTGTTTAAGGTTGGTAATCTCAGAAATTTTGTATCAGTAACCTAAGAAGCCTTAAAAAGTTAAATCTTAATACTCAAAAACAAACCTGGGTAGAGGTGAACAGAGTTTGGTTTCCCAAAGACAAACACATTCAAGACTTTATCCACCCAGAAGTACATGTTTCTGTCCAGGTCATAAGCAACCGAACTGGGCCTTGACTTTACAGGAATCAGCATCTCATGGATGCCTGTTCTTCGGTCCAGGATTCTGAGCTCTTTATCTGTTGCTATAAGAATCTTAACATCATCATCTGCAGTGGAAGGAAAATAGTAACATATTACTCTGACACTTTCTTGGGTGCCTTCCCCTTTAACTGAAGATGCTATTCTTTCTTCTATATCCAAGTCTGCGTATCCCTAAGGCATAGGCAGAGAATCCTCTGAAGAGATCTACTGGGCCGTCTTAGTCCTTCCTACCCCCAGGTTTCAGCACCTTAAAGCTCATCTTTGAGACTTCATTGCCTTATTTGATTTCAGACTCAGCAGCTCTCATCTAGACAGAACTCTAATCAGTACTTGTCACACAGCACCCACATGTGAGCAGCCCTGAGGCAAAGAAGGGCAGGCAAAGTTAAAACTCTATTGGTTGAGTCTCTTGAGCACCTATTTTTCACAGCCTACAGAGTAACTATGTTATTTTAAAGGCACTCAATGTGACTGGCACTCTGGTTAGGCAACGCCTATCACAATAGTATCTTCTTTGGAAAGAAAGAAACCATCGTGTCTAGTACTAGTCCTTAAAGTAAATAGCCTGTGTCACTTTTCTCTATAATTACTATTAAGAACAGAGCAGCAGCTGGGTTTGCTTTGCCTACAAAACTCACCTGTAACTCGACAGTCTGTGCCATTGTAGAGCTGATGACCTTGAATACAGCCACAGGAATAAGAGCCTGCTGTGTTATGACATAGCTGGCCACAGGGACCATATGGCAGAGAGCACTCATCTACATCTGATGACAGAGAGGAGTAAGTCAGAGATGACTCAGGAAATATAGCTCCAGTATTTTAGTGCATAAAAGTTACTGAGTCACCATGGAGTTCCCATTCTGGTGAATGGGAGGGAACTTCAGTATAGGGAGCCCTGCTGTTTGGGTGGCATAAATTACAATCTGTGTTAATCTAGCAATATTCTTGGGCTATACCATTTGCTAGTCACACCAAAGTCTATTTCAGAATGACAAGCGTTAGGGCCTAGAAAACAGTGATTCAAACTACAACCATGCTAGTGTTGTTTTTAATCATAAAAAGCAGAAACAACCCAAATGCACCATTAATAGCTAAATAGGTAGAATGTGGTACAAACATATAGTAGAATTCTATTCAGCCTTTAGTAGGAAAGGAATGCTGACACATGGACCCTAGAGACATGTGGCACACAAAAGGGCAACTTGAGTTCACTATTTGTGCCATGGAATACTTCCTCTAAACAGATGGAAAAGATCAGGTTCATAGGTATAACATAGGTATGATTGCTTTACAAAGCCTCTGGTCACAAACTAAGCCTGGTGACACATAGCCATTAACTTACGACTGGGGAGATGGAAAACAGGAAAGTGAGGAGTTTGAGTTCTTCCTCGGCTACATAGCAAGATCATTTCTACCCTGCACCACATGAGACCATGTACAAACAAACAAACAGCAAACAGAAATCAAATAGGACTCTCTACCAGATAAATGTCAAAGCTATGAGAGATTTATTGATTTGTAATAGGAAGGCAAATGGTTCCTTTGGAACATTTCTTGGAAAAGGTTGTTCTCCCTGAACCACACAGTCCTCGAGCATAACAGTACTCTTCTATCCCAGGAGACAAACCAATACATGGCTACTGTCAAGTGCTTGGCCAGCTAAGCCCTGCTGTGGATCAGAGCCCAAAAATGGTGCTACATCCCTACCTCGACCCTTCTAATGAAGTTAATAAATTTAATAATGTAAAGTCTTGCTTTAATTTAAACAATAAAATGACTTAAATTCAATTACTGAAATTTATTAAAATGAAATTATATGTAATGAACTTCAAAGTAGGTTCATAACATCTCTTGATGAAGTCTTAATATAAAAACCATTGTAGAACATAATTGTAAAGTTCCTGCATAGCCTTCCCAGGTGGGTAGACCTACAGGTCCATCATGAAGAGAGTACTGAGCACACAGATGAGGCTCAGTGAAGACATTATTCTTGTATTACATTTTAATCAAAATATATTGTTATAGATATGTGCTATAGTTTACATCATACAATTTTCACTTTATTAATTATAATGAAGATGTGGATATTTTATTTTACCCCTAATATTTATGTAATACATTTTACAAAAGAGAGAAACAAGACTTGAGGGTTGAGTAGCTTGGGGAAGGGCTGCTAATAAGATCAAGCAAAGGCAAACATATTATGGGCTTTAAGTTCAGAATCTGTCCAGACCTGGGTGGGGAGTCCTAGGCAGAGGCTGTGAAGTGACAAGGGTATTTCTTCAAGGACAGAACTTGAAAGTTCCACAAGATGCTCAATTTAGTACTTTGCCTTGGGTCAATAATTGACTTGCAAGCCTCACAAGCTGGAATAATAACTAGCATTAATCAGGTGCGATCCTGGTGGAAATGCACAGGCTCTAGGCATTCCACTTCTAGAACAGAGCCACGGACTGAAAACAATGTATCAAACGGCAGCCCTGCTGGAGACAGATGCAACCCAAATGTACCATTAACAGTTAAATAGGTAAGACGAGGTACAAATGTAAAATAGAATTCTGTTCCGCTGACACTTGAACCCTGATGACATGGGGCACATAAGAGGTTAAACGTCATGTGACTCCACTCATGTGGTGGTGCTACATAGAATATACAAATTCACAAAGACAGAAAGCCAGGAGAGGTTACTAGAGGCTAAGGGTGTGGGGCCTTACTGGGTTATTGTTACATAGCTAGAGAACTCCTGTTTGCAGTGATGGAAAGAGCTACAAATGCATGCTGGTGGTGGTTGTATGTTCTAAATCTAAGCCCCAACAGGAAACTTAAAATGACTCAGATGCTGAAGACTCATGCTGTGTACATTACGCCACCATAAGAATGTTTCTAAAAGACAAGCCCGGTGAGTTCTGACCTCCACAGCTCCATCCATCAGGCTGTAACTGCCACCCTGGTGTGCAGGAACATCGGACACCCCAGTGGGTATCGCTGCATGGGCCCTCACAGCCCCCATTCAGCAGGGAACAGTTCTTACCTGTAGGGACAAGACAGCTGTCAAAGCCACTGAACTCAGTGGAGATTAATGCCTTGCAAGCCATGTTGTATCATGTCCCTCCTATACTGGACTAAGAACAGGTGACCCCTGAGAGACACCCTTTGACTCTGGCTTCTTGCCTGAGAGTATCAGGCTAGGGAAAGACTGTGGTGCTGGAAAGATACAAAGCCAGGGAGCTGGGCGGAGGCTTTTCTTTCCAAGCTAATATGTGAGCAATTTCAAATGCTGGTGGATTTATTATTATTTATTTCCTTCTACTGAGAGGCTAAGACTCTCTTATGTGTTTCTCACGGGGGTGTATGGATAATGAGGACACTTAGTCCTGGATTTTGTATTTATGAATACAATGAGTTATCTTTCAGGCACAAAGCCTACACTTGGCCTTGTCATTAGTGCGCTTAACAACCTTCACTTGAGCTCCTGTGGTACAAACTGTCTTCAGAAGCCTTTCGGGGAGTCTTAGGCAAGGAGGACAGGAGACAGATGACCAAATGACTTGAGGTCATTTGAGGTGATGATGCCCACTGTCCCTTTTCAAACAGACCCAACAGTGACTCTTCTAGTGAAAATCAGGACGTTAAAAAGACAGTTACAGCCAGGTGGTGGTGGTGGTGCACACCTTTTCTCCCAGCACTTGGGAGGCAGAGCCAGGCAGATTTCTGAGTTCGAGGCCAGCTCTGGACTACAGAGTGAGTTCCAGGACAGCCAGGGCTACACAGAGAAACCCTGTCTCGAAAAAAAACAAAGTCAAAGTTACTTTTCAGCAGCCCCTCCTCCTCACCAGAAAACAGCTTTCTGAGGTCTTCCTCAATTAAATCTGTGGAGAAATCTATTTTTTTCCTTAAACAAATTGATTCATTCCTCCCCCAGACATTTGCCAAATGGTTTCTATTGCTTTAATTGATTTTGTAGTTTTCTTGTACTGGATCTGCAAAGTCAAGTTGGGTCATAGAAAACCTCCAGGCTGAAAGCTGAACCAAAGCAGCTTGTGTGCACCAGGCTGAGCCAAGGCTTTCTATAGAGGGCTCTCTAGACTGGTAAAAGCTCAGTACATTGCTAAGGATGGTTGAGCCTTGGGTAAGGGTCTGTCCCTTGTTGAGACCTGTGATGTGGATGTTACCAACACTAGATGATGCGCTCCTGGCTTTACTCTAGAATTCAGAAGCACTGTAGTATATAGGGTTTGAGCTAACTAATCTCCTTAAAGCTCAGAATCACCCTTGATGGTTTGCAAGTTAGGGGATTTTGCTCAGTCACGAGACCAAAGCCAAGAGCTTTAATGTAATAAGCAAAAATGCAATATACTTAAATATAAGGGACAAAGATAACTGCCTCTGTGTGTGTGTCTCTCTGTGTGTGTGTGTATGTCTGTGTGTGTCTGTGGGTGTGTGTGCCTGTGTGTGTGTGTGCCTGTGTGTGTGCCTGTGTGCGTGTGTTTCATTTCAAGCATTCTCTCAAGGAGTTGGTCCCAATGATAACTGTTGGGGTTGAAATCTGAAATGTCACCTACAGATTCTCGTGTTTGAACATGTGCTCCCCAGATAATGGTGCTATATTAGGAAGCGTGGGACCTTTGGGACATGGGAACTAGCCAGCAAAAGTGGGTCACTGGGGGCAGATCCTTTAGTGTTTTAGCCTCAGCTCCATTTCCAGCCTGACTCCTCTGCCTCCCCCTCTGCAGAGACGAGAAAAGCGGCAACCACACACCCCTTCTGCCTTGGACAGCACGCCTCAGCCCCGGCCCATGACTGCTACCAAAATAAATTCCTGCTCCCTTAATTACTTCTGCCAGCTACTTTGTCACAGCCAAGCGAAAAGTAATTAATACCGTGACTAAAGCATTAGGCTATGTCATCTCATTTCCTCAGCCTCCCGCCTTAAGCTGAGGAAGCAGTTTCTTACCACACGTCCTGGGTTCATCAGCGCCATCTGTACAGTCAGCTCTCCCATCGCACATCAGAGACTCTGGGATGCATTTCCCACTATCGCAGCTCACAGTGCCTTCTGGACAGGAGGCTGTGGAGGAAGTTGATCATTCTTTTTCATTACTACTTATAGGGGGGAGGAGTGTAGAAAGACAACTCTTTCAGTAGGTTACGTGGCAATATTTCCATAGCCTACAGAAATCCAAGTTTGGAAAGCAAAGCTTATCATTTTGAACTTTTTTCTTCTTCTTCAGGGAATCAGGGATTAAGACTCAATCACAAAAATAGCAAGACATCTGGGCACTCGACTGAAACTGTGCTAAACTTAACTGATCTGGCTTTAAATAGTTGGGATTAAAACGGTACTAGAGCCAGCCACTTGACCCAAAATGAGTATGGCTTTAAGGAAAACTTAATTTACAAATGTTAGACGCTGAGTGTGCTACAGTGTGCAACCTTAACTCCAGGAAATACTGAGCAGGATTCTGGTTCACCAACAAACCAGAGGCACCCCTATCCTGGGTATTGGGGGTTGTCTTAAAGAGGAATACGGTGCTCACCACTCTTTGGAGTTAGTTTTTCCCTTTTTAGTGGGAGATTTTCCCCCATCACTATGTGAGAACAGGAGTTGTCTCTGTTGTTATTCTTCCTTCATAGACTGATGCTCAGGCTGTCTATGGATTGCTCTTCATCACTGGGAACATTCTAGGCGATACTCATTCAGCATATAACAAGAGTTTTTATCTAAGCAGCTCTGTGGTTCCATGGATAACTATACATTGGCTATTGCTAGGGGGCATCCTCTTCTTTGAGAAAGGATGGCAGCTTCTGCCTTGGCATGTAGACTTTGTAAAGCAGCCTGTGTACTATACCCTGCCCTTGAAACGTCAGTAGGGAAGCCAGACTTACCACAGTCCCACTCATCCGAGGCATCACCACAGTGATCAATGCCATCACACCTCCAGCTGTCCATGATACATGCCCTGTTTTGGCACTGCCACTGCCCAGCCAAGCAACGGATATGGGGGCAGTGTGCTTTTATGGACCCATCTTCACAGTTCTGATGGGCATCACAAGGTTCCCCAGCATCCAGACATTGAGCCTTTCCTGGACAGCGGATTTTGTAGTCCGGACATGCCGACAAGCTCTCTGGAAGGCAGGAATTATGTGGGTGGAGGAGAACTGCTGGATTATGGTGGGCATGGGTATCTAAGTGAGTGCTATGGCTGTCGTGGACTCGGCCAATTTCAGAACCACTAAGAGATGCTAGTTAGATGTCATTAGTCATATGGGTGTGGCTTTCTGCACTGAAGTTTCTCTCCAAAGAAGTTTTCAAAGAGTCGATAAGGTTAATAAATTTGAAAACACAAAGAAATAGTTCCAAGAGTCTCCTATAAACAGCAAAGACAATGTAGCATCTGGCTTAGCACACACAGCCTAAGGCTATTTCATGACTTACTTCCAGTTAGCACTGCTGATGCTGATACAAGCTGTGGGTGAGCAGAGATGATGGAGTGTTGAAAATAAGTTTTACAAAACTGATGAAACAACCAGTCAGTAATGGCCCCTGTCCCTAAGCCTGCTGACATGAGTTCAATCCCTGGGGACCTGAGTTGTCCTCTGACCTCTCCACACATGTCATGGTGCATGGGGCACACACATGAACACGCACCCACACATATGTAAAGAGATGTAATTTTAAAAGTAAGCTGTACCTACCACAGTTAACCTCGTCGGAGCCATCTAAGCAGTCACTGGCACCATCGCAAAGCCAGCTAGCAGGAATACACCTCCCATTGTCACACTGCCAGGCTTGCAGGTATCCGAGACATGTTTGCTCTGCAGGCCAGGGTGGAATTCAATAACAGGCATGCAGGAAGATGAGCTTGTCAGAGATCATCAGTTGACTGGATTTCATGTCATACGTTTTAAATAGCAAAGCAATAATTACTTCTCAGTTTGACACTGATAACAACCCTGAACTTGCTGGTCCCTTTCACACTCCCAGCAATAACCAGTGGCATTACTTCCGTCTTCCATCACTGGGACAAAATGTTTGACAGAAGCAAGGTGGCAGAAGACATTCTTTGGGTTCACGGTCTAATAAGAGGTATAGTCTATCGTGGCAGAGAAGGCATGGAGGCCAGAGTGTGAAGTGACTTGTCACCACACCCTCAGAAAGGAATCAGAGGGAGATGTGTGTTCACATTCAGTTCACTTTCTCCTTTTTTGGCTTTATTCAGTCTGGGGTGCCAGCACATGGGAAAGTGCCACCTACATTCAGGGTGAGTCTTTCCTCCTGGGTTAAACTATGGAAATACCATTGTAGACATGCTTAGAAATATGCCTGTTCGATGACTCTAGATCCTGTCTAGCTGAGAGTCAACATCTGCCTTAACAAGGAACAAGGAGCCAACAGCCCATAAAGCTTACTCTTCCCACCATCTCTTAGAATACTGTTATCTAGCAAACGTTTGACAGCAAAAATACTTTGTGTATGTTGTATCTAAAATAATAACTGGTCATACATGACAAATGAACACATGAAAGGTGGGTTTTGCATGACAGATTTGACATTTATTTATGACTAACCATTGAGAGATTTTGACCCCTATAGGTGGCTGGAGGCCAGGGCCTTCCACCTCTTTGAATTCCTTTGATATTTGAGACTATATGCAGATCTAAGTCCTGAAAACTAGTAGCTTTTGCTTCAGATTATTCCACTTAAGTAAGGAGACTTGGAGCTCTAGCACAGCATGTATGGAGGCCACACAACAAAGCAATCGTGAAAGTAAGTTCCACCCTGTGAATGTTCACATGCTTCTGTTTGTTCATTTGCTTCTTTGCTTTTTGCTTATTATTTGATTCTGGGGATGTAACCTGGAACCTTGCATATGTTAAGCAAACATTTTACCCTCTAGCTACACCTCGAGTCCTGCCTGAGTGTGTTTGGTATTTCATGTGAGGTTACAGGTAGCAAGTGACCATCCAGGAAGAAGCAGGCAGGAGAGTGAAAGAAGGACATAATCACCAATACATTGGGATTTTCCTCTGTTCATGGGGCTTTTATTCTCTGTCTTATACTCATGACACAAGGGTAGGACCCATCATTTAAAAAGCCTTCTGCCTGGGTTGGCATTCAGATGACCTCCCTGTGGCTTTGAATATTCTAAGCACTGAGAACCAGGGCTTCATAGCAACAAAATATTTCCTAAATAGTTAACTTGGCTTCTAACAGTCTTATACTCTTTTTTGTTGTTGTTGTTGTTCGCTTTGCATACAAAAGAGCTTTTTGAGTATTGTGGCCTGTAAGGATTCCATACAAGCCTCTGGATTGGTCTAGTTAAACTAATATGGAAACCAAGGGTTAAGCTTCAATCTAAGGTATAAACTTTACTTTTACAGAGATGCCACTAATACTCAAAGACTCGTGGATTAGTCTTTAAGAGCCTGTGGCCACTCTTCATGTTTGAATTTATCCTCAGGGGACAAAAGTCATGAGAATGGATACTGTCAACCAAATACACATTATTGCTTTTCATTTTAGTTTTGCATATATGAATACACACACACACACACACAAACTCAAACACACATACTCAAACACACTAAGGCAGCAGTTCTTAACCTGTGGATTTCATATCATACGTTTTAAATAGCAAAGCAATAATTACTTCTCAGTTTGATACTTGCTGGTCCCTTCACACTCCCAGCAATAACCCAATAACATTACTTCCTTATTCCATTACTGGGACAAAATGTTTGACAGAAGCAACGTGGCAGAAGAAGACATTCTTTGGGTTCATGGTCTGTCTCATAAGGGGTACAGTCTATTGTGGCAGAGAAGGCATGGTGGCCAGAGTGTGAAGGGGCTTGTCCAACTACTCTTTCACAGTGGTTGTCTAAGACCATTGGAAAATTGATGTATTTACATTATGATTCTTAACAGCAGCAAAAGTACAGTTATGAGGTAGCAATGAAAATAATTTTGTGGCTCAGGGTCACCACAACATGAAGAACTGTATTAAAGGATAACAGAATTGGGAAGGTTGAGAACCACTATATTAATGTACTGTGAGGATGGGACCCAAATCTAAGTAATTCTTTTTTTCTTTTTTTTTTTTTTTTGGCTACATTGTGAATCAGCCTAGGGTGATTGCACATGCTATATGCTAGCCCCTCTCCCTTTTTTTTTTCCATTTTTGAGTAAGGGTCCTGATAATTTTTCCAGGCTGGTTTTGAACTCAGGCTATAGCCTAAGCTGGCCTTGGACTTGTGATCCTCCTGTCTCAACCTCCTAAGTAGTTTGTGTTTCAAATATACTCCACACACACAACCTGAAGGTAATTTTATGTGATATTTTCGGGGAACCTGTCTTTTGCCTGAGACCCATCACATAAAGTCAGGTGTGAAATGTCCCTACTGTGGTATCATGTTTGTACGTAACCATTTTGAACTGTAGAGTATTTCAGACTTTCAGATTAAGACTGTTCAACCAGGGCTGGTGCCCGTGAGCATCTTGCTCAGTGCTTACCACACAGCTCATCAGTCCCGTCTGGGCACTCTTGTTCCCCATTGCAGAGCCAGGCCACAGGAATACACTTCTCACCACAAGCCACTTGCCTTGTCCTGTTACACTCTAGGTCACCTGCAGGTGACAACCAGAAGCAGTGTCAGGAGGGTCTCTGGCTTCCACAGCACAAGACAATTCTTTGTCGTGATAAGAGGCCATCGAGTGTCATGTCTTTCCTCTAGGCAGACTCAGTTTCCCTCAACTCACTTGGGCTCACCAGGAAATTCCTTGGAATAGGTGCCTGTTCTGTTAATTGAGGGAGATTCAAGGTTGTGCACAAACAGACATGCGTGCTGTACTTCTGGCTCTAGCTTGGTCACAAAGCCACAGAATGTGAGCATTTATAGGTCTGAGGTCTAGGCTGTAGATACTTTCACTTAATCTTAGACATGGATACAGACCCGTGTTTAATGAGAGTCGAGTTTAGGGTCAAAGATGACATCCTTTTAATAATGATTCTCTAACAGCTATGCTATAAATATTTGGAAGCTTCCAGCCACTTGCAAAGCATTGAGTTTGTGGGGTTCCATTCCAGCCATGAACATCTATTCACTAAGCTCAGTGTCCTGTGGTTAACCAAAATTGACCTCTCTAACTCTTAGAGAGGTAAAGCCAATTGTTGGTTCCTAGAAAACATAAGCAATATGGTCTGTACCCGCTGGCGTCTCTATGCTTGGTAGAAGACTCAACAAGGTCTACTCCTGGCAGCAGCTATGGGTGGCTAATTGATCGAAGCGGTCATAAAAGCTGATGAGCAGACTGCTCCTCTCAAGGTACCGTATCCCAATCTTACATTCTTCCAAGACTGTGTTATCAGTTTCATTGACTTTAAAACAAATTCTGCTCATGAAAAGCACTAAAAATATACCCCACCCCTCGGAGGGGGAGTACTGTTTATTCTTGGATTAGCCACCACCTTTGGCATCTCCTCCCATTCCATCTAGGCTATAACATGCACCATGAATAAAGCTGTTGAGACCATTCCGTGTCTGGAAACTGCTGCTATGGGAACAGGCTTAGGCAGCAGATCACCTGGATTGGAACATTTTCATTGGACTACTAATTGACTGACTGGTAGGTCTCAAGCTGTCCACCTACCCAAAAATGGGCTCAACCTGGACTATATATAGGAGGATTCCTGGTGGTTAGATAGAAGCCAGCCTTCCTCGGGGACTTGTGAAAAAGATTTCTGTCTGCCAAAGGGGGCCACTTTCCTTACCTCTGGCAGAAGAGACTTACACAGCTCCATTGACGTGTACCTGTGGCTGCATATTAAATCTTATAGTTGTCACTAGGCTCCTTCAGTCCCTGAGGTACCTGGTGTACATTCCAAAGCCCCCACACCAGTCTCCCAACCCTTGTCTCCCCGCTGCTACTCACCGTCTTCATAACCGGCCATTCTGTAGGACTCCAGCACTTACTCTAGTATCCTCTTACTCTTTTTCACTATGCCCTACTCTCTATCTCTTGCTATCTTGCTTAACACATCTGTTTTTCTCCCACTCTGCTGATTCCCTAGCTCTGGCAAAGCCCAATCTACTGGCTATGTTCAGGCTACTATTTTTTTTTCTCTCTCTCCTCTCTGAACCCTTCCAGGTGCTTTTGGCTGCTCTCCCCACCCTCCCTCATTCCCTTCCCCCATGTACAATAGAAATCTTAACCAGCTCATGGAGTGGTCATGTCAGCAGTTTCTTCACTGCGACCTCTTGCACACTGATAAGGTGACCTGAGTTTCCTTCTGTATACCACGAGTCTAGATAATAAGAGATCCTAAAAAAGGAGATTGAAGGCTTAAGTGGGCACATAGCTGCTTGACACAGAAGCTGCTAAATCGATGCTCATCAGTCAGTCACTCCTTTGCTACCTCTTGCAGCAGATTCTTCCAGAAGGATCTCTCAGGGTTGCAGTCAACTCTTAAAAGCTCAGATCATTAGGTAAGTCACAACTGAAAAATATTTTGTCTCAAAGATTATCTTGGAACCCAAACTACATATGTATTATAGACATTACCTGAAGACTGGTATCCAATAATTTTTAAATATAGGTTGGTGCTTACTATAGAGGCACCTATGGCCTTTACTATCATTTATTGATATTAAATTCAGTAACTTTCTTATAATCATGGTATCAGGTATACTGATAAATGTTGTCCTAAGACACATGCAAAGATACTAAAAGATCTGAAATAACTACTTGGTTTAAAAACAAGAGAACAAAACAAACAAACAAGTAACTTTAAATCCTGTTTCAGAGGTAGTGTGGGAAGACCAGCCACAGGCTAGATGCTGGCCGAGTGGGTATAAGTCCTGAGGGTCAGAGACTTGGAAGGGTTCCTCCAAAGTGATTGAATTTGGCTTAAACGCGAGCAAAGATGCAAAGATTAACATGGCTTCACACTTGCCTTCTGTACCAGGCTCACCTGAGCGACCAGATTGCTAACCTCCAGGCAGGGGTTTCTCAGTGCTGGGTACCTACAACCTCTGTTGACATCAGCAGCCAGCAACTTGACCCACTGACAACTGTATATGTCTCAGCCACCCTGGGACACGTCGTACTCCCCCTTACCCATGTCAAAGATCATGACATCTTTGTATCTATCTATAGGAGTGGCATCAACAGGTGCAGCAGGAAGTGCTCCCAACCATTCTTTCCCAGGGGGCAGTTTTTAAAAGATGGCACCTCTTAGCTATACTAAGTGCCTATAACCACACAGCCCAACCATAACTGGTAGAAAAATCGGGGCTAGAAAGTGAGTCCCACCAGGTCTGGACTTCGAGGACCGAAGCATCCATCTAAGAGATAAGGCCATCTAGGCACTAGGATGGAGAGAGCTCCCTTGGCACTTGCTGGGTGACTCCAAGTAATCCTTTGTCCTTGATCTTACCTCTCCTCCTATCCACAGGTTTGCAAAGGGCCTGGCAGTCCTGAATCCTCCAGGGCTGTCTCTGCAGGATGCTCAGCCCCACCCTTCTACATTTTACTTGCCACACTGCTCAGCTGAGGACCGCACACTCAGTGAAGGCATCCGAAGTTTGCCTTCTGTCCCTGCAGCGCGTACAATACTGCTACCCCGCACCCCACATCCTGCTCCCTGCAAACCAGAGCTGCGATGCGACCCCTGACCACGGATCCCACTCACCTGCTCCTGAGCGTTCAAAGCTGCCGCTCAAAGATACCAGCATCAAGGAGAAAGGGAACAAGAGCATCCGGCACCGCATGCCTAGCAGGGACCGACCGACCGGGGCGCGGGATCTTGCTCCTGCTGGGCGCCTGAGTGAGGACAACCCAGAAGGGAGGAGCAAGAGAAGAGGGGCGCAGGACGCGGGCGGGCGCCAGTTCCCACGCCTCTTTGCAGGCTGCTGAATGGGAGCCTGGAGTTCACTGGTGCAAATCTTGGGCGCCCGCTCTCCTGGGCAAGACCCGCCTCTGTCCAGGAAGGTCTTCTCAGGGCATTGTGGCTGGGGACTTTGCACCACCGATCCCTAATGGGACTAGAAGCAGAGCGCTGGGCTCACCAGGAGCGGACCCTTAGGGACACAGAAAGGGTTAGTCAGTCACACTTAAACTGCACAGGAGTCACCTGGAAAACTCTGCAGACATTCTGCCTTTACAGAACTGGGACGTGTCCATCATTCAGGTGAAGCAATGTGCCTGCTGCTCTGACCTTACTTTGCAAAGCGTAGAATTCTCTCTGTGTCTCACTGTCTCTGCTGTCACTCTGTCTTCCTCCCCCCCCCCCCCCGCTTCCCTCCCTCTCCCTCCCTCTCCCTCCCTCTCCCTCCCTCCGCGTTCCTCTCCACCCCAATCTTAACCTGCTTGTGGTGAATCCTGCCCCGCCTCCATTCCTTTCCTCCCTGGGTACATGGGCAGAATTAGTCCTTTCAACGCCCCAGGTTCAGTGATGGCGATGGAGGTTCTAGAGACACCATTTTCTCACTGCTAAAGTCCAGAAATGACACTCCCAGTTTAATCTATATGGGTAACTGGGCAAGTCGAATTTGAGCAGACTTAAGCATAAACCCAAGAGAGTTGGAAGGAGTTAGGTGGTGGTCATCTTACTCCCCCAACACTGCTGTTCAGAAAGGAGAAAGCAGCAGGTAAAGGTATTTTCACAGCCTCCTCCCATCTTGCACCTCCCACCTCCTGCCTTAGGAGGGTCAACATTCTTCCTCCCAAGCAAGCCAGCTAAGGTGAACGCCAGCTGCTTGGAAATGTGTTATGCTAAACAGGCAAGGAGTGTTTGTAATTTCTGGAAATGAGAGCAGTAACGCACTAAAAAAGAAAAAGAGAGAGAGAAAGAAAGAAAGAAAGAAAGAAAGAAAGAAAGAAAGAAAGAAAGAAAGAAAGAAAGAAAGAAAGAAAGAAAGAAAGAAAGAAAGAGAGAGAGAGAGAAAAGAAAGAGAAAAGAATCGCCAAGTGCCTCCTGAGACTGAGATCACGTTTTCAGTGTCCGCCATAGTCCACAGTCCCGACAGCTCAGCTTCGCTTTAACTTGTCCCTCCTCTCCATGTTCACGGTGGGCCCATCACACAGAAACTGAAGACACCACAATGCCATATGCTCTCAAGTTTTCCTTGAATGTGTTTATGCTCTGATTGCATAAGCCAACTTTTTATTTTTTTTTAATGCCTGGTTTAAACAAAAAATTTCTAAGATATTATATTGGCTTCTTCTGAAATATGTATGCTTTGAAATCCGATTATTTTAGATGCTTTAATACGTCCGGTGACAAGAAGAGCCAACAGAGTTGTGAGACTTGCCTTCCCACAAGGCAGACAGGGTTAGTATCAGAAACCCATACACATAGACCTCCATTAAGACAAGATGTTGTCTTAGCCAGTTTGGCCTGTGACAGAAAGTTACCATAGAAACAGTGGTCTAACTGATAGACATTTATTTTCTTCTGCTTCTAAAGGTTGGAAGTCCAAGATGAAGGTGCTGGCAAATTCAGTTTGTTGAGGGGCCATTTCCTGCTTTGCAGATGACAGGATTCTTTCTTGTTGTATCCTCACCCAGAGAGAAACAAAGCTAGATCTTTCTTATGCCCCTTAAAGGAGCACTAATCCCACGGTGAGAGCTCCACCCTTGTGACCTAGTTACAAATCCCAGGATGGCTCTCCACCCTCCTTACCTGGTTACTCCACAAAGTCTCCTGCTCAAAATTTTCACCCTGTGAACTGCAGGTGACACCCAACCTTCAGCCCCTACCATATAGCCACCTGAATGGCAGCATTATTATTTTTATTATAAATAGCATTGACTCTTGAAAGTTCTTAGCAGCTGAGAAACCACAGACATGGGTGGTATAAATAAATAACTTAAATACCATCTACATTTTGTTTTTAAATCATTTTATTCTTGGACCTCATTCTCTTTAGCCATATGTGTGGTCCTCCTTTCTCTCCCTGCTCCCCACGTGTGACACTTCATCTCTTGTGGTGAGTCTGTGGTAGCCAGAATGTTTGCCACCCAATTAAAATAGCCTTTATCTTAGTACCCAGAGCCTGTGATGACTTACACGGCTGAAGTGCTTTCTACATGTGCTTTTAAATTAAGAAGCCTAAAACGGGAGATTACCCTCAACTAGTTCCATTTTATCATAAGAATCCTTATGAGAATGCAGAGGGAGTGTGGGCAAGGACCAGGGACCAGAGAGGGAGCAGTCTGATAGATACCCAGGTTAGAATGATGAGCTAGGCAGCTGGGGGTCAGGAGGCAAGGAATGCAGAGAGCTTCCAGGAGCTCAACATGGAAACAATGGATTATCCTTAGTGGCTTCCAGAAGTGTGGCGGTGACAAGGCTCTGGACCAGAGACTGACATGATTATGAGATCTATGAGGTAATACACCTGAATCGTTCTTTACTGTTAACATTCGTAGGAGTCTGTCAAAGCAGTGACAAACTACAGTTTGTCCCCAGAGAGCTCATTCTTGTCTTTAATGTGACTGTTTCCCCACTGCTTCCATCACTGGCTGTTCTATATGTCTGCATATGTTCTATATGTTCTCCAACCAAAAGATGGGACCTGAGGGATGGCCTGGACTCAGAGACCAGGATGTGTAGGTACTTAGGGACCCTGGAAAGGAAGGGTTTCAGAATGCTTTTCCTGATCTTTCAGGGAAGACTGCAAAGACTTGAAGACAATGGGAACCTTCTCCTTGGGAGAATACAGGGCTGGGAAACACCCATCACACACCACAAGAAAAATGGATAGAATACAGGAAACAGACGGCAGTTCTCAGTGGTGACCACCGAGAGACAACAATTGGCCTCACAGCCCTTTCGAAACATTCACCTCCTCCAAGGTCACCTCCTCCGGGGAGACCTTCTCACCAGGTAGTGAATGTCTGCCTGGCACACACTCCTCAGCACTTAACTCCAATTGCCCTCAGAGTCTTTTACCCTAGTCTGATCTCTTACCTGAGTCTAAAAAACATGATTTTATTTATTTTATGTCTACTTGGCAAAGGGATGGGCCACATGAAGGTCTACTGAGCCCTCTCACTGGCCCTTAACTGACTGAGTTCAGAAATGATGTTCAGCTGTATTTCTTGGCTTTTTGATTTTGGCTTTTGTTTTTTGGTTGTTTGTTTTGTTTTGTTTTTTAATGATCTCTTTTCTTGATGTTTAATTCCCAGTTCCTGGTGCCAATCTCAGGAATGGAGAGCAGGCCTTAAATTGATTTGCATTAGTTCCTTCTGCTTCACCATGACTACCCCCGACAGAAACAACTTAATGGAAGAAGGATTGATTTTGGCTCACGGGCTTAGAGGCTTTCAGGCTGTCGGGTGGTGATGGCCTGGTGGAAAATATGAAACACAGGCTAGACTTCTGACAATATGGCTTCTGACGAGAAAGCAGAGAGAACAGCCAGAGCCGGGCCTGGATATCACCTTGAAAGGCCCATCCTGAGTCATCTATACTCCAACTGTGCTACAGTCCCCAGATGTTTCACGGGCTCCCAAAGCACCCTCACTAACTGGGAACACAAGTTAGAAACCTTCGCATTTGGGGAACACTTCCTTTACAATTCTAACATCACAGACCATCATTGATCAGAGTATTGATTAATAGTCTGAGCACCATTCTAGGCCCTGGGGAGGCACCGATGAACAGCACAGACAAAATATCTCCCTGTAGAGATTTGGTGTATAGTAAATATGGCTGGCACAAGTTGGTAGAGGAAAAGACAGACAAGAAATGAAATCAACAAGCCTTGCGTCATAGTTTATTACAAGGTGATTTAGCACATATGGAGAAAATAAAATGAGCAAGAGGACTATAGAGTGCTGGCGAAGGAGGGGAAAGTGTTTGTTTCAATATTCAAGAATGTTGCAATGAGACATTCATGAAGAAGGTGTCACCTGTCCTAAGACTTAAAGAAGAAAATGAGAAAATTCTCCCTGGGAGAATACGGGGCTGCGAAACACCCATCACACATCACATGAAAACTGGATGGAATTATAGAAATCAGTGAGAAGTTCCCAGTGGTGACCACTGAGAGGCAACAACTGTCCTACCATTCCCCTGGAGGGAACTTCTGGATTGGATCCCAAAAAAAGACCACACAGTTCTGGGGTCCTCCTTATGTTAGGACCATAGTGGTTGAGAGTTCAGGAAGGCTAGAAGGCTAGAATTTCAGGACAGAGTTCAAAGGGAAGGAGGTAACTTTAATTTTTTTCAAATCCTATTTTTAATGATGGTTCTTTAACCACCCACCAGAGGTAGTGGAAAAGAAAGGATATGGGGGAAGTGGACCTGTATAGAAAGGTTCTTTGGAGACATTCCCATCTGTGTTGCCTGGAAGTTGGCAGTTGAGTCCACAGGTTAGCAGCAGCAGCTCGATCCATTTGCAAACACTTCGCAGATATGCCAGCAGTCCTGTTCAGTAGAGTTGGGTTAGCGGCAGCAGCAACAGCAGCAACAGCAGCAACAGCAGCAACAGCAGCAACAGCAGTAACAGCAGTAACAGGACCTAGCAGAGATAGCCAGACCTCAGCCCTAGCTTGAGTCAGCAGGAGGGACCAACAGGAACACAGAAGCTCTCTGCTGTACCTCTCTCGGGGAAGTGAAGATCAGCAAAGTGCAAGACAACCAAGCGTTGCACAGCTAGCTGTACCAGCAAGCCAAGCTCTCTCTGTGTCACTATGTGGAGTCCTATTTATACCCTCCAAACATCACACGTTCTCCACGTGTCTTGCCTCAGAATGGGTCTTGCCTCTTAGCACGTGCATCCAATCAGCCCGCATCCTTGGAAGCAGCAACAAACTGCAGCACACCACCAGAAGTTATTTTTTGGTGCGTTTCTCTCTATGGAGTCCCGACAAATGCAGCTCAACCATGCAGTGTAAGGTAGAACAATACATGCATGTTGTCAGCAAAGAATCCTCCATCACACGTCCTTTCATGTGCTTGCTTTAGTAAAACATCCTCTCTCCTGTGTCTGCTTCAGTGAAACTTTCCCTCATGAGTCTACCTTAGCCTTTCACTCCTGTGTCCATTTTAATGAAATGCTCCTTCACATGTTTACCCCAGCAAAACACCATCTAACTGACTTCCCAAAGAACCCTTAAGTTTCCACTTCAGAAGGAGTCTATACAAAGAAAGTTTTAGAAATCTGCACATAGTACATTTTGTGAGGATGCTGAACCAGTTTGCTTATACATAGTGTAAAACTCCATGAAAGTGGGCAAGGACAGGAACAAGAGGAGAAAGAAAGATAACTGTAGGGGCTAAAGAGATGGCTTGGTGGTTAAGAGAGCACTTTCTGCTCTTGTAAGGACCTGAGTTCTGTCCAGGGGACCTAGTGCCTTCTTTTGCACATCATGGTCCCCTGTATGCACATGGTACACTTATGCTTATGCGGTCTCACACACATACACATTAAGTGGGCAAAATGAATGAATGAAAGAACATCTTACTGTAAGCAATTCCAAAATTTTCCTACAAGGAGTTGGGACTTCTCCAGCAAGAGTGAAAATGCTTCAACAAGCATGAAAGTATTGGTAGAGACTACAGAAGCACAGGATATAAAAGCAAGGGAATAAATAACCTAACTGGGCACTGTAGCATGTGACTTTAATCTCAGCTCTGGAAAAGCATACATAGGAAGACTTCTGTAAGTTTAAGGTAGTCCAGCCTGGTCTACACAGTGAGTTTCTGAACAGCCAAGGCTACATAGTAAGACGCTGTCTCAAAAAAGAAAAGAAAAGAATAGCTTTTCAGAAAAAATGATACTCTATTGCCTGTGTCCCACCTGTGGACAAGGATAACTGTGAAGGTGGCCCGACACAAAATTGTAAACTTACTTAAAGAATTAACACCCTATTGTCTAGTTCTCCAGTATGAATTTTGTAGGTGACAACATCATGTCACAATCTCATAAGGAAATGTCACTGGGAAAATATATGACCTTCTCTAAAGAAGCTTAAAGCAAATTCAACAGGGTGAACGTAAGTCCCAAGTGACTTGGCCTACCCTAAAGTCAAGTTTTCTCCAAAGGAATATAATGCAATGAGAGATCCAACTTTGCGAATTGCAGAGTATCTAATAACCTGATAAAATCAGTGGCCGCAGGAGGAAGATTCATAATAAAAGCAAAAGCGTTCAAGAGGAATGGCAGAGATGACAAAACCGGAAGATAAGCATTCTAAAGTGTAAGTACATTCTGCATGCTCAAGACATAAAAGCAGATAGCAAAGCAAAGTGTAAAGGACCAAGTGGGATTTGTGATACGGAAAAGCTGTAGATGCGAATCATAACCAATGAGAAACCGTAGGAGTGAAAATCTGTCAACGTGAAGGCATAACAATAGATTACAGCTAAAGTGATCCACAAGGAGAAAGAAATCAAAACCAAGTAAGCGTCCCTGGGGACATGTCACATAGTATAAGACTGTGCGGCACTCAAGCCGTGACGGTCATAAAAATGACACAAACTAATCCTTGAAGAAATTACAGCAGAGAAGTGTTCTAGGTCTCAGTTTCTAAGTTGTGGGTCATGACCTCCAGTGGAGTCATATAACTCTGGGGCCAGGAACGGGTTGGCAACTGTAAAAGGAGTCTTAGGATTCATGATCAGAGCCTAATTTAAACTCAGGTATGTGGTGTGCCCAACGTGTTTCCGGCAGTGTTTGTCCTCTGTAGACTGCAGTTTCACCTCATCCTTGTTTCTGAACATACAACATACATTTCCAGTCACACAGGACATCAAGACACGTACACACTGACAAAGGCTGCCCAAAATACCCCAGCTGAGAGATGAGACAGATTGTACGTTATGAACGGTAATTTCTGAATGTACTTGTAAAGTTTTCTATTCTATAGAACTCTGATGGATTAATTATCAAAACAAAAACATTTCATATTTTCCTACCATCGTGACTCAGGGTGTAAATACCAAATTATGATAGCTTTGACGGCATGATGCTAGAATGTTTGGTTTTAAATTTTGGTGTTTTAGTTGACTGGAGGTTTTTATAAATTTGTTCAATGAAGTTTGGCTCAGGACTAGGACAGAATTTCTAGCAACTTCTAGCATGGCCTCAAGTGTACTTGAGCCATTATACTACACATTTATGTGAGGTGGTGATGTCAATATTGATGACTTATTCAAAGTAACACTCAACTCTAAAAAAGATTGAAAACATTCCATACCTGGTGGCGTCAAATAGTCAGCTAAGATCTAATTTTTATAGAAAAATAAACATAAATATTTGTCTCGATATCTGAATTTGCTTTCTTCTTTATTTTACACATAGTAAAATTATACGTATATCAAAGAGTTATTTTAAGATAAATTTCATTATGATTTATTATCTATAAGTATTTGCTATGGTGTACCCTTTTGTATTGCTTATTTATCCATGGCTATCTTCAAATTTCTTTGATCAAACAGGACTTGAAGGTAGAAGAAGATTTAAAGAGCTTGCTATGGATTAGATAGCTTAATGCACACATCCAGGAAACTATACAAAATGTCTCTATGAAGATGCTTCATAAACAAATAGTATAAGCCAATGGCAGAGGGCTAGCTAAGATGACACGGCAATTGAGGGAACTCGCTACTCTTGCAGGGGACCTAAATTTGGTTCTCAGCACATACATCAAGTGGTTCACAAACACCTGAAACTCCAGCTCCAAGGCATTGACACCCTTTGCACTTTTTGGGTACCCACATGTACAAACGTATATGTGCTCACATGTACATGGGTATACACACACACACACACACACACAATCTCCTTCGAAAAATAAAAATTGGAAAGCTAATGATGAAGAGAAAATATTAAAAGGCCACAGAGCAAAAGGATATGTGTGCAATAAAACAGAGGCAAGAACAACCTGAGATACTCAGGAAGCCAGGAAATGATAATGCAACGTCTTTTTTTTTTTTTTTTTTTAAGATTTATTTACTTGTTATATATAAGTGCACTGTAGCTGTTTTCAGACACACCAGTAGAGGGTGTCAGATCTCATTACGGATGGTTGTAAACCACCATGTGGTTGCTGGGATTTGAACTCAGGACCTTCAGAAGAGCAGTCAGTGCTCTTAACTACTGAGCCATCTCTCCAGCCCCCACACAACATCTTTAAAGTGCTAACAGCTAAAAACCAAGGAACAAATGTTAACCTAAAATTACACACACAACTGAACAGGAAAAATGGAGTGAAGGGAAATATAAAATAAATGTATTAGATGGATGAAAGCTGAGTGATGTTTTCAACCATAGACCTGGAGAACCTGGGTTCAGTTCCCAGCACCCACATGGCAGCTCATACTTGTCTGTAACTGCAGTTCCAGCGGGGAAAAGGGGGATCTGATGGCTTCTCCCAGCCTCCTGACCACCAGGCTTACATGGTGCACATACATACATGCAGGCAAACCATTCATATGCATAAAATAAAAGCAAATAAAGTCATCTTTTAAAAAGAGAGAAATGATTAAGAATTTTGTTCCAGTGGAAGATAAATAACACCAGATTAAAAAAAAATATCTATAACAACTAAAAAAAAAGGCTTTAATCTACATAAGGAAAAGAGACAACAGAAATGTCAAACATCTCACTTTTTTTTTTTAATTTTCTCAGAAATGTAGCTAACTATTTAAAGCAAGAATGATGGTTGCAACGCTTGGCATCCATGACATATACAGGAGAGAAATAGGTGACAACGGTGACTCACAGGGCAGGAAGAAGCATCTACATGCAGCGTGACAGCAAGGAGGTGACTATGTGAGCTGACGCTGGAATGAGATCAATTTAGGACTATTATCAACCCTAAACAACCACGGAGAACATAAAATGCAGAGGTCAACGAGCCATCAGAGATAGAAGGCTATCAAAGGGGAGAGTATACTAGTAAGCAGCATCCAAAAAAGCAGAAAATAGGGTGCCCAAAAAGAAGCCAGGGACAGATGGTCCGCATAGAAAACAAACAGTACATGGGAGGTGGCAATGCATAGATTTCAATCAATAAGCACACAAAATGTAAATGTTCTACACTCTACAATTAAAGCAAAGGAGGAACCGAGCCACGGAGATATTTAAGGAAAGAACACTGAACGCAGGGAATGCAAGAAGCATGTGGGAGAGACAAAGCCAAGCAAGAAGACCATGCAGATACAGAGAGAGTGGAGGGTAAGGGGAGGAAGTGAGGCCAGAGGTAAAGATGGGAGCTTGTCCTAGAAGGGGGTGTGTATTAGCTGTCTATTGGTGTGGTAAGGACCAGGACCAAAAGCAGCTCCAGGAAGATAGGGTTTATTTCAGCTAACAGGCTATATATAGTCCATCATGCAGGGAAGTCAAGGCAGGAACCTGCAGGCAGGAACTGAAACAGGCCAGGGAAGAATTCTGCTTACTAGCATGCTCTGTGTCTTGTTCATCTGCTTTCTTATACTACTCAGGACCATCTTGGAGGGTGGCATTGATCCAGGCCCTCCCACATCAGCTATTAATCAAGAAAACACCCCCCACAGAGTTGCCTACAGGTCAATCAGATTAGGGACATTTTCTCAATCACAGTTCCTGCTTCCCAAAGGAGCCTGACTCATGTCAAATTGGGAAAATCCTAACCACCGGCACAGGTGGTGTCAGATATTGCAAAGATTGCTTTTCCTCAGGGCTCCCGGAGGGCACTGGGAATGGGCCACCTGGCATGTCAGCCCTAACTACCTGTGCTCAGTGTCCACAGCGATGGGCAGCTCATGGCCGCCTCGTGGCTCCATGCTGCACAGAGAAGGCATGGAGGGGATGCTTGCATCCCTGCAGAAAGCTCTGATGAACTTCACTGGAAGGCTTTGAAGATGACTGGAGTGTTGTGATGATGAGCAATCACCTCAGCTTTAGCGTTGACTACAGGAGGAGGCAAGGATGAAGGGAGCAACAGCACATTAACATCTTTCGTGTGTAACCTAGAAATAAAGAAGAACACTCATTAAACCCCGAGATAAGCTGTGATGTAGAGGGAAAGAATATTATGTCACAAAAAGTAAATAGTGCTTTAAACTTTAAGAGTTATGGGACGTCAAAGTGGCTGTCACAGGCCTTTTCAATTCAAGAATTCAGATGACAGGGCATAACACACTGTTTTCCCTCTCCTCCTCCCCACTTCCCCTCCCTTTACCCCTCCCCCTCCTCCTTCTTTTCTTCCTCCTCCTCCTCTGGTGTGACTTCTTCTTCTTCTTCTTCTTCTTCTTCTTCTTCTTCTTCTTCTTCTTCTTCTTCTTCTTCTTCTTCTTCTTCTTCTTCTTCTTCTTCTTCTTCCTCTTCCTCTCCTCCTCCTCCTTCTGCTGCTGCCTTTGTCTTCTTTTTCCTTATCTTCATTTATGCTTTAAATGCCTGTAGCATGCTTTATGTTTACATTATTGATGAACTTCAAGTTCATATGCTCTCAGGGAGATGAAAATTTAATTTTTGGTTTTCTACAATTTTGCAGGGAAAACTTCATACATGAACACTCAATCTCTATCACTCCTCCCCCTCACCCCAATTCCTACCATGTTAACTATTGTTATATGTATACACATATTTATGTCCACATGTATGTGTGTGTGTACATGTGTATGTAACTGATTGAGTTCATTTAGCTTTCTGGTCAGCCCTGTTGGTTGATTCTTAGCAGAAGTGTAAGACCACCCCACAGCTGAGCCAGGCTTCTGTAGCAGAAGCCGCCATTGCCCTGTCCAGTTTCCTCATCCATTACCACTTCCGCACACACTTACAGCTGCCGACTCCCATTCTCTAAGTGCATTTTCTGGTCCCCACATCCTTCTGAACCTTTTCAGGTGAGTTTCTGGAATTCCCTAGGAACAGCCATCAACCCATGCCTGGCAGCAACTGTTAGCTGAGTCCCCAGATGCCCACAGTGTGTGGTAGAATAAGCAGTGAGCACGCTCTCTGCTGATCCTGCAGCTGGCCGCAGTAGCAGCGAGGCGACATTTGGGCTCCATCTTCTTCTCAGTCACATTTTCTCATTCGCTCCCACCCCATCTTTCCAGCAATCATGCTCCAAAATAAGCCACGTCACCTTGGAGTCTCCTTCAGGGAGACTAAGAGTAAGAGACTATCCACTCTCATACATTCTTACTACATCATGAGGTACTTTCTTAGGTGGAAACTTATTCACTACAGAGGTGGTTCTTGGAAGGTTGTGCTAAAGTGCATTGGACTAATATATTCAACACAATGCAAACTCTGTGTGAACTGATTTTGATGTTGGTGAACGTGTTGGTTCATAATTAAAAGTATAGTTTGACCACAATTAAATTAAATTTCAAATTTTGGAAATATGACTTAAGCCATGTCTTCATATATGACATGAGGGAGCGACCAGTACATAGCTTAGTTGTGGTTTCGGCTCCTGTGATAAACACCATGACCAAAAACAACCTGAAGAGTAAAGGGCTTACCTGGTTTACATTTCCATATCCCAGTCTTTCATGGAAGTCTTTCATCAATGCAGGAACCTGGAGGCAAAAACTGAAGCCGAGGTCATGGAGAAACCCAGTTTACTGGCTTCTTTCCTTCTTGCGGCTTGCTCACCCTTCTTTTACAAACGTACTCAGAATCACCAGCCAGGGGTGACACTTCCCACAGTGATCTGTCTACACCCATCATCAATCAAGAACACGCCCACAGGACAGGCTGCTGAGGGTGTTTTTCTCAATGGAGGTTCTTCGTCCAAGGGAAAGTAGCTGGTGTCCAGTTGACAAAACCTTGTCCAGCACAGGTACCGAGTGCCTCTCCAATTTATGGAACTAAAAGACGGAGGAAACTCCATGAGACAAATATTTCCAGGAATCTGGCAAAGATGACACGAGAGAGTAATCCCCATGAAGGAAGTGCAGTGGAGCCCTGCAATCACTAGATTTTCTATCCAGAGCCATGTTACCAACACTGGAAGCAGATGGGGACACAGAACTGAAGAGACAGCCTGGAGCAGCCAGATCTTGAAGAGTAGACAGCTAGAAAGCAGGAAGCTACCCAGAGAAAAATAAGGTTGTCAAAATCTGCATAGGGGTTCGTTGGAGTCCTTCCCTAAATTCTAAACTATCCATTTATAGGGTGAGAGTCTAGAGAGCCAGACAAAACATAACTACTACAAAGCCATAAGCCAGATGGTGACTGGGGTTGGCAATTGTCACTCTTCATCCCCAAGTCCACTGGATTCAGGATCCCCTGGGAGTTTAAGGCACACTTCTGGCTGTGTCTTCGAGGACTGGGTATGTCTACAAGGATATTCCTAGAAGAAATTAAGTGAATAGGGAAAAAACCCACCCTGAGTGTGTGTGGCATCATCCTATGGATGGGAGACCTGGACAAAATTAAAGAGGCAAAAGAGAAATCCAACAGAGTTGGCATTCCCGCCTTCCTGCTTCCTGGTCTGCTGTGGCATGATGTTCCCCCACTCCACCATGGCATTCCTGCCAGCATGGGCTACCCATCGGAAAGCAGGAGCTGCAGTAAGTCTTTCCCTGTTAGGTTGTTTTTGTCAGCTGTTCTGTCCTAGCAAGGAGAAAAGTCACTAATACAGCAGAGATTAGACACGTTTGAGTTTCAGAGAATTTATTGAATACCCAGGTTACTATTCCTAAAGCAAAGGCTTGAAAGCTATAAAGATCTCTCCTCCTTAAGAAACTTTAAGATGTTTTACCTGTATCTAGCAATGTTTTCCATATCATAAATTAAAATTGTAGTTAGTAAAATGATAGACCTGTCACATATTAATGTAAATAATATTTTATGAAAACATTTTTTTTTCTAAAATAAACCAATGAGCACAGCCACACAGCTCATTGGACAAATGAAAACATTTGTCAAGTCTTTTTTTTTTTTTTCTGCCCTTCACAGAGGACAGCTGAATTCTCATATGAGCTTTTTAACTCAGTCTGTTAGGAAATGGTATTTTGATTTCAGTCTATGAATAAAATCTGCTCAGATGCAGCTACGTGGCTGACCATAAAAAAAAAAAAAAGTGCTTCCTTTCCAGATAATGAAGACTCTGCCTTAATTATAGTGATGGTTAATTTATGTCCACACAGAAGAATATGTTGAAGTCCTAACTCCTGGTGTTTCCAAACATATCTTTTTTGACAGCATAATTATCCCCAGACTTAACCAGTTCAGATGAGGTGACTGCATTGGGACTAAATACTATAGGATTCACATCATGAAAGTAGGGGGTTTGGATATAAGTGCATGGGGATGTAGGAGGAGACATGGGGAAAAAGCAACGGAAAGATGAAGCCTAGATTGGGAGTGCGATGCCACAAACCAAGGACCATCCACATCTAGGAGGAACAGGAGGGATCCTTTCCCTGGCGATGCAAAGGAGCATGGTCCCACTGTCACCTCTGCTTCAGACTCCTGCCTGTGAGGCAAGATGATTCTCTTCCATGGGAAGATGAGTACTGACAGTAATGTTTAAAAAGTGATGGTTTCCTGACAGTTGGTTGCCATGAGGAGTCAAACTGTCGTCTTTTCATAATTGGCTCACTAACATACTGTCACATAGCTTGTACTTTGCATAGATCTTTCTTTTATTCTTTTATGCAGTATGTGCACGTGTGTGCACCCTTCCCTGCCCGCACACCACTTGCCACAGTCATGAAAGTACCCAATAAGGGCATAAAAGTATTGGATCCCTGGAGCTGGAATTCCAGAAAATTGTGAGCTCCAATATGGGTACTGGGCATCAAATTCTGGTCCTCTGCCTGCAGGAGCATCAAATGCTTTTAACTTCTGAGCCACCTCTCCAGTCCTGTTCACACTTTTTTTTTTTTTTTTTTTTTAGGGGAATTTTTTTTTATTTTTTTTAAATTTTTAATATTTTTTATTACATATTTTCCTCAATTATATTTCCAATGCTATCCCAAAAGTCCCCCATAGCGCCCCCCACTTCCCTACCCACCCATTCCCATTCTTTTGGCCCTGGCATTCCCCTATATTGGGGCATATAAAGTTTGCAAGTCCAATGGGCCTCTCTTTCCAGTGATGGCCGACTAGGCCATCTTTCGATACATATGCAGCTAGAGACAAGAGCTCCGGGGTACTGGTTAGTTCATCATGTTGTTCCAACTATAGGGTTGCAGATCCCTTTAGCTCCTTGGGTACTTTCTCTAGCTTCTCCATTGGGAGCCCTGTGATACATCCAATAGCTGACTGTGAGCATCCACTCCTGTGTTTGCTAGGCCCCGGCATCGTCTCACAAGAGACAGCTATATTTGGGTCCTTTCAGCAAAATCTTGCTAGTGTATGCAATGGTGTCAGCATTTAGAAGCTGATTATGGGATGGATCCCTGGATACAGCAGTCTCTAATATTTTTTTTATTACGTATTCTCCTCAATTACATTTCCAATGCTATCCCAAAAGTCCCCCATACCATTCCCCCCCCCCACTTCCCTACCCACCCATTCCCATTTTTTGGCCCTGGCGTTCCCCTGTACTGGGGCATATAAAGTTTGCGTGTCCAATGGGCCTCTCTTTCCAGTGATGACCGACTAGGCCATCTTTTGTTACATATGCAGCTAGAGTCAAGAGCTCCAGGGTACTGGTTAGTTCAGAATGTTGCACCTACAGGGTTGCAGATCTCTTTAGCTCCTTGGATACTTTCTCTAGATCCTCCATTGGGGGCCCTGTGATCCATCCAATAGCTGACTGTGAGCATCCACTTCTGTGTTTGCTACGCCCCGGCATAGTCTCCCAAGAGAGAGCTATATCAGGGTCCTTTCAGCAAATGCTTGCTAGTGTATGCAATAGTGTCATCGTTTGGAGGCTAATTATGGGATGGATCCCTGGATATGGCAGTCTCTAGATGGTCCATCCTTTTGTCTCGGCTCCAAACTTTGTCTCTGTAACTCCTTCCATGGGTGATTGTGTCCAATTCTAAGAAGGAGCAAAATGTCCACACTTTGGTCTTCGTTCTTCTTCAGTTTCATGTTTTGCAAATTGTATCTTATATCTTGCTATACAAAGTTTCTGGGCTAATATCCACTTATCAGTGAGTACATATTGTGTAAATTCCTTTGTGATTGTGTTACCTCACTCAGGATGATGTGCTCACTCAGGTCCAACCATTTGCCTAGGAAATTCATAAATTCATTCTTTTTAATAGCTGAGTAGTACTCCATTGTGTAAATGTACCACATTTTTTGTATCCATTCCTCTGTTGAGGGGCATCTGGGTTCTTTCCAGCTTCTGGCTATTATAAATAAAGCTGCTATGAACATAGTGGAGCATGTGTCCTTCTTACTGGTTGGGACATCTTCTGGATATATACCCAGGAGAGGTATTGCGGGGTCCTCCGGTAGTACTATGTCCAATTTTCTGAGGAACTGCCAGACTGATTTCCAGAGTGGTTGTACAAGCTTGCAATCCCACCAGCAATGGAGGAGTGTTCCTCTTTCTCCACATCCTCACCAGCATCTGCTGTCACTTGAATTTTTGATCTTAGCCATTCTGACTGGTGTGAAATGGAATCTCAGGGTTGTTTTGATTTGCATTTCTCTGATGATTAAGGATGTTGAACATTTTTTCAGGTGCTTCTCTGCCATTCAGTATTCCTCAGGTGAGAATTCTTTGTTTAGCTCTGAGCCCCATTTTTAATGGGGTTATTTGATTTTCTGGAGTCCACCCTCTTGAGTTCTTTATATATATTGGATATTAGTCCCCTATCTGATTTAAGATAGGTAAAGATTCTTTCCCAATCTGTTGGTGGCCTTTTTGTCTTATTGACGGTGTCTTTTGCCTTGCAGAAGCTTTGCAGTTTCATGAGGTCCCATTTGTCAATCCTCGATCTTACAGCACAAGTCATTGCTGTTCTATTCTGGGATTTTTCCCTTCTCCCCATATCTTTGAGGCTTTTCCCCACTTTCTCCTCTATAAGTTTCAGTGTCTCTGGTTTTATGTGAAGTTCCTTGATCCACTTAGATTTGACCTTAGTACAAGAAGATAGGAATGGACCGATTCACATTCTTCTACATGATAACAACCAGTTGTGCCAGCACCATTTGTTGAAAATGCTGTCTTTCTTCCACTGGATGGTTTTAGCTCCCTTGTCGAAGATCAAGTGACCATAGGTGTGTGGGTTCATTTCTGGGTCTTCAATTCTATTCCATTGGTCTACTTGTCTGTCACTATACCAGTACCATGCAGTTTTTGTCACAATTGCTCTGTAGTAAAGCTTTAGGTCAGGCATGGTGATTCCACCAGAGGTTCTTTTATCCTTGAGAAGAGTTTTTGCTATCTCAGGTTTTTTGTTATTCCAGATGAATTTGCAGATTGCTCTTTCTAATTCATTGAAGAATTGAGTTGGAATTTTGATGGGGATTGCATTGAATCGGTAGATTGCTTTTGGCAAGATAGCCATCTTTACAATGTTGATCCTGCCAATCCATGAGCATGGGAGATCTTTCCATCTTCTGAGATGTTCTTACATTTCTTTTTTCAGAGACTTGAAGTTCTTATCATACAGATCTTTCACTTCCTTAGTTAGAGTCATGCCAAGGTATTTTATATTATTTGTGACTATTGAGAAGGGTGTTGTTTCCCTAATTTCTTTCTCAGCCTGTTTATTCTTTGTGTAGAGAAAAGCCATTGACTTGTTTGAGTTAATTTTGTATCCAACTACTTCACTGAAGCTGTTTATCAGGTTGTTCACAGTTTTCTAATACAATTTTAGAACTGCATTTGCTAATGTCTCCAGCGATAGCATCAGGAAATTTGGTAACTGTTAAGATGGCAACTGTTGCGAAAGCATGAATCTCATGATATCAGACACAGGTTTTGGAAATTTTTATTTTTTCCTTTGACACTCTGAACTTCAATACTGGCAAAAAATACTATGTTTTTTTCCCTTAAAATGACAGTCATTATCATACATGTTTGAGGACCATGTCTTCCCAAGCCTTTGAGTATTCACAAAGGTCTATTGGCCGTTTTATAAGTGAAGATCAGTGCACTGTAAAGGGCAGGTAAGTGTGTTTGCATGTCTAACCTTGATGAGAATACAGAATAAGTGTAGTGTCCGCAGTTAGGATGGACATTAAATTGATGCAAGCATTATGGGAAACTGTATCAAAGTTCTTTAAAAAAAACCCAAAAACCAAAAAACCCCTAAAACTAAAAATACCACTCACTGCATGATCCAGCAATGCTACTTCTGGGTCTCCATCTAAAGAAGTTGAAATGAACATCTCAAAGAGATAATGCGGGTGTTTACTGCTGCAGTATGCAGAAGAAAACGTATAGCACAGCCTCAGGCCCCATCAGCGAGTAAAGGGACAAAGAAAATGTGGAGTATAGAGACACATGTAATGTTATTCAGCCTCCTGGAAGAAGGAAGTGTCACTACTGGCAACAATGTGGGTGAACTCAGACAGCATTGTGCTAAGTAGAATGAGCCAAGTATACAAGAATGAATACACGAGACAGCTATATCAGGGTCCTTTCAGCAAAATCTTCCTGGCATATGCAATAGTGTCTGGGTTTGGTGGCTGATTATGGGATGGTCCATCCTTTCGTCTTAGCTCCAAACTTTGTCTCTGTAACTGCTTCCATGGGTATTTTGTTCCCTATTCTAAGAAGGAATGAAGTATCCACAGGTTAGTTTTCCTTCTTTTTTTTTTTTCTTGTGTTTTGCAAAGTGTATCTTGGGTATTCTAAGTTTCTGGGCTAATATCCACTTATCAGTGAGTGCATATCAAGTGACTTCTTTTGGGATTGGATTACCTCACTCAGAATGATATCCTCCAGATACATCCATTTGCCCAAGAATTTCATAAATTCATTGTTTCTAATAGTGAAGTAGTACTCCATTGTATGTACCACATTTTCTGTAAATGTACCACATTTTTTTGTATCCATTCCTCTGTTGAGGGACATCTGGGTTCTTTCCAGCTTCTGGCTATTATAAATAGGGCTGCTATGAACATAGTGGAGCATGTGTCCTTTTTACCAGTTGGAACATCTTCTGGGTATATGCCCAGGAGAGGTATTGCTGGATCTTCCTGTAGTACTATGTCCAGTTTTCTGAGGAATCACCAGACTGATTTCCAGAGTGGTTGTACAAGCTTGCAATCCCACCAACAATGGAGGAACGTTCCTCTTTCTCCACATCCTCGCCAGCATCTGCTGTCACCTGAATTTTTGCTCTTAGCCATTCTGACTGGTGTGAGATGGAATCTCAGGGTTGTTTTGTTTTGCATTTCCCTGATGATTAAGGATGCTGAACATTTTTTTTTTCAAGTGCTTCTCAGCCCTTCGGTATTCCTCACTTGAGAATTCTTTGTTTAGCTCTGTACCCCATCAGCCACCAAACCCAGACACTATTGCATATGCCAGCAAGATTTTGCTGAAAGGACCCTGATATAGCTGTCTCATGTGAGGCTATGCCAGTGCCTAGCAAATACAGAAGTGGATGCTCACAGTCATCTATTGGATGGAACACAGGGCCCCCAGTGGAGGAGCTAGAGAAAGTACCCAAGGAGCTGAAAGGGTCTGCAACCCTATAGGTGGAACAACAATATGAACTAACCAGTACCCCCAGAGCTTGTGTCTCTAGCTGCATATGTAGCAGAAAATAGCCTAGTCAGCCATCATTGGGAAGAGAGGCCCCTAGGTCTTGCAAACTTTATATGCCTCAGTACAGTGGAACGTCGGGACCAAGAAGTGGGAGTGGGTGGGTAGAGGAGCAGGGAGGGGGGAGGGTATAGGGAAATTTTGGGATAGCATTTGAAATGTAAATAAAGAAAATAATAAAAAATACTTTAAAAAGGTTATGAAGAAAAGATATGAGTATAAGGTGTGAGATATAAGAATCTAGTAAAATTATTTGGACAAAAGTCAAAAAAAAAAAAAAAAAAAAAAAAACCAAACCCAGAGTGAATACAACATGATCTCATGGAGTCCAATCCATAAAAACAAAGAGCAAATGGTTATGTCAGGGGTTGGGGACAGGAAGATGGGGGTTATTGGATTTTAGTTGAAAGATATGTTCAGGAAAACTAATGTATATATCGTATCTATACTGCTTAATAATATTTTGCATTCTTGAAATTTGCTAAGAGTAGACACTCAATATTCATGCCATAAGAATTATTGTGAGCTGAGGGGACACACATGCACACGCACACACACACACACACACACACACATATTGAAATTATCACATCTTAGCAGAACTTAAAAATATATGCAGCCGGGCATGGTGGCGCACGCCTTTAATCCCAGCACTTGAGAGGCAGAGGCAGGTGAATTTCTGAGTTCAAGGCCAGCCTGGTCTACAGAGTGATTTCCAGGACAGCCAGGGCTATACAGAGAAACCCTGTCTCAAAAAACCAAATATATATATGAGAAGTGGCAACAGGAAGATCAGGAGTTCAAAGTCAGCCCCACCTACACAGTGAGTTCAAGGACAGCCTGGGGATCATTAGACCCAGTCATCCAAATAATAAATAAATAAAAATAAAATGAAAAATAGATACTTGTTTTCAGACATAAAAGCCTTAAACATAATACTTACAAAAAAAACCAAACCAAAACAAAACATTGAAAGCATAAGCATTTAAAACATTTTCTAATTATCTGAAGAGCAATCTACTGAAAACTGTTGACTTTCCTGGCAAGTTCCATCACTTACTGTTGCTGTGGTAAAGCACCCTGGTAAGAGCACCTTGAGCGACAAAGGGTCTTCCTTAGCCCCCAGCTCCAGGGTGCAGTCTATCGCAGTAAGTGGGTCCGGGTGGCAAGGGCTGGAGGCTGCCGGTCACGCTGCAGTCACAGTCGGGAAGCCGAGAACAGTGAACGTCTATCAGACTCTCTTCCTTCTGTACAGTCCAGATTCCATACTTTCGATGGTGATGGCTTTCCTCCTGCAATTAGCCTAATTTAGACAAACCACAATGCTAGTCACCACGCTGATGGTACTGCACAACTCTGAACTCTAATCATCTCTTTGCATCTCTGGTGTCCTTGGAAGGCTTTACTTTTTAAAGTTGTGTGTATATGCATAGGTATGGTGCATGTACATATATGTGGATATGAGTAGACATGCCCCTGTGTGTGCACACGTGTGTAGAGGGCAGAGGTCAAAATGAGTGTCATCCTCTATCACTGCCCACTTATTGTTTGACAAGGGTCTCACTCAACCTGGGGCTCATCAATTTGGCTAGGTTGGCTAGCCAATGAGCTTTAGGGATAAGATTTCCCCAGTGCTGGGGTTGCAGACCTAGCCCATCATATGTAACTTCTGGTTTTCTGTGGGGACTGGGATTCTGAGATAAGGTCTTCAAGCTTGCACAACAGGCACAGATCATCAGAACATCTCCTCGACTCCCAGAGTTTTGATTCTTTAAGACAATGACCTTGTCCTAACCACTTTTGAACCCCAACGTCTAACAAGCTTCATGCATGCAGTCATGTATGTGCACTTGTGCAGGGAATGTGCGTATGTGTGTGTGGAGGCCAGAGATTGATGTCAAGTGTCTTCCTCTATCTCTCCCCATGTTATGTTTTGACGCAGAGTCTACAACTGAACCTGGGGCTCCGTACTTGACTACACTGGCCAGCAGGCAAGCCCCAGAGAGCCCCCTGTCTCTGCTTCCCTGTCACTTTGGCTATACATGTACCTTGGCACAGCAGTTGTTTTTAACTGGAGATCTGAACTCATGTCTTCATGCTTCTGTGGCAAGGCACTTCACTGACAGCCATCTCTGCAGCACTACTAGCACATTTTATAATATATATAATCAAAATTGTTGCATGAGCGCACCTGCTGTTCTATAGCTGGCTAAGGCCAGTTTCCTGCTGTAATAGGTACAGATGCTCCTGCCTGAGCAAAGACTTTACTGACATTTGTAGTGGCTCACCATGGTATATCTGGAGGTTTCATTTTCTCTCATCCAAGACTAACCAGGCCTACCTCCGCTTAGCTTCTGAGACTGTGTGATGTTGTGTATGTTCTGAGTAGTTTGACCATTGACAATTTTTCATGCAGCTGCCTGAAACAGCATCATGAAATGAATGGATTCCTATTGAGTTTGAACTACATGTAAAATAAAACCTAGATTTCAAACCCTGGACATCTAGAATTCTAATTAGGTAATATTTGTGTATGATTAAGATTCTTCCTGGAAAAGTTTTATTTCATAGTTTTCCAATTTTTGTACATATTCTAGTCGAAGATTTGGCATTTGTGATTATAGCTTTAGAGTTAAGATCTATTTATGCAGAAAATTAAAATATTTTCATAATAAAAGTTTCTACTTCCATAAAATTCAATATTTGGTAGAAAGTGAACCAACATCTTAGTTATTAGTGTCTTGCATAAAGATGTGCACTATCAAACTGAACTGCTATTAAACATTCTACTTAGGAGCCTACAGAGATGGTTCAGCAGTTAAGGGTACTTGCTGCTCTTCCAAAGAACCCAGGTTCAGTTCCCAGCATCCATGTCGAATGGCTCACTACCTCTTGGAACTGTAGCTCCATGGGATCAGACACCTTCTCCTGGCCTCCTTGGCCACAGATACATACATACACACAAATAAAAATAAAATTATACCTTTCTTCTTTTCATTAGATATTTTCTTTATTTCAAAAGCTATCCGGAAAGTTCCCTATACCTGCCCCCCCCCGTCCTGCTCCCCTACCCAACCACTCCCACTTCTTGGCCCTGGCATTCCCCTGTACTGGGGCATTATAAAGTTTGCAAGACCTAGGGGCCTCTCTTCCCAATGATGGCCGACTAGGCCACCTTCTGCTACATATGCAGCTAGAGGCACAAGCTATGGGGGTACTGGTTAGTTCATATTGTTGTTCCACCTATAGGGTTGCAGACCCTTTCAGCTCCTTGGGTACTTTCTCTAGCTCCTCCACTGGGGGCCTTGTGATCCATCCAATAGATGACTGTGAGCATCCACTTCTGTATTTGCCAGGTACTGGCATAGCCTCACACAAGACAGTTATATCAAGAGTTGGGTTTTTTTTTTTTAACCTTAGTTCTGATTTTTAAATTTTAGTTTGTTGGCGACCTTTAATCACCTCTAGGAAGAACTGTTATCAAATATAAATGGTTCCTTTGATTTGAATCTAATATCAAAGGCATCATTATTATCAAATTTAGAAAAACTGCAAGCACACTCAGACCTAGTCAGTTTAAATTAAAGTATATTATGATAATTGGTTCAACTCCCTGGTCCAGAGAAATTTTTGTAACTTTACATAACACAAAGCATTGGAGATCCAGAAGGGTTTAAGATGCCTGCCTGTGATGGTTAATTGTGTGTCAACGTGACTGGGCAACAGGGTGCACAGATGTTAATTGGGGATTTTTCTGTCAAAACATTTCTAGGAGAGGTTAGTATTTAAGCACTGAGACCAAGAGAAGAAAATAACCTCATCAATGCAGATGGCTGCATCAAATTTTAGAAGACCTGAACATGACAGACTCAGAGCCAAGGCAGTCCACTGCTCAAATAGTCCTCTTTTCCTGCCCTCAGAATGGTGATCTTGGTTCTCAGAGCTTCATTGTCAATGAAGGGGCTCACATTGCATCAGCCATCTGGTTCCTGGGCCTTTGTTTCTAAGCCAGAACTTCTATCGTTGATGTGTCTGGTTTTCAGGGTTTCAGATCTGAACTAGAGGTCATTTTCTTTAGCCTTCCAGCCTGCAGATGGCAGATGGTGAGGTGTCTCAGCCTCCACCATCATATATGTCAATTCCACACACTGTCTCTCTGTCTATGTCTGTCTGTCTGTCTATCTCTCTGTCTGTCTGTCTGTCTGCCTGCCTGCCTGCCTATCTATATTCCTATGTACATATTCTGTCAAATCATTCCATTTGGAGAACTCTGACTAATACCATTTCCTAAGACTTTCTACAATGGGACCAGACCTGCAAAGCAAGGCTTGCAGAACACCGTGGTAAGTGTGGTCCAGGAAGACACCTGCAGAGCGTGTCACAGATGCAGTCATGAGGAGACAAGGATTGGAGTGGGAGCGGCACAGCCTGGGGAAGCTTCAGAGAGTACATTACACTGGGTTAATATCGGATAGATAAGCTATCCATATAAAGAACATTACAGTTGATAAGAATAGAAAATGTGAAGGCACAGATGAAGGATCTAAAAATGGCTGTTTATGCAGAATCACTTGAGTGAAAGATTTCTAAAGGGGATTAGCAAAATTTGAAGCTCTATAGACAGGTGGGCCCAGGGCAAGAACTACCTGGAGAATTAAAATAATTCCTGGAGAATTTTTAAAAAACCCTTAACAAAGAGGGGGGCCTTATTGAATGGACATTTTCTCTTTCTTTTCTCTTTTATTCTTTTAAAATTTAGACAGGATCACATTGACAGGAATGGAACTCACTATGTAGACAAAGCTGGCCTTGAACTCCCAAAGATCTACCTGCTTCTGACTCCCAAGTACTGAAATTAAAGGTGCGCACTCCCAGTCTGAACGCACATTTTTAATAACACTGCCAAAATCCAATGCAATGATAAAGGGATGAAATTTCTTATCTGAAACAACTTGTAAGAATAAAAAGTATTATGATATAGAAAAATCACTAAAATGAATTCATAGCCTTGCCAAAATATCTACTTTCAGGCCTCCGTAAGACTTCGAAGGAGTAACATAAAGATGGTTATCTTGCACATCTCCCTCCACGGTGACCCGGTGACCCAGGAAAGAGAAGCTGGCTGAACACAGGGAAGCAACGAGGAAAGAAAGAGTCCTTCAGCTGCAGCTTAGCTGCTGATGGCCGGGCATTGGTCCCTAGGCCACACAGGCGCACAAAGGTTTACACTGGTGATGCGCATCAGGACGCAAAGAAGTGGTCCAGCTGGGGAGGAGGGTGGCAGTACAGTATAGTCTTCTTCATTGTTGCTGGATTTAAATCACCTAGGAGACACGCTTGGGGAGGGGGAGTACGGGGAGGGGCAGTCTTTCCAGAGATGCTGAAGGGAAGAGAGAAGATTCTGCCTGAATGTGGGCAGCGCTATCCTATGGGCTGAGGTTCCAAGCTGACTAAGAGGGGGAAAGGAGAAAGCACTTGAGGACCTGCGCACATTTCTCTTTGCTTCCTGAACAGGACCTCCGCCTCACATTCCTACGCTATGCCTTCTGCACCAGAATAGACTCTACCCTCAATCTCAGAGCCCAAACAAACTCAGGCCAACAAGGCAGGTAGCTAACAGTAATTCTCTAAGTTCTAACTAGATGAGGCGGTAATTTACCAACTAAACGTAGGAAACGTGACACACCCTGCTGGCTTTCCTCCTACTGTTCTCAGAAGGGCAGAGTCACCCTGCACGTGATCTGCCAGGAAAGGAAGTATCTGGGAGTTACTCTACGCAAACACCTCTATTTCAAACCACACTAAACACAGATCGTGAATAACATTGATGTTCCCATTTAAGAGCTTTAACATTATCTGAGGCCCGAGGAAATGGCACAGGAGGGGAACGTGCCTGCTGTGCAAACATGGGGACCCAAGTTCAGATTTCCTGCACACAGGTGAAAACGCTGAGGGTAGTGCTGCTCACCTGTAATCCCAGTGATGGGGAGGTGGGGTCGGGAGGATTGATGGGGCTGCTGACAGCCAGGCTGGAGACAGGAGGATTGCTGGGGCTGTTGACAGCCAGGCTGGGCACAGGAGGATTGCTGGGGCTGCTGACAGCCAGGCTGGGCACTTGCTGAGCTCAGACACTTTGTCTCATAGGTAAGGTAGAGAGGGATTGAGGAGGACACCTGAATTTGATCTCTGGACTCCACGCATACCCACATATGCACATGTGCATGGAAATTCACACCCCACCATGTGTACATACACAAAATTATCTGCATAATCAAAGTTACATTTTTGAAAAGCATAATAGTAGGAAAATGATACTTAGGATATCTTAAGAAGGTCTTACTGTGAGTTTATCCTTAGCTGACCTTTGGAATCTGCCTTTTGGCCATTTAGAATCTGGGTCCTCCCACAAAGCTTCTGAATTTCCCTACTGTGCCTGGTCCCTGCCTCCCACCAATGCTCATAGTTAGACCCTGCTGGCCTCACGATTGAATTATGCAGGCATGTAATGGAAGCTTGGCCAGTTTAGTCTCCCCCAAGGCTTCAAATGTTGAGCTAAGAACAGAGCTAGTACTATTGTTCATCTTGGGAAAAACCATTCAGTCTTCCTACACTATACGGAGTAAAAGTAATGGATTTTTCCATACATGTCAGGAAGGTTCTTTCCATTTCTACCTAGTCTTCATTTTTTAATAATAAATGGGTAGTGAATTTTCTGTAATGCCTTTTCTGCATCCATTAAGTTAATCATGGGATTTAGTCCTGATTTAGTTAATATAGTGTACTACATTGATCCACTTTAAAATGACAAGTCAACATTGCATCCCCGAGGGGGGCGGGATAATACATCCCTCTCAAACATAAGCATAAACTTAAACTAAAGGAAAAGATTACAGAATAATGAATTACACATAAAAAATGACTCATGAGAACAGGAGCATGTGTTCAGCATAGTATTAGCATAAGTCACTGTAATCTGATGAACATGACCATTATGAATGTAGTTTGATGCTTCAAACTTACTGCCAGAAATTCCAATTCCTGTGTGATTAATGACAAAATGCTAGGGCAGATAACTCTACTGCTTTACAGAAGTGATCGCTACCACAGTGACCGAGTTGACTTTAGTTGTTATTTTCCAACTGTAAACTTTGCTAATTTCTGTTTGCCAAGCATAGTGAGTCTCCATCAGTGAGTTGATTCTTGATTCTTCAGCTCTTAGACTAGAGAACTGTGTGGGTGTCCCCAAATGTGACAAAAACAACCAAGGGTAGAAGACACTGACAGATGACAGCTACGAGTCTTTAAGTCTTAAAGACTTAAGAAAGAAAAGAAATTTAAGAAGCAATTTGATGAAGATAAAAAGCCAACATGAGGCCTTGTTTAGGAGTGAAATTTGCATGAGTCTTCTCTGTGGTTAGTTGACACTGTGGCTAACTGCCACTTTGCAGGAACCCTTGTTGGCTTCAATGTGACCTTTTGAGAAACATCTCCCAGCCCCTTTGCATTTATGTGGTTAAAAGGCAGCTGGCATAATGCAGTGTTGACGTCTGGGTACTCTTACATTGCGTTTGTGCCCATTTTAGTTACAAGCCACTTCTACACCAATGACCATTTTGTTTTCATTCCTCCTCCACACTATGTCACTCATGAAATACTTCAACTTAAAGTATCACTCTTTCCTCTTAAAATAAATCATCAAAATGGCATCACCCGATAGAGTGGGCTAGCTACTCATACTCTTAGGCTTGGCTTCATTTACTCCTTTTCTTGTGCTTCCCTAAAGAGAGCGTAATGAAGACACAACATGTGCTTCAGAGAAAAGACCTGAAGTTGTACAGTGGGGAAAAAAATAGTGTGTTATTGGTACTTTGTTTGCAGCTTATCATTCACTATTTAAAACAGGGATGATAAATTCTATCATGCACATTGATCTGGGATGCAGTGATATGACCATAAGCTATGAAACTCACACAGAGCAGCAGTTCACAGCTCCGGAACCTGGGACGTTCACCATCAAAGCTGTAGAAGATTCAGTGTCTAGCAAAGCTCCCTTCCTGGTTTGCAGATGGCAAGTCTGGGGTGTGTTTTCTTGCAATAGAAAATGCAAGCTACTGGGGGCAGGGGTTATAAACTGAAAAACTGACCATTGATCTCATGGATGATTGGCTCCATCCTCATGGCTGATGTTGGTGACTTCTTGTCAGCATCAGAATTCTGGGTAGCAGGACCATGGAGACTATTATTGCAGCAGGGGGTTCTTGTGAAAAGTGAAAAAGGAAACCCAAGTGGTACAGAGGTGGAAAGCTCTCAGCCAAGTGTTTGGGGACACTGGCAACAGCAGCTACTCCCACTATAGGGTTCCAACAAACCATCCCAGTATCTAGCAAGCAGTCTCTGTACTGTGCTCTCCATGCATTGATGGTTCAGTCTAGAGCCCCATGGGGGCAATAATTCTATTAGTTCTCTTCTCTCTTTCCCACATTTGCAGTATAGCCACTTCCCCAAGCAAAGCTCCACCCTCAGTGCCTCTCATATAACCCTCCTAGCTGTCAGCCCTAGAGCCAAACTCAGTGTCAGTGTTGTTGAAGAATTTATTCCTCTTCATCATTCTATGTCCTGGCAGAACCACATACTCTTAGTTCTCTTCCACTTCATCAAAGAGAGAATCTGGTTCCCTCAATAATTTCTCTATTCAGTACTACAAGATCATGGTCTGTGCTGGTTAGGTTTTGTCCACTTGACACAAACTAGAATCACCTGTGTAGGGGGAACCCCAGTTGAATTACCTCTATCAGACTGAACTATGATCAGATTTAAGGGTCATTTTCATGACCTATCATTGACATGGGAGAGCCCAGCCCAGCAAATGAAGAGCATCCCTACTTGGTCTCTGCTTCAGTTCCTGCTTCTGGGTTCTTGCCCTGTCTTCCCTTGCTAATGGACTGGAAACTATAAGATGAAATAAACCCTTTCTTCTCCAAGTAATTTTTGGTCAGTGTTCTATCACAGCTACAGCAACAACAGCAACACTTCAAGATATATATGAAAACCAACAAACAAAAATAATGGTATTTTTTATTAGATTTCCCCACCCCAAGAATGGCATCAAATTAAAGGCCTGATTTCCATGTCTTGCTTTGTCACTTACTGGCTATATGGCTTCAATGCGAAGCACTTCAGGGCTCCACGTATGAAACTGATGATGAAAGTTGGTCTGTTTTCCAGTAGTTTTGTTTTTTATTGACAATTTCATCAATGGATAAGAGTGTGTTTGATCATATTCACCCCTGTTACCAACCCACATCTCCTTCCTATTCTCTCTGAACCCTTTTTTACAACAATATCCCCTATTACTATCATATCTTTATTCTTTTTATAACCCGCTGAGCTTGAGTAGGCTCACCTCCATGAGCAAGGGTGTAGGGTTTACTGAACCATGGATAACTTATGAGTGACCAAATTACTGAAGAAAACTGATTCCCTCTCCCCCAGAAGCCATTAACTTCCAATAGTTCCTTGTCTAGGTGTGTGGACCTCTCACCCATCCAGAGTAGAGTGTTTCTAGCATATTCTTGTGCAGCTGACCACAGTTTCTGAGAGTCCATAATTTCAACAGCCCTGTCATGACAAAAGACAGCATTTCACATCTCTCCTAACCATCTTGTAGCTCTTTTATTCCTTTCCCCCTTCTTCAGAAATGTCCCTCTCGTGCTGGAGGTTGAGAAGACATCCCATTTGGGTCTGAGCATTCAAATATCACTTATTATGAGCACTTTGACCAGAGACAAGTCTCTGTGTTAACCCATGGCCACTGCAGAAGGAAGCTACTCTGACCGGTGCTCAAAATGACATGAATATATGTGTATAAACCATGAGTGTTTAGAAAGAAGTTTGACACCGTATCTATTTAGCAAAACAACATTAGTAGGGTCTTCCCTGGGGCCTATCCCTTCCCAGCCGTTGGATTTTAATGAAGTTACAGTAGCATGAATGTAGGCTTCATAGTCAATCAGAAATCCTTTAGTTACCTCAAAATGGTCATGAAACTATTTTGCCAATGGACACGTCTTTCCAGGCAGGTTAGTATTGTAATATACAAGGTCGAGAACTGGATAAGACCATTGACGACACACCCCAGCAACCTGCATAGCACCTTCTGGGTCTTCCATTCAAACTCTATTTTAAAATCATATTTCTTAAAATTAGTTGTTTTCTAAAGTGGGTTTCCACGTGGCTTTCCCATGAAGCAAGCTTTGATTAATACTCCCTGTTTCTTGAACACTGACTTTATTTCCCGCTCAATCAGAGTCCTATTCAGAAAACCCTTACCTATGCCTATCTATTGAAGTGAATGCCTTACTTTGCATTTCTGGGAGCTTTAGGTTATTTAATCAAAATTCTAGTGGCAGATGTGAGAAATCTCCCCATAATTATTGGTCAGGAAGACCTCAGAGATCCCCAAAACAATATTGGCTGCTTGTAATTATCAACTAAATCTAGATGATAAACTCTTGTCAAAGACACCAAATCCTCTGGTTGCACACATAGAGAAATCAAGCAAGAATTAAGCCAAATGCTCCTTTCATGCTGGCCAGTATCCATAAAGACAGGAGGTGCTACACTGGCTGATGGGTAAGTTATCAGTGGTGTTACCCAGCTCAGGACCTGTGTGCTACAATATAGATCCAGGCCTTCAGGCCTTATGTTGAGGTCATTAGTCAATTTGTAGTTGTTTTATGTCCGAGATGAGAGATAATGGTCTTGGCTTATCATTCTTCTACATATAGATATCCAATTTTTCCCAGTACCATTTGTTGAAGATACTGTTCCCCCCCCCTCCAATATATAGTTTGGGCATCTTTTTAAAGGATTAGGTGGCTATTGTTACATGGGCTCTTATCTGGGTGCCCATTCAAGTCCACTGATGTACCTGCCTGTTTTCATGCCAATGTCACCCTGTTTTTATCACTACAGTTTTGTAGGACACTTGGTAATCAAATGATGGTGGCAACAGAAGATTCTTTTTGCACAAGATTGCTTTGGTTTATCCAGGGTCTTTTGTGCTTCCATGTGAGTTTTAAGATACAAATCCTTATTATGTTGAGAGATATTCCTTCTGTGCTGGTTCATTCTCATCAACTTGACACAAGCTAAGGTCATCTGGCAAACTCGTGGGACATTTTCTTGATTGATGATTGGTGTGGTAAGGCCCAGCCCACTGTGGCAGTGCCCCACTGGGCAGCTGGTCCTAGGTTGTAGAAGCCGTGAGTATAGCACATGAGCAGCACCCTTCCCAGACCTCTGCATCAATTCCTGTTTCCAGGCTCCTGCCCCAGCTCCTGCCCTGACTTCCCCTTTTCATGGACTATGTACTGCAAGGTGAAACAAACCTTTTCCTCCCCAAGTTCCTTTTGGTCTTGGTGTTTTTCACAGAAAAAAACAAAAACTAAAATTCTAACTAAAATACCTTTTACTTATTTAAGTTTCTTTATGACCATTATCTTGAAAGGATATTAGAATCTGTCAAAAACCCTTTCTGTGTCTTTTGAGAGCACAGTATGGCATGTCCTCGAGCCATTTATATAATTTATAACATTTATTAATTTACATATATTCAACTGTCTCTGTATCTCCAAAATAAAGCCAAGTTGATCATAATAAATGATATTTTTAAATGTTTTTAAATCCAGTTTGGACTTTGTCTTAAAATTTTGTATTGATGTTCATCAGAGAGGCTGATGTACGGTTTTTTCCTTGTTGCCATTGTCAAGTATATATCTGTTTGGGGTATCAGGAGACTAACTCCATCACAAGAGTTTGGCGGTGTCCCCTGCTTTCCCACGTTATGGACGAGTTTGAAGGACATGGGTGTTAGCCATTCCTTCAAGGTCTGCTGAAGGTCACCCGTGAGTCCATCTGGGCCTGGTCTTTTTCTAGTTGTGAGAGTTTTCTTGTAATTACTGCTTCTATCTCACATCTTGTTATAGATCTGCTTAATTTATCTCATCTTGGTTTAATTTGGGTATGTCATCTATGTCTAGAAAAAAAAAAACTTTAACGTTTTCAATTTAGCAGACTATTTTCTTTAAGGTCTGCTCTAGCGATTCTCTGAGCTTCACTGATAGATGTCACTACGGCTTCCCGCTAAGTCTCCTCTCCTGGAATCTCAGCCTTCTCGCCATGTCTCTTGGTTAGCTTACCCAAGGTTGATGGAGCTTGTTTACCTTCTCAAAGAAGGAACTCTGTGTTCCATTGATTCTTTGTATTTTGTTGTTGTTGATTTCCATTTCACTAATCACTCCCCTCTGGATCTTAACATTTCTTTCTAAATACTGCCTTCCGGTTTGGCTTGTGCTCCCCCTCCCCCCTCAGGGCCCTAAGGATGAATCATTAAGTTATTTATTTGAGCTCTCTCTTACTTCTTCCTATAGACACTTAAGGCTAGAAAATCCCTGGTTAGAACTGTTTTCTTTGTGTTCCGTAGGCTTGGGTAATTGTTGTCATTTGATTCTAGGAACTTTTTATTTCTTCAAGAACCCATTTGTTATTCAACAGCATTTGTTGTTTGATCTACATTAGTTTGTATATGTTCTAGAGTTTCTTTGTTGCGGTTGGTTTGTAGTTTTTATTCCATTGTGATAATATAAAACACAAGGAATTATTTCAGTTTCCCTACATCTGTTAAACCTTGTGCTATACCCTACTATATGCTAACTCTTTGAGAAAGTTTTATGGGCTTCTGAGACAAATGTATATTCTGCAGTGTCTGGGTGAATGGTTCCAGAAATGTCTGTTTAATCCATTTTATCTAGGATATCATTTCATTCAGATATTTTTCCTTATTCTTTGTTGTACTGGTCTATAATGTGACCTATAACTAAAGTCACCCACTACGGTTGTTCTAGAAGTAATCTGTGGCTTTACATCCAGTATGTATTATGAAAATAGTTTCACCCATATTTGGACCACACATGTTTAGGATCATAATGTCCCTACCCATGGCTTGTTCCCTTAGTCAGTATGAAGTGGCCTTTACTTTTTCTCACTGATTTTGGGTTGCTGTCTTTTCTGTTTAGGATTAGAACCGAGACATCTGTTTGACGTCTCTGCGTGTTTGCTACAATCCTTTCTCCTTAAGGTCATGTCTGTCTTCTGGGGTGATGGATGTTTCCTGAATGCAACAAATAGAAATGTCCCTGACTTTTTGTCCAATCTACTAGTCTGTGTCTTTTGACTGGGGAATTGAGACCATCAATATTCTGTTATTATTTAAAGACAAGTATTGATTCCCACTGAGCTTATTTTATAATGCTTGTTTTCCTTTTCTTGTGCTCATGACTCCAGTGTGACTTACTTTTTCCCGCAGATTGATGGGTAGATCTATTTATCTACACACTCTAAAGATTCTTTTTTTTTTTTTTTTTTTTTGGTTTTTCGAGACAGGGTTTCTCTGTATAGCCCTGGCTGTCCTGGAACTCACTTTGTAGACCAGGCTGGCCTCAGACTCAGAAATCCACCTGCCTCTGCCTTTCAAGTGCTGGGATTAAAAGTGCGCCACCACACCCGGCTTCCAAAGGGCTCTTCTAAGTAGCGCTATAAAGCTTAGTGGTCACGAATACCTTCAGCCTATTTTTAATCATGGGAAGCTTCTTTCCTCCTTCTAGTATGAGTGATAGCTACCGTATCTTCCTAGTCCCACTCCATAGCTTTAAAGTTTACTCTGAGAAATCTTCTACTCTTCTGATGGGCCTGCCTTTATTTGTGACTTGGTCTTTATAGCTTGCTGCTTTTCAATATTTCCTTGGTCCCACATATTTAGTGTTTTAATTATGATATGATGAGGAAAGTTCTTCTCTAGTCTTCTCTGTTCGCTGTTCCAAATACCCACAGATGCTGAGTCTTCTCATCGAGCAAATGTTACACTAGACAATTAACAGGGACCTTTTGATTTAGATAACTATTGAGTGATTAAACAAACCAGGATAGTATGATGTATGTATACTTAAGGCTTTAGTTACTAAGGTTAGGTGTGGGAAGAAAGTAGAGTAGATGCTGTGCTGAAAAGTAGAGTAGAGGCGGCCTCCTATAGGAGGGTAGGTCAAGAAACACACTGAGAAAATCCTAAGGTCTAATTGAGCAACCTACAAACAAAAGCAACCATCCTGAGAAAAGATTGACATTCAAAATATGAAATAGAGTACTTATGAGTTTCTGCTACCATTGCATTGACTTGAACAGTGAAGTGTTCCGATCTCGCTGGCTCTCGAAGGCTCCCAGAAAAGATTGACATTCAAAATATGAAATAGAGTACTTATGAGTTTCCGCTACTGTTGCATTGACTTGAACAGTGAAGTGTTCCGATCTCTCTGGCTCTTGAAGGCTCCCCCTGGTGTGAGAGAGAAGACTGGGAGTCCACAGGCTCTTCAGACTCCTTGGTTGTGCCTCTCTGATGCTTGGGGGAGGGGAGGCTCTAAGTCCTTCCCTGGTGGGTCCCTCAGACCCCTGTGCCCTACCCTGCCCTTTTGCAATTCTGTAGGTTTCAGGGTATGTTGTGAGCAGAGTTTCTACTGAGCTCTCTTTATGGAAGCTTGGTTCAGAGGGCGTGGCACTAATTCAGGAGTGTGTGCCGGGTTCACCGCAGAGCTCTCTGGGCTTCGTAGGTTACTTTATAGCACTTGTCTCTTGCATCTTATCTTGTCTGTTTTCTTTTGGTGTCTTTGGCAATAAAACTTCTAATCTGTCATCTTCTCTGAACATCTCAAATGCTAGTGTGTGGGTGTATGATGCATGTGTGTACATATATTATGATATATGTGTGTGTGTATAATATATACATGTATATATGTTATATATATACATATATATACACACACATATATACACACACAGAGATTGAATGCTTCTATCTCACCAGGGGAACATCGGGGTTGCAGACATGCGCTACTGTTCCCAGTTTTATAGTTTTAAGTTCAGCTCTAGGGACTTGAACTCAAGTCTTTACACTTGCATGGCAAGTGATTTATCCACTAAGCTATCTCCCCAGCCAAAAGATTTTAGTTCTAACATTCTCTGTTAAACTCTTGCCTTTCCCTTCCTCCCAAGAACAGAGTGAGCAGAGAACAAAGGGTAAACAAGGAGTAGCTTTCATCTGCCGCTCAGGAATAACAATTCAAATGAGAAAATAGAAACCCAAACAGGAAGATAGAAACGGAGAACCTATCCTAGGTTTTTTGTTATTCCAGATGAATTTGCAGATTGCACTTTCTAATTCGTTGAAGAATTCATTTGGAATTTTGATGGGGATTGCATTGAATCTGTAGATTGCTTTTGGCAAGATAGCCATTTTTACAATGTTGATCCTGCCAATCCATGAGCATGGGAGATCTTTCTCAAGGATAAAAGAACCTCTGGTGGAATCACCATGCCGGACCTAAAGCTCTACTACAGAGCAATTGTGATAAAAACTGCATGGTACTGGTATAGTGACAGACAAATAGACCAATGGAATAGAATTGAAGACCCAGAAATGAACCCACACACCTATGGTCACTTGATCTTCGACAAGGGAGCTAAAAACATCCAGTGGAAGAAAGACAGCATTTTCAACAAATGGTGCTGGCACAACTGGTTGTTAACATGTAGAAGAATGCGAATCGATCCATTCCTATCTCCTTGTACTAAGGTCAAGTCTAAGTGGATCAAGGAACTTCACATAAAACCAGAGACACTGAAACTTATAGAGGAGAAAGTGGGGAAAAGCCTTGAAGATATGGGCACAGGGGAAAAATTCCTGAATAGAACAGTAATGGCTTGTACTGTAAGATCGAGAATTGACAAGTGGGACCTCATGAAACTACAAAGCTTCTGCAAGGCTAAAGACACCATCAATAAGACAAAAAAACCACCAACAGATTGGGAAAGGATCTTCACCTATCCTAAATCAGATAAGGGACTAATATCCAACATATATAAAGAACTCAAGAAGGTGGACTCCAGAAAGTCAAATAACCCCATTAAAAAATGGGGCTCAGAACTGAACAAAGAATTCTCGCCTGAGGAATACCGAATGGCAGAGAAACACCTGAAAAAATGTTCAACATCCTTAATCATCAGGGAAATGCAAATCAAAACAACCCTGAGATTCCACCTCACACCAGTCAGAATGGCTAAGATCAAAAATTCAGGTGACAGCAGTTGCTGGCGAGGATGTGGAGAAAGAGGAGCACTCCTCCATTGTTGGTGGGATTGCAAGCTTGTACAACCACTCTGGAAATCAGTCTGGCGGTTCCTCAGAAAATTGGACATAGTACTACCGGAGGAACCAGCAATACCTCTCCTGGGCATATATCCAGAAGATGTCCCAACCGGTAAAAAGGACACATGTTCCACTATGTTCATAGCAGCCCTATTTATAATAGCCAGAAGCTGGAAAGAACCCAGATGTCCCTCAACAGAGGAATGGATACAGAAATTATGGTACATTTACACAATGGAGTACTACTCAGCTATTAAAAAGAATGAATTTATGAAATTCCTAGCCAAATGGATGGACCTGGAGGGCATCATCTTGAGTGAAGTAACACAATCACAAAAGAACTCACACAATATGTATTCACTGATAAGTGGATATTAGCCCAAAACTTAGGATACCCAAGATTTAAGATACAATTTGCTAAACGCATGAAACTCAAGAAGAATGAAGACCAAAGTGTGGACACTGTGCACCTTCTCAGAATTGGGAACAAAACACCCAGGGAAGGAGTTACAGAGACAAAGTTCGTAGCGGTGATGAAAGGATGGACCATTTAGAGACTGCCGTATCCAGGGATCCATCCCATAATCAACTTCTAAACGCTGACACCATTGCATACACTAGCAAGATTTTGCTGAAAGGACCCAAATATAGCTGTCTCTTGTGAGACGATGCTGGGGCCTAGCAAACACAGGAGTGGATGTTCACAGTCAGCTATTGGATGTATCACAGGGCTCCCAATGGAGAAGCTAGAGTAAGTACCCAAGGAGCTAAAGGGATCTGCAACCCTATTGTTGGAACAACATGATGTACTAACTAGAACCCCGGAGCTCTTGTCTCTAGCTGCATATGTATCGAAAGATGGCCTAGTCAGCCATCAATGGAAAGAGAGGCCCATTGGACTTGCAAACTTTGTATGCCCCAATATAGGGGAATGCCAGGGCCAAAAGAATGGGAATGGGTGGATAGGCAAGTGGGGGGGCGCTATGGGGGACTTTTGGGATAGCATTGGAAACGTAATTGAGGAAAATATGTAATAAAAATATTAAAAAAAAAAAAAAAGAAACGGAGAACCTCAGCGGCAGCCGGATGCCAGCAGTTTCCCTGATACATTCTCGAGGTTCCACCAAGAGAGTGCCAGCACGCGTTGCAGCTCTACCGTCTTGCAGAGTGTCGAGATGTCTACTAAGAACAGTCCCTGGTAAAGCAATCTGGAGACAGCAGATCACCAACAAGTACAGCAGGAGGAGAAGTCCTCCTGTCTCTCAGGTCTCGAAGGCTGAAGTCGGTGTCGCTTGCTTACAGTGGAAGCAGCAGGCCTTGGAGGCCAAGGCAAGAACCATAGGTTTTGAAGCAAAAACTATATCTCTTGGAGCAGAAGAAGCAGAAGCTGGAGTGAGTTTCCCAGGGGCTCTGTCTCCAATGGGTCTCACTCAGTCTTCTTTCTCCAGAACAGAGCTAGGAGCGGGATGAGAGGCAGACTCGGCTGGGAGCTTGAAAAGCATAAAACCCTATAGGATGTATCCAGTGATATAGAACCTGGAGGGCCCTGATTGGCTGTGGTTGGGGGGGGAATGCAAATGAAATATACAAAAAGGACCAATCAGAAGAGAGCGGTCAAACCAGAAGTGGGTGTGGCAACCCAAGCCTGGCCAAAAGGTTCCCAACCAAGTTGGTGACTCAGTTTCCCTTCTTCTAAAGCAGTGATAGGGAAGCAAGCACTCCACTGCCAAAATGGTGCCACAAGGCAGTTTGCACCTGGGGGTTTCTGTCAATTTCCAGTTGCTAGGATGCCATTAGGGTCACCTTTGCACCCAGAGATGCTATTTCCACCTCCTCCTAGAGCTGTCTCAGTTCTATAGTCAGCTCCAACAGAGAATAGATTTTTGCTGGAATAACCGGATTATTCTATCTTCAAACACCACTGCAGGCTATTAAACACAGCCTATTCCCGACTCCATTTCCAGTCAAATCTTGTTGTGTCCCATGGAGGGAGGGTCAGGGTGTAGAGAGTGTGTACGGAGGGGGGTCTTTATCCACCTAGCGTTCTCACAGGTCATCCTCTGATGCTGCTTATGATAATACCTGGGACCCCTTCTATTTCTATTATATGTTGTGTGCTGAAGAAGTTCCTAGACAGGTGTCTTAGGGTTTTACTGCTGTGAACAGACACCATGACCAAGGCAAGTCTTATAAAAAACAACATTTAATTGGGGCCTACAGGTTCAGAGGTTCAGTCCATTATCATCAAGGTGGGAGCATGTCAGTATCCAGGCAGGCATGGCGCAGGAGGAGCTGAGAGTTCTATGTCTTCATCCATAGGCTGCTAGTGGAAGACTGACTTCCAGGCAGCTAGGGTGAGGATCTTATACCCACATCCACAGTGACACACCCATTCCAACCAGGTCACACCTATTCCAACAAGGCCATACCTTCAGATTGGTGCCACTCCCTGGTCCAAGGATATACAAACCATCACAACAGGAAAGATGTCCCTAGTGCGGTAGTGCTGAGATGGAAGCAGCTAAGTCCTAGGACAGCACTCTCATGAAGGGCTCAATGCTATTTTGCAGGGGTTCCAGCTCCCCTGTGACTAGATCAGCACAGCAAAATCAGGTTATTGTAAAGCCAAAGGTCCCATGTGCTGGGGCTTCTTCTGTACTCTGCCAGTTCCCTGTGTTGTTCTACTGTATTGTGATACAGCCAAAAGATACTTGCTAGAACACCAGCACCCCAACTGGCTGCTTCAACCACCAAAATGGTGGGCCCAATAAACTTTTCTTTATTTATATATAACCCAGTGTGATGGTTTGTATATGCTTGGCCCAAGGAGTGGCACTATTAGGAGGTGTGGCCCTGTTGGAGTAGGTATGGCCTTGTTGGAGTTGGTGTGTCACTGTGGGTGTGGGCTTAAGGCTCTCATCCTAGCTTCCTAGAAGTCAGTATTCTTCTAGAAAGCAGCCTTCAGATGAAGATGTAGAACTCTCAGCTCCTCCTGCACCATGCCTACCTGGATGTTGCCATGCTCCCCGCCTTGATGATAATGGACTGAACCTCTGAACCTGTAAGCCAACTCCAATTAAATGTTGTCCGTTATAAGAGTTGCCTTGGTTATGGTGTCTGTTCACAGCAGTAAAACCCTAAGACACCCGGCATCAGCTGCTTTGCTATAGCAACATAAAGTCAGCTAAGATGCGCCTCCTTTCTAGTACCATCCAACAACCAAGCTAAGGGCAGTGTGCTCTCAAGTATGGGCAGTGGCCAGCGCTTGTTTATTGTGCTTTAATATGTACATCTGGTATGCTGTTTTTATATATAGTCCTCTGCAGTAGAGCTGAACATATTGACACTATATTTCTCAGCTAGAGGTTTCTTTCTGTTAGAAAATGCTTACCAGTTCCCAGGCTGAATTAATGAGGACCGACTCATACATACTTGGTGCTGTGTAGCATTTCCTACAAAATTGAAACGTTCCCTCCTGGATGAAGGAGGGAGGCTCATATGGCTCAGAAAGTAGACAGATCTAGAAGTCTTAGATAGCTCCTGAATCGCTGAAGACTCCCAAGCCCCTGCCTACGGTAATGTGAGTGCTGGCAGAGGGTAGTCTCCAAGTCAGACTGACATCTCCAGGGACACAATGTTTGTGCATCAGGTTGGTGGTATAGGACCCGTCTTTGAGTTGCTCTTGCTTTTGTAAATGGTCCCTCATTCATACTCCTACGAGTGTAATGGAAACACTTACTGGTTAGGTATAATTAGATGGGCTGTCGTGGGTGCCCCACCTGGGGTGAGCAGAGATATGTCTATATCATATCTCTGTCATAGCATATTTAACTATGTTTGCCTGCGTTTTCTGGATACCAAAGATGGATAACATGCACTTTCAGCAGAGGTAATAGACTCTAGGGCAGAAAGAGGAGCTAAGAGAGCCCCCAGCCTCTCACTTACAGTGTTCCCCTAGGAAGACCTGAAGATGCTGTATCTATGGGTAACCATCAAAGTCGAAGGCACAGGAAGGGTCAGGGTTAGCTTGGAGAACTGAGAACTCTGCTACCTATCATTCCCAAGGGAAAATACATTATTCGGAAAGGATATATTCTAAAGTAAAGATCATTTTAAATCATAGGGCCAAATGATGGGGGGGTGGGGTTAAGAATACAGGGAATAATTGTGACTAGAATACCTGTTACTATAGACTAGACTATTTAAATAGGGACCACAAATGAGTGCAATCAAACCTTCTGTCCTTCCACTCTGTCAGACAGACTGACCAGGTATAGTCTCTACTATAGGCTCTTTATCTCCTGAACTACTATTTGTGGTACCCTACAGGAGAAAAGGTCAGAATATTTACCATCTGGCAAGTCCTCTGGACTAAGGAAGGGCTGCTTAAATGCAGTCAACTCTCTGTAACTCTTCTTCATAGTTCCAGTGACCAAAGCAGACTCTTCCCACCAGACTCAGGCTCTGAACTCTGGGACACTCGCCCAGAGCTTCGGCCCTCATCCACTGAACTCTGCCCTCTAAGGGCTGAGAGTCCCTTTGCGGGAGACAGAAAGCCATCTTAAGGAGTGTCTGTGTCTCCTATTGGAATCTTAGCTGGTAGATCTGTATAGTTTAAGTGTGAATACATGCCTTTGCAAAAAGCACATTGCAATGAATTCATTAAGTGATTTAAAATTGGCAATGCTACTAACTGAAACAAAGAAAAAATAGCTTGGCTGCAGCTAGCTCACTGGTAGAGCAAGGTCTGGGGTTCAGTTCCCAATACTGTCCTGCCAAAAGCAAAAGAAAACAACAACAACAACAACAACAAAAAAAAACAGTATTGTTTTGTGCTAACTCTATGCAAGAAATAAAATGAAGAAACATACATCTTTCTACTTACCATAATGAGGGAAACGTGGGGAGAAAACCAGCTGTCCTCAAAGCTGGTTACAAAAGAAAGCGGGGTGGAACATGGGGGTGGGGACAAGAGAACACAGCACTCATCCCAAGTGTGCCTTTTCCTTGGATCTCTGGAAATCATGTTGACAGTCTACAAGTTTAAACAGGAAATGATAATCAGGAAGGGCAAGAGGGACGTTCCACTACACACAAGAAGGGAGCCTGCCTGCTAAATGCTACTGAAAAATGACACCTGTGGATTGGAGAGATGACTCAGCAGTTATGAGTGTGGGTTGCTCTGCCAGAGGACCCAAGCTTGGCTCCTAGAGCCTAGGTTAGGCAGATCACAGGTACCTGTAACTCCAGCTCCAGAGGATTCAATGCCCTCTTTTGTGGCTCCCTTGGACACCTACACACAGTATATGCTTGATAGAAAGATAGAAAGAAAGAAAGAAAGAAAGAAAGAAAGAAAGAAAGAAAGAAAGAAAGAAAGAAAGAAAGAAAGAAAGAAAGAAAGAAAGAAAGATAGATGGATAGATGATAGATAGATAGATAGATAGATAGATAGATAGATAGATAGATAGATAGATAGATAGATAGATAGATAGATGACAGATAGATATTATACCTAAAAATTGGCTGGGCACGGAAGAATTCTATGTGGACTTTCCAAACAAACAATTTATGGTGATTAAGGACTGAGTTGAGAGTCTGAATTTCCTACAGCCATCAAATAAGCTACCACATGGGCTTTCTTCCTAGCATACCAGAAAGGAAGAGGAAGAGGCACGGTTTAAAGCTGTATCCATTCAGGCATTAAAAAATGGCAAGCAGTTGTCCCTTGAGGGCCAAGTATCCACCCATGGTATAGGATATGTGCCCATGCAAGTCCACTTGATTATTTATTCATTTAAGTACTACTTGCCATAATATTGACTCACGGATATTATTTTATACTGTTTGCTATACTCCTGTGTTACTTTTTGCAGCTGCCATTATCCCACCTTGACTTCCTGGAGTGCTTTCACTTAATATCTGTGCTCTTGGTGGATTTCCCCCAATGCTGTCCTGTCATACTGAAGCACCTCCTCACGTGTTGGCACCATGGGATGGACCATCCACCTCTCATCTCTTTCCAACTGCAGCCCTGCCTTCTCAGGGAGCCCTACCTAACTCCCTGTACGGGAGAGTGGTATTCAAAATCAAGAACTGTGAATTTACCCCGCAGAGCTCCCAGGGACTAAACCACCAACCAAAGAGTATACATGGATGGGTCCATGGCTCCAGCTATATATGTAGCAGAGGATGACCTTATCTGATACCAATGGGAGGGGAGGCCCTTGGTCCTGTGGAGTCTTGATGCCAGGGCAAGGAGGCAAGAGTGCGTGGGTGGGTGGGGAGGACCCTCATAGAAGGAGGGGGATGGAAGATGGGGTAGGGAAGTTCTGGAGGGGAAACCAGCAAAGGGGATAAATTGAAATGTAAATAAATAAGAAAAACCAAGAAAAAAAAGAATAATATTTTTAAAAATCGAGATCTGGATACTTGGAGGATGCTACTGGAGAATTACAGTTGCCAGGATCTCACTAATTGAACCAAGAATATGCATATGTGCTAACCCTATCTATGCTCACAGCTTTAAACATGCCCACCTATAACCATGTATCTAAATGAAACTGGAACTAGTTCCCCATGATGTCACATCTCCAACTCTAATCCATCGCTGCCATATGGATCATCTAGCCCTTGCCTGTCTGTAACTTCCCACTCCAGTGAGGAGGAACCTGGCTGTCACCATCTGCCATGGGTTTATGTCATTGTTGGCTTCCAGTGAACATGGATAGCAGATTCAGGATCCCTCACCTGCACCCCTGCCATGGGACCCCTTATTTGGATTTGGTGAGTACAGAAAAATTACCATAAATAATTTGTCTCGAAAAGTCCCCACAGAGTTTCTTTCTGTGTGTCCTGGATAGCCTCAGTTGTCAACTAGACACAGTTTAGAGTTATCTGAGAGAAGAAGCCTCAGTTGAGTCATGGTCCTGATCAAACTGGGTATGTGGGGGAGGGGGGTCTTAATTATTAGTTGATTAGGGCCAGATACAATATGGACAGCACCATCCCTAGGCAGGTGGATTCAGGCTATAACAAAGTTAGCTAAGGCATGAGGCTGTGTGCCAACCAGGAAGCAGTGCTCCTCTGTGGTGGTTTCTGTCTCCCGCTCCTGTGTGAGTCACTGCTCTGACTTTCCTTAATGAGGGGCCATGACTGGTAGTTGGATAACCTTCTTCCCTCCCCTGAGTTGCTCTTGGTCAAAGTGTTTCCTCACAGCAAGAGAATGGAAAATACAGCTTTTAGGTGTCATCTGTGGAAATGAGAGTGAACGGTGGACTTCTTCATCTCATTTGCACTGGAAACCCCTTCCTGTCCCTTCTGGGTTCCTTCTCTTCTTAGAAAATGTAGTCCATCAACACGCTTTCCAAAGGAAGGCCTCCAGGAAATGGATACTTATAGAAGAGGCTCTGTATTCACCCAAGTCTCCTCATGGTTTCTCAAGCCCTCTGCTCCTTATACACAAACCAGTCTTTCCTCCTTCTCCACCCCCTCCCCCTCTTCAAAAGGGGGGGGGTTAATTAACTAAAGCAGAAATCATGGAGGAATGCTTCGTAAGGTCTTTCTCAATTCTCTCTCTCTCTCTCTCTCTCTCTCTCTTTCTCTCTCCAGCAGACTCATTGTTGATGAGAGCCAACTCACACTGAAGGAACAAGGCATCTCCCAGGGACATCATGATAAGAGCACAAATCCGCTCACAAGGCAGTACTCTTAAGACCTGACCATCCCCTAAAGACAGACATAGCTGTAGCCTGAAGCTTTTCTATCTGGCCTCTTTGCTCACAGAATAACGACTCTAAGACTTATGTACTTATGAATAAACGCTTAAGCCATAAGCTGTGGCTCATTCCCCCACTAGCTTGTAACTTATATAATCCATTTATTCCATTCTATGTGTGCCACATGGCTGGTTATCTCCTCAGTTTCATACATCCATATCCTCACAGTCTGGGTGAAGGATCTGTTGTGCCTGAACCTATCCCAGAGTTCCCTCTCCCTACAGGAACTCCCACCTTCTACTTCCTGCCTTTTGCTAATAGGCCATCCGCTTTTTATTGACAGGTGGTGCGTCTATGCAGTACAATAGAGATTCTCTCTACACATAGCACTCAAGGCAACAACAGATCGTTGCTACTTATTGCATCATGGAGGGAAACACAACCTAAGAAGGAATACTTCTATTTAATCACAGTACAACAAATCCACGCCAGGGAGACTACAGATTAAAGAAGCCTAAAGGGACAGGACAAATAAGGGATTCTTCACTCCACACTGGACCCTGAGCAGGAAAGGGGTGGCCAGTGCCAAAGAGGATGTTACTGTGTCAGCTTCCAAATGGTGAGCATGGGCCACAGGTGGGAAATGACATCATCATCAATTGACCATTCTTCTGTGCACATCACTCATTGTAGGAAAGCACACACTGAATTGTTCAATCATGATATGTACAGATTACCTGCAAATGGCTCAGAAAATAACTCGTGTGTGTGTGTGTGTGTGTGTGTGTGTGTGTGAGAGAGAGAGAGAGAGAGAGAGAGAGAGAGAGAGAGAGAGAGAGAGAGAATGACAGACAGAATGACAGACGGGAGCAGGAGAATTGTGACTTGAAAGCCAGCCCTCCCTACATAGCACGTTCCAAGCCAGCCTGGGCTACACAGTCAGACCATATCTCAAAAAGGAATGCTAATTATCATCTGTGTTCATACGCACAGGCAAAGGCTACTCTCAGCCTTAATCAGAGAAGATTTTCTTTGCAGCAAATAGAAGTGAGTATAGAGACGCATGGGTGCACAAGGTCCACAGGCATGCATGTCCCATATCAATATACATGCAGGCAAAGCACTCATGCACACAAAGTAAATATTAGGGGAGAGAATACCCACAACATATTATACACATGTACAAAATTTCCAAAGAACAAAATGTAACATTAGCAAAAATGTTTATAATCACTGAATAGTCTTCATGTAATTTTTATTTTCTTAATCATAACATTGCTCCCCCAAAAGTTACAAAAACTATGTATGGTGAGGATTCCCCAGTTCTACCAATAAAATGGCCTTGTTAGGGGTGGGAGAGTAAATAAGAAAGCAGAGGCATTCAGAACATCTTCACCACTGGTGGGAGGAGCCCGGGAGTAATTCTTTGTCCTACGGGGCAGACAGATTAATGAGCATGCTCAGAGAGACGGTACACATTCAGGTGTAAGGTAAAACGAAGGATTCATGCCATGATGTTTGTATTGCTTGAGAGGGGAGAAGAGCAAAAGAAGAGGGTGGGCTGGTTGATTGGTTGATGGGTTGGGCTTTTTATTTTTGTTTTTGTTTATATTTTTCCAAGACAGGGTTTCTCTGTGTAGCCTTGGCTGTCCTGTAACTCACTATGTAGACCAGGCTGGCTTTGAACTCAGAGATCCACCTGCCTCTGCCTCCCAAATGCTGGGATTAAAGGTATAGGTCACCCTATCCCACCCTCAGTTAGCAGAAGAATTTTTTCAAGTTCTGGCCCCGTTTAAGCTTAAAGATATTTAGAAAGGAGGAAGAATAAACAATGGTGAATGAGATAAATGTAAAATATGAAGTAAAGAGGAAGATGGGAAATCTATGCTCTCACATACACTGAGAACCTGGGTGGGGTGGTTGGAGGGGGCCTGAACTGCAAAGTTGGGTGAGAAAGATTCCAGACTGAATTAAGAAGATATAAAACTCAGTGCTATTTACAAGAGATACACATACACATTTTCACAGGAAATCTGAAATTTCAGGGACAGGTAAAGGTACATCAAGAATACACAAGACAGATAATATTAAATAAAGTGAAATTTCAACCCAAGAGCTTTGACGTCCTCTCTAGGCAAGCTGTGGCTTTGCAGGTGGTGATGTCTGATTCTTGAAGGAAGAATAGTACAGAAACACAAATATATTTTCAAGTTACTATTTATGATCTCAGAAGATTTCGAATGGTGCAGTGAATCTGGTAAAACACGGTCTTTTCGCGGTATCCAGATCTTCTTGAGGTCACTAAAACGAAGGGGGGGGGGGGGGCATTATTTCCCATCCCCGAGTTTGTGCTGCCACCTACAGACTAATCTCAACATTGCACGTTGACGTTAATACTTAATGTCCTTTCTGGCCACGTTCATTACACGCATTCTGTTGCAGATGAACCAAAGGGCATGTCCACTCTCCACGAGTACAGTTCGGATCTGTTCTCCGATTAACTGACAATATCTAAGAAATTAGCAATAACTTCAAAAAGAATGGATTTGTGTTCTTCTATGATTAAAAAATAGTATCTCTGTAGCTGGGCTTTATTAGGCTAAGTTAATAAAGAAAGGCAATTTTCACTGAGGTGAAACACCTAAAAGACACGTTAAGAAAGGATATGGTTTAGTTTTCGTTCACATTCACAGTTGGTCATGGTGGGAAAGGCACGGTAGTGGGACCACGCCCACCCATAGTGGCAGAAGCCTGAAGCACCTGCTTGTAACATGGTGCTGACCCCCGGAAGCAGGGAGCCAGTACTTCTCAGGCTCCACCCCTAGAACCCTACGCCCACCAGCCCACCAGCTAGGCCTCATGTCCAAATGGTTCCAGGGCCTCCCAAATCATCTCCACTAGCTCCAGACCAAATGTTCAAATCCGTGAACCCATAACGGGCATTGCATACCCAAACCTTAACGATCCCCCACTAGCTGTCATAGCCTCACTGTTACCTCATAAGAGGAAATGTCTCAGCTCAACTTAAAGAAGTCCCAGTCTTACCAGTCCCAACGCCATTCAGAAATCCAAATCAAGAGTCTCTTCTGAAACTCAGAGCTACGTCTTAGCCGCCAGCAATCGTGAAAGTGAAGCTCGAGTCACGTGCTTCCAATAGCTGATGGCAAACATACCCATTTCAAGTAGGGAGGACATGAGAATGGAAAGGCAATATTAATGAGAGAAAAGCTGCAAGGCAAACACCCTCTGCTGTGAGTCTGACCTGCAGGCTTCATGGAGGTGGCATCCGGATGGCACTGAATCACTTGGGCTGGCTCCACTGGGTTCAGCTTTCCTTAGGATGCGTTCTGTATTCCCTGTATCTCTACCACGAGGGATGACCATTGCAATTTAGGCCCCAGTTTCATAGTGTCAGATTCCACTGTACAGAGAATCAATTACCCACATGCCCCTGCGACTCCTCAGCCATCCCAGGCAGGAACCAACCTGAGCATTAGCCAGGGCCACACTTTGTAAACCACCCTCCATTTTGGTTGAACTGTGGCACTTCCCCGAAACTATGGTAATTTGCTTCCTAAAGTAACTCCTTTCTCTACATTCTTCACTGTCCTGCCCTGGGGACCCCAAGTAATGGCCAGCCTCCAGAGATGCTTATCAATCGCCTGACATTCTTTTACTAATTCACTGGTTACCCCATAGCCAACAGCGGGGCCAGCAAAGGAGACTTCAACTCCTTCCAGCCCCTTCTCTGCCCCATTACTACCTCAGCTTGTGAGCTCTGATCTTACAGAGACCCCTCTGCAGGCTCCCCTCCCCCCCCCCCCCCGTGCCCAAAGGCCTGCACTGTGTTAAGTCACACATTCCCATGTCTGTCTGTCTTTCTCGCTAACCTTTAGCTTAATTACAGCCTCATATCCTGTTGCATTATTTAAGGCAGCTGTAAGAGAAGTGGGAGGCAGAAAGAAAGAGAAGCTTCGTTTGACCTTAGGTGAGGAGGTTAAAATGTTTACAGAGGATGGGATGTGTAAGGGCGGCAGCAACTTCCATAGTCCACAAAGGAAGCTGGGAAGTGTAGTCCTTCACCAGGAAACTAGTGTATCTTAACACTTTTGCTAATTGCTTGTTAGCAATTAGAGATTCGGGCCTTGGGGCTACGGGTGCAGCACTATTGAGAGCTAAGCTCTGCAGCAGCCTTAAGGTATACTCACCTTGTAGTAAGGCATCATTTCTAGTCTAAGGTCCTTTCCTTTTTTTTTTTTTTTTTTTTTTTTTTGGTTTTTCGAGACAGGGTTTCTCTGTATAGCCCTGGCTGTCCTGGAACTCACTCTGTAGACCAGGCTGGCCTCGAACTCAGAAATCCGCCTGCCTCTGCCTCCCGAGTGCTGGGATTAAAGGCGTGCGCCACCACGCCCGGCTTGGTCCTTTCCTTTTAAAAGCTTCTGAAAGTGAGAGGCGTCCTTGGTTCTTCGGGTTGCTGGGAGTGGTCGGTGTTGTTAAAGGATCTTCATTTGGAATCGGTCTGGAATGTTGGTATAAGCTCCAGGATCTCATTACTTCTGCATTCAAAAAAAAAAAACAAAAAACAAAAAACAAAAACAAAACAAACAAAGCAAAACAAGGCTAGCATTTGTATATGAAAGAGAAAATACAATATTTGTCTCTCTGAGTCTGAGTTACATTGTTTAATAATTTCCAGTGTCATCCATTTTCCTGACATCTTCATTTTTTAATATATAAATGATATTCCATTGTGTGATAAACATTTTCATTATCCATTGATCTGCTGATAAACATCGAGGCTAATTCTGCTTCCTGGATATTATAAGTAATGCAGCAATAAACGTAGACGTGCAAGTGTCTCGGTGGTGGGATATAGAGTTCTCTGGGGATATAATCGGGATAGTATAGCCATATCATTCCAAGAACACCTCTTGCCAGACCCTGAGATGCCCTTGCAGGTTGAGTACCAGAAATACACAATCTTCCAAGTCTTGAAGTTCAGCGCATTCATTCCATCGACTCTACTCCTCCCTCCTGAGTGATGGAGGGCCTGAGCTGGCCTCACAGGAGACACATTAAAGATTAAGATACTACCTTCTCGTGGAAATGACAATGAGGATAATCCAGGCATCCACTTCATGCCTCCTGTAAGTCAGGCAGCTTACCGATGACCACATTTGCTCCCACAACAGTGAGACAATAGCTCCCATGATCTAATAGACAAAGAAATCTCCAATAAATCAGAGAGCTTTTCCAGGAAAATAAAGCAAGTAAGTAGTGAATAGTACGTTTGGAGCTTAAGCCTAAGTAATGTGGTTCAAAGTCAACCAGACTTCACAATATGGAGTGCTATGTAAGTACACAGAAAAACATTCCCATTCCCACAGTGGGTCAATTTATGCAACCTTATTTTCTTTTTCTTTTTTTTCTGCTTAATTTAAACCACAGAAAGTAAAATGCCTCAATTTGATCAAATCATAAATTACTGTAGGGATTTGCAGTGCAGTTTTCTTTTTCTGCTTCACCCTCTCTTTTCCCTTCCCATATTCATCACAATAACTCTCCTTTATCAAAGTCATATATATATATATATATCAAAGTGTATATATATATATATATATATATATATATATATATATATATATAATTACATGTTATACTCTATTGTGTCTATGTGGCTATGTGCAGGCACATGCCTATTTGGGGAAGGGAAGTCACAGAAGACTTCTTTCTTGGTTTATGCTCCTAGGCAACAGTCAAAGATATTGCTTGATTATCATCTCCTGGCCACTCAGGATCTATAGCGTCATCTAGAAGAGCCCAGAGCTCTTTTGCAGTGGGAGATGGGGAAACAAACCTAGTGGAGGAAGAAGTGGGGTGGAGAGAAAAGTGCCACAGGCTCCTGGGACTCCTTGAAGAGTCCTAATCCACTGGACACAGTGTATGATCTGACTTGGTTTCTTAGTCAGGGCTTGTAGTCCTACACAAAACATCATGACCAAGAAGCAAGTTGGTGAGGGAAGGGTTTATTCAGCTTATACTTCCACATTGCTGTTGATCACCAAAGGAAGCCAGGACTAGAACTTAAGCAGGTCAGGAAGCAGGAGCCAATGCAGAGGCCATGGAGGGATGTTACTCACTGACTTACTTCCCCTGGCTTGCTCAGCCTGCTCTCTTATAGAACCAAGACGACCATCTCAGAGGAAAGGGTTTATTCAGTTTACACTTCCACATTGCTGTTCATCACCAAGGAAGTCAGGACTGGAACTCAAGCAGGTCAGGAAGCAGGAGCTGATGCAGAGGCTATGGAGGGATGTTACTTACTGTCTTGCTTCCCCTGGCTTGCTCAGCTTGCTTTCTTATAGAACCTAAGACTACCAGCCCAGGGATGGCACCACCCACAATGGACCCTCCCCCCTTGATCACTAATTGAGAAAATGCCTTACAGCTGGATCTCATGGAGGCATTTCCTCAAGGGAGGCTCCTTTCTCTGTGATAACTCCAGCTTGTGTCAAGTTGACACACAAAACCAGCCATTACAATTGACCTCTTGTTAATTTGACGCACAAACACATCACTATTAAGCCTCAACCCGTACTTTCTTATTCATCCCCAAGATATCAATAACTTTAAAAGTCCCACAGTCTTTACAAATTCTTACATATTAAATTTTCAATCCCTTTAATTCAAAGTCTCTTAACTGTAGCTCCACTAAAATACTTTCTTCCTTCAGGAGGGAAAAATATCAGGGCACAGTCACAATCAAAAGCAAAAATCAAACACTAACCTTCCAATGTCTAGGATCCAGTCACAATCTTCTGGGCTCCTCCAAGGGTTTGGGTCACTTCTCCAGTTCTGCCCTTTGTAGCACACACCTTGTCTTCTAGGCTCCAGCTCCCTATACTCTACTGCTGCTGCTGTTCTTGGTGGTCATCTCATTGTATTGGCATCTCCAAAACACTGCTGTCTTCCACTGCAACCAAGATTCACCAATAGCCTCTCATAGGCTCTCTTCATGGTGCCAAGCTTCAACTCCTATGCATGACCTCTTCAGTCCTGGGCTATCAATTGCAACTGAGGCTGCACATTCACCAATGACTTTCCATGGCCTCTCTGAGTGCTGAGCCTCAGCTGCTCTTCAGGACCCCTTCATGCCTTTAAAACTGGTACCACCTGATGACTCTTACACATTACCAAGTTCAGCTGCAGCACAAGGTACAACCTTGGCTGTCTCTGGAACATAGCCTCTTTGTGCTCTCAGAACACACTTTCCAGAAGATGTCACCACAATGATGTTGATCTCTCTTTTTTTAATTAGATGTTTTCTTTATTTACATTTCAAATGTTATCCCCTTTTCTGGTTCCCCTCTGAAAACCCCCTATCTCCTTCCCTCTCCCCTTGCTCACCAACCCACCCACTCCCACTTCCTAGCCCTGGCATTCCCCTACACTGGGGCATAGAGCCTTCACAGGATAAAGAGACACTGATAACTGACTCTCTACTTAATCACCACTAAATTTTTTTAGCTCCAGGTAACCAGAAACAATAGTCCTAGTAGTGCAAAGGTAGTTCTGGTATCTTGTTAATCACAGCTGATTCTTCAGCCACAACTAACCAAAACCACAGAATCTTCACAATCAAAATAGCAACAGCCCTGATAAGAGTCTTTAATCTTCCCTCTGGAATTTCACAAGCCAGGTCTCCATCTTCTGCACTGTTCTCAACACTATCTTCCAAGCTCCTACAGAACATCCCACAGAGCTCTTAACATCACAATGGTTCTTCTAGCTCAAAGTTCCAAAGTCCTTCCACAGTCCTCCCCAAAACTTGGTCAGGTTGTCACAGGAATTCCCCACTCCTGGTACCAATTTGTCTAAGTCAGGGATTTTTATTCCTGCACAAACATCATGATCAAGAAACAAGTTGGAGAGGAAAGGGTTTATTCAGCTTACACATCCACACTGCTGTTCATCACCAAAGGAAATCAGGACTGGAACTCAAGCAGGTCAGGAAGCAGGAGCTGATGCAGAGGCCATGGACGGATGTTACTGACTGTCTTGCTTCCCCTGGCTTGCTCAGCTTCCTTTCTAATAGAACCTAAGACTACCAGCCTAGAGATGGTCCCACCCACAATGGACCCTCTCCCCTTGATCACTAATTGAGAAAATGCCTTACAGCTGGATCTCATGGAGGCATTTCCTCAAGGGAGGCTCCTTTCTCTATGATAACTCCAGCTTGTGTCAAGTTGACACAAAACCAGCCAGTACACTTAACTCCCAGGATACTGGGGAGACAACACAAAGGATGGGTAGCCATGGGGGTGGCTGCTCTGTCTTCATGAAAATCTCCACAGGGGATTGGACCCTCCACTACAGGATCATGGACAGGTGAGTCAGATTTGGTTAAACAACACAGGTTGCACCCTGATTTGCCTTTGAATACATAAACATGCCTTAGTTGGTTAAATGACTATGTATAAGCTTGTACAATAAGCAATAAAATTAGGTCTGCACTCTGATGCTAGTCACAGGAACACAGGCATCTCCATCTCCACTTTCCCCCCACTTCCTGGTCCCCGTTCCCACAATTTGATTCAAATTCTGTCTCATTTGGTACATGATTAAGAAAGACTAAGTCAGATGTTTATCTCCTTAAAGATGTTCCTGATCAACAGCTTAGTGACGGCTCCAGGTAGGTGGAGATCACCTTTGCTTTGTTTTCCAAGATAGCAATGAAGGCACTCCCTTATTTCTAAGCATCATCCATGGCTTTCGTTAAACCCATTTTTACACAGCAAATATTGACTGGATTTTATATTTTAAAAAATCCTTATGTTCTGGAGAGATACAACCTCAAGAAGGTGACTGTTGATTCTAGAAGTATCTGCGTAGTTAAAACCCAAGACTATGAACTTGCTGAGCACGGACAGAGCATTGAAACTCAAGCTCTGTGCAGTGTCAGCTGCTTGACTCCTCTGGGCCCCCATCTACACCATAGACTTCTTGTCATAGGTATTTGGATAATAAATGCAAAGCACCTAGAAAGAGCTAAGCCCGGCATAAATAGGAAAATGCTGTAGACAATTTCCTACCCCAGAAGTTGATTCTCTTGTCTGTGTTGATCAAAGGCTACATAAGATGCTATTGCAAGGAACACAACCCACTTGTTTTGACCCTCTGAAACCCAGTTTACTTCTCTTTGGAGAAGAGGAAATGAGACCAGACAGACAGAGGTCCATAGCAGATCTCATGACCAAGGGCTTAAGAGTTACTGAGCCCCAAGTGTCCAAACCACTTCCAACTCTCATCTCAATACATGCTGGGATACTCTCAATTATCCATGCTTAATAATGTGACACTGGAGATTGTTTCTAAACAAATTTGTCTCTCTTCCTACATGAAACTTTCAATTTCATCAATTATAAATAATGGCTGCTGGCAATTTATTCTGACAAGAGTTTGAGTGGTTGGTCGGTCATATATTCATTTTATCGATGAGTTTGTTATAGATCGTGACTTAAATTTAGTTAAAAATATAAATACTAATTAGCCAGTGTGATAATTAATCTTGACTGGATTGACAGATGCCTGGGAAATTAGCAAAGTGTGTTTCTGAGGCTGTGTGGGAAGGCATTTACAGAGATTGACATGTGGGTCCATGAACTGCGTGGGGAAGACTCACTTGGAATGTGGGTGGCCCCACACAGAGCAGGCTGGAGGCACATACAAAAGAAAAAGAAGCTCATGCAGAGACACGTTCACTGCTTTTTCAAGCAGATGCACTTTTGGATGCTGCTATTGCCCTTGGACATCAGACTCCATTCTTGGGCGATTGAGGGTGGCCTCCCACCAGTAGATTTCAGAAGAACTAGAAGGCTCTTAGGCTCAAACTGGCTACACCATCAGTTCTTGTTCTAAGGCTTCTAGCTTCTTGAAGTTACCATCTTCCTAAGCTCTGCAGGCTGCAGACAGTCATTGAGAGACCACCTAGCTTCTGATCTGTATGCTCATATAATAAATCCCTTCTTATAATAATAGATATTCCATTGGTTCTACTGCTCGGGAGACCTCTGACTAATACAAGCAATCATGTTCACCTTCCCAATACATGGCCATTGATGTAAGACACTGCTTGATACAGGCATATTCTAGATGGGAATCTCAAGAAGCCCTGACAATATCCACAAGTTTCTTTGGGGATGATTATTGAGATCCTGCCAAGAGGTAGGGTAAGATACCGGATTTAAAATCACAAGGAGTAAGTCAAAGTCTAGACAGGGACATAAACTCAGCCCCTTCTGCATAAGACCTGGAGCCAGGCTCACATTGTCCTGATCAGAAATGAGGACATGGCTCCTTCTTTCGAGGTACTGGCCTTTTGTAATCACCCAGTTCAGCCTCCCAATCATATTATAATAAAATTCAGACACACAGCTCACAAGAAACAAAACCATCACCCCAGAACCTCACTGTTAGGGCGGGGCAAACTTGCCAGGCATTAGAGGGAACGATATAAAAGTAAAAAACCACATTCAGTAGCTAAAGAAATAAGTCATTTTAAAATTCAGAAAAAGATGTAAAAAATTCTTTTAAATTTTTTTTAAAAATGCTCTTACAAACTATTTAAAAGCAAAACTTAAAACGTATTTTCATTTTCTACTGAAGGCATCCGAAGGCTGTGTGTATAATATAGAGGACACAAATATCACATGGAGTCAGTCCTCACCTTCTAACGGAACAGTTGGAATGCTCAGCCAACTCCCCCTCAAACTTTGGGCACATTTCTAAGGTCCCACAAAGCTCCCTGAAGCCAGTCTGTATTCACCATGTGACTACATAACCCATTAATGTGTTCTGTTATTGAGGGATGTGTTTTGTAGATGATTGCTTCTTTGGGGTAGGAGGGAAACCTGCTGTTATGGATGAGTTGATCTAGGAGTGTTAGAAGGTGAAGGTCTAGGATGGTGTGGCAGGCTGTACTTCCTTGAGAAATGCTTCCACGGAAAACCTTGTTATAGTGAGAGAGCCTGACTCTCAAGTGTTCACTTGTCAGAGGAAATCACCAAATGATTCATGAAGAAGATGTTCACAGTGTACTTTCTCTCAAGCCTGTGAATCATCCGGGCCAGTGAGATGACTCAGGCAGTAAGGACGCTTGCCTCCAAGCCTGACGACTTGAGTTCAAATCCCCTGATCCTACATGGTGGAGAAGAGAAAAAAGATCCAACTCCAGCAAGCTGTCCTCTCATTTCCTCAAGCATGCTATGGCAAGCACACACAGAGACAGACACACACACAGACAAATGTAGTTGTTTCTAAAATCTGGAATCATCTTCTAGTCCCCATAAAATTAATGATTTTCTTGTATATTTGATAACATTGATTAATAATATTCTTACATGTTTTATGCTTTTTGTTCCTTAACAAATGTAAATTAAGAGAATATCAGTATTTCACTTATTTATTGTGTGTGCTTACTATGTGTGTATACCATGGCTCCTGTGTAGTTTTCTGGCTGTCCTGTCATTGCCAAACCAGTAAGATTCCTAAGACATAAACGAAGTTTCCAGTCAAAACATTAGCTCTACTCCTGAATCTCTCAATCTTTACTCATCAGAGAGGTGACCCTCAAACTCTTTAAGTTCACATTGTCTTACACATAACATCAAAGCAGTTTCATCTCACTAAGAAACTAGAAAAGACACAGTTTGTTGTGTCTTTGTAAATATCGACACTTAGAACTGCCGAGGGTTCCTAATTTACAGTGGTTCATCTTCAGAGTGGTACAAATGTGACATGCCTTACTGTTAATGTTGATGCTTTCCCAGGTTGTCTATAAATGGTAAGACACTTGTGTCACGGCTAATCTTGGTTGTCAAAGCGGCACACCCAAGAAGAGAGACGCTTAACTGAAAAGTTTCCTCCATTGGATTGCCCTAATGGGATATCTATGGGGTAGTTTCTTGACTGCTAGCGTAGGAGAGTCCAGTCTACTATGAGCATCATTCATTCCTAGAAAGGTGGGCCAGGGCTATATAAGAAAGGTATCTTAAAGGGAGCCCGGGATCAAGACAGCAGGCGGCATTCTTCCATGGTCTCTTCTTCAGTTCTTGCTATTAAGTCATATGAACCCTCTCCTCCCCAGGTTGCTTTTAAACCAGATGTTTTATCGCAACAGCAGAAAAAAAAACCAGGACAGCTTGTGGTGCAGGGCAGGGTTGAGTCGTAGCCCCCACAGGCCACTGGACTTGAGGCAAAGAGAGGAAATCTGCCAAGATTCAACTGTGTGCTACTGTGTCGCTGAGCCTAGAATTTGCAGGTGTATTTCCAAATTATGCCGTTTCTGTTTGTTGTATTCACGATAGTTGTATCTGGACATAACACCATTGTATCTTAGGGAGCATGCATACATGGGTATGAGCTCTGAGGGGTGAGTGGGAAGAGGGCAGAGCAGGTCAGAGAGGAGAGCCCTCAGTTAAACTGTTAGCAAGGGATGCACAGTTCTCAGCAGCACAGTCTCTGAGCCAGCCCCTCTGAATGAGCACCCTGGTGACAGAATGAGCTGGGAGGAGCAATGTGACCTCGGGGGACAGGTGGAAGCCCCTTACCCCACTTCTGAGCCCAGTCTACCACCCCAGGCTTTACATGTTCAAAGCAGAAAAGGCATTCAAATGGTATGCATTCAATGCTCACCTACACCTTTCTGTCTCAAACACAGCAGCTGCCCCCCCACATGACACCAAAATGAAGTCTGCCTGAAGAAGATAGAGAGTAGCCCCAGGCCTTTTCATGACCTCTTCTTCAGCTGTGTTGGTGAGTGGTGCTCTAAAATCTGCTTTATTTTTTTATAAGAATTTGTTTTGATTTTATGTATGTAAATGCTGCATCACAAATGTACCAATTGCCCAGGAAGGCCAGAAAAGGGCATTGAATACCCTGGGGCTAGAGTACTAGCCGGTTGTGAGCTGGTATGTTGGTGCTGGTGACTAACAAAACTGAGTCCTCTGTAAGAGCAACAAGTGCTTAAATGCCCTGAGACATTTCTCTAGCCACAGGAATCTATTTAAATATTTAATAGAATGTAAATATTATAAACATTTAATAATTACCATAATTTATTTTAAAGAAACAACCATAAGCTTTTTTTTTCCCTTGTAAGACAGTGCCTGAGTTAGGGTTTTACTGCTGTGAACAGACACCAGGACCAAGGCAACTCTTATAAGGACAGCATTTAACTGGGGCTGGCTTACAGGTTCAAAGTTTCAGTCCAGTATCATCAAGTCAGAAACATGGCAGCACCCAGGCAGGCATGGTGCAAGAGGAGCTGAGAGTTCTACATCTTCATCTGAAGGCTGCTAGCAGAATACTGGTTTCCAGGCAGCTAGGATGAGGGTCTTAAAGCCCACACCCACAGTGTCACACCTGCTCCAACAAGGCCACAACTACTTCCACAGGGCCACACCTTCTCATAGTTCCACTCCCTGAGCAGAGCACATACAAACCACCACAGACAGCTTGTTAGAAGACAGGTCCTCAGCTGCCTCTGTCCCCAGAAGTCAGGCCCTGCAGCTTCTCTCTCCCTAGACAGAGTTCTCTCCCCCATTGTATTGAGAGCAAACGCAAAACAATCCTGAATAAAAATTATGACTTGACTACATAGTCAGTGTTCCTGCTGCCTTAACTCCTGACTAAAGAACAGTCCAGGCTAGTTGGATGCTAGTTCATGTGGTTGGAGCTCATCCCCTCCCCTCAAACCTATACAAGTCAGACACCCACTTTATTCTCTGGGCCCAAAGGGGGATGAACGTTCGGAGGCTCCTTTTTCTTCAAGATCCATGGTTATCCAGGGTTTTGAGAATCTCTCCTAATGAAGCTTACATTAATTTTGTGTGTGTCTTTTTAAACCAACCAGTAGTAATTTCTAACATATTCCACTCTATTCTCCTCTTTATGTCATTTCTACCAAAATGTTATCCTTTAATACAACATATTTCTTTAAACTTCACAGTCTTTTTTTTTTTTTTAGGTACATTTTATATTTCTCGGCCACAAAAATCTATGCATATGAATATAGATTTTCATGTTTTAATCTCCTAAGATTACAAGACCCTTAATGTTGAATGTTTTTGCATTAGTGGCATATAGTTTTAGTGAAAGCAGCTTACACATGACAGATGAATGATACTGAAAGTATAGCATCCGACAGAATGGGAACACGATGCTAAGTTCATGCATTTATGATTAAAATGAGAATAAATATATTTCCACAGTCCTTCCCATTGTTTCCCTTGTTAAAGACATAAGTTCATTTATATAAATGAGAGAATGCCTACGTCTTTCAATTTGTTTGGAGGAGTAAATCAAACCCTGGATTGCCATAAACTAAATATAGACCCTGTATTCATGAACTTTGATGGGATCATTCCTGTTACAAGGCTAGACCACCAGCTGCCTAAATCAGGACAGTAGGTCCTCCTGGGTAGATTTAGGCCATAGCTGTTTGCTTTTTCTTTCTTTGCCAGGCTTGGAAACCAGGGGTTCGCTCAAGCTGGGCAAGCCCTTGGTCATACCGAGTGACATCCCAAGCCCAGAGCTCAGAGCCTTCTCAAACAGGGTCTGAGGACCTAAGCTCTTCTGTTCCAGCCTTCTGCCACATTCAAGGCACCCATGCCTGTGAGCAATCAGTTTCCATTACTTACAACTCTTCCAGTCTGATGTAGTTTGTCATAGCAGCAAAGACAGACTAAGGTAATTGATCATTAAAAGTTATTTTCTGAGACTGGTGAGTTGGCTCAGTGATTAAGAGAACTTGTGAAGGACCCCAGTTCAATTCTCACCACTTATGTAACTGTTCATAGCTGGTTACAATCCAGTTTCAAGGGATCCAATGTTCTCTTCTGGCCCCTGTGGGTACCAGGCACATACGTGGTATGCACACATACATGCAGGCAAAACACATATACACTTGAAATAAAATACATTTTTCTTATACAGTAGAAATCTCCTAAAGTAGCTACATATAAAAAGATGATCTAAATTTATTTGCAAAACAATGGCGGCGGGGGGGGGGCAGAATCCCAATTGGACATCTCTTGTCACTAAATAAGGTTTCCAGTACCAAATTTGGGTTACCTCTAATTGAGTTGTTGGCTAAAGAGGCCCCACAGGAATCCCTGAAAAACAGGCCATTGCCAAGACTATATATAGGCTGTTCTCCACAAACTGGCAGCAAAGCCCCATTGCTGAAGACAACACCTACACAGCTCATTCAATATCCCTACATAGAGCCTTCACCCATATGCTCTAGTCTTTGAAACAGGAGCGTATCAAAAGAAACACTATCAAAAGAGAAACATAAGCACCAAACCAGCCACAAACCCTTTATCTGTACCAGTGTAGCAGCTGGACAACAACAGTAAGTATTGATTTTTCATATTGGCCAGAAGGTTTTAAGAGTCTAAGACAATGGATAAGCTAAGGTAGAGAGGGATAAAAGGTGGGGCAAAGGTGAGGGGGAGAAGAGCAGATCCCTCCAGTGAGGGGGAGGGAGGTAGAAGCAGGACACTAGGAAGTCAAGGCTCAATCAATGAGGTCCTTGAAAAACAGGTGACAAGCAGCCCTTGTGAACCCTCTGCTTGAGCTAACTACCCATTTTTAGCTATCCCCAGGCCTGTTGGCTGTTCCCAAGAGGACAGGTTGATGAGGAAGCACTCTTGACAATATCCAGCAAGATGTTGAAGGCAGTAGACAACGGTTTATCTTTCCAAGCCAATGTCTTTTGAATCATGTGCACTTAGTAGGACACAGTTGTTTATTCTACATTAATATGCAGGGTTTTAGACCCAGTCCCATACCAGCTGACCTAAAATCAATATGGAGAAAAAGTCCTAGAAAAGTGTTCTTATAACAAGATATAATATATATAATTTCTATATAAATAATATATATAATATATATAACAAGATATAATATATATATATATAACAAGATATAATATATATATATATATATATATATTCAGCTGGGCGGTGGTGGCACACACCTTTAATCCCAGCACTTGGAAGGCAGAGGCAGGTGGATTTCTGAGTTCGAGGCCAGCCTGGTTTACAGAGTGAGTTCCAGGCCAGCCAGAGCTACACAGAGAATCCCTGTCTTGAAACAAACAAACAAACAAACCCCCAAATAATATATATATTCATATATATAATGTATGTATTATGAATATATATCATATATTATATCCTATATGTATTTACAATATAAGAAAATTAAGGGGCTGGAGAGATGGCTCAGTGGTTAAGAGCACTCACTGACTGCTCTTCCAAAGGTCCTGATTTCAAATCCCAGCAACCACATGGTGGCTCACAAGCACCTGTAATGAGATCAGATGGCTTCTTCACTAGACAGCTACAGTGTACTTACATACCATAAATTAATAAATCTTTAAAACGGAAAAAAGAAAAGAAAGAAAATTAAGTACTTAATATATACAATATTAAGTATCAACAAGCCAAAGTTGACACTTAATATTGTTGTCTAGCTGCTACACCATTACAGATGTGTGTGTGTGTGTGTGTGTGTGTGTGTGTGTGTGTGTGTGTGGTTATAAAAGAAATAAGTGCTCTTCTTGGAAGTCGTGGTTCTATTTCTGGTTGGAATGGGATGCATCTTTCCAAGGGAAGCCCACGTATTTGTATCTTCTGGCCTCAGCCATTATCACTGTTTTCATTTTATGCTCCAAGATCCTATAAGCAGAACTATAACAAAGAGAGACATGCACGGCATAATTATATAACTTTATTAAAATGCCACAGTGCATATTGATAAGACTTTCACTGTCATAAACCTGGAGAAGTAATTTAGTTCAGAAAGCAATACTCTGAGACACTGAATTTCTTTGTAGGTCCGCCCTGAGACTCCATTACACAGTGTTATTAAAAACTACTCAAATTGAGCTGATCCTGGCTTTCCATCATGTTCCGTCTGCCAGAAATGTAATAGAATTGCTAATTGAATCACAGCTATTATGTTAGACCTTGAAATTAAAAGAGGTAGATTTTCATTTTTATTAATCTTGAGTTTTAACTTCCTGTTAAAGTGTCATTGTTTACATCTTTATAATAAACTATATTTAAATATAAATGTTAGCAGGACTTTTTATAACTTAAGCTGACCGGCTGTCATTTCCTTTTCTATATTTTATTGCATTTATTTATTTTGTTAGAATAATATAGATTAATTGTATGAAATTATTGGAGTGCTTGATAAAGTCTAAGGGATAATAAATAAATAACTCCACCATCTGGGAAAAGCTATAATTAGTAATTTATATTTATTGTCTTCATTTCTATGCACGTAGAGGTTTTCTTTTTAATAAAACTGGAATGGTACTCTATGAATCATGGCACCTTTGTTTTTAATTTAACATAATTACAGCTATAAAAGCAGTTAGCTACGTCTTTAAACATTCTTGGCAGGCGCAATATTTTATTCATTCTTTCAGGTATAAGCAAAGTGTATTGGTTTCAAGTTCATTTCCTACCGTACAGTACTGTAGTGCATGTACTATATACAAACTTTATGCCTACTTGGGATTGTCCTCTCCAGCATGTCCACGGGTAGATGTTATGGGTCAATGAGAAGAACATATGAGCCTTTGGTGACGGTTTGCTGAATTACTTTTGAGATCTATTCTTTGTTAGCTTCTTGGCCTTCTCACTGAGAGCAAATGTAGAACTGGTCTCTGGATCATTTTTAGTTCTCTACCCTCTCAAATGATATCAGTGAAACTCACCATCTATCTTTCAATAGATCTTGTTTCCCTTTTACTTCTGACCTCATTAAACGTAGGTCATGTCTCACATGGCTGTCATTAGAACCTGCCCGCCCCACAGATCCTATTCTGGGCTCTCAAGCTACCATTCCCCTTCCTTTCCCTATACTTCCTCCTCCTCCTCCTCCTTGCACTCCTTTTCCTTCTCTTGGTCCTCCTCATCCTCCTCCCCCTTTTCCTCCTCCTCCTTCTTCTTGCCCCCTTGCTCTTCTCTACTAGGTTTTTGGGGCTAACATTTTCTTCTAATGGTTTTATTTCCTTATCACGGGTCACTTTTTTCTCCCTTTTAATGAAACCACACGCACGGATCTTATGAAACACAGCTTTGCAGAACTGACTTCCATAGTTGTATCTCGTATTTAAAATGTCCATGTCCTCATCACTATTGTGTTAGAAACCCAATTGTGTTTTGGCATCTGTAACAGAAAGCCACCCAAGTTTGACACAGATGCCCCACACAGCTGGATAGACAACTTCACGTGGGCCTGGCCCTGTCTGGCCTTTGCATAAAGGGCTGTTCTTTTATTTCTCAATAGATGGAGTCGTACTTCCTGTGATGATAATGGCACCTAAGATCTGCCTCCATGCTGGTTTCTGCTGTCATTTCTCTTTACGGCTACTTCAGGACCCTCCAGCCACACACACCCCAGGTTCTGCGACTCTGTGATTCTATTCTGGAATCTCCCCAGCTTTCCTATCCTTTCCTTCTGACCAAATTCTACATTCACTCTGAGGTCAGCCAGTGCGCATCACAAAGCCTTGCCAACTCTTCTGCGTAGAGCGAGTTGCTCTCATCAGCAGCACCCGCAGCCCCTGCCTCGGCAGATACTTCCAAATGTGTTCCCTTCTGAGCCAGAGAGCTCAGTCGATAAGGCCTCAGAAGAGTTCCTGACCCTCTGAGAGAACCACACCAAGCCTTTCAAGTGTTCTCCTGGGCTTCATCTTCTGTCTACATCGCCCAGCCAAGATACCAGCCTGCCACTGAGCTCAGCAGATGTCCGTGGTATGGATGGATTCCGAACAGACGGCACAAAAATGAAGAAGATGGGAGAATGGTTGGGAGCCACCCTCTAATAGAGGATTACATTTAAATACATTAAAGATGGGAGCTGTGGTATGGGTTAGCATAGCAACAATGACCGTATCATTTCCCATCCGACAGTACAGATGGATATTCTCATTGTCTTAAAAATAGGTCCACGATGATACCGCTGGATTGATGGATGGAAGTGCATGATTGACAATTGAAACTGGGATTGTGGCTATATATATTCAACCCAGGAAACTGGGGAATCTTGGGAAGGAATATTTAAAATCCAGACTCCCAAGAGCCTGTAAACCAATTAAACAATAGCAAGATGAGCTTTGCTAAGGGAGACCCTGGGTGACATTTCCAAGCCAAGTCTGGGCATGGCTGTTTTTCCACCCTGAGCAGCTGAGGTGCTCCTCACGGTAGGGGGGCAAAGAAAAACACCACTCATGTGTCACTCAACTGCCCTCTGGCCCCACGTGTGGGAATTTCTTTTAAAGATCTTAGTATAGGGGGACGATAGAATGAAAAGAGTCCGATTATCTACGGCAAGCCTAATTATAGCTGCAAGGGCGAGTACGCCAGGAAGGGTCACGTGACACGTTCCATCCCGGAGCACTGGAGAGCAGCTGCGAACAGGAGCAGTTTCCAACGACAGCCACCAGGTGGCAGAACAGAACGCAAACCTCTCTGCCTTAGAGGTCAGCCCTCATTTGCCCTTAGGTAAGCAGTTTTGTGACCTTAGAAGACTCAGTAGTGACTCCACTGAGACTGTGATTCAAGGCCTCCGTTTCACCTGTGACTTAATTTACATTCAAAACAAACAAACTTCCAGTAGAATGAACTACCTTTGAAGGATGGGACCTTGAGAGCTAATTGTTTAATTTCCAGAAATGTAACCTTTTAATTAGAATTAGAGTATACCAATTACACTTCCATAACGCATAATTAGTCAACTTACATTTAAATTAAGAAAATTGTCATCCTCTGTCCTAGTCGGTCATCAATGGGAGGAGAGGCCCTTGGTCCTGTGAAGGCTCTATGCCCCAGTATAGGGGAATGCTTGGACCAGGAAGTAGAAGTGGGTGGGTTGGGGACCAGGGGGTGGGGGAAGGGGATGGGGGGTTTTAGGAGGGGAAACCAGGAAAGGGGATAACATTTGAAGTGTAAATAAAAGAAATATCTAATTTTTAAAAAAGAAAAGAAAAAATTGTTCTCTATCTTTTACTTTGTTACTTCCTGTGGTCTTGAGTCTGTGCTATCTGTGGGGCTTGTGTGAGAAAAATACTGCGCAATGAGGTGCTAGCGCATGTCTCTTCTCAGGTTGGGAACTTGAATTTGGCCATGGGAAGCAATGCAACCTTGTGCTACAAATGCTCTCCTTTGTGACTGACTCTTAACCATTCTCTGACCATTAATGCATGAGTTATGAGGGAGATGACCAGCTTCAGTGGGGGACAGACAAGAGTAATAAGCCTTTAAATTTGTTTCAATAATAATTCAGACACAGCAAAACACATCAATAGAGAGCCAGACTGTCGTCAGCATTCAGAATTTGAGTCTGTGTCCTGCTGTTCATGAGTCACACACTTCAGGCCACTGGTTTCATGCCCATTCCTCCTTCTGCCAAAAGGATATAGTGGAACCTAATTTATATAGTTACTTTAAAGACTAAGAGAATTCATGCCCTGAAGTTGCCTTGACTGGCTGTATCTGCCAGCTAATTTTTTTTTGCTTGGTTGGTTTTGTTTTGATCTTACGAGATAGGGTTTCTCTGTGAAGCCCTGGTTACCTTGGAACTCACTCTGTAGACCAGGTTGGCCTCAGACTTAGAGATCTGCCTGTTTCTGCCTCCCAAGTGCTGGGATTAAAGGTGTACACTACCATGCCCATCCAGCAAGCCAGCTATTCTTACTACTAAAGAAAGTGGATAACACTAAAGCCACAATGATACACATGGCGGAGATGAATTTGAGTCAATCTGAAGACTGTAAATCAATTTACAATCTTATTGGATTTTTACATTTAATTTTGTATCATGATTTACCTTCATTTTCTGGGGATAAATAAAGATAAAACAGTATCAGATTCATTATTTGGTACCGACAGAATAATAAATTTTACTATCACACATTGCTTTTTCAATATTTGGAGAGTGTATTTAGAATTCTCAAGGTTCAGAGGCTTTTATCCTAGTTCCTAAAATGTTTTGTAAACATCAGATATTCTGTCAGACTTTGTCCCAAATGTACACAATTAACATGGTGACAATTCTTAAGGTCCCTGAGGCATGGAGGTTGTTTAGAAAATGGGTTCCTGTAACCTCACAGTCTGACTTGTCAAACGAGGGCTCAGGAATATGTCTCAGCATAGAATAGGCCAGCCTTCAAAAAGAAATTCAAGAAATGGTCCCTCACAGAGGCAGGAAGAAAGGAAAAGGGCAGAGAGTCTCTTGTGGGACTCGTCAAACAAGGTGAAACAGAAAGTGCCTCTGAGTCACAAAAGCCTGTCAAATTAGGTGTGGGTTTTGATTGATGCAAAATTTAAAATGCCTGCTGAAAAGCATGTTCTAGAAAATCTGGCGAAAGTTGGGCTAGGATTGTGGCTCTGTGGTTAGGGCACAGCGAACATGAACGCTGCATTTGCACCCTAGAGCCACATAAACCAGACGTGGTGGTATGACGTGTGATCTCAGATCTCAAGAGGATCAGAAGTTCAAGGATGCCCTTGGCTACTAGTGCATTATAGGCCAACCTGGGCTATACAAGAATATGGTGAGAGACAGGAACCTGTGTTAAGTAATATTCTGTCTTGAGACCAAAAGAAATATCAGCCTGCCTCTAATCTCATTTCTGAATGGCAGCAGGCATTAGAAAGCTTTGAGCTAACTTTGTCAGCAATGGCCAACCCACCTCACCACCCCACAGTTCAAACTCAGAATGAAGTAATCTCACTACAATTGCCACGCAGAGCTGACTCATTGGTCCCAATGGCCTCATGAGGCCAGTGACACACTGGCTGGTTTCTTTTATCTCTACCCAACACTGCACAAGTGCCCTTCTAGTGTAGTTACACACACATGCAGGCTCAGTGTTCCGGAAGAATGAGACAGGGTCACAAGTTCAGGTCAGCTTGGGCCTCATTTTCCAACTCTGTCTCTTTCTCACAAACAGACAAACAAAAGGCAAATAAGTAAAATAAGCTGAAGCACAAACCGCATGCACACACATATATGCATTGCACAGGCACACACACATGTATGTGCATGTGTGCACACATTATGTGCTTGTGTATGCACATGTTTGCATACACAGGTGTGCATGTGCAGACACACAAACACGTATACACACACACACACATACACACACACCTGCTCATGTGCAAAACAAACTAAAAGGAAAAGAGTGGTTTCCCAGAGCACTCAAGCACGAAGAGAGGTGTTCCATCGATCTGTAATAAACATTACGTGTTTTAAATCTAATGCCATCTTATTGTACACATACAAATTCACACTCTGGCCCTGGAGTTCTCAGGGCTTCTATACCAGACTGCATACCCAGCCATTTTTAGAATTCCTCCTGTCACATGGTACACTCAGCACTTGGGGACAAGCATGTGACATTCCAAGTCACTTGAGGCTACAGCTGTCTTATAGTCACTATCTCATTGGGAACTATTTTGGCTCCCACGCAGCTGCTGGTGGAGCCCGGCAGGGTATATCTGTGCACGCAGTAAGATGAGAGAAGAGTCAGGGACAGTGAGCGACACAGGCAGATCTAGAGCCACAGCCCCTGGGGGAGCTTGGGAAATGTAAGCGAATGGACATTAGAAAGCTAAATCCATGTTTATGGCTGAGGAGGTGTAAATCATAAGAGCATAAGGAGGATTAATTTTAAGTGGAGTTTTTGAGTCGCATGCAGCCCACAGTTCAGATGTAAACACTACGAACATCTTTGCCAACATGCAATCACACTTCTTTGTGTGTCTTTTTTTTTTTGCCTTTCTTATCACTATTGCCACTATTTATTTTGAAAGGATTTCAAAGAGACAGAAAAGTTGCAAAATTGTTTTGAAAATAAATTATAACATTACTCACCCAGAGCTTCTAAGTATCAACATTGTGTTTCATTTATATTGCCCTTGCTCCCTCTCATACACACACACACACACACACACAAATGCACATATAGACACACACATCATCATCATTATCATCATCTGACCGGGTTGCCTATATATAAATTGCATACTTGATCCTTCCTCCTTTCTGAAAACCAGACCCAACTTAACCACAGCTACATTCAATTTTCCAAAATCAGAAACTTAAAGCTAATGCTATGCTAGCTAGCATTCGACCCACAGGACATAGCTAATGTAACCAATTGCCTCCCTGTCACACACATAACATACCTATCTAGACATATGCTCACCTATCCACACACACACATTCTGGTCCCGCCAGATAGTTGCCTAGGACATTTCATTCTGGGCTTGACAGTTTAAAGACTTCAGATCAAACCCTGGGTGTCAGAGTTGTGTGTGTTTCAGTTTCCCTCCTGACTGGATTCCTGTTACTCTCCCTGTGTGAGAAATAACACAAGGGTGATGTCATGCTTTTCCTTATGGCCTCCTGTTGAAGGACATGAGCTGCATCTGGTGGTGTAAATTTAATCTTTTAAGGTGGTATCTGGACATCTGTTCTCCTGCAAAAACTGCTTCTTCGCCCTTGGCAGTTAAACACTAGCTCGGTCGAACTAGATACAATGTTTCTTTCCTCTTCAAACGGTTTCACCTGCTCTTGCCACCCCCAGACCGGCTTGCCTGGTTATGATAATGGCTTTCTAATCCCACCATTCCTCAGTTACTAGCTGGCAAACCACTGTTCTCTTCAACAGTGTTTCCTTCTGTGTTTCTATCAATATTGCCACTCGTGGATTCTAAGATCATGTCTCCAGAGTTGGTCAACGGCAGCAGCTTTAACCTGTCTTTCTTTGTGCACCATCCACTTAGTTGGCTAGAGAGCGGTTCTCAACCTGTGGGTCATGACCCCTTTGGCACACTTCTATCTCCAAAAATATTTACATTACAATTTATAATCGCAGCAAAATTATAGTTATGGACTAGTAACAAAAATGGCCTTATGGTTGGGGATGGGCCGGTCACCACGACGTAAAGCTGTAAAGGGTCACGGCATTAGGAAGGCTGAGAACCACTGAACCACTGAACTAGCCTCTTTTATCTGGTTAGTGTTTTCTAGGGAGCATCCTGTCTTCTCCTCCTTAGAACTAGACTGCAGGTGTGCACCGCTGTACTGCCACATGTGACTTTTCTGTTTTCTCTGAGAACTGTTTTATTCTTACGCTCATACGCAAGCGCTTTCTGAACTGAACCATCTCCCCAGCCCCAGGATGCGCGCCTGCATCATTCCTGGAAATGTGCTCCAAACCTGAACCCAGCTCTCCCAGAGTCCCAGCAGCCTTCGATGGAAAGTGATGTAAGTGAGATAAAGAGAGTCTGGAGCGATGGTGCAACTGCCCTGCCAGAGGACTCATCCACTTGGTGACCCAGACACCCTCTTCTGGCCTGTGTAGGTACCAGGCATGTACATGGAGCACATACACAGAGGAAAACAGGATTCTTAACCACTGAGTCATCTCTCCAGCACCTGTATAACTTTTTAAAAAGTTAAGATTATAGGTTCAGAGATGAGGCTTATTGGTAGAGTGTCCCAATGCCCAAAGTTCAATTCCTACCTCCTCAAAACAAATGAACAATAACATTAAATAAAATAAAAATTTTAATTAAATTATAAATTATATAAATTAAATAAATAATTTAAAATAAAATTTAAGTTAATGATACATATTAAAATTTTTGTGTAATAATTCTTGAAAATATTGTTTATAAATACCGTATTTTCTTTGTGTGAACATAAGTTCCGCTTCTACTTTTTAATAAGTAAATCAGCACTTTAATAAAATACCCTTATAGGTCTCTCAACAAAAACTGGTGTTTTTATATATAGGTACTCAGAAAAAGACAGTCAATAAGTTGAGACCAATTAACCTGTGAATTGGCAAATAGATTCTGGTACACGTGGAAGATAATATTATTCAGCAATAGAAAGAAATCATTTAGCTATCTACCGGATACATCACTATTCTTGAAAATCATGATCACTGTGTTTAAGTAAAAAAATAAAATAAATATTTTATTAAATAAAACAGAGATAATTAAAAGGAGAAACTTACAGTTTTACCTGTGTGAAATTAAACCAAAATTTATTCTCTATACGGTTTTTCTTTTATCAGCTACATATGCTATTTTTATAATCATATTATTTTATCACCCACATTTGTTGAAGAGGAAATTATGAAAACATGACATACAGACCCCCACCATCATGGACTTATTTAAATATTGTACATAAAACCCCTAACAATAAGTAAAACAAGCTTAGCCAGCTATCATGTAGCCTCGTGGTAGAATATCCATCTACCATAAGCTTGGTCCCAGGTTTGATGCCCCAGAACCACCAAAACAAAATAAAACTACACAAATGTAAAAATGAAATTGCAGAGTGAATGCGAGTACTGCCACACAATGATCTGTTCTGTGTGTTTTCAGGCAATGTCTGTTCTTTTATTCTACAATAACAGAAGGGAAAGTGTACAGATGCAGACCACAAAATTCAGGCAGTTTCTGTCCGGCTACAACCAGCTGGACTCACTCCTGGGAATTCTTCCATCACTTCAGAGGCCCTCCTATAAAACCATCTCATCCCATAAATTCATAAATAAACAAAAAATAATAAAAATCCTCTCAAAAGTGCCTTACTATTTTAAGAAACAGACACTCTATAACTTAACTCCTTGGGCCTGGAATGATCCACTGATAACATAATGTGCTTTAAACGGTGTCACTAATGGGCACTATAACTTGGCAAAGGTCAGTAGATTTCCGCAGGCATGAGTCCTCGTCAGCCCTCTCCTCCCATGCTTGCAGCACTTGAAGAGTCTCTGTAGGAGCGAGCTATGCCAATATTTTTAGTGAAGTCTCCTTTCTTAAAAGCCTTGCATTCCAGAGGTCTGACTTAACTGTGCTTAGGTCATATTCTATGAGTCTAATGGTATTAAAACGGCCCTGAGTCCACTAACCTTTGGATTGGGAATGTCTCCAAAGTCCCATGTGTTATTTCCTGAGTGATGCTCTTGGGGCAAGGAGCTGGAACTTTGAAGAGGTGGTACCTACTGGGAGATTTTTCTGGTGACACGTGAAGGCTCTTGGAGGAGATGACAGGACCGAGACCCGTCTTGGCTTTCACGGAAGTGAAAATGTGGCTTTCCTGCCACATGCTGAATGGCATTGTTCCAACTAATGCTATTGCCATGGGATACACCTCACACCCAAAGCAGAGCCTAACGGTCACAGTCTGAAAGCTCCAAACTGTGATCCAAAACAAACCTGTGCTCTCCTGGACACCTAGTAGACCTGGTTTTGTTACCAAAGCATGATGTTAACTAACCCAGGATCGCTCTTCCTTTGAGCCCCTTACCTACCGATGGAGTGGGGGACTTGACCATTTTGGCCCTCCTTTGAAGCCTGGAGAATTTTGGGAAGAAGAAGGAGAAAACAGAATGGGGGAAATTCTATTCCAGGAAACATTGCTGTTCCTGGATTTAAAAAGAGGTGGTGTGTTGGCCCTGAGCTACTACTAACTAAAGCATCTAAGACTGAGCGGACAGGTTTCAAGTCTTGCCTATAGACTTCTCCACCTTCCCGACCTTCATCTCTACTTCTGCAACATGCAGCACCAATACATTATCTGATGTAGATGCATGGCTGCATGCTCAAGCTGCACCCTGCACACCTGTCTTTTGAACAATTATAGCAGAGCCCAGATAGCTACGGCTTAGGAGGCCCTGCCGGCAATTTCCGATGTGTGCTAAATGTTAAGAATTACAGTAGGGCTGGAGAGACGGCTCAGCCGTTAAAGGCTAGGCTCACAAGCAAAGATATAAGAATTACTGAAACTGATGTAAACCATCTCAGCAAGAAAGTTAGGTTAGGGACAAAGACAAATACATTTATCAATATGCTCACAGCTTAGCACTCAATACCTGTTAATGGAATGGATAAGAGACTCAGATAAAGGAATGCAAACTTCTAAGTATTAAACAGAAGATATGCAAATAATTGTGACAACATCAGGCTTGAAATGTGAGGGTCCCTGACGAGCTAGCGCCAAAGAAGCACTCACAAAAGTTTCCTTCTCTTCCAGAAGTGAAAGGCTAGACAGCAGGGGCCTGGATTTCATTCTAGAATCTTTGTGGGATTCAAGTGTGTCTGTAGACAAATGTATGTTTTGTTTTGTTTTGTTTTGTTTTGTTTTGTTTTGTTTTGTTTTGTTTTGTTTTGTTTTGTTTTGTTTTGTTTTGTTTCTGGTGGAAATCAGAATTCGTTTTATTGTGACACAATTAGAAAAAAGCAATATAAATACCATGTATCTTTTCTAGCCACCACCATCAGAGTCTCTTACACATGCAGCTTTGAATATACCTCCTTCGATTATGATACACAAAATAAAATTGATATTTTCCTCATAAAAGGAATGCAAATTCTTTGGAAGATACAAAAAACAAATACTATAAGGAAATAACTGTACCCATAATTCCATTGTTCAGAAACTGAAATACCCTTGCGGGGGGTGGGGAGGTTTCCCTCTAGTCTCTATTCCTTCTAGTTTCCTGATCTTCCCTGGACAGTCAAGCATCTTTGTATATAATTGTTTTCCTACTGTGAAACTTACAGAGTACTTACAGAGTTACCCCACACACCAAACTTCCAGAAAATGTCATACACTGGGCCTGATTCTAAAATTCAAGACTTAAAGCCTGTCCTCCGGTTTAAGATGAGTAAATTGGAGGGGATGTGGGAGACAGGGTAATCTCCTCAGACTCTGGAGTTCTCACAGCATAAAAACTCTGTTCCAAGAAAAAGTGTGACATCGTTTGGCCTTTCCCTACACACAGTCACAGGCAGTCCCATCTGCTCCCCCTGACATTAAGCAATGCTTCAGGCTGCACCAGACTCACACGTGGCCATCCATCTTGCTGTGTCCCTTACTGTGTCCTCCAAATGGTCTATTGAAAATAGACACCCTAGGCTCCTGCACACTCGCCCGGGGGCTTTCCATTAAACCTGTCTACACAGGCTGCTACATTCAGTCAGTCAGCAGCAGCAGCAGCAGAGGAGAATCCTGTGGCTTTGGCTCCCTCTTCTCACTGGGTCTGCAAGGAGGAGGAGGCGTGATGATGAGCAGAAGACAGGCCGCTCAGATAAAGCTGGTGGTGAGAGGGTCATCCAAGGGACAGGCATTGGTGGAGGTTTTTTTTTTTTTCCCCAAGAGAAAACTTTCAGTGAGTGACCTGGGGAAAGCAAGCAAAGAAGTAGAAGATAAAGCCCATGCTCCCTGATCTCAAGTCATCTCTGGTGATGCTCTGTCTTGTTTCATCTTGTCTGTGCATGGTCTTCACATGGTTAAGAGAATACCACATAGGAAGCTTGCAGCCTCCAGTTTTACTTATGGTCACAGGAGAACCGTTTGTGTGGTCCTGGAAAGCATTCCTGAAAAGCATCCACTTACTGACATTTCCCATCGAGTGCTGAACGTTGTGACATCATTCCTCCATCACACTTTGTGTTTGCTGGAACCGTTCTTAGCCATGTTTGATTCCCTACAGTATTGGGATAGGTTTTATTTGTGGTGGGACGTGATGAGAGGATGCAGGGACACTATTTGATAGCTACTCCTTCTACCTGCATCTTGGAGAGCTACAGCTTGTACTGTCCTGGCCTTTGCCTGAGAGTGCCAAAGAATGAAAACTTCAAAGGGTCTGAGTGGACATGACTGTGTAGGGTGTCAAGAACACAGTGATTTACTGGTTCTGTGCGCTATCTCATTTTACAGTTCTGATAATGGAATTGAAGTCTGTTTGGGAATCCACTCAGGAAGTCTGGGTTCGGAATCACCTCACTGAACAGCCCGTGTTGTTTGGTTTTCAACACTATGGTTTGTGAGAACAGTTCTGGAGCCAGTTCCCGGAACTCGAGCATTTTGGGTGAGGCAGAATTTATGGTCTTCCTTTAGCTATGTAGAATGTCTTCTTTTCACAAGTCGTTATGTCTTCACAGAAAATCCATCAGCCATCTAACCTCTCCACTTAAAATCCTTGCAGAATACAGGGACTGGTTCATTAGCTGCCTGATAA